>NC_140617.1:24746241-25391241 GCF_057381915.1 Diplotaxodon limnothrissa | reverse complement strand
CAACAAGCCATTCATTTGATTCAGGTGTGTCAGAACAAGGATGCATCTAAAAGCTAAATAAAAAAAAGTAGTTCTCCAGGACTGGAGTTGGAGTCCATTTGCTAGGCTCTATGTACACATAAGGAGTCGCCTTTGGTGATCGGGGGCAGTTATGGTACATGACTGACTCACTCGGTGCCTGTACTACAGGGTTACTTGTCTGCATTTTTGGGGGGGAACAGGACCTGAGTGTCGTCTGTTTTTGGACACAGTTCAGAACATCGGGCCATCCAAAACACATAGCAGAGGATGGTTTCGATCCATCGACCTCTGGGTTATGGGCCCAGCACGCTTCCGCTGCGCCACTCTGCTGGACAGCACCCCAGATGGGACTCGAACCCACAATCCCTGGCTTAGGAGGCCAGTGCCTTATCCATTAGGCCACCGGGGCAGATGAGCATTTGACTTCCTTTCTTTGGAGGTTGTTTCGGGGTTCGAGTGAGAGCCATGGTTTCAAGCTGGTTTTTAGTTCAAAGATGAAGCTTATTTAAGAACATTTGAGAAACGCTGAGAAAATAAATTACACTCTGTATACACTCTGGGCAACTCAGTGTCCAGAACGCTGGCCAGCCAACACGCTGTGCTTATTGCTCCACTTTATTTGGGGGCGTTTATGTTGTCTGTTGAGACTTGTGAAACCACATGAAGACCAGAGAGTACCAACGATTTGAATCACTGAATCTAGTTCCACTAAAAGAGGGGTGAGTACCTGAGTGACTCACTCAGCGCCTGTACTGCATGGTTACTTGTCTGCCTGAGGCGTAGAAGCTTCCTTTTGGGAAAGAAAATTGTTGACACACACTAGATAGCAGTCGATTGGTAACTAACGGTAACTAACCTGTAATAAATTAAAATAGTTTTACACTAATGATTTGGAATAAAGTACAAACTCAGAGTCAGCTTCTGGAACCTTTCCACACTGTACCACCCACATTAAGCTAGTATTATGTGAGAAGTCTGTCAAATCGAGGCCAAAGACATGTTTTAATCGAACTGCATTGCTGTTGAGCTATGTTGAGATTTTCACCTTTTCATATTCTCTTCTCACATATACTCATTCTAGGCAACAGGTAGTACTTATGAGTGAAGTGTGAACAAGAGTTTCACTTGTTAACAGTGAAGAACAAACTGCTGATTTAGGCTATTATTATAATTATAAACACATGAGGTCACAGACCTAAACCCTTCCAACAGGCACAAACACATAGAATTTGGGGAAGGAGCAGGTTTTGTTTCTTTAAGGTGGGCTTTGTTGTTCAGCCTGTGAAACTGTCCCTGCTGCCAGTGCAAACTATTCTTCTCTTTCATAATGAAAACACACATAACATTTATGTTGTCTCTGCAAAAAAAATGTTCTTGGAGATTTCTTGTCTACTTTAACAAACCGAATTTCTTTACATTGTATTTCAACCACAAATTGAGGTTTAATTATCAGATTATTTTATCCCAGTAAAATATTTATTACGTTTCAAAAGAAAATATATATACTCCCGCTCTTCAATAACAGAGGGACTACATCCTAACAGCTACTTTCCAGCTTTTTTAAGATGAGGTCTTAGCGATCAAATTTTCTCTAAGCCATCAGCTGCAGATGTTCCACAGCTGTTTGAAGGCCTACCTTTAACTGTGCCGTACAGCCCCTCCTGTTGCAGCCCTCTGAGTTGACGTTACAGATGCATCTGGGCTTACCGCCACATTCAACCATGCAGACCTGCTCCCCGGAGCCGTACCTGGACGAGCTTTTTGGTGATTTTGGCGAAAACATGCTGGAGTCTTTGCGGCTGAGTCCGGTTTATCTCGTCCAGTCAATCGGAGGGCAAAAGTCCGCAGCGGACAGACGACGTCATTTTTCACGCGCTCGCGTGTGGACTAAAGTGGCGTTTGATCGGAGGTAGTTCATCAAGACGAGACCAGGGGCAAAGTCTTTGATCACATGACTCCTGCGTGAGTGGGGCAGAAAGTGTAGAGAAAGGCGCAAATAAAGCGTCTAAACTTCATTTAGTGCGCACTTTTATCTGTTAGTCAGAGAAAAAAAAAGTCTGATATTGATATATTTATAGAAATTAAGTTTTATTCAAGTTCAAATGACTCCAGATAAATAAAGACAAAACACCTGCCTTTTGCTCCCTGTAACAGGACTAAAGTTTTCAAAATAAAAGCTTATTTTTATGCTAATACCGTCCTAAACAAACATCACGCTTGGGAACAGCTACAAAAGACTTTATTCAGTTTTTACTGTGTGTGTGTGCGAATACTCCAGTGTCAAAGAGCACACTGTAAATTATGCAACAGCAGTCCATGTGTGTGAATGGGGGCATCAAAGCAAACCAATTATTACTGTAATAATTAAAAACACAGCACATTACAACAGAAAATTCTGTTTTCATGCATTAAAAATATCTTATTTTTCCACACATTTCCTTTTTTATTGTTATAATTTCAATGGATGGGACAGCATAGCAAACCAGAAGGCACCCAGAGAGGACACCAAGACAGGCTTCAGGGCTGTTCCTTTTTTCATCCTTCAGCTTAACATTGTTAGATGAACAGAGTAAATCCAAGTTTTATTGGATCAAAAACACTGCAAATCTGTTTTTTCTTCCCTTCACAATTAAGCTGGCAGACAAACAGGAAATGAAGACAAAAGAAGGCTTTCTTTTTATGGAATTAAAAAACAAAAAAAACAAACAGAACTATTTTTAATCTGCATACAAGAATAAATGTACAGACATTTTCTTGTTGCAGTGCAGATCTGTACACCAACACAGAGGCAGGGGAGTTGGAAGCAACAGGAACAACCGGAGACCTCAGCGCTGTCGATCCCAGCGCCAGATGGAGGCGTCATCGCACACCGCTATCAAAATGCTGCTGTCGCGGCTGAAGCTGGTTTGCCGGATGGCTGATGTGCATTTGGGGAGGGTCAGCGTGGTGCACCTGAAGAGGAACAGAGATAGTTGGGGGAAAATTGTAAAAAACCAAAACAAACAAAAAAATACAGAGAAACCTTTGTTAGTGTCAATTACAAAAATGATGAAACAATTGAAATAAAAATGTTTCTTTTGTAACCTGTGAATATTTGTTGTTTAAAAATCAGTGTTCTGACCATAAATCAGACAAAAAGAGTCCCAATTTCATTAAATGTGCCAGGTAAAAAAAAAGACACAGGAAGACATCACAGCAGCTTTCTATGGGGCATTGGTGCTCAGAGAAGTGTGACAATGCTGCAATAATTGATCGTGAAGACGGCACCATTTAGCAGTTTTAAGTTTTAACCTCTGAGCTGCACTAAACTGGCATTTTTCCACTATTTTGTCACTTCAGACAGTGTTGCTTTTAACCGGGCATCATTCCTGCACATTCCTGGTTCAGCCAATTCCTTGTCAAAATGCACAAGGAAGGAAATTGAATGCCTTTTCAAAAGAACTTGGAAAAAAAGTGGTAACGAAGCCTGTAAATGTTTAGGTGCAGCAGTGTTCCCAACCTGGGGGAAAAGCACCAGTGTTATAACCTTCAACTACAACTGCAACTACTGTTGTTGCAGTCACTTGTAAGGAAATCTGTGTAACTGATGGAGGAGAAGCCTTTCTGTATGCTCCAGGAAGAAATGGTATTACTAAAAACCGTGGAAATAACTGACACTACTGTAAACCACATACTTCCAAGCTTAAATACGAAGTGTTACAGTTAACCAAAGCCCCGCACTGCAGCTCTTCAGTATTTGATGCTTTCAATTTTTCCAAGGATTCAAGTCATCATATTGGCTTTCTCATGGGTTTACCAATACGTGGAACATGAAACAGCCAGATGGCGGCAGTAATACCGTTGAAACTGCACTTACTGCAAGTTGGAGGTCTCAAAACATTTCCAGACACGATGAGATTAGATGATACAACTGGGGTCTAATGGTAGGTGGTCTTTGCTTAAATATACTCCACAGTCACTTCTCAGAGACTTTAGAATACTTTTTAGATTAAAATGGCTCTACATGGTTGAGATTTCTGTCCTACCACCAAACCTCCTGACAACGGTACTGATTCCAAACCTTAAAAGGATATGATGAGCCATATGAACAACAAACATGGAACAGTGCTGACGGTAGTTCCTCAGGGCTCCCGATGAGCTATACCAAACTTCTAGTAGCACAATATGAAGATTCCCAAACCACACGGCCCTGTGTTATTTTCTTCTAACAGCTAATGTGAGCTAAACTAAGGGTGTAGCTGATCAAATACAACAACCTGTTTAAGTTTATGAGCGTTTATTGTGATATTTTGATGCTAAAAGCAGGGCAAAGAGCAGTGGAGATACAGGACAACTATAGCACGCCTGTTGTCTGTTTTTTTTTTTTTTTTTACTTACTTGGCTTTGTGCGGATCTTCTACTTCAAGGTCCCACACGTAAAGCTTCCCCACCTGATTCCCCAGAGCCAGCATCTGTGTATCAGCATCACAGCAGAGGTCAGTAAGAGCACCAAGACACAACAAGAAAACAAACAACTCTCAGCATCCAGTGTTTCCTACAGATTTAGCTTCCGTTTCTCCTCTGCAAGAGTTTTTATTTCTTAAGAACTAAATATCAGTGATAATAAACTACTTAAAACCTGCCAGTGACCTCCAACTCCAGGTTAGACTGCAGCTGACAGCTAGAAACTTGCTGGACAAGTGGCTAATTGATATTAAAGAGCACAATGACAGCAACCTGGCCAACCAGAAAGACAGGACAACTGGAAACACTGGGTTAGCATTGACTGACCTTTCAAGTAAATCAATTAAATGATGCAATTCTTTCCAACAGATGAAAAATAAAACTGTATTTGAGACGAAACATTTGATTATTCTGGTTTTGTCCTTTAATCAGTACAAATGAGAATGAAAATATAAAACCTGATCATACACAAAATAAATAAAGGTAAGATAGCTGACCTTCTGCCAGAAGTCCATGGAGAAGCGCATGTACCAAATGTCACACTGGCTGTAGTCAAAGCGTCCCAGAATCGTCACATTTGACTCATTTGGTTTAATGTGATCAATGTCATCCTCCATCTTCCCGGGTTTCCAGCACACAATGGCGTTTTCACAAGACTGGAATGACAACACAAACTCAGTTGTACATTTTGTTGTTTCATTAAAACTTTAAGGCGCTGAATAAGGCGCAGCGGATTATAAGGCGCATTAAGCAAAACAAAACAGTCAAATAAGTCAGACTTAACTCATTCTTCTTGCTTCCTCCACTTCTGTACCATTGATTCATTAATGCTGAATTCTCTTGCAGCTGCTCTGTTCCCATGTTGTTGCAGTATATTAATGACTAACCTCATATTGTAGATGGATTATCTCAGTTGTTCTCCTGACTGAAGTTTGGTCCGTTTACAGCATCCTGCCATGCGATTGCATTTGTCCCTAACCACCAGAATCCCTCACGTTAACGTTTATCGAGTGGAAAATTGTTAGCGTTCATCCTCCAGCTTCACTGTGTTTGTTATGCTAACATAGCTGTGTTGCTAGTAGCATATCATTATACCCCAGCTAGTCCAACTTTAGTAACCCTACAAACGTCACTGCTGTTTAGTTTTCTGTTGGAAGTGATGGCAGAGCTGTAAGTTTTAATTTCTTCAGAAATCTCTCAGTCAGAACATGCTATATCATGTTTAGGTGGAAACTAGCGAGCTAACTTCCTGCTAACGCCATTAAAATGAATAAATTCTGTTTTCATGGATGTCTGGATGTTAAACTTAATTGTTACAACTGGTAAAGCAGCAACGCTGATCATTTTATTAAAGATGAACTCTCAGTGATGCCGCAGTGCTCGTTCGACTTTGGGACATGAATCAGACTGAGTTTTGGACCCAGATTACTCCGAGTCCCCTAGATACAATAGCCATAATGCTCCAACAATCCATCAAGCAGTGCGGCTTTGTTGCTTAACAAAGTCGTACTAAAACATTTTTTTGAGCATTTTTGAGCGCCGTATACCACATAAGTTTGAGGTCAGTAAGCACAACCATAATTCATCCATAAGGCACACCGGATTATAAGGCGCACTGTCAATTTTTGAGAAAATGAAAGGATTTTAAGTGCGCCTTATAGTGCAGAATATACGGTAACTTAAAAAGAAAAAAAACAAAAAAACCCTTTTGGGTAGCATTAAAGGATTTCCTTTCACTTGCCTTAGAAAGAATAAGATCACCAAGCCACCGCACACAGTCCACATAGTTTCTATGAATGTCACGTGTTGAGAAGTCGGGGAAGTGGATTTTCTGTGAGACAAATGCCCTAAAAAAAACAAAAAAAAACAAAAAAAAAACAAACAAAAAAAACCACAACAACATAAGAAAATATAATGCCATGTATGTAAATCCACAGATATGAAAACAGACCACAGAAAAAGCTTCTGGACGTCTCACCTGTTTGTCTTTGAGGGGTTGTACTCATAAGACGCGCGAATGGCTTTCTGCAATCTCTCCGAATTGAGCCTCCACAGTTTTAGCGAGTGGTCCATCCCACATGACATAATCTTTTCACCTAGGAGATCAAAATCCTACAAAACAGGAAATGGATAATAGGAGAATGTGAACTGTCAGTACAGACAGAATTTAATCACATTCACCTAAAACATCTGTTTTGTCACTATTTCAGAAAATTAGCAGACAACTATGATTTAATATTGTGTAAGTTAAGTAACAGAATAAGGTGGGATGGTCTTAATAGACAGATAAACCTGACAACGACACAGCCCAGAGGAACACCACCGACAACTGGGCAAGCTTGTGATCTGAAATTTTTTAAACTGCAATTTTAACCATTAAAAGAAACTCATTCCCACCCCCCAAAAATCAAAAATCAAAACAAAAACTGAAATGACCACACTTTGTATTCAGCTTTTTCTGTAGAATCAGCCTCACACGTGCATATACTGCTGTGAGGCTGAAAATCTAATGTCAGTAAAAAAATAGTCAATACCAGATGGATAATTTCTGTTTACTTTCAATCAGATTGAAAATAAACACACATACTTTCACTAGTCACTTCGGAGAAGTAGAACATGAACAAGTCTGTGGTGTCAGCTGTCGAGGAAAAGCTTTTTCCCCCCCAAATAACCCAATACAGAAGTACTGTCTGGTGTAATGGTGCCAACATGTGCAGTCATCCCCTAAAGACCGATTCAGAATCTTTTTTTCCCTGTTGTACAATAGTCACTGTTATGTCCCAGATAAATTTCCCCACATATACTGTAAAACTCACAGCACTCAGAACTTCATCCCGATGACCCTCGACGCCTCCGAAAATGGCCACTAAAGTGTCCGTCTGTATGTTCCACAGCCGAAGAGCGTGATCTGAAAATAAGAGATGACTTTAAGAAAAAGTCTGATTGTTGTTTTACAGCCGGTCAGTGAAAGAGATGCTCACAGCTTTTTTTTCTTTTTTACTTTTTCCCCCCTCTATATTTACATAGTTTGATCTATGCATTTATATTATATTGCATTCAATACTTTAAGGGTAGAATTATATTTTATTTTGTTAATGAATTTCTTCTTTGAGGACTTTACAACTTTATTTGAACACAGTCTTAGTTTTTCTACGTGATAAGCGTTGGTTTCTCTGATTAATCATGTTAAATATATCAAAAATATCACATAAAGCATAAAAACTCACACCACCTTTGCACTTCCCAGCAGCTATAATCACACTGAAGGGTGTTTAAAAAAAAACAAAAAAAACAACCACCCTTCAGTGATTAAAGGAAAGATTAAACTTTGCTGCCGTTCACATGACCTTCAGTGACAGATCCAAACCCCGCTGTCTGATTTATCTCAGATTAAGGAACCACCTGACAGTCCCGTGGAAATAAAACTTTATCCCCACTACACTCGAGTCTGAGGTGACCTGTTTTTTCTCTTTAGATTGAAGCAACAAATCACAGTTGAGAGGGGTTTTACTGCCGGGATGATTTTTATTGTTGAGTGAGGGTCAATAAAGCCATCAAAGAAAATGGGCCTTTTTTTTCTCTTTTTTTTTAAATAAATGCATTGCTGCTGTTGTATTAACCTCACAGTGAAATATATGACAAACTGCTGGTCTTTCTGCCCTCTCTGCGACACAGCTTAACTCTTTTTTTCCTCCAAGGAGCGGGAAAAAATAATAATCAGCAAATCTCTGCTAAATAAGGAAACACAAGGTTATTGGCGTAACTCTAGGTGATGCCGTCCGGCTTATGTGTGCATAACGAGCCGGGAAGAACCCTTGAACTGCACGCAGAAGAGCTCAAAGGTGCTTTATAATCACTGTTTACCTTTGCTGACAGAGAGGAGCAGATTGGGATCCCTCGGATGAAACTTCAGCTCGTTGATGGCGTTCCCGTGACCTACATAATGCTGGAAAAGAAGGGGAAAAATGACTTCTTAATTCACATTGTGCAATTAAAACAACTTGGGGCAGATGAAGTGAAATTCGGTATAGTTATTATCATTCCTCTGGGCCATTAAATGCAAGTCTTTCCAAAAATAAAAAAAAATGTAAATAAAGCTCTACTGTTATAAGTTGCTTCCTGAAAATGCTTCATAATCAAATAAAACTATTTTCTGTGCACTGAAAGTGATACAGATTATTTTAAGCTTGCAGTAACACTACAGCAGTGCTGTTTGAAAACACATCGTTTTCTCTCCGTTTTGCAACCCGTCCACACTGAGACAGCATTTTCCTCAAGGGAAGAGTTTTGAAAACGCTCTCAAAAATGCAGCATTTTCAAAAACGGAGCTGTCCCGTCGCAGTGTGGACACTTGAAAGTGCAGACTTTCTAAAACGATGACGCATTTTAGTCATGTGATGCAGTCATGTGACCAATTAAACAAAGATAGCGGAGTGCATTATACAGCAGTTGTTTTGATTGCTCTCAATTTTGACAGCTCTAATAAAAAAGGTTAATATCAGTTTGTACCTGCTCCAGATAGCCTTTCTTCAAATTATTTAATTCTCACTCGCTTTTGCGCATGTGCAGGACTGGAACGTAAGTGTTTTGGGCCGTTTCAATGTGGACGCTCAACTCTGTGAAAACGGCCGAAAACGCTAGTGTGGACACGGAGCTGTTTTCAAATCTATCCGGGCTAGTGTGGATGTAGCCTAAGGAACTGCCCTCCCAGCCCATTGTTCCTTCAGTGGGCTGGTTTCAGTCATTATGCAAATGTACTGTTTATAAGATTGGGGACACCTGCAGTCAGCTGAGACTGAAGAAGTCACTTGGATGAGTGACGAAACATTTCTCCCACAAAATGCTACGTCCAGATGAACAGAATCAAGTTTTGGAGATGTACTTACCTGGATGATTGAGCATGCATCAAGACATCCATTCATATACAATAAATTAAAAAGCCACCCTGCAGTACTAACTACAAGATCCATAAAGGTTTTTTTTACTGATTTTCACATTTGGTTTGACCATGACCTGATTTTCACCATAATTAAATCAGCTTGAGCTGTTATTAGTATCTACCATCACACAAAATTTCAAAACGATATCTTGAAAACTGTGGACTCTGCTAAAAGACAGAAGTGATGGAGCAGTTGGGTGAAGACTGACGAGTTACCTTGATGCACTGCATCGTGATGTGGTTGATCACCCGGATGATGCCACGGGATCCGGCCACAGCCAGCAGGGGGTGACTCGTGTTGGTGTCATAGGTCCAGGCGCACGTGTAGAAGTTCTCGTCTGCCTTTGCAAAGTCAAGGAAACCTGAACAGAATCTACACTTACCTTTCTTTAACAGACTCAGATGTCCTGCTGTCAGCTGCACAGAGTCACTCAAACTTCAGCACAAACAAGCGTCTCTTCTTCTCTGTACCCCCTGAACTCTTTTCCATTTACACTGTATATTTTCTGCTCTCAGCTGCAGAGCTTTTATGGAGTTCAAATACCTTTCAGATGGCTAGATAATGTAAAAATATCAGATATCTTAATCCTCGCTGTTAGCCTTCAGCTCAGGTGTCGAGGCATTAAACCCGTCTAGACTGCCCTTCTGTCATCTAAGCAATAAAGAAGTATATAAAAGTCAAACTGCAGGACTTTTTGTGTGTTAGGAAAACTGACAAATGAGAGCAAAGAAGGATTGAGGAAGTAGGTGAAAGGATACGTCTGCATCAACGTAGGACTGCAGGAGTCTGACTTCTCCTTGAGAGTGGCATTCATACAGAGTTACCTGGATAAGCACAGATGTGAGAGGCGGACAAGTTCACTAATAATCAGTGTTTAAAAGACATTTTTTAATGTTCCTTTCATTGCCAAACTATAAATGGATAAAGAAGTCATTGCAAATCAGCAGGGTCATTGGAGCTTGTTGTTATACACTGGTAAATCTCATGCTTTTATTGTCTTTGCGAGCATTTCACAGTGAGCTGCATGCTTTGAAAACTCCTAACAATATATTGGACAAACACCAGTAAACAGATCAGGACTCTCCCACCTCTGGTAATATGCTGACCCACTACAGAAATAAGCAATTTAAACCAACTTTTAAAATAACTGATCATTTATTTACCCTGTTACTCCCAACTGTAGCAAACACCAGCGGGTCTCCCTCCTTGCTGTGCCAGTTAAACTGCACTCCAAACAATGGCTGGCCATGGTCCTCCTGAGACAAATACAGATGTTGTTAATAGCCACTTGCGCTCCTACAAAAAAAATCCTGTATGTATGAGCGCGCATTAAACCAAATGGGTGTACTAAGAAGCAAGTTAAACAAAACAAGGCTTTGTTCTGGCTAGATGACACTTCAATCAATTCAGTTCAGTTTGATTTGTGTAGCACCAAATCACAACAGAAATCTCTTCTTTATATTATATGGTAAAGATTAGGGCTGAACGATATATCGCATTTGCGATAATATCGCGACATGATCAAGTGCAATTTTCTAACCGCAAAGGCTGCGATTATACTCTGGACATGTCCAAATTCATGGGCTGCATCCTCCTGAGGCCGCATTTGTAGACCGATTACGTCACAGCGACGCGCCGAAGGCTGTCCAAATTACTACCATATCCCAGAATTCATAGCGTGGCCCAGCCAAACTCCAGTTTCCAACAATGGCGGCCGCTACTAAGTTTTAAAATTACTCATACTAATCTTTCTGGGTCACAAAATAAACTTAACATATTTTCAGGCGAGAAAGTAGTTGTGTAAACATCAAATATCTGCTCGGTTTATCAAGATATCCCATATTTGCAAAAGTGCTTCGACGTTTTCAGAGGCGTCTGCTACCCACCAGCTCGACAGCTAGCCGGGAGCTCGAGGGTTACTGATGCGGCCGAGAACGGCACAACTCCCGGCACATCATTTTCAGATCACCGCGGAGTTTCGCTGCTCGGGTTAAACGTAATATATAAGTCACTTAGACAACCTAAAAATGTTATTGTTGGGCTTTTTTCAGTGTTTTGTTTGTTCGTGAGTAAATCGGTTTGGCTGAGATTAAAGTTATTAGATTAGATAAAATAAAACTTTATTAATCCCCCGGGTGGGTTCCTCCTTGGTTTTCACACAGCTGACTAAACGTCAAACAGAAAACTTATTAAACAGAAGTATGAGACAGTCGAGAATTTACACCAGTGTCTGGTTATATTTTAGATAGCAAGAAGCAGACGGCCGAGTTTATTAAACTCCACCGAGACAGCGGTGACGCTAATCAGAACTAGCCTTCTGATTAGCTAATCAGAAGGCTAGACCGTCCAATTTCACGCCTTTAAACTTTAAAGACGTGTTTGTGTGTGTTTATACAATTGCTATTATGTTTGCACTTTATGTGTAATGTTACTGACTGCAGAGATCAGTAAGATGTGTGTATTTTTTATTTATTAGTTTTATTTATTTAATATTATTTTTTAATTGAATGACTGTCTAGTAGTTCACAGATGTCGAAAAACTGAGTGTGGTAAAGCCACTGATTTTGTTTATGTATATTTCTGCAATCTGCACATTGTACTGACTTTCATTTTAATGTTTACACCAGAGTTCCTTGTCAGCACTTTATGCTCAGATGTTTGTAAGCTAAAAATAAACTATTGTGTATGTTCAAATATACTGTTGTGATTGAAGAAGTTAAATAAAAATGTCAGTCATCAATTCATGCATCACCTCATGTCATCATAACAGAGGTCTGTCTTCCAGGAAAGAACAGTTTAAAATTAATGTAATATAGTATTGGCCATACTATATGATGTATTGCTTGTCTTTGTTTAATAATACAGAAGACAAATACCTTAAAAAATAATCGCATATCGCATCGCAATCGCAATATTGGGGCAAAAAATCGCAATTAGATTATTTTCCATAATCGTTCAGCCCTAGTAAAGATACCACAATAACATGGAGAAAACCCCAACAATCAGGCAACTCCCTATGAAGAAGCATTTGGGAACAGTGGGAAGGAAAAACTCAATTTTAAGCGGAAGAAAAAGGCTCGGGTAGGGGCGGGAATCTGTTGCCACTGGTTCGAAGTGAGGGGAAAAATAAAGGACAAAGAGACACTGCCAGAGATTAACAATAACTAATGATTAATTGCAGACTGGTTTATAAAACATTAAGAGACCAAAGATATGCTCAATGCATCATGGGAATCCCCCAGCAGCCTAGACCTTTTGCAGTGTAACAAAGGGAGGAATCAGGGTCACCTGATCCAGCCCTAACTACAAGCTTTGGCTGAATATTACTGACGATATTCTGTAAATAATTCAAATTTCCCATCTGTGTTCTTCCACTTTGAGCTGCTGCCTTTAGTGATCGCCACACCACAGCGGATCATCTGCCTTCCTGGCATCCTCGTCTGACACAACAACCCACTGCATGTCCTCCTTCAGTTCCTCCCCCAGTTCCATCTTCATCGTCCTTAGTCCAATGTATCCAGTCTTTCCTCTGCACATGTCCAAACCATCTCAGCATTGTCTCTCAAACCTTGTCTGTAAATCGGTGTCCCTCTGATGCATTACCTTCTAATCGTATCCCTTCTGGTAACTGCCAATGAAACTCTTAACATCTTTAACTCTGCCTCTTGTCTTTATGTCAGCACCACTGTCTCCAAACCAGAGATCATAGCAGGCCTCTTGTAAACTTCCCCTTTCACTTTTGGTGCCATCTTTCTGTCACAAATCAACCCTGACACTTGTCTCTACCAACTACACGCTGGTTGCACTCTCTTTTTGACCTCTTTTGCACACCATCTGCTGCTTTCAGTGGGTTGATCCACAATATTTAAACTCCTTTGCCTTCACGATATCTACTCCTTGGATACTCACCTGTCACTCATTCACACGTGTATTCTGTCTTGCCTGCCTAGCAGTTTAAATCAGACCAGGCAGCAGATTAGGACAGACCTATTAATGCCTTTTCTGAATCGACAGCTAAGAACATCCAAATACCTGACTGACTATGTATTGTTTTTTGTACTGCAGGCAGTTAACAGGACATTTGCTGGCTCATTTCACAGTAAACCCCTCTAGGTTCTGCACACTGTCTGGTGTGCTGGACGTACTCACCCTCAGGCTGTTGACACATTTAAAAGAATATCTGCACTTCTTGGACTTCCACTTGCCCTTGCCCCAGCTCTTTCTGCCAGGGGCATTGGCGGTGTTGGTGGGTGTGTCTGGGCGTTCTGCGTTGGTGCCACTCTCAACGCTGACGGCATCGTCCTGCAACCAGCAGCAACACAAACAAACGTGTTATTTAATGCAAAATCATCTTCTAAACATGCGCATTGAGACCAGAACATGAGCACTCATAAACAAAGTGTGCCTGATGTGCTGAAGACATTGTAAACAAGTTTCTTGCCTTGCTATTTGTTTAACACTGCACTTTTTAATAGCACAAAAAAAAAACAACAACCAAAAAAAAAACCAATCAAAAGCGTATCACTTCCAAACTATCGGGTCAGTTTAAACACAATGAAGGAGGAGACGAGTAAAGATGGCTGTGGTTGGCCCAGGCTGCTACAAAAACATTCCTCATTAATCAGTTCATAAAGCGCTATAACATTTTTCTCACAATCAAAGCTTAACTCAAGACCATTCTTGAGCAACCCATCCGAAAAACACTACATTTTGGTCAGTATTTAGTTTATTATTTATCTGCTTGATGCTTTTTGCCAAGGCTAGCCCAGGTTTACACGTGAATAACTCCAGTCTGAGCACAAAGAAAACACGTGTGCGCTAACATGGATGGTGGAACACGTGCGGGAAAATTTATTTGAAGACACTAAAATAGTCCACAGTGAATAACTATATCTGATAGCTCCAGCTGTTTGAATCCAGCCGGTATGAATAAACAAAGATGCTAGCTAAAGCCTTTAGCACATCGGCTACTTTAGCACAATGCTAACTGATCAGAAGCGCTACACGGCTCATCTGCGGCCCAACATCAAACACGGTTTAAATGCTTACGTTCTCATCTCCTGACAAGTCGGGGTTGCTGTTCTCATCGCTGCTCAGCTTTTGCTTTTTCGCCGGTATTTCTTTTCCCGCTTGAGAAGGGGACTCGGACATGTTCTTATTTTCCCTCATTTTGGAATTAACCCCGCCCCTTCCGCTCCTACGCCCACGAGCATGCCGGAAACTGAATATTCAGCCAATCGCGAATCGCAGCTCGACTGCACAAATACCGGTTATTTTCCAGTTAAAGCCGTGCAGGCGTATTATTTATATTTTTGCTTCGTGCCACTATATATATTTTTTTATAATAATTTCTTTATCTTTTACTTCCGGACTTCTGTCATTTTAAACGCTCTTGAGCAATAGTTCTCCAGCTTTCTGATAATCTTTCAAAGTGTTTCTTTGGCCATTGCTGCTTTTTCATTCACATTCAGTTTACACATTCAGATTCAACTGCACAAGCTAGGACAAACGTTACAACAGTGAGTGCCTGCAGACATCTGTAAAACACGGTGGAAGCTCTATCAAGGTTTGGGCTGCATTTCAGTAAGTGGTGTTCAAGATCTCTTCAAATGATGAATTAAGAACTCAGAAAAGTACCATCAGATTTTGATCCACCATGCAATTACATCTGGAAAGCATCTGATTGGTAACAGCTTAATTTTTCGGCATGGCAATGATCCCGAACACACTGCCAATGCAGTAAAATATTCCTGAATAGAAACACACAGTGGAACACTACGAGTCATGGATCGGCCTCCCCAGAGCCCGGACCTCAACATTATTTAAGCAGTGTGGGATCATGTTGACACAGAACAGAACAAAAGGCAGAAACATCCAAAGAAGAGCTTTGAATGTCCGTCAAGAAGTCTGGAGAACTATTCCTCAAGATATACACATCACTGCATCTATTTCATTTATTTTCCTAGAAAAAATATGGAGACGTCCAAGACCTTTGCATAATAATGTAAATAACATTTGCTTATAAATGTTCTATATATACGCTAACAAAAAAGAAATCAATAATAATAATAATTATAATCATACAGGGTGACATTTCATTAAACCAAATAAAACCATCCACAGTTATATATGAATTTAATTATAAAAGAACTCTAAAACATCACATCCAAGTACACAAAAATCTGTTTTTCTTTTACAGTTCAACATGTGTCATGCTGTGGCACTGAGGTGGCCCTACAGCATCATTTCTGCATCCTCTAAAGAAGCCTCGCTCATCTCCTCAGACAGCTCTTCATCCTCCTCCTCCTGGTCCTCTGTCTCCTCCTCAGCCGCCCTCTTTAAGCCTCTTTGCTTTGAGAGGGCCACGGCATAGCGGATGTTGTACATGTTGAAGTCGCAGCTACACAAACAAAGCACACATTCAGATCTGTTAAGCTGTATCTGGGCAAAGGCACAACATTTCAGAGGATCTGTAACTTACAGCTTGGAGAGGTCGTCGAAGTGCCTCTGGATGCTCTTCTGTAGCGCCTGCAGCGTGGGCAGGATGGCTCCAGACCTGCATGCCAAAGCAGATGCATTGAAAAATTTGTTGCTGTCATCTTCTGTTCACTTACAGTCATGCTGAACTGAATCTGTGATGTGAATGAGAGCCTGAGGACACACCTGTTCTTCAGTTTCTGTCCGTGCAGCATGAGCAGGTTCTGTGCCCAGGTCATATAGAACTGCAAGTGGCCCGACTTCTCCAAACACGTGGCGATGAAACCCAGCAGCTTCTCGACATAAATGTCAGGAAGAGAGCCGCAAACCACCGAGACTAGGCCAGAAGGACACACAACTCACATCACTCGGGCGTTTCCAAGTGAAAAAGGGAACTCAAAATGTTAAATAAGGTGAAATTCACTCACTCTGCTCATGTGGGACCTTCTCCAACACTTCCTGCTTGAGGGCTTTTTCGTTGAGTCTGAACGCCAGGACTATGGCCGACGCCCACTCCTGAAGGCGCAGCTGTTTGCGTATGCTGGCCGGTGTCACGTCTAGGTCCAGGTCGTACGGGTCGAAGACCAGTGACCCGTCAAGGGAGTAGACCAGCAGGCCCTCAGTGGTGGTGGCCGCCCAACTGCGACCTGAGGAGGAGGAGAACAACTTGACTAACCGGCCGACAAAGCTCGTCTGTAACGGGACGCATGCTTTTCATACATGCTTCATAAACGTGTCTGCTGCTGTCCAGCGAAGTTTGCTGCACGAGATTCAAACACCGTAATGGGAACAGCAAACAACATGAAAAACTGCTGTGATGACGGACAACATCAACATCATGAAGGACAACATCAGTGTTGTCTTCCATCATCCAGTGTTCACAGGATAACATTTTGAAACCATGCTCCAAGCTGTAATTCTGTCACCTACCAGTAGGGGAGAACCGCAGCGAGCTCACTCTGATCTCAGGTTTGAAGTGACGAGAACTCATGTCACCTTTAAGGATGAGCAGACACAAGAATCAGTGAGGGTCGATTCAAAAACATCAGTGAATAAGGCACAAGAGACTTTTTTGTAAAAGGCCTCATGATCCTAACAAAATACAATTACTTAATTACATGGAGGGCTGCCAAAATTATATCATAAAGTCAAGATCAACTCAAGGTCAAAATCAGAGAAAATGTCAAATTCCTGATCACCTAAATGAATCAAAATACATTAAAATCCTCACTTCTAAAGTTTATCGATTTTTAATTCTGGCGGTTTCAGTCCGATCACAGCAATAACCACTTCTGACCACTGCACCTTGTAGCAAACACACCACTTCCACACTTATAATAACTGGTCTGAGCCTTCGTGTGAGGGTTGTACCTCTCCTGACTCCAGGGAGGCTGATGCTGACTCCGTCTCCGTCCCCGGCTCCTTCATCCACCAGAGCCAGACTGCCGAACTCTGTCATCTTCCTCCTGTCCAGGAACTCCTGAAGGTGAAGCAGGACAACAGGATAAGCGAAACCTGTCATAATTAAAACCTCTTCAAGGACTAAAGATGCACATTTTCACGATGAAGCGTCCGATCCATCCATGTTTACTCATCTAGCATACGCTTTTAAAAAATGCCTTAAATTCCTATTTTGGGTTCACCTCGTCTCCTTAACCCCCCCCCCCCCCCAAAAAAAAAACCCTCAACCATCAACCATAGATCTGTTTTTCCAGGACAGCCGATGCTATTAAATATGTATGCTGCAGTCATGTGACATGGAAATAAACTCGCTGAGCAGACTGTGAGGTCGCACCTCCATAGCGTCGAAGGACAGGTTGCAGGAGATTTCAAACTTCTTTATGAGCATCTGCTCCTTGATGTTGTAGATGCAGACAAACTTGGCCTGACCCCCAGCCAAAACAGACTCCCCGTCCGCAGAGTAACACAGTGATGTAAACGACCTTAACGAGAGACAGAAGAAAAAAATAAAGTCACATTAAACGAGATGATTTGAACCAGTGGAATCAAACCTGAGGCTCAAATCCCATCCACTCACTTGCCCTTGGCGGACTGCTTGGCTGTGATTTTATCCGTCTCCTTGCGGCCTGTCTGCAGGTCGTGTCGTCCAGCAACGGAGCCGTTTTGTGTGGCCGTGTGCGGGTTCCAGAAAGAGATCTCACCGTTCAGAGTGGCCACAGCCAACTCCTGACCGTCGGGGCGGTACGTCACTGCCAAGCCTGAGGAACAAAAGACATTTAAATTTAAAAAATAAATAAATAAAAAAACACAGTGAGGGAGGCAGAATACAACATAGACATATACAACAAACAAAAGCACAGAGAGAACTCGCCCTGAAGGGCTATGCTGAAACTTGATGTTTTATGCTGATGTCAGCACTAACAATAAAAATCCAGTACAGTGTATAAATGTTTTTCTGTTACTGTGAAGTCACATGATGTTGTAGAGCTCAGCCAAAGAAAGTGCTGATGTCCCAAAATGACTGTTATTTTATAATCCAAAGGAAACTATAAAGCCTTTAAATAAATTCGTGTGACCATGAACTTTGACCTTGAAACATTGCATAGTAAAATGGTTTATTTTATCATCTTTACCTATATAATCAGAGCAAAACTGGCTAAAATCTTTGGCTTCTATAAGCTGCAAAAAGTTTAAGATAAATTTAAGGATATATTCATGCACACGTGTAATTTTACAAAACTTCATGGGGTCATAGTGACATTATAGGGCATCGTATTGAAAAAACAAGAAGTGTTGTACAGCTCTCTCTATGCCCTTTCATATGATATATCACTTGATAACTTTTATTTAAATTTTTTTCAACATTGACTTTGCTAACAATGAAGGTCAAGGCCAAATGCATAGCAAACCTAGGTAGTCAAGGCCTAGTATATTTTTGGGAAGTTTGAAGACGATCCATAAAAAGTCGTTACTGATTTTCAGTTTGGTGTGACCTTGACTTGGACGCAGTTTTCACCCAAATGAAATAAGCTTGAGCTGTTTGTAGTATCTACCGTCACACAAAAGGTTGGAACATGATATCTTAAAAACTGTGGACGCTAGACTGCTGACAAACAGACAAACATTACAAAAGAAACAAAACCAACTTAAAAGCAACTTGAATCTTTCAATCTGTCCCCCCTCCCCTAGTGGCGGCATAAAAAAACAAAACAAAAACAAAACAAAACACCCAAATCACAAGACGATCACTGATGGCTTCACGAAGGATCTGAATTTACCATCAGATGTGAGGGGAAGCGTTTCCTTGGTCTGCCAGCTGTCCAGCATGTCCCACAGCCGAACGGTTCGGTCCCACGAGCAGCTGGCCAGGACGGACTGAACCGGACTGAAACAGAGGCAGCTCACCGGACCCTCGTGACCCGCCAGGACCTGTCCGGTCGCAGGAAGGAAGTGTTAATCTGAGGGATCCTGGCAGCTTCAATCAAGTTAGTCTGTCTCATAAGGAAGGATGAAAAAGCGTAATTAAAAAGAAGCATGATGCCTACCTCTAGCAGCCTGCCTGTCTGCATAGACCAGAGGAAGATCTCAAAGGAATCCTGAGCTCCTGCGCTCACCAGCTCCCCACTGGCATCTACTGCGAGGGAGGAGAACTGCGCAGGCCGAGGCGACGTAAAAGTCCTGAAGTTTCGGTATCTGCCAAAAAAAAAAAAAAAAAAACCCAAAACAACATTACAGGAATACATTCTCAACCATCTTTTAAAAGAATACACCCCCGTCCTTGCCGCCAGCGCCCACCTGTGCAGGTCGAAGGCTCGGACCGTCCCGTCCAGAGAAGCGCTGACGATGACGAAGCCGCTGGAGGTGAAGGTGACGTTAGTGACGCTGCTGGTGTGTTCGGTAAATGTGACAAAGCAGAGGCCGGTGTTGGTGTTCCACACTTTCACCTGCAGGAATTTATTAACACAGTGTGGAGTCAGAGACGAGACCTTGAGTCTTCATTTATCTGGTATTGAACTAATGATTGGATTCAGGTATGTTGATTCAGGGTGATATCTAAAACCTGCAGGACACCGGCCCTTGAGGCCTGGAGTTTCCCACCCCTGTTCTCCTGTCTCAGCATGGACACATGAAGTTAAAGGCTTCACTCTGAGACTCACTTTGCTGTCGTCCCCTCCCGTCACGATGTACTGTCCGTCTGGAGAGTAAGCCAGCGACGCCATGTTGTTGAAGTGTCCCTGCTGCTTGAACACGTACGACTCACTCTGCCACTCCCACACCAGCAGCTGGCCCATCCCTGAAACAGTCGATGTGTTTACCTTTTGAGTTTTACTCTGCAACACCAGTAAGCTAACGCGCGCGCACACACACACACACACACACACACACACGTAAAAACAAACAAATTCTTACGCGAGCACCCAAAGCCGATCCAGTCTCCGGAGCTGTTTATAGCCACCGAGGCAATCCTCTGGTCTGAAATACTGCAGGGAGACACATCCACACGGTTAGATGAGAAAACACATCTGTCCTGTAACTTTTTAAACCCAACCACAGCTTTTCCCTCACCTCAGGGAGTGAATGAGGTTAAACTCTGGAAGTTCGTGCAGGTGGAATATCCCAGAGGCGAAGCCTGTGACCAGGATGTGGTTCGGTTTGTGGTACGCAGCAGCAGTCAAGTTGTTAAAATCCCCTTCTTTGTTGAAAAAGTGTCTGAATGTGGAAACAAAAGGCTGTTTTTAGATCTCACTAAAATCCTAATGCCAGCATTGTCTTCCATTAATGTTACAGAGCTGGATATTCATAATAAATAAAGCCAGAGCTTAAAATAGTGAGGTAAGCATGCAAAACTAACCCCTCTGAGCAAAAAGCTCAAGAATCAGCAAGTTCTTACAAACCAAACAAAGCTAGAATGTGTTTTCCAGCCCTGAAAATTTAACATGGATTCTTCCTGTAATTATGTAGTTATGAAAGCTCATAAATGTTTCAAACAAATCAGACAAAAACAGAAAACGCTGATCCATCCCTGTGAAATTGAAGGGCCGGTAACTGAAAATATTCACAATATGAAGGTAAAAGCTTATATGACATCATTAAATATACTGAAGTTGTTAGCACCCAAAAAAAACCTCATTTGATTTAACTGATTAAACTAATAAATAAAAATAAATATGTAAACTTTAGCAGTTATAAAATCAGAATTGCAATTAGAGAAAAATCAGGAAAAGAATCGGGAAATTGGAGGTGTCTTACTTGCTCATCATCTTGTATCGAACATTCTTCTTCTTCTCTCTCTCTTTGGCGGTTTCAACTTTCCCTCTGATCACCTCTCCCTCCTCTCCCTCCACCTTGTCCCTCTCCTCGCTCTCCTCTTCTTCCTCTTCCTCCCCTTGTCTCGGGAGCTTGGGTTTGTCCTGGCTCTTCTTCAGAATGAGGCCGTCCAGCTCGGTGTCGCTCTCCCACACACACAGCGTCCCGTCCTGGCTCACTGTGTACAGCTGAGTAAACATGCACAAGAGGGATGAACACACAGAACCACACCTACAAACACATATATGTATATATGTAGATTAGCAGAAGTAAACCTACATCTAAGCTGTCCTTTTCAAAGAAACAGCCTACGACGATGTCCTTGTGTCCACCCAGGGAGTAGTAGATCAGGTTGGCCCAGCGCTCTGCACCGAACACCCACGTCGACATGTCTTTGCTGCCCACCACAAAACACCTGGAAGAAAAACGCCACAATCACAATGTATTCCAGTCCAATTACAGGCTTCTTCTGCACTCTCATGTTTGACAAACTCACTTGGAGTCGTCTGTCCAGTCGATGCAGGTGGTTTCATCGTAGGGACCGTAGTAGCTCTTGTCTAAGACAAAGGCATTAAACTCTCGCTTCTTCCCAGGAGCGTGGTACATCAGAGCCACGTTTTCCTTTGTTACAATGAACTTCCTACAAATTAAAAATGCAGCAAACAGTCGTCAGAATAATTTTTGTTCTCTCCAGATAATGATTTTACAGCACACGTCTTTAATGACTTTAAAAAAAAAAAAGAAGTGGATGCACAGGTTTGAATTTATTTGGGATTTTCTTCGATCCACAGAGACCTCCACTCATGTTTGCTTAAATGTCCCTGAGTAAGCCGCACCTTGATCAGACACGTTTGGAGCCTTCAACAATCCAGTGGTATAACCTGGCACAGACCCGGCTTTTAAGTGTAGTCCACAAATTTCCAAAAGGGTGGAGGTCGGGGTTTTGGGAAAGCCATTCCAGAAGCTTAATATTTGTTTTATTAATTTAAAAATAATAGCTTAATCTCACAATCTCACATCTTAAGTTCACATTCACTCCTACAAACATACCTGTTATCATCGTGGCCAAGCTCAATTTCTATCTGGTCTTACCATAAAACGTTTTGACTTGTCCATGTGAGCATCTGCAAATTTCAGTTGCGCTTAAATGTGTCAATTTTGGAGTATGGGCTTCTCTCTTGGTCGACACCGTCTCAGTCAATGGTGATGTAAATCTGACTTCACCTTGGAAAGACTTGAGCCTTGGTGGTTCCTGAACATCCTAACCAATTTCCTCTCATCTGAGGGTCACAGTTTGGGTCTGCTTCCTATTAAAAGGCCTTGTCAAGTTAAAAGATATTGCTGAACCTTCAGCACCACTTATTAAAAGATTCAAGTGGGTGAATGTATACATTACAGCCTGTATCTATGTGCTTGAACCTGTGGGAATTACATCCATCTCTTCCGCTTATCCTTTTAAGGCAGGGTGCACCCTGGACAGGTCGCCAGTCTGTTGCAGGGCTAACACATAGAGACAGACAACCATTCACACTTGCATTCACACCTATTGGCAATTTAGACCTACCAATTAACCTAACCACACTAACTGCATGTCTTTGGACTGTGGGAAGAAGCTGGAGTACCCAGAAAGAACCCACGCAAACATGGGGAGAACATACAAACTCCACACAGAAACACCCCGGCCTGATGGTGGCAACAGTGCTGACCACCGTGCATGTGAATTACAGAAAATCCAAAATAAATTTAAACTTGTGCACCCAGTTCTTGCTTTTTTTGAAGTCATTAAAGACGTGTGCTGTACAATCATTCCACTCTGGATGAAGATCTGGATGAAGATCAGTTTAAAGAAATCATTAAAATCCTGAAATTACCATCACATTCACGCCTATGATGAGTGGATGTAAACGTCCGACTACAACTGTCATATAAACTCTGCTGAGCTGTGTCTTACTAACACCAAGAAGAAGTAGTGCAAAATGCGTCGCACAGTTTGAACGTCCTTACCTTCCATCAGGTGAGAAGCGGATGCTGCTCACAGGTTTGTGAAAGTGGAAATGATGAAGGATGGCTCTGGTGATGAGACTGACCAGCACCGCTGCACCATCTGTTTGACACAAACATGATCAGACACGCTTGGATTTTGTTCTCGTCCGAGTCCTGAAGAAGACCTTAACTGTAAATATTTTGTACCTTCATCCACAACGATCGCCAGGCTCCCATCAGGAGAGAGACCCACACAGGTTATATTCTTTGTCGTGGAGAACGGCAACGTCTCAGACGTGTTGCTGCAGGGCAGAGATTAAAAACACATCAGTCTTATTTTCATTATTTTTAAGATAAGGTGACTTTAATGGTTACTTACTATGCTTTTTCTTACTTTATGACATATATGAAATGTTTATGTGTGCAAATGTAGACAGAGTTTCAAATAAGAAGGCAAATGTGAAAATAATCCTACCAATAGCACAAACTTTACCTGGAGCCCCTCTGCAGGCTTCCAGAAGTTGGCAAATTAGAGGAAAAATGTGCTTTTAGGCAGGAAGGGATAAAGATGTCAAGTGACAGAAGCCAAAAGGGCAAAGGGTTCAGAAGAGAATCATGCAAAGCTACTTCAGTGTAGATTTATCATGACAAATACAACTTTTAGATGCAACTGAATGGAAAATATAATTTATTTTTCATTATCCTACCCCACCTGCACACTGAAACCTATACTGCAGCACAATCAGTTGTATTTTAATGTGGACACCATGAAAAAAAAAAAAAGTCCGAATACTTTTAAGTGACCACAAAAAACAGTGCATGCAACTCTTCTCTTTGCAGATCCAATAACATCTAGACGCTGGACACTGCATCCAGATGTTGTAGGACAGGACTTTACAGATAACCCTTTCCTGTATGTGTCCTATACCACTGTTTGTCTTACTTCTTCAGGTCGAAGACAGAGATTCTGTTCCCAACTGGACTGATAACAACGTTGCCATCTCTGGAGAAGTTCAAATTTCCCTGGCGATAGACTGCGCCGAGCAAATTGGAAAACTACAAAATAAAAAAAAAGTGATTTTACTTTTGATCATCAGCCAAGTGTATGCAGTTCCTGTCAAAACGTGGGAATTCAACACATTCAGAGGCAGATTCATTAAACTGTATTAAAACACAGACACACACGCACAACTAAACCGATATTTTGTTATTATATACACAAGCCGAAATAATTATGAATGATATACCATTGAAAGCAAAAAACACTTGAATGTTTACAGCACTTCCAACATCGAAAAACTTATTAAGTCTAAAACTTTTTAAATGGAGTTTGGTCTGACACGCATTCCCGCTACCAAAGCATCGCGACTATAGCAAAGTCGCTAACAGCAGCGCACTTACCCTATAAGCAAACTTCATTTTACTAAATATTCATTAACTTCAGAACATTAATCTTCTTTTTAACTCTTTATAAATCCCAGGACTATGAACGTGAGACCAACATGCTTCTTCTTCCTCCACACGTGTGATGCGTTTTGTTGACAGTCGACACATCCGGTTTGAGTTGACTTGGAAAACTGCACGGCGCCCTCTGGTGACAAGGAGGTTAAAGTACAAGGTTTTAACATAAAAAAGGGGTTTGACTACATGCATAGCTCCCCCCTTCATAACATGTGTATCCACCTGTATAGGCCAGACCTTTTTTTAGAACTCATAAATCTGGATGGTGACAAATAATGTTGGACTGTTGATGTAGATGTTGGAGGTGACTGTGTTATCTGTGTTATTTTAATAATATTAATGTTTTTTAATCAGTCATGTTTATGCAACTAAAGATCATTTTGGAAGTAGAGCAAGATAGTATATGTGCTAGATGTCATTATAGCACATATATAGAGTTATTTAGTCTTTATCCTTCAGATGGCAATTACTCCACAGTGTTGTTAGAGGAGGCGAGAGTATCTTCTCTGACACTGGTAATAAACTGCTTTTATCACTGGTAATAAACTGCTTTTATTACCAGTTTATTTCTCAGTTGGGGACTCACACCCTCAATTTATCTAAGTTAAAGTCAGACACATGGCCATTACCCCGCATGGTTGCACACCGACGTGTTATTCTCAAGATGGGATTTCTGAAGGGAGACTTATGTAAGTATTGGTCACTGGCAGAGACAGTATTTGACCAAGTATCCCAGAGCACGATGTTCAGCTTAAAATAAATATGCAATACTTCTTAAGAATAAAGTAAACAAATTCTAAAGCTATCTTAAAGGTACTTTTTATGATTAACACTGGCAGAATTTGACTACATCTTTTACCACTGGGGGCAGTGTTTCACTAGTGGTTTTCATTACCTGTGCTGATGCGTAACTTATGACAACCTGTTTCTTTTTTGCTCTCCCCATTTCCCCAAGGTGGCTTTATCTTTCCCCAGGTCTTTGTGGTTAATCTGCTTTTTAAATAACACCGGGTACAATATTGGTAATATGTGTGTTGTCAAAGGAGCTTGCAAAAAAAAGCGTCTGGACTTCTTTAAGTTGCTTGAAGACGTTTCACCTCTCATCCGAGAAGCTTCTTCAGTTCTAAGGTCAAATGATGGAGAGTCCCAGATATAAACCTAGTGGGAGTGACCCCCCACAGAGGGACAAAAGGACCCCCTGATGATCCTCTAATCGCCTGAGCCAAGGTGGGAAACTGGGCGTGGGTCCCAATCAGCCAGAGTTTCGGGTGTGTTCATTGTGAAACCTGGCCCCACCTTATCATGCGAATTCCTGAGGTCAGATGGCCCAGGATGTGAGTGGGCATTAAGGCGTCTGGGAAGGGATCTCAAAACTGGATTATAGATGGCAGAGAGTTGGTGTCGTAAACCCCCGCCTCTGTTCAAAGATGGTCGCTCACAGTGGACATAGATGGCTTCTTTCACTCCTCTTTCAAACCATCTGTCCTCTCTGTCCAAAATGTGAACATTGGCATCCTCGAAAGAGTGTCCTTTATCCTTAAGATGCAGATGGATTGGGACCCACGCCCAGTTTCCTACCTTGGCTCAGGCGATTAGAGGATCATCAGGGGGTCCTTTTGTCCCTCTGTGGGGGGTCACTCCCACTAGGTTTATATCTGGGACTCTCCACCATTTGACCTTAGAACTGAAGAAGCTTCTCGGATGAGAGGTGAAACGTCTTCAAGCAACTTAAAGAAGTCCAGACGCTTTTCTTTGCAAGCTCCTTTGACTACGATGACCTGGATGACTGAGAACCTTCACAGAAATATGTGTGTTGTTTTCTTTATCTTTTTTTTTCACTGGAAAGCACTTTCGTCAACCATGTTGCTTTTAAAGTGCTCTATAAATAAAGTTGGATTGGATTTTAAAATAAAAGTTGAGCTGATTTTAATGTATTACAAGGAGTGTTTTTCATTATTATTTTTTAAATAAACATACAGTGTTTATATTAAATGCTGTACTAGGATTAAGCTCAAGGATGATAAAAGGTCATGTGATTTTGTTGCATTCAATTTGTATGCAGCAAAATGAAAAACAAGTTACCACATGTTGTTTTTTAATTTGGTAATTAATTGATAAAATGTTAAAGTGGATCTGACAGCGGTGGATGGCGAGCCATGCACACCGGCGCCAAATAACTCACAAACCACAGCTGACATGAGTTGGATATAAACAAAGTATATCATGTAAATAAAGTATATCAGCCAACATACTGGACACTGTTCTGCTGAACAAACACATATTATCCAATATTGTAGCTGGTGTTATTTAACCCTCTGAGGTCCAGGGTATAATTGGCCGTTTTTGACTACTTTTGATTTTACCTCTACATTTCAACTTTAAAAACTGTTTATCTTGCCTTGTCATCATTATTTGTTTATCATTATTTTCAGCACAACCTCAAATATCTGAAATTTGAGTTATTTTTTCATTTTGGCATACCATATTAGCACAATTGATATAATTTCAGACAAAAAATTAAAAATCAGAGTAGAAAAAAGTTATATTTTTTTACTATAAAACCCACAAACATGTTTAACAAATAATTTTCATAACTTGAAATGCAAATAGAAATCGTACATTTGTAAAAATTATGCACAAGTTTTGCAAACAACAAAGTTATAAGGTACTATTTACCTAAAAATGCAATCAAGGCCTCAGGCATTTTTTTATATAACCATTTAAATCTATTTACAGAACAATCAGGTGTGCTGCATCAAATAAAAAGGTACACAAATTATTTGTGCCAGTCCAAAAAAATAAATAAAAATAGTTTGTGTCCAGTATAAGACAGAGGAGAATACCAAACCCTGCAGGTCTGACAGCAGGAGGTGCATCAGTCCTGTTTTCCATGTGGGAACAGCGTTTACACTGGAATCTGCCTTTGGTGGCTTTTTTGGAACAAATGTGACATTCACTAGTATATCTGACGCACAATACCAAACAATAACTACACAACACACTAACTACAGCCTCCAAACACGCTAAACGTCACTAATGTCGCTCTGAAAACTCTCTCTCTCTTTCTTTCGATCGCCCGCTTTCCGTCGCGGGTGTCACTCCTAAAACGTCCCCCTCTCCCGAAACAACCAAGTGTCACATGTTGCCATATAATTTTTTGGATTGGCTGACATGGTAAATTTTAACACCAATAGGGAAGGGGTGTTTTTTTCTTTTTTCACTCGCAAGCGGAGAGTGTTTGCTGTCCACAGAAAACGCAGTTTTTTCCGTTCTTCCCGCTGTAAACACCGCGGTTTTGTTCAGAAAAAAACATGGCGTGAATTTTTTTTTTATCATAACTGGTTTTACGTGGCCCATCGATACAATTCAAAAAATGTCGACCCAAGTTGAAATGGAGACTCTGAGTTGCTGCATCTTGTAGCTGTGTAGTCTTAAATTGGTCATGTGATTTTGACACGCTGGTGCATCAGTCAACCCCAGAGGGTTAAAGGTAGGGTTGCCAACCGTCCCTTAAAATACGGAATCGTCCCGTATTTAGAAACAAAAGTACACGTCCCGTATTGAGCTAATAAGGGACGCACTTTGTCCCGTAATACAGTGAGAATCAAAAGTAGTCTATAAATGTTAATGGAATTAACACTTTGTTTGAAAACATAATTCCCAGCCCCTCTCCTGCTTTGTGACCAATGCGCTGACAGCACACTTATGACAATTCGAATATGACAAGTCAGATTATCGCTTATCTCATTGGTCGAGGAAAGGTCGCTTACGGAGAAAATACCGGAAGACAACAGATGACCACAACAAGAAGCATGGCCAACAGGGAAACAAACGCCGACTCTGCGGTGCAAGTCTCGGACGACAGTACACCTAAAGCTGGGCAGACACTGTGCGATTTTTTCAGTCACGTTATTCAGCTCCTGCTCAAACTGCACGATTGACTCGCAGGGGTTAGAAGTTGGTAGGTCACGATGCAGGTCTCACACTATACCGCCCGATGCTCTGATGCGACCTGAGTGCTCACACTGTGCCTCCATAAAATGAAGGTTATAACAGAAAATCTGTCGCTCGCTCTCTCTGTCTGTCTTTCACTCACACAGACACACCACCACCATCAACTTTGCTAAATTGCTAATGAAAAACATGATCAGGCAGCTGTGATTGAGCAGCAGTGTAGATCCAACTATTTTCACGGTTGTTGTGGTCGTGATAATTTTGTGAGGCCACATCGAAAAGGCTCGGATGAGCTTTTCAAAGTTCTACAAGTTGTGCCTCCATCGCTTGTGTCCAGATCACACGCTGCACAGCCGTGCTGCTCCGTCTTTTTCACGGCGTTTACGTGTTTGCGCGCGAGCAGTGTGAGCGGCTCACGAGCGATTGATGATCGGGAGCTGGTCGTGAGGTGTTAATCACTTCTCGTTACCCCACGTATACTACACGATGCACGATGAAGGCCAAAATCGGTCCGATCACTCAAAAATCGGCTCAAAATGGGCCTAAAACCGCACAGTGTGAGCCCAGCGTTAGAGCAGCAATGTTTGTTCCCCTCAGAGAAAGGGAAGAATGGGAAAAGGAAAACACCTGGCTGGAAAAAGTTAATATGGGCATGTGCAGTGAATATCAGCGCTATGTGGCCAGAAGTGTGATAATATAATTTATTTTGTGTAATAAACGACTGCAAGGATAGATGATTACAACAAATAGATGACTAATACATAAAAGTAATACATAGATGAATAATGATGATGAGTTATGATGCGTAATCATGGGAACAAGCGGGTTTTCAAACGGGAGCAGCTGATTAGCATTAGAAAAGCTGAAATAATACCTCAGCTGAAGCCAATTGTACTAAATGTACACTGTTACAAGAATATTTTTCTTTCTATTGTTTTCTATTATTTTAAGTTAAGCAGGACAGAGTGCTTTTAAAGAAAGATTTACTTATATTCTCAAAAGTTAAGCATGACAGGCTTCTGTTTAAGAAAGAGACCTGTTTTACTGTGTTAATGTTGTCATTTTGAGCTAAAAATAAATGGCTAAATGATCATTTGTTTCACATGTGTTCATATCACAAAGAATACACATCTACTTAAATCAAATTCAAGTCAAAGGGTTAAAAAAATAATTTCACACACAAAAAAAGAGCTAGAAAATTCACCACACTGGGAAGGGTGAAGACAACTGGGTCGCCCGGCCCTGGCCACGAGGTGTCCCTTATTTATTTTTCAGGGAGTTGGCAACCCTAGTTAAAGGTGCAGTGTGCACAATCTCACCACTAGATGTCAGTAGATGTGCCACAATTCAATTTTGAGGCAGTGATTCTGCTCACAACTTTGCCACTCACTCTCACTTTGGGTTGTGTCTAACCCTCATCTCCTTGCCTTTTTTGAAGAATAATTTTCTTCTTTTTTTTTGTACAATTTATTTTCAATAACACGAGAGTCATCATTATGCTGATCAGGTGTGTTCAAGCCTTAACAAAATGAATCTACTTTTCATTGGCATATGGAGAGAAAAATAAGATAAAGATCAAGCTTTCTGCAATACCTGAAACACCAGCGGAGCTACTGAAAATCAGTATCAATATTAAACTATATACTATTGTGTGTATTTTGTGAGTGTAAAAAAAGAGAAATTACACTTTATTAATTTTCTTCCTGTCTGCAGGCCATTAATAATACATTTTAAGGTAGAAACGACGGGCCACCTACAGCCATGATTGGCCACAGGGGCCAGACTTTGGACATGCCTGGGTTACACTGACTCATTGCACCATCTTGTGGTACAAATTGTTATTACACAAAAAGTGCAGCATGGCTCTCTTTAAATGTACATACATAGACTTTAAGCCATACAAAATATTTGAAAGTAGAACTTACTTTTTTACATATTTTTCATTCTTACATCTTTCAGATCATCAGACAGATTTTAATATCAGACAAAGGTAACCTGAGTAAATTAAAAATTCAGTTTTTAAACAACGATTTCATTTATTAAAGCAAATTAACTCTATTAAGGGAAAAATTCTATCCAAACCTACCTGGCACAGCATTTTACAGTTTCAAGTACCTTTAATGATGTGTTCAACCGGGTGTTCACTTAAATAATAAGTTAAAATAAGAACAGAAAGATAGAAATATGTTACCCCTAAAACATCTTATTTTCCTAGTAAAAAGACATACAGCCTTGATAATAGTAGATTAGGACATAACTATTGCTGACTTTATGGCTCTTGTGTAGTTGTGTTTCTTAGCATGTTAGAAGTGCATGTCTTTAAATAAAACAATCCCAAAGGAACAAAAATAATTTTTTAAACTGAAATTCAAGCGAGACAAATTTAAAACAGAAACTCAACATCAGTGACACACTTGGAACTTGTTCCTCACTGGCCTTCACACGATCCCTCCTCCTATCTATTTTTAATACCCTCAGTTAATAATAAATCAGCTGGCAGCTACAGTACACACACAGCACACGTGCAGAAATGTGCCGGTGCCAGTGGGAAACTGAAAATGATACACCACAAAGGTACGGATAGCACCAGGTTTATGTTTACATCTTTTACTGGATCACTTGGCTGCAGCTGAAGACATGGTGTGTTGAGGCTGTCGGCAGGAGTGATAAACAGTCGCACTTGTATCACTTGTGAGAAAAAAAGGCCTTTTTCACCTCAAGGTTTTATGCCAGAGATCAAAACAGGGTACCACATGCAGCCGGACGTATTTCTGGCCCCCAGTCGAGCACTCCAGGCAGCCGTACACGGTTTCCCGCCGTTGGTTGCCCATCCCGCAGAGTGCGCAGGGGCCCTTGGGGATGTTGTGTTTGAGGAGGTTGACCCTTGTATGTGAGCTTTCCCTCAAGTAAGCGGTGGAAATGTCCGTCATGCTGGCAGCCTTCTCGTAGTAGTCGGTCACCATGTCGTCCATGTAGGTGTCAGAGTGGGTGAGCTCTTCGAATGTTCGGTCATCTACACAGGGGTTGGATTACAGTGGACTCAGTCTATCAGAAGGATGGGTCAGTTTATTTAATGAAAAATACTGTAATCATACCTGCTCTAAAGGGGTTTCCGTAGATGATCCCAGAGAGGAAGCGGCGTAGTCGCCCCATGGAGAAGCGACCAATGAAACCACCAAGCTGCTCCCTGATCTGCTCACGCTCAAAGCCTCCCTGTGACTCCGGAGCCACACAAATATCTGACACACAGGAAGAAGAAAACCAGGCGATGTGCGTTGTTTATTATTATTTTTGTAACAAATCAAAATTTCATTATTGACTTTGTATATCTCTAATAACAACTTAGTCTATGGAATGCTGGAGTAAGATTTGTTATGGTTTTGCTATGCTAAAAGTTTATTCTTGCTGCAGTATCAAACACTTCAAAAACTTTAGTAGTTGTAGTAAGGGGTGGCCAGTGTGGAGACTGAACCTGGTCTAAAAGTTCCTTCAATGCCTGGACATTAGCTTGGATGCTGTGTTCAATCACTCAAAAACATTAAATTCTTATTTAAAACACTTTATGACTTCATTCCAAGACTTCAAATGTGTGTTCACTAGCTGGTACTGAAGTGTCAGAGTCCCTCTGTGATTTTCACTACAGGAACACAAGGAGTCACGCAGCCTAACAGGTAAAGTATCTGCCATCCGACACTTTATCCATTAGATAAAGTCCCAGAAATCCAGATGAGGTTACAGGCGTTGCCCAGCTGAAATTCAGAATAATTTGTTTCTAGATGATTTCATGAAACGTGTTATCAAACCAATTCAGTAATTAACGGATGTTTTTACAACCACCATCGTCCCAAATTGATGACAAGCTTCAAACACTCAAATAAATGTCACGCAGGCTCACAATTATGGTTTCAAATCATTTTGAGTATTTCATTTTTGACTGTTTCTGACCATTTAGACTTATTTCATCACTTACACTTCACGTAGTTCTTCATACAGATTTTGTCACCTTACCTGTTGACTATAAGTTCACCTGCTTTCATAGTGACAGTTAGCCTGCAAGGCTTTAAAGACTAAAGCTAAAACTTCAAAGGGTCAGACACTTCAAAGCCATTTGAAGTGCTTCATCTCATAAACATGAATTAATTGGCTAATTAACGATTGGCATGGTTTGCCCACCTACCAAGTCGTCCATCCAGTCGAACAAAGAGCTCACAGATGCTGAAGGCGATGGTGGTGTGAGCTGGGATGACAATGGCCTTGTCTCGACCTTTGGGGTTTCTGCCGTCGTCAATCTGAAACTGGAGCAAAGCAGGAAGCTGATAATTACACATGGAAAAGGCGGTTAAACGGAGAATTTGGGATTAGGTGAGGGAAAAATTATTGAGTTAGGGCTCGTTATTTTGAGTAAATGATTGGGAGATGGATTGTTCACTGCCCTTGACGCATTTGTTTTAAATATAAGTGTTATGAATTTAAGCATGGCCCCATTACATACATAGAGACATAAAGTTTATTTCTATAGCAGATTTTCAGAACAACTTCAGCTGATCAAAGTGCTGTACACATTATGCCAAAATATACATTAACGATTTACAATCACTAATTAAACTATAAATACACATACATAAACAATAAAAGTCAATAAAACTTATCTAAATAAACAATAATTTAAGTAAATAAGACTATTTGTGCAGTAAAAGCCAGGATACTGAGCTCAACTAGAACTGGCAGTGAGTGAAAGTAAGGAGTTTTATTTAAGAATATTTAAAAATATCTGTGAAGGTTCTCAGTCATCAAGGTCATCGTAGTCTAAGGAGCTTGGAAAGAAAAGCATCTGGACTTCTCTAAGTTTCCTTAAAGATGTTTCAACTCTCATCTGAGAAGCTTTTTCAGTTCTAAGCAACTGGTGGAGAGTCCCAGATTTTCAGCCATATGGGAACGTCCCCAAGAGGGTCATGGACCCCCTAATGATCCTTTATCTAATCACATGAGCCGAGGTGGGTCACAATCAGCCAAGGTTTCGGGTGAACCCATTGTGAAGCCTAGCCCCACCCTATTATGTGACTTACTGAGGTCAAATGGCCCAGGATGTGAGTGGGCGTTAAGACACATTAAAAATGGTTGAGTAATTGGGCAGCTCTTGTGTGAAAGAGTAAATTGTTCCACAGAATGGAGACAGCCACTGAAAAATCTAGTTTTTGAGGCTGGATCTAGGAACATTCAAGAGCAGTTGGTTTCCAAACATCAAGAGTGTAGGGCTTTAAAGGTTAAGTCAAGTAGGCTGGCACCAAATCACTGAGACTCTTAAAGACAAGTTTAGGTATCCCAGTAAAGGTGTAAAAGCATGAACTACTCTTTCTTCATCTTACCAAGGAAGCTTAATTTAAAAAACTCATCAAACAGCTAAAAAAAACTTATGAAAAGCCAGTAAACATTAATCTAATTCTAACCCTGGATGGGTCTTGGTCCTGGAGGGTGTTAAGATAAAACAACTACAGGTATTTTTACCCTCATGGTGGTCCCTCTCATGCCAGCATGCACGGTCAGAGAGCATTGACGCGTGGTGCGAATACTCTCCACGACAACACAGAGGACACTGCGTCCGCTCTCCTTTGACTGACGAATCAGGCAGTGATCCAGGTCCACCTTCCTGGAAGATCAAAAAATGAGAGCTTGAATTAAACATGAACTCATTAACACCTGTTAAAGTCAAGCAAGGCAACATCTCTGGCTTGTATTGTCCAATTGCATGTAGCCCCTGTATGTATGTATGAAGGTGTAGAATAACATGATTGTTTATACAGGGAAACCCTCTTCTCACATTCTCCGTGTAACAAAGAGGTCGAAGGTCAGACAACTTATTGTGGACATAAGGAGAATACTTCAATGCAGATACCTGAAATATCCGATTTACAAAGTGCCATAATTTAAGAACTTTTCCTAGGGTATTTTATGCTTACTTTTCAAATTGATAAATAATTGATTAAAGAAATATATCCTTCTACTTGATTATTAATAAAGCACTACCTCAAAGTAACTTCATCTAATCTGTATTGAGAAACTATCATGATATTGATGCTTTAACATCCAGCACATGTAGATAAAAGCCCCTGCTGAGCTGCTGTTATACCCTGTCTGTCAATGCATATACCTGGAGTTGAGTTCACGCAATAACGTTGGCACCTCCAGCTCGTGTTTGGTCACAATGCCAAAGGAGGCTTTTACAGCCACTGAGTCTGACCCGCTGATGTTGAACCCCACATCATTGATGATGTGGTTCCCTAACCGACCATTGAGAGCTACATCAGATTTATCTTCGTAGTTGAGGAGTTGGTAAGAGGAAACCCCTGCAAAAGAAAACAATAGTTAAGATTATGGTTAACTTATGCTTTTGTAAGCATTAACTGTAAGTAGGTCCGACTCCAGTCCCAACAGTAAAATGGTATCTGTTCATGCATAGGTTAAATAATACTTATATAACATATAACATATACTTTAACAATTAAAGTACATTTTAGAATATTTGTGGCAGCAGTGAAACATTTTTTATAGTGTTAAAATGTTTATTTAAGAAATTAACTGTTTTTTTTCTTAGAATGAAGAAAATTAATCATGTCTCAAAAACTTGAAAACTATAAAAATGTTTTATGTCTCACTCTAACAAACTACAGGAAGCCAAAGAACTCAAAGAACTATTTGTTATGACAAAAATTTTCAGAAGAGCGTCTCTGAATGTACAACATTCAACCTTGAAGCAGATGGGCAGCACCACATTGGTGGAGGAATTGCTTTATCAGTCAGATTAAGCTGGTGAATATATGCAGCTTTGATGTCCTTTTCACCACGGAAATAATCAAAGTTGTGATTCTCTGCACATTACTTTAAAATTATTGTCTAACTACAGTGAAAGTATTAACAACATGGCTGCTACGTGCTGAAAAATGCTTTCAGAATGACTGGCAATAGGCTTAGATTAGCTTGTTAGCCTTTTTTTGTCTGTTTTATTATTGCGTTAGATTGATAATACTCTGAAGAACTGTATAGTGATAAATAATAACAAGAAAACAGTTGGTTATCTATGTATGGATTAAAAGCTAGGAGCAAGGGGAGACAACTAGCCTAGCTAATAGTAAAGCTCCCAAATGAGCCATATTAGATGTTTTTCTGCTTGCTAACTAGCTAGCTTGTTAAGCTCCTGGGCTCCTACTCCACAAACATAAACAGTGGTCACCTCAGAAACATAACAAGCTACCAGATTTGCTCATGTGGGTTGTAAATGATTAGAGAAAACAAAGTTCGCCTAAGTTAAGATTTGTTGTGAAACCTAAAGATGACCATATTGCAAACATTACTTATTATAATTAAATAATATTAAGGCTAAAGATTATTAGAACCTACAGAAGTTCATTTGAAACTTTAGTGGAGGTAACAACGTTTTCAGATAGTAAATCAGATATGTTGGGTTTTATATTTCTTTTTGTCCATGTATCCATATAACATTTTAATTGAGGTTTTACTGACATAAAACCACTACAGACTACAGACATACTATGATCATTTTGCATCGCACTTTTTCACTTGCAGCCAATTGCAGACAAGCATGAGAAAACTACCGGTGACCATGGCAATCTGCTAGCAACAAAGCAATGACTGCAAAGTTTTTGGTGGGTTGCGTGACTATAAAGGCTTTATGCTTGTTTTATGGTTGCGTGGTTACATCTGTTTGGGGTGTTTGCCTACACAAAGCTTATAGATAAGCGTTTTCAGATTAGATTAGATAAAACGTTATTAATCCCTCGGGTGGGTTCCTCTGGGAAATTCAGCCTATGCAAATGTGTTCCCGTTCAGTCCTTAAGGCGTGTAGCTCATTGGTGCATAGGTTGCTTGGAATCAGCGAAAAAACATCAAAGATTTAAAAAATACTGTATGTAAATTAGAGACAGTGGCTGCAGTGGACAGCAGTCTTTATATATTCAACAAAATGCAGGAGCATGATACAATACTTAGAGTGGAATAAACTTATTTTTCCCCAATCTTAAACCTTTTAAAGGGAAAAGGCTCATGTTTCAACATAAAATTTAGTTATATTTACTCAGATATGAATTTTCTGACATTAATGTACCTGCTGTGATCTCTTTCTCGCCCACCAGGATGTCTTTCAGTGAGAAAGGTGTTGAGGCATACTTGTCCTTCTTCCAAAAATGCTTCCTCCTCTTTCTGGTAACCAGGCTGAGGGGCTGGTAGCGGTCAGCCTCACTCAGGCTCGGGACAGGGATCAACCTCCCTGTGTCTCCCACCTGCTTCACAAAGTTTTTGGTCGCTGCAGCAAACATTTCTAAAGATGCATAAATATCGAACCAGGTAAAAAAAACAGCTTGTACTCGACTGCTGGGTACCCTTTGCTTGTATTGGTTATGGTGAGGAGTGCTCTCTCTCAATGGGGAAGCTGATTCGGGAGTGTTCTTACAAACTCGTGAAATGTTAAATAATGCAGGGAATTTGTAAGGGAATATGGGACAGTGAGGTGTGTGTTAACCTGATAGGTTGCTGTAGGCCTGCACCTTCCTGTCACCTCACAAATAAGGTGGAAGAAGTAATTATAAGTGCCTGTTTTGTACTTTTTGCCATCTGTATTTGGAAAATTTGATTTTCAAGGCATACTTAAAGTATGGAAGTCTATTGCTATTAAGTATTAAAGGAATTATACAGATGGTATTGTTGCTACATGTTCCTCTTTGAGTCTAATACACGAAACATCTGCTATGGCCATTAGTCTATCTTCATTCAGCCTGAAAACGGTCTGGACTTTTTCTCTTTGTCAGGGATGCCTCTGTGGTTTTTGTAGGATTAAATGTTTTTGCATCTGAGCTTTTTTTAGTTTGGATAATGTCAACCTTTCTGACTGGTGGCTTCCACACACAGTGTGTCCTGCATGCATGATGGTGGGTTGATCTCTCCTGTGGTTGCACTGCTTTCTAGTCTATACAACCAGAAATAGTATGTTTGAAGGTTTAAAGCTTTCTTGCCACAGAAGCTAAAGACAGCGTTAGCTTTCTATGCATTACACTCCCTTTAATTTTTTAACTTTTAGGTCAAAAAAAGTCATGGATTTGCTTGTAAGTATTATTTTTGTGTTTAAAAAAAATCTTGCTGTAATTCACAGTTATATTGTTCTAAGTTGTAACCTCACCTTCTGTCACCAGTTTAGGCCATTTCATCAAGAAAACAAGACTCATTTTTGTACATAAAAATGTAGGTTTATGAGGTTAGGGTCGTATACCAGCTTTAACCATTGTGACAAATCACATTAATGAGAGTAAAACATGTACTATTGACATGCTCAGTCTTCCCAGAGAAAATCAACAGGCAACAAGGTTGTTTGACAGTCTAACCCCCATGACCTGAAGTGAAAAGGATATCTTCTCTAACCATTAGTCCATCACAGCAGGGAAAAAAGTGCACGGATATACAGAACCTGAGCTCTCATTTGACAGAGGAACTGACTTCCCATCTGCCTGAGTTTTTGTCCCTGGTGGCTTCATGATGAGAAATCAGCGTGTTCTTCAAGCACCTGAAACACTTCCTGTCTTGTTCAGCAAAGGAAACAAGTGAAATCCACCTCACCCACTGAGAGAAATGTTACTTTAGGAAGACCCTGACAACTCAGCTGAAGCTAATATTACTCATGAAAACAAACATATTCTAGTGGAGACAATGACAGAGGAGTCATGGTGTTTGTTTTGCCATCCACCTCTGGGACATCACTTTGGGGACTGAGGATCAGCTTGACATAGTGACTTGGCAAACAGCTTTTATCTGGAAAACAGATTGAATGGATGTAACATGCGCACCGTATACCGCTCCAGCTGGAGTGCACAGATGTTGGACAGATATATCAGGTTGATAGCAAAGTTTCTAACAAATTCCTTCTGGTACTAAACAAAGAGATAAGGATTTGTATAAACCGCTGTAAATGTAGTTTCATGTGGACACTAAATGTTCCCAAATTACACTGAAATCATCAGAAATCATCAGCTAGAGCAGCGGTCCCCAACCTTTTTTGCGCCACGGACCAATTTAATATCAGACTTTATTTTCAGGGATCAGCCTTTAAGGTGTCGCAGATAAATACAACAAAATAAAATGATACAAGCAAGACAAAAACTGTGGTATTTTGTAAATATAACAATAAACACAAATTCACTGTGTAGTTGTATTTAACTTTAACTGTATTAGCAGCGTCCTCCTTAAATGCGCCAACAACATTGAGAGCAACTTCTTCCTCTCTGCCCCTTAATGCTCTCTGGTTGCTATGGTAACACATAAATATTTCTTTCAAAATAAGACACACAAGTACAACTCGGGAAAAGACCCAGGAAACCGAGTTAACGATAAAACCCCTGAAAACCTTAAATTTCACACCTGAGCCTCAACTCTCGTGGCCCGGTACCAAATGACTCCCCAACCCCTAGGCCACGGACCCAGGGGTTGGGGAATCCGCTGAGCCGGATTATCCCTAATGGCGGATTATTATAATCTAGGAAAAATGCCAAAGATAACATAGTTTGACAGACATAAAATAGATTTTTTTCACCAATACATTGATTCTCAAAGCGCTATTAGCTGAAAACTTAGCATAGCACGGTGGAGGCTGTGTCATGGTTTGCGTCAGCCAGTGGTGTTCTGTTCAGTGGAGATCTGTTAAAACTGATAATTTATGAACTCAGAAAAGTACAATGAGATTTTGATACAGCATCTGGAAAGTATCTAACTGGTAACAGCTTCATTTTTCAGCATTACAATGATCCCAAACACACTGTCAATGCAGTAAAATCATACCTGAATAGAAAAACACAGTAGAACACTATCGGTCATGGATTGGCCTCCCCAGAGCCCAGACCTCAAGATTATTGAAGCAAAAGGCAGTCAACTAGACTAGTTCACTAAATGTAATTCAATTCAATTAGCACCAATTCAATATAGCACCAAATCACAACAAAAGTCACCTCAAGGTGCTTTATATTGTACAGTAGATACAGAGAAAAGCCCAACAATCATATGAGCCCCTATGAGCAAGCACTTTGGCGACAGTGGGAAGGAAAAACTTCCTTTTAACAGGAAGAAACCTCCAGCAGAACCAGGCTCAGGGAGGGACGGCCATCTGCTGCGACCGGTTGGGGTGAGAGAAGGAAGACAGGATAAAAACATGTTGTGGAAGAGAGACAGAGGTTAATAACAGATATGATTCAATGCAGAGAGGTCTATTAACACATAGTGAGTGAGAAAGGTGACTGGAAAGGAAAAACTCAATGCATCATGGGAATCCCCAGCAGCCTATGTCTATTGCTGCATAACTAAGGGAGGATTCAGGGTCACCTGGTCCAGCCCTAACTATATGCTTTAGCAAAAAGGAAAGTTTTAAGCCTAATCTTGAAAGTAGAGATGGTGTCTGTCTCCCGAATCCAAACTGGAAGCTAGTTCCACAGAAGAGGGGCCTGAATACTGAAGGCTCTCCCTCCCATTCTACTTTTAAATACTCTAGGAACAACAAGTAGGCCTGCAGAGCGAGAGCGAAGTGCTCTAATAGGGTGATATGGTACTACAAGGTCATTAAGATAAGATGGGGCCTGATTATTTAAGACCTTGTATGTGAGGAGCAGGATTTTGAATTCAATTCTGGATTTAACAGGAAGCCAATGAAGGGAAGCCAAAACAGGAGAAATATGCTCTCTCTTTCTAGTCCCTGTCAGCACTCTTGCTGCAGCATTTTGGATTAGCTGAAGGCTTTTCAGCGAGTTTTTTGGACATCCTGTTAGATGCATGGGGGCCCAGCCCTGGCGCAGGGTGCCGCTGGTGCGTCGAGCCACCTGGGGGGCTCTTCAACTGGTGGGGGAGATTGTCACATCTTGCAGGAGCTTTCCTCTCTTCAGGAACTCTCTCTGCAGGAAGGGGAGATACAGGAGAGGTGGAGGAAGATCTCACCCTGGGTGTCTATTGTCTTATGTAGTCTGGAAGATGAGTGGATGGTGGGGTGGGTGCAGTTTTCTCTGTGGTGGGGTTGGGTGGACTGTCCCGGGCTCTGTGGGGCCGGGAGGCGCTGCTGCACTGGGCCCCGGTCTGGATGGGCCTGGGCCCCCTTTCCCTGGCGGGTCGCGGAGTATGGGGGTGCCTACTGGGGTCAGCGGGGGAGCTGGCCCCAGGGAGGGGTCACTTGCCCCTCCCTTCCTTCCCTCCCCATCTCCAGCTGCCTCCCTCTTCCCGCTCCACCACAACCACCCACACATGCAGGGCCTTGGAATAGGGGTATGTCACCAGGGTGCAGAGGAGGCTACCCCCCCCCCCCCCCCCCCCCTCTGTCCCCTTCTGGCTGCCTCTGCCTCAATTTTATCCCACAACTTAGACATTCACATTACTCACACTCTCATTACACATACATATAGGATCTTGGGGGTGGGCACGCTACACGGACTCCAAAAGACCATCAGGGTGTACACCCCACCCCTGGCGTCGTTGCCCACCCCTTAATTTTAAATACACATAGACATTGAGGGCTAGCAGGAGGGACTATGCACTTACCTGCTGCTCTCTGGCAGGTACCTCCATGCCCTCCTGGGTTTTAAATGCACCTTAGAACACACATGCATCAACACTACAATGAGCGGGTGGAGGGAGGTTTGGAGTCTTCTCTCACCCCCATTCTCTGCAGCCTGCTGGAGCGGGGGGGCTAGGAGGAGGAGTTGGCCGTCCGACTGTGGTCTGGGGTGTGGGGCCTCCCTGCTGCTGCGGAGTCGGGGCGGTCTGCCTCTCCCCACCGCAGGGAAAAGGGTAACACCACCTGGGTCTGGGTGCAGTTCCCCCCTCCAGGAGCAAGGGTACCTAGACCCGGTTCGTAGAGTACGCTTGGGGAGTGTGATCGTGTGTACAGCGTCTCTTTATGTCTGTCTCCACGTTGGTTGAGTGTGGAGTAAGTGCATATGAGAGCATGAGGGTGGGAATGGATGTTTGTATCTGTGTGTGCCTGTATGTCTGTGTCTATATGTCAGGTTGGGTGTCAGACGCCACCTCTCTGGGGACATCTCAGGCCCTCCAAGGTTTGGAGGTCTATCTCCCCCCACCACCACTTCCCCTGCCAGTGGCAGACTCCCTCAGACATCGGTGCGTTGGTGGTTCTTTGTGTCTGGGGATGGGCGTCCGGGTACACACCGGCTCACTCCTTGGCGGCCGCTTATCGGGGCCTGGAGCCTGGGGCTCGCTCGGGCCACTTCGGAGGTGGGGTGCCCCCGGCCTCTCGGCCTGGGGCTCGGTCACTCAGGCACGGCTGGCTGCCGGCGGAGCTCACGGGCGCGTCACTGCAACTCCCCCTGGCTTCTGCTCCGCGGCTGCTGAGTGAGCCCTCATCTGGGACTCTCCTCAGCTCTTTCTGGGACAGTAGTGTGGCTGCCCCTCTGTTGGTCTTCCTTGGTCTCTTGTGTTCTGGGGGCCTCTGGATGTCTGGAGTTTTGATCTCCTCCATACCTGCTTCATGCCCTGGAGGACGGGGCTGTGGCCCCCCCCCCCCCCCCCCCCCACACCCTCTAGCAGATCATTACATGAAGAAACCTTTTAAAAAACAAAAAACAAGCGCGTCCATGCTCACAGGTGTACACACGGGTGATCACACCCACAAACTACACCCTTTTTGGCTCCTACCTCAAAGCACACTGTGTTCTGTTGATCTTATGTGCTGCACAATAATGTTTAATATTTAGTATTTACTGTCATATTCCCATATATCATTGTGATGTTGTTTATTCTATTACTCTTGTTCTCTTCTGCTTGTTTTCTTTTTTCTTTCTCAACAGGTGATCCAGGTGATTGATATATGCATTTTTTTTTCGGTTGGTTTTTGTCTTTTGCCCTTCTCCCCCGTCCCTCTTCTCAGCTGTTTCTCTTTCCCTCTTTCTTTCTCCCCTTCTTTCCCCCAGTCAAGTCTGTCCCGTATTCAGCAAGTGAAAATAAAATAAACAATAAAAGGTGAATCAAATGGACCATTATGGCAAGGCTGGGATGGTCAATTTGGTAAAGTAAATCCGTTGGGCATCTTTCTTTGCCTTTAGACAATAATTCTGATGGCAAAAGAGCCAAACGGGACAGGCAAAAAAAAAAAAAAAAAGAATCTGGTTAGATACCATATTTCTAGGCTTTTCAGGGCCGAGTACAATAACCTCAGTTTTATCTGAATTAAGAAGCAGAAAGTTAGCGGCCATCCAGGTCTTTATGTCTTTAAGACATTCCTGCAGTTTAACTAATTGGTGTGTGTTATCTGGCTTCATGGATAGATAGAGCTGCGTGTCATCTGCATAGCAGTGAAAATTTATGCTATGTCTTCTAATGATGCTGCCTAGGGGAAGCATGTATAATGTAAACAGAATTGGTCCTAGCACTGAACCCTGTGGAAATCCATAATTGACCTTAGTGTGTGAAGAGGACACTCCATTTACATGAACAAATTGGAGTCTATTAGATAGATATGATACAAACCACTGCAGCACAGTACCTGTAATACCTACAGCATGTTCTAATCGCTCTAATAGGATATTATGGTCAACAGTATCGAACGCTGCACTAAGGTCTAGCAGGACAAGCACAGAGATGAGTCCACTGTCAGAGGCCATAAGAAGATCATTTGTAACCTTCACTAAAGCTGTTTCTGTGCTGTGATGAGCTCTGAAACCTGACTGAAACTCTTCAAATAAACCATTCCTCTGCAGATGATCTGTTAGCTGTTTGACAACTACTCTTTCAAGGATTTTTGATATGAAAGGAAGGTTGGAGATTGGCCTATAATTAGCTAAGACTGCTGGGTCTAGAGATGCTTTTTGAGTAAAGGTTTAACTACAGCTAGCTTGAAGGCCTGTGGTACATAGCCGATTATTAGAGATAGGTTGATCATATTTAAGGTCATATGGGGTCTAAAAGACACGTTGATGGTTTGGAGGAAGTAATTATTGAAGTTAACTCAGAAAGATCAATTGGAGAAAAAGAGTCTAACTTAACATCAATGGTACTAAGAGTAGCTGTAGATAATATTACATCTGTGGGATGATTACTGGTAATTTTTTCTCTAATGATAAAAATTTTATTTGTGAAGAAGTTCATGAAGTCATTACTAGTTAACGTTAAAGGGATTGTTGGCTCAAAAGAGCTCTGACTTTTTGTCAGCCTGGCTACAGTGCTGAAGAGAAACCTGGGGTTGTTCTTATTTACTTCAATCAGTGATGAATAGTAAGATGTTCTGGCTTTGCGGAGGGCTTTCTTATAAAGCAGCAAACTATTTCTCCAGGCTAAATGATGATCTTTTAAATTTGTGACACGCCATTTCCTCTCCAGATTACGAGTTATCTGCTTTAGGGTACGTGTTTGAGAATTATACCACGGAGTCAGGTACTTCTGATTAGAGACCTTAGTTTTCACAGGAGCTACAGTATCCAGAGTCGTATGTAGTGAGGAGGTGAAATTATTAACAAGATAATCGACCTCTGTTGGGGTAGCGTTCAGATCGCTGCTCTGCTCTATGTTGGTACAGGGCATTGAAGATGATAACAGTGGGTGGATTATATTCTTAAACTTAGTTACAGCACTTTCAGAAAGACATCTACTTTGATAAAGTCTGCTCTCCACTGCTGTGTAATCAATTATTGTAAATGTAAATGTTATCAGGAAATGATCAGACAGGAGAGGGTTTTCAGGAAACACTGTTAAATATTCAGTTTCTATGCCATATGTTAAAACAAGATCTAGAGTGTGATTAAAGTGGTGGGTGGGTTCTTTTACATTTTGAGAGAAACCAATTGAGTCTAATAACAGACTAAATGCCATGTTGAGGCTGTCATTTTTAGCATCTACATGGATGTTAAAATCACCCACAATAATTATTTTATCTGAGCTCAGAACTAAATTAGATATAAAGTCTGAGAAATCAGACAGAAACTCTGTGTAAGGCCCAGGTGGACGATAGATGATAACAAGTAAGACTGGTTTCTGAGTTTCACAGCTGGGGTGGACGAGGCTAAGCATCAGGCTTTCAAATGAATTGAAAGTCTGTCTTGGTCTTTCATTAATTAATAGGCTGGTGTGAAAAATTGCTGCCACACCGCCCCCTCGGCCTGTGCTTCGAGATTTCTGGTAGTTAGAATGACTCGGGGGTGTTGATTCATTTAAACTAACATAATCATCCTGCTGCAACCAGGTTTCTGTAAGGCAGAGTAAATCAATTTGTTGATCAATTATTAAGTCATGTACTAACAGAGACTTGGAGGAGAGAGACCTAATATTTAATAATCCACATTTCACTGTTTTACTCTTTGGTTCAGATGTGGATACTGTATTGTTCTTTCTTTGTGATTTTTTAAGTTTAAGTTGTTTGTTGCTGGTTTTTAGTTTGTTTTTTGTCTTTTTGGAAGCTGACACAGTCTCTATGGAGATGGGTTTTTGGGGGGGTAGCAGGAGGAGAGAAGCTGCAGAGAGGCGTGTAAGACTGCAACTCTGCTTCCTGGTCCCAACTCTGGATAGTCATATTTTGGGGGTTTTAATAAATTTGTCCATATTTCTAGAAATGAGAGCTGCTCCATCCAAAGTGGGATGGATGCCGTCTCTCCTAACAAGACCAGGTTTCCTCCAGAAGGTTTGCCAATTATCTATGAAGCCCATGTTTCTGGGACACCACTCAGACAGCCAGCAATTTAAGGAGAACATGAGGTTAAACATGTCACTCCTGGTCTGATTGGGGAGGGGACCAGGCGTAACCGGGTGTCATTACTGCCGACGTGAATTATGATTTTACTGAATTTACGTTTACCCTTAGCCAGCAGTTTTAAATTTCCTTCAATGTTGCCTGCTCTGGCCCCTGGAAGACAATTGACTATAGTTGCTGGTGTCTCTAGCTTCACATGTCTCAGAACAGAATCACCAATTACCAGAGTTTGACCCTCGGCGGGTGTGGCGCCGAGTGGGGAAAAACGGTTAGACACATGAACGGGTTGGTGGTGTACCTGGGGCTTCTGTTTATTACTACACTTCCTCCTCACCGTGACCCAGCCGCCCTCTTTCCCCAGCTGCTTTTGTCTTCTGCAACCCCAAAGTGAAAGAAAATGTATATTATCAGCTAGAACATTAACTTTGTTGGCTGTTAAACCAAAGGCCACTGAAGAACACCCCAAACTCACAGACGTTTTTCCTAAACAGACCACTTCTATGAGCTGAGGTGTCCCTTTTCACGCAGAGTAGCAAGGGAACAAAAAGAGCGAACTCTCCTGCAGATCTTGTTCTTAAGCCTCAGATTATTCAAGGAAAATGTTCATGCAACAAACTGCAAATTATGCGCAGCGCTCAACTGTAGCTTTCAAAAGAAATTTCTTCAGATTCACCGTCCAACCCATCTTCTTTCATCAGCCTTTCAAATGGACTAATTTCATGCAGCCTTTAATTATGCCATCTTTCAAGGCAAATGCAGTAGGAGGAGGAGGGTGGCCCTGAAATAGAGCAAAAAGAAATGATGATGATAGAGGAGACTAAAGAGAGGGAGGGAGTTTGAGAGAGAGAGAGTAAAAGAAGGAGGTGTTGGTGGGGGGGTTGAAGAGGGAGCTCCTTTCAGTTTGCAGTAATCGCTCATCCAGGAGCCGTGTTGCACTCAGGGATATTTGGGATTTTTCAGTCTGGATTCTGTAGTTCGGGGTCGTGCTCTCGCTGACTTCCTCTCTTGCACAGCGATTTGTGTGTGAGGACGCTGCATGTCTGGCATGCAGACATGGGCCCCTCGTTGCACTCTAGGATTATCGTCTGCCTGGCCCTCACCTTGGTTCAGGTGATCGCCGTGAGCTGCCAAGAAGATACTAAGAATGGTGAGCGATATCCACCAAGTTATGACTTCTTTTGCTGTCCTCTGATTGGCTTTCCGTGTTGATACCTGATAGGGATCCTTCCTGTTCTTCTGTGGGCTTTTGTTCTGATAACAGGTTTATAAAATCACCAGTTCATGTGCTTAATTGATCAAGGTTTTCATGTTTTTCTTATATAATAACAATGTTTTCCTTTGATTTCTTGCCTTCTGATTTTTCATGATTCAACAAGGCTTCTGAAAACACTTTAATCGGTATTTTTATGAAACTTTTATGTTCATATTCCGTGTTATCCCCCCCCCCCCCCCATTATATCCACGTTTTATTTATTTATTTATTTCAGAATTTCAGAATGTGGTTGTCCTGTAAAGTTAAACTGGGATGTTCTGCCTCCTAAAGCTCAGACCGCACTGGCCTTGTGGTTTAGGGATGAAAGGTTAAATTCACACCCACAACCAACACCAGAAAGGCTTATCTTGCCTTAATGAGACACCATTCAGGGAAAGCTGCTACAAGCCACTGACCAGGTGACGATTAGTAAAGAAGCTAAACTGAAACTGTTTGAAAGTCTTGAAGTTGATAAAAAGCTTTGACACTGAAATGACAAAATTTGTGAGGATTTCTCAAAGATGGAGATGTGGCTCATTTCTAAAATTAAATGTCTGAGTAAATGTGATCCTGGGTCAAAAATACTTCCCCCCAACAGGCTGCAGTGCACACTTAAAGAGCACACAGGGCTATTTCAGTGCGAGGTCGAGGCTGAATGAAGGGGTTCGGAGTGCCACGGCTATAATGATGTGGCCTTGTGGATGGAATGGACAAAAGAAGGCCACTAATTTTGGTCAGACTTCAGGCCAGTTGCAGACAAGACACACCCAGACTAAGACTATGCTGAATATGAAATATGCATCTCTTACTTTCATCCAACTATACCTCCACTGAAGCATTCATGCTGCAAAGGGATAAACAACAACCTCAAAATATCTGCACCAGCTGTTTTTCGGTCTGAATCTGCCTTCTTTTCTTTTTTTTAACAGTAATGTTTATGTATGACATTTTCTCCAGCTATGGCCTGATAAGTATCACTTTAGACCAGAAATTATATTTAGGGTAATTTTTGAATAATTAAAAAGTGAATAAGTCATAACCATGTTTAGAGCCAAGAGGCAAAGGTTTACATGGATATGTAACCTGAAATTCTTTGAAGACTGCTAATTATTAAACTATAAAGACAGGGGCATTCAAATGTTAATTGTAAAATTGAATAGTTTTGACAATTTTCACATGTCAATTTTTTTGCTTGAGACAACATAATTTATAACAAATACCAAAATATGAAGCTAATTGTGGCAGCTGCTTAGCTTTGTTTTCAGTCAACAAACAGGCTAGATGACTTACTAACTTACAAGTTTCATCTAATTTTTTTTAAATCTCTGCAAAACTTTCTTTTTTGCAGTTTCTTGACTTTTGTGCTAATTAAACAAATTTTATTTTAATATAAAACATTAATTAGCCTCAGAGGGGCTAATACTTATATTTTACTAACTTTAAACACTATCTTGCTAATGAACAGCTAGCTGTAGCATCATCAGTAGTAAACAATTCATTCTTAACGAGACATCTAACATCTAAGCGTACCTTACATCTCCTCTAGTTGCTAGCTTAGACCAAAATTAGGCTTTTATCACATTTCACTTTTTCCAGTCTGTGTGCTAAGCTAAACTAAGTCTATATGTTCAGTTTAACATACAGACAATAAGATTTCTCCTTAATCTCAGCAACATAATTAAAAAGGTGGCGTAGCATTGCAGTGTATTCTCTGGTTTCCTGCTTACTTTGCACTGAGTCAGTTATTGTTAGTTTCCAGACGGTCGAATTGCTGCTTAAACATGGCTGACCCCAGCGTCAAGTGTAGCATACAAATTAAAAAGTGTAATTAACATTTTTCATTTCAGATTCAACAAAATATATATAAAAATAAATCTATAACAGGTGAATGTAACTTTGTCTAATCTTTATTGGTGGACTGCTTATGTTACAGTCCTACCTTTTCCAGAGTATATGTAAAGTATATGTAAAGCTAAGCTATTTGGTGTCATTAGCTTATTTAGCATGAGAGTTATTCTAACTTTTAAAGAGGTTCACGAGTTATTTGGAAGCTCTCGGTGCATATGACCTTGAAACGAGGTAGGTGTTATGCATAAATATCTGACAGAAAGTAAAGATTAAAGTAAATCTGTGAATAAGTTTAATTTTGTGCAGCTACAAACTGTAAATTTGTTGTGGGTTTATCCTCCATTTTTAACTGAAATTTCTGTTGTTTCCTTACAGCAGAGAAGTTCACAAGTCATTTCAAGTCATTTCTAGCTGAAATGCATATACATTTACTGTCACAATACATATGTGACAGTATATGAGTTGTTATGAATGAACTGTGTGATTTATGATGCTGGCCACACGCTTGTTCAGAATTAGAATCAGAATCAGAATTCTTTACTGCTATCCCAAATGAAATTATATTTTGCTGGTATCCTATGTGAGATCTCTAGGTCAAATTTTGGATTAGATTCTGGAAACTTTCAGGAAACTTACTCATAAGTAAGTTGATCTGATTTGTTTTTTCTAGTGGCAGAAACAAACTTCCATACTATCAATATCAGCAAGTCTTAGTTTACTTATGTGTGCAAGTTTCTGCACATGTTTGCTTTTCACTGGTTCTTATAGATTTTTTAAGCAGTGTGTGGATTGGGATTCTTTATTGTGACCCTTTAAATCTAAGGTATAGCCTTCAGGACTGTTCCTGGTTACTCTTGAAACCAAGTTTGTAATGTTGGATTTCTCCATTTCAATCATTTTCATTGTTTTTGAACCTTTAAAAGAGAAAGTATTCAGATGAAAAAAGTAAAATAAAAAGTCATCAAAATATTGACTGTTGGTGTAAAATAAGTATGAGAAATTAGCACAGACTGATTTTATATCACCTTCCCATCCTATTTATTGAAATAAGTTTTAATAAATGGTAAAGAACAATATTACAGTTCCTTTTTCATATCATAAATCATCTTAACATGACTCATCCCTCACTTTGTGAATCTCTAGTCGGAAGTCCTGTTTTTGCGAACTGAATATGGTTTAAAAACTAAGCCTGTAGTCAGAAAGCATGGGTGGAAAGCTGAAAAGAAAACCACAGCTAGTCATGATAATTGACTTCATGCTGTACTGTATATATAAGCTATAATCACATAAAAATAGCTGAGGCACTGCCCAAGAGTATAAAGTCTGCAGTATAAAGTTTAAGTGAAAAAAACTACATTTTATCTGCAGAAGTGATGAAGAAAAATGAGCTTTTGCAGATTAAATACCAGCGTTAATTACTGGTATTAAGAGCTCTGCTTGGTAAAGACGCTGCAGCTACAGGGTGAAGCAGGTTTCATGGCAGGAGGTTTCTCCGGGTGTGGCACCTCCCAAATAAAGTGAAACCACAGCCTCTGAGCCCAACGTATAATAATACAGCTGCTGTGGTTTCCACTGAAATAACTGCTGCATTCAAGAAGCAGCCTCTCTGGTGGGGAGCGGCTCTACCACATAATTAGTGCTTAGGGATGTCACTAAACTGCCAGGATTAAAATGCACTCAGAAAGCCTGCAGCAGGTGGCTATTTGTACCCCCCCCCCCCCCCCCCCCCCTTTTTTTTTTTTTTAAATGTTTTTACTGTTTTGGGATGATTTCATGGCAGGGACACGGCTTCATCCAAGGCCAGCAGGATGAAAGTGCCTAAATCTGCCCTCTTACACTGCATAAATATGTTAATACGTGCTGGCATGTACATTTAATTCAAGGAAAATTTATTTGGGTCAATGTAGGTATAAAAAACTTAAATAAGAGGGTTCTGAAAATAAGTGCATTTTTGTTTATTTTACCCCCAGGACCTGCTGCTGAACGAGGCAGCTCTGTTTTCTGTCATTTTTCTAAATTACAATATTTAAACAGGCTCCTTTCACCTTATATTTTAGCCCCTGATTAACTGACATGCTGATAGATTTTTGACATGAAAACTACACGTCTGGCCTTGCTTTATGTATATAATTGAGTGACAAGAGACGTCGCTGTTGCAGACATGATTGCATACTTGCATACAGACACTTTTATCGTCGCATGCAGCCAGAAGCTGTCAAATTCAACCACAGTCTAGTCACTGACTGCTCAGAAGCAATTTACCTGAAAGTGTCTGTCATGAGGGAGAAGGATGTTCGTGGAGATTCTTAGTATTAAGATCAAGTGTCTCAGTTTGAAATCAATTTTTTTTTCCGTTTATGTTTAGCTGACTTTAAAGGTAAAAGACATCTTTGTAGTTTGCACTGTCCATAGACTGTATGTAAAAGATGGATGAAGGCACCATGACATCACATAAAACCTCAAGCTGAGCATTTGAAACCTGTCACAACAAACAGGCTCTAACCACAAAACTAATAGTCACTGGCTCATTGGCTACTGAGGTGTGGTTAAAGTTCTGTTAGCCAATGAGCATATACTGGCTTGTCCTCTTTCGGACTCAATTAAAGACCATAATGAGTTTCATGCTTTATTCAGTTTGACCTGAGTACCTGAATACCTGAGCCCCGAAACTCATCAGGAAACGGTTTACTAAGGAAGCTGAGACTTCTATGCAACCACAGTCGCCCCCTGCAGGCTGTTTTAAAATATGCACAACATTTAAATCGATTTTTCCTTCACAGAGTTTTATTGCCAAACGATCTACTTTTACTGACCTGAGGGGGAAAAAAACATATATACTGATGGGTAGTTTTTATATCCTTTGATATGCCACTTTATTAGGTACACCTTGATAGTGCCCAGTTGAGACCTTTTTTGCCTTCAGAACTGCTTCTTCATGGCACAGAGTCAACAAAGTGCTGGAAATATTTTTCAGAGATTTGAGAGATCTCCTGTTCCATCACACCCCAGTGGGGCTCTACTGGTTTGAGATCTGGTGACTGTAGAGGCCATTACAGTTCACTTAACTCCTTGTCATCTTTAAGAAACCAGTTTGAGATGATTTGAGGTTTGTGATATTTCAGCGTGGACCAAAATCTCTGAAGAATGTTTTTATGGCACAAGGAATTAAGGGCGCTCTGAAGGAAAAAGGCGCTCCAACCATGTAATTAGTAATGTGTACCTAATAAAGTGGCCGGTACTAACTGACGTTGGGTGGGTGCACTTTCAAAGATCACTGTTGCTCAGGTTGAAACTTGCTGAAAAGCTGCTTTGATAAAGGACTTAAACAGCTTTGACAGGATTTAATCATAATTACGGTAACAAGCATTTTGCTCTGTGCGAGTCACGGTGCGCTGGGTTCACTGCTGCTTTTTGTTGAGAAAATTGGAGTCTGCTGGGCGCCACATGCTCCTAAAGAAGTTTTAAAATCCATATATTTTTAGTAAGAAATGTGAGTGAATCATTCGTCCTGTTGGTGTGGTCTTCCTATTGTATTTCCCACACCAGTGAGGAGAGACTCTTCCTGTAACCTCATAGCAAAAACACTGAACATTTCTTGTTCAGGCTGTGAGGTTTTACAGTACATGGTAGGGTCACTGAACTCATGTCAATTTGATTATTTTAGATATTATATTGCCTTAAATTGAAAAAAAAAAAAAAAAAGTAAAGACACTGCAGTACAGTAGTACCTCTCCTTGTAGATAAGGTGCTGTTCTCCACAACCCTACATGGGACTGAGTCCCATGTAGGGTGATTTTTAATTAACCTTCACACAGCAGTTTAGAGAAATTAAAAAGTGCTGCAGAGTGCACTTATTCTATATCCCAAACAGCACTGCCTCCATTTTACATATCTATTGAATAAATTAACTCTTATTTAAAGGGCAGCTGGTGCATCCTGATGGATTAATATACATCACATTAAAGACGGGGTTTGTGTTGCTGTAGATCTACTGCTCCAGAAGAAATACCCTCTCTCTGTGGTTGATTTAAAGAATATTAATACACACATACCTCTCCAGATGTTGATTGCTGCTCTGCTTGACTCAGACAGCTGTACAGAAAATGGAAAAGTCTACCGCAACTATGAGACATGGAGCCCAGAGCTGTGTCGGGTCTGTGTGTGCGACTCGGGGGCTGTAGTGTGTGAGGACGAGGTGTGTGAGGAGCTGAGTGGCTGCCAGATGGCGGTGACTCCAAAGGGCGAGTGTTGCCCCGTGTGCTCAACTCACACGACAGAACCTAAAGCAGGTAAACCACTGCAGCTCTACCTTCAGTATGGGGATATAATCCACCTGCAGCTCCCTTTCAGCTGGTCATTGTGAGGTTTTCAGTACAATGTGTTTTTGTATACAGCTGGTGATATGATAACAAAGCTGCTGGCAGGAAAACAGATTCAGTTGTTTCTGGTCAATTTGTGGTTTGAGCCAAATCTGCTGAAGCTGCTTTTAGCTGCTATGCTACTCACATCTGGAAAAAACTTTTAAATCTAAATTGTGGAAACATCTACTTGCATTTTGTAGTGATGTACTGTTACAGTGCTTAGCACCCAAGAAGGCCTCTGTTAGCCAGCTGAGGACTTCCTGAGTTGAGTTGTCTGTGTGGTTCTCTGCAGTACTTCCAGTTCATCCCACAGCCTAAAAACATGCAAGCTATGTTAGGCCCAGGCCACAGAATGACCTCAGTTGCGACCCCTAAAAATTTATATTCCCATGTCAGTCAGTCAGTCAGTCTCCACACCAGGATCGGGATGAGTTACCACCACCCCAAGTACTCAAGTAAGTAAGCATCTGTTGTGGAGAAGAGAGCTGAGCAATAAAAGCAAAGCTTTTGATTTACCATCATTCTAAGTCTTTACCCTCAGCAGTAGTCATGACCTCTGGGTAGTGAATGAAAGAATGAGGTCAGGGATACAAGTGGCTGGCCTCTCCCTTAGAGATAGGTTTAGGAGCTCCATCATTTGGGAGGGGCTCGGAGTAGAAGCACTGCTTCTCTACATTGAAGGGATCCAGTTGAGGTGGTTCGGGCAGGAACCAGGATGCCTCCAACATCCTGCGTCGTCTCCTAGTTGACATATTCCAGGTATATCCTACCAGGAGGAGGCCCAGAGGCAGACCTAGGACACGCTGGAGAGATTATATCACTTGATTGGGCTGGGACCTATTTTGTCTTTCCCTTCAGATGAGTTAACTGGATAAGCGATATTTAATAGATGAATGGATGAATGGCTGTAGTTGTCGAGTGGATGGTGAAGGCTGATGGCAATTGCCATGAAATCGGTCACAAAGAGGCTGCTGCACCAGAAAACTCCTTATGATTGCCTTGGTCTGTAGCAGTTTTCATGGGAAGCAGCAACTCATCTGAAATCACTGGCCAACTTGGGAATGAGTGGCAATAAAACTGAAGAGCATTCACCTTCAAAGTAAAAGTTGACCTTTTGAAACAACCTTTACTTTGAAGGTGATTGTTCACCATTTACACTTTTAAAATGTAACTGCAATTCAGCCAGTAGTTAGCAAGTGCAGACAAGTCATTGTCTTGCTTGCAAACTACGGGAAACTGCGGAAATCTGCTAGAAACCATTACATTGGATTCCTAACTTACTAGAGAGGGCAAAAACTGTGTCTCATTGATGAAACCCTCACAATGTCGTACGGGCTGAAAGGGACTCACCCACGATACTCATGCAGCTGCTGTTCTGTCTCATGAAGATACCTGCACAGAAAATGGCACGACCTACTCCAACAATCAGATATGGAGCCCAGAGCCGTGTCGAGTCTGTGTGTGTGACACAGGGACTGTGGTGTGTGAGGAGGTGGTGTGTGAAGAGCTAGGCGACTGTGAGACCACTGTGGCGCCTCAGGGCGAGTGCTGCCCTGCGTGCTCAGCAGCCACGCAACAGCCTCCGAACACGGACAATAAAACTGGTAATAAATATTTTGAGCTTCATGTTGGACAGATTCAAACACTGGGATGTCTGTTCCATAAATATCCACACTGCTTTCCCACTTTTTATTACCTGTGGTATTCTTATAACAAGTGTGATTTGTCCTGTGTGCTGCGAATCACGACCTTATGGCCCTTTTTATTTACTACAGCACATCTTCACAGCACTACAGAGACAATAATTGAACATTTTGTTAGTGGAATTCAAAAAAACCAAAGGAAAGACAAAAATTCTCAAGTCATAGAGGTCCTCTAAGTATTGCTTGAGTTTTCCTCTGTATTGGTTATGATCAAAACCAGTATAAAAGATGGACGTTGCCTCTGTGACGTCACTCGCTGGTTGTTGACGTCCTGTTTCCACCATTGCTATCTTGGTTGCGAATAACCAAATGTGTCAAAACTTTTCATTAGCAAGTTGTTAACCAATGAGTGAGCAGTAAAGCACTGCAGTCAATCTATTTTTTCGCCCAATCAGAGCTATCGCCATCTTGTGGCCTTCAGGTAGAATGCAAGAATAAGGCACCCACATTTGCTTCTGTTGTTTTGTTTTTTTAACTACAGTTAACTTATTTTACTATTGATGGACAGGATACTGCCACCAGAAAAATGTGTATTTCCTCACCTGCTGGCGGCTGGTTGCTGGATGGCAGTCATTAATTGAAATCAGCAACACCAAAAACCTAGTTACAATTGCATTCGATGTTATCAGCCTCAAGTTTGCATGGAAGATCCACAGTTGAGTACAACCAATTGTTGACTACTTGCTGAAAAGTAGAGAAACTAAAAAAAAGGCACAACTTTTACTTTGATGGTGAATTGTCTCCATTTGTGTGCAACTTTTCACAATTTTACATCTACTCCAGGATTAGCTAGTCTCTTGAGACAAATCCCAAACTGCCAACAACCAAACTGGTCACAATGAGTTTTTCATCAGCCAGTCGGGGAATACATTCTTCTCCATCATGGCCAGTAGATGACCAATGGTCATTGACCAGTCTGGCTGTGTGACTGGGACCTTATTCACTTAATGCTCCAGGGTCACATGCTCAAAAGAAGATAGAGGTCATATGATTGAAAGAAATTAATAACTGAAAAAGAACAAAGAAATACATGTAAAACGTCTTAAGACATCACCTCATCCAAACTGCATAAATGCGTATCAAGAAGTCAAAGGAAGTCCAGAAGTACTTCATCAATTTATTAAGTAATTTTGTAAAAATTGTTTTATTGCTAACAGGTAGCTTGAGGTTTTTCTAGAAGGAGAGTTCATCAGTAGTGAGATAAAGTCTGGGCTAAATGAGATTAAAACAAAGAACGTTTTAAAAGGGATTTTATTAAAAAAAATGTCTGTTTGCTAACTTTCAGTAAGTGTAACGAGTGTTAGCATGCTGACCTGTGAGAATTGGCCCCAAACACAGAGCAGAGCTAGTGCTTATGGGAATGCAGTGATATTGAGTGGAAGACAGAGACTGTGAATCAAGTAATTATGATGGGGGGCAAAGGTGGAACTGAGTTAACAAAGTTACAGTGACTATGCACATAGAAGGAGGTGGTTGGGGTCGATGGAGGGTCAGTAAAACACAGTTAAGTTCCCATTTCAAACTGTTTGAATTAAGCATAATTATTCCATACACTTAAGGAGAATTTTTTGTGCTTTTTCTCAAAATACTGCGGCATACATTCATATTAAAAATGATCAAGACTTCAAATAATATGTGATTACTTTGTTAGAGTAATCACTCAGTTTTCTTGCTCTGACTAGTTAGTTTTCAAAAGTATCCTACTTTACCGATGAGCAGACTTGTCTTAACAAAGTACAGGAAGTAGTAGGAAGTTGCTCATAATCATTGGGTGCTGCCCCTTGGCTGTTTTCCCAGAAGTTGTCCAAACAGAAGAAAGTGGCCATTTAAGGTGGGATCAGTAAAAGGCAGTAAAATGAAATAAGGGGCTACATAACGGGCCAGTATGAGATAAATAAAACTCTTTATGAACTGTGACACAGAATGTTAGTCTGATGGTGTCACAGAGTGAAAGTAGAAAGCTGGGAATGAGTTTAACTGGTCCTCTGTAATGGCATTTTAAGTTGCCTCATGGCTCCATCTGTGTTGCAACCCAGTAACAGGGCAAAATAGACACACAGTCCACTGTGTACATTTTATGCTTTGCCTTTCCAAAAACTGAAATGGACACACAGGCAGAAGTTGCTTTACCAGCAGGGGGAGATCATATTGCTTTCTTCAGTAAAACTGGCAGAGCAAAAGTGCAAACCCATAAACTACTAATCCACAATGATGCTTTAATGGTCTTTTAGCTACTATATTATATACAGCTGACACAGAAAATGATACTGAAGTCAGCTGCTGTTCTTTGTCATAAAGATTCCTGTACAGCGGATGGCAAACTCTACTCCAACAATCAGATATGGAGCCCAGAGCCGTGTCGAGTCTGTTTGTGTGAAATGGGGACGGTGGTTTGTGAGGACATGGTGTGTGAGGATATAGGTGACTGCCAGACCGCAGAGATCCCAGAGGGCGAGTGCTGTCCTGTGTGCTCAGTCACTCAAACTGGTAAAACTGGAATGAAACCTGCACATTTGTCCCGGCGTCAGTGGTACTCTGCTCTTTCTTACAGCCCGATGCCCTCCTTTTCAAGCTCCGTCCTCTGCACACCACTGTGAAATGTTGTTCTTGAACCTGTACCGAGTTTCCCTTTCAGTTTGCAAAAGGAATACATGAAGTTTTTGCCAGATAAGTTCACTTCTCTCAACTAAATGTGTGCAATAAAAACTTTGGAGGTAGCTTCATTCTTTTGTGTTTCTTAGAAGAAATAAGGGAGCTGCGACCAGTTTTACTGCCACACACCCCAAAAAAAAAAAACAAGCTGAGAAAGTAACTTATTCAACAAATAAGGTGTATTCCTCTGGGAAATCAACATCGTCTTTGTCATGTTTAATGCTTTTTTATAATTTCTTTACATGCATCTGTGATGATGTATTTCTGCTGCTCTAAGTACAAAGTTCGGCTTAATGATGCACCAGAATGATGATTGTGGGCATGGTCGTGAGATTCATGCATGTTAGAGTAAGATGCTGGTATTTTAAGGACTAGAAAACACACATACTTTACATTTTTTGACTGTATTTTTGAAGGAACCCAACAGTATGGATTCATAAATGAGTATGTTTTATTTTTAAAATGTGTGTTTTCCAGTAAATTTGCAAAGTTGTGGGAATTTCCATTAAAATGTAGATCCTTTTTTTAAAATCCAGTGACAGCCCGTTGCAGCACATACTAACTGAGTTTCTCTTTCATGAAGACACCTGCACAGAAAATGGAAAAGTCTATGCTGACAATGACATGTGGAGCCCAGAGCCATGTCGGGTGTGTGTGTGCAATAAGGGGACCGTCATGTGTGAGGATGTGGTTTGCGAGGACCTCGGTGACTGCCAAAAAACGGTGACCCCAGAGGGCGAGTGTTGCCCTGTGTGCTTGACTGCAGCTTCAAAATTGATTCCCAGTACAGACCCCGCAACAGGTAAAAAGTCCATTTTATGTGATTGAAAATATAATTTACTATATGGTTGATCCAGGGCTGGACGAGCCTTTAATGAGGCCCCAGGGCAGAAATTTTTTGCTGGTCCCCCCGCAACAAGTTTTTGATCAAATATGTGTTGATTAGCTGAAATTAGCCTGAAAAAAAAAAACCAACAAAAACTCGTTAAAAAACTTTTAAAAATGTGATCAGTGAAACTACAAGGGTGCTCTGTGAACAGAGGTGCCGCCAGAATTTTTTCATAGCGGCGGCCATATGAGGGCCAGTAAAAAATATTGGGTTGGCACATCTGTTGTCAAATATAGGTTACTTGAAAAAAAAGCAACCTAACCTATAAATAAAATAAGTAACCTATAGAACAGAGAGACAGAAAATAATTATATGTCTAGTTAATTTCCTGATATTAAAGTTGACATCACTGAAAAATAGGTACATATGAAAACCAAATAACATTTTTAAATCCATAATTATCTGTTTTAATTTATTGACTGACTGATTGATTGGCAGTCCCAACCAGCACTTTAAAGATTCTTCCTCTCTATTGTGTTCACATTTATTGAAATTATTACCAATATTTCGCAGTCTTGCCGGGGGTGGCCAGTGCCCCCCCAGACCCCCCCTTGGTGACGCCCCTGTCTGTAAATGGAACTTCAGTCCATACCACAACAATGAGTATGTTATAAAATGAAAAATCGAATTTTTAAAATTTTCTAATTCATAATGTAAAAAAGCAAATGCTGTTATGATGATGTATTGTTTATGACTTTATGTGTACAGGGGAAGGAAAGGAGATCACGGTTGTTTGTTGCTCCCAAGAATGTGTAAATGAATTTCCTGGTTGTCTGTCCATCTGTTTGAGCCATTTTGGGGGTTTTTCTTGCAGCTGCAGATGAGAAGAAGGAGGAAAACTGCAAAGTCAATGGGGAGGTCTACCATCACAATGACATCTGGAAACCCGAACCTTGTCGCGTGTGCGTCTGTGACAACGGCGTCACTGTCTGTGATGAGATACAGTGCGAGGTCCTGTCAAACTGTGAGAAGGCTGTCACGCCCGCGGGAGAGTGCTGCCCTGTGTGCGACAACTTCGCAAGTGCCAGCAGGATGATAGGTGAGACAGATTTACCTGCATCCAGAAGAGAGATGGTCACTTTGTGTTAGATTTACACCCCTTATAAAACTTAGATACTTTATTTTATGTCTTATCTTTATTTAAAGGGTTCTTTAAAGGGTAAGATTTACTACATAAATTGTGAAAAATAAAATAAATAAAAATATTTTTTTCTCTTTTTTTCCCAAGAAATTATGGGCCTCAAGGTAAGTCATACAGTCAGTTAAGAAAAATATCTTAAATTGGGAACATTGTCACTAAAAAGTGTTGCTTGGCTTTATTTTTAGGGGCAAAAGGGTGAACCAGGAGACATCCCATATGTAAGTAAAAGGAAAAAGTTAGGCGTTAGTGCACTTTGCATATAAATTTAACTTTTTTAATTAATTATGACTAGATAAAAGTCTTAATAATTCATTTAATGAACTTAATTTTTCTTGTGTTGTGAAGGTGGTGGGGATTCCTGGACCTTCAGGACCCTCGGTGAGCTTTTTTCTTTCTTTCATCCCCCTGTCTGTCCTTGTTATCTTTCTGTTTGCTGTCACAGTATTACACATGATAACTGGAGTCACAGTAGAGGGCAGCAAAATGCAATACTAGCATGTGTTATTACAATTACCAGGACAAATGCTTTCATGTACACCGTAAAAAAAAAATCCTAAGAAAAAAGTAATATTCCGTCAGCTGGGGCGCCGAAATAATACCAGAAAATAACAGAAAATAACTTTCTCATGAAAATACGGTTATTTCCAGTAATGACAATACAGTTTGTTGCCCTAATTTTACATGCGATTTTGCCTTTTTCAAGTGCTTTTAAACATTAAATTAGGAACATTTTAATGTGATTAAACAATGAACTTACCTATAAACAAGGTCAATGAATGCGGCAATACGAATAATAATACTTCAATGTACAGAAATATACAGTTAACAGTTGGTTTAAATAATAATGGATTGCATTCATATAGCGCTTTTTGAGACCCTCATAGCGCTTTACAATTCCACTTCATAATTCCCCTCTGGCCCTCACCAGTAGGTGGTAGGTGAAGTGTCTTGCCCAAGGACAAAACGACTGAGAGTATCTGAGCCAGGGCTCGAACCGGCAACCTTCTGATTACAAGGCGAACTGCCAACTCTTGAGCCACGATCGCCATAAATAACAAAAATAATAATTATTATTTGATGTAAAAAAGTTCATAAGAATCAGTTTATATATTTTTCCATAGCATTACATTTGAATTTAACAGTTCAATCTTTCAAATAACGGACAAATATTTGTGAAATTATGATACATTTGTGAATGTATTTTAACAATCTAAATATGCATATGTACAGACAGATACATTTAAAAAACAAGAAAATTATGTTTTATGACACTTACAGTGATTTTACGTTAATTTACATTTGAAGTCTATTATGTGAATAGACTAGAAGAACAGTACAGAACTGTAAAATACACAGCAAAATACTTTTATATTATAATTTTTTTTACAGTGTATACTATTTTCACTGCATGATTATTCCAGTAATTAGACAGTGACCAATGTTTCAATGCTCTTATGGCTTGTTCTCTTTGCTCAGGGTCCTCCAGGGGCTCAGGGAAGCCCTGGACCAAGAGGCTTTAAAGGCAGACGGGTAAGTTGAAACCAATACACAGGGAACTAGTGGACCTATGAGGTGATGTCCACGATGAAAGAAAATAGCTCCTGCAACTGTTATACTACCACAGTTAATGTTTAATTGCTGGATAGTTTAATTTAAACACAACATCATAACTAAAAATCTGTTTGTTTGTTTTGGTGAGAATGCTACATAGCAATGCTACAATGCAACTTCAACTGCAGCCCGCAGTTCATCAACATGTTAAACAAGATGTTTTTTAGGTGCTGCCTCTTTAATGCTGGGCTTACACTGTGCGATTTTTTTGCCCCATTTTGAGCCGATTTTTGAGTCGTGCGACCGTTTTGGTGATCGGCCTGATTTTGGCCTTCATCGTCTGTGTCTCGTGCATCGTGTAGTATACGTGGGGTAACGAGAAGCGATTAACAACTCACTAGTCATTTGTCGGTTGCGAACTACACGGCTCTTAGACCCGGATCTTTGACGTGAACAACGCGAGCCGGCTCCTTATCGCAAGCCGTGGGGTTTTTTTTTTTCTTTCTCTCACCCTCTCTCTCGCACTTTTTTTCCACTTCACTCTGCATGCGAGCCTTGTCTTGTGCTTTTGCGCTGGGAAGAGGGGGAGGGGCGGTAGTTACACTCACAGTAGCACAGGAACAGAGCGGGAGGGAGAGAAAGAGAGCCAGGGGCAACAGCGTCACATTAGAATGGTATAGTAATCATCCACAACTATTTTCAGTTGTGGATGATAAAGGATTCAGAAAGTTTATTCATGCAGGTCCATATGACAGAGAATATGCATCTTCTTTTTGTTTTCATATTTTAATTTATATTTAATTGTGTTGTGGTTTGTAGTGTTTTGTGTTGTTTCACTTTAAATTTGTTTAAAAGGAAAAAGCTGAAAATTTAAATAGTTAAAAGTTGAAATGTGAATAGTTGGTTTTTGTATTATATGATTTATTTATTACATTTTATGTGGAGTGAATAAATAAAAGTATATTTACGGTGGCCCCTAGAGACAAAGCACGTAAAAACTCAGAAGCACGTAAAAACTCCAAAACACGTACAAAACACAACAGAAGTGCTCTAGGATGCTAGGCGCAGTGTTGAGCTTTTGTTACTTAGTGGCTACACAAGCCAGGAAGTACCAACAACCGGATTTGGTGTGTGGTAGTAACAGGTAAATGAGCATATTTTTTTATTTATTATTTGAATATATATGAATGCTTGTGTATAAATACACAAACAATACACATATGCTTTCAATTGTGTAATTTAAGTGATCTAGGTAGCTCTGTTTTGGAAATTCAGTTAACGCTAGAAATGTGTTTTGGAGTTTGTACGTTTTTTGTCTCTAGGGGCCGCCGCATATATTTATATATAAACATATATAAATAAAACAATCTTTTTTACATTAGTAATTCCTTTTGTGCATAATTTTATATTATTGTTAATAATAAATTAATTAAAGCAACATAACACCCTGAAGAGCCGGTTCGGAGCCGAAGGAGCCGGCTCTTTTTAGTGAGCCGAGCCGAAAGAGCCGGTTCTCTGAAAAGAGCCGGAAATCCCATCACTACACCTCACGACCAGCTCCCGATCATCAATCGCTTGGTCGTGACCATCGTGAGGGTGTCACCGCAGCTTCTCACACTGCGCAGGCGCAAACACAAATGTCAGCGAAAAAGACGGCGCAGCACGGCAGTGCAGCGTGTGATCCGGACACAAGCCATGGAGGCACAACTTGTAGAACTATGGCAAGCTTATCCGAGCCTTTTCAATGTGGCCTCACAAAATTATCACGACCACAACAACCGTGAAAATAGTTGGATCTACATTGCTGCTCAATCACAGCTGCCTGATCAGTGTTTTTCATTTGCAATTTAGCAAAGTTGATGGTGGTGGTGTGTCTGTGTGAGTGAAAGACGGAGAGGGAGAGTGAGCGACAGAATTTCTGTTATAACCTTCATTTTACGGTGAGCACTCAGGTCACATCAGAGCATCGGTGTGTGAGACCCTGCATCGTGACCTATGAACTTCTAACCCCTGCGAGTCAATCGTGCAGTTTGAGCAGAAGCTGAAATGCGACTGAAAAAATTGCACAGTGTATGACCAGCTTTAGGTCCACCTCCTTTTAGTCAGTTTCTTCTGATTGGCTGACTTCTGGACAGCTGTAGAGGGGCAGCACAGTGTGCTTGTGAGCTGTAGTGAGTCTTTAGCAGTTTAACATACAAATAAGTTGATGACAGGCTGATGCCAGATATTGATAAAGATATAAACAACATTGGCAATCATGTATTACTTTAAACACGTTTTAAAGTTTATCTAATATGTTTGTTTAATATGAACATTCAATAGTGTAGCATAAAATAGCCAGTCGTGGTAAAGATTGTAGTGTTTTGCTTATCAGGATGTAATAAAAGTCATCAGATCCTTAGCAGGTTCAAAAATGAGGCAACAACCCAAGAGCTACATGTCAGACTCTGTAGGCCTCTGTTATAGGTTGTTTGGAGAGGTTTCCAGGAAAACGCCTCTTCTCTCTAAGAAAAAACATGCCAGCACAGTTTAGGTTTGCAAAGCTGCATCTGAGCAAGCCACAAAAGACAGATAAAGCTTGACCTTAACAGCACAGCAGCAAATCTACAACAGAATGAGTGAAAAAGAAAAGAATCAAAGTGCTGCAGTGGTCCAGTCCACGTCCAGACCTCAATCCAGTTAAAATACTGTGATGGGACCTTAAGAGAGCTGTGCATAAATGAACAACCAAAAATCTCAATGAAAATCTCAAGCGTGGACCGATACTCCTCCACCACAGTGTGAGAGACTGATAAAGCCCCACAGGAAATAATTTTGTCAAGTCGTTGCTACTAACAGTGTTCAGTAGCTGCCAGCTACTGAATGCTGGGGGGTTCTTAGTTTTTCAAGTATAAAGGTGCATTAAGCACCTCAAGGCCCTCAAAGTCCTCAAGTAGATGCAGCGAATCTGATACCACACCCTCTCGTTGACATTTACACATTATTCACATGTGGATAACTGTAGTAAAATCATAAACTGCAAACAAAATGTCAGAATTAAGCTTCTGGTCATGTAACCAGTCAGTACCTTCTGGGTGCCACTCATTAACCTATGCAAATTGCAGGGTTTCCCAGGGCCTCCAGGATTTGATGGTGAGCCCGGTATACCAGGAAATCCAGGAGAACCGGGACCACCTGGGCATCCCTCGCACCCTGGGGTGAGCTGCTCTCCAATTTCTTTTAATTAGTTAATGCAAATTTCATAAGAAAAAACCAAACAAATCAAATTTTCTCCATGAATGATTCATTTTGGATCAACCTCTTCCTGGTAGGGTAACCTGGTGACACAGATGGCTTCGGGTTTTAGCGAGAAGTCGGGTCCATCTGCAATGCTAACAGGATCCAGGGTGAGCACTTTTAAACTGCATATTTTACATATGCAAAATCCGGAAGCTTGAAGAGTTTAAACTGCAGTGCATAATCGTTTGCCATTTCAGGGTGAAGCAGGACCACGAGGACTTCCAGGACCGTCTGGACCACCAGTGAGTCTTTATCTCTAATGAAGTTTTAGAGCCAAATATTAGTTTTACTTTGTAGGAAGTGTGCCTAAAAATGTGACCTTTAATTTTCCTGCTCAGGGTCCTGCTGGTGGTCAAGGAATTCCTGGAGAAGCTGGAGATCCAGGACTGATGGTACACTTGTTTCTTCATCTTGGATTAACTCTAATGCTTCTTTACATGTTAAAGAGTGAAATTTAAATGTGACTGTACGTGTGTGTCTGCAGGGGGAGCCGGGTCATCGAGGACCTGATGGACCACCAGGAAAACCTGGACTTGATGTGAGTCATGTAACAGATACTGATGAGGATTCTTCTTTTATCTGTAATTATTCCATAACCACCTGATGGTCTTTTCCAGGGACAACCCGGACCTGCAGGAGCAACCGGAGAACCAGGATACCCAGGATCAGCGGTAACCAGTTGTCATGCCAAAAAATATTTAATCCTACTATTGTCATGATAATAGTGATACAATAACCTACTCTAATCTGAGAGACAGTGAGCGAAAACGCGATCAGGAATGATGTGATTACTTTTGAATACAGGGTGCAAGAGGATTCCCAGGACTTCCAGGTAATCCAGGACTGAGAGGGCACAAAGTAAGTCCTTTTTCCTCATTATTACTCATTAGTTTTCATGTATGAAATATCAAGAACTAACCAGTCTGTGAATTTAAACCTCTACAACAGGGACACAGTGGACTTGTTGGACCAAGAGGCAAGGCTGGAGCAGCTGGAGTGAAGGTAGCTAACTCTCACTTTTGAGAGAATAGTAGGAATTATAGTTTAAGTCTTAAAGGAACAATATTCAGTGCAGTTGCTTTAAATTATCTAAAAAAAATTATTTAATGGTTCGACGGTGTCCAAATACAAGCTTGTGAAGTTAGCTGGTGATTCCAGTGACTGTAAATGTCTATGTGCTTTAGCTTTAAACAGAGACACTTTTAGTTAGACAGCTACATCTCAATCACCTGAGAGATGAAACAGAGAGGCTAAATTGGCCCTAATGTACTGTATGTAAATATATCAAATTCACTGAATCACACGGCACTCATTTGGTACTGGATTAGTGTTAAATGCCCAGATGTACACTTGTATGCATCTTCGTGCTATCAAGGTGGTAAAAAGATGTTGACCTGTTTAGATGAAATTACCATTGACCCATTGAAGCAAAGAGCATGTATGACCAATGTTCTGTTCTGTGAGGGAGGTTAAACTTTATGGAAGTCAGTTTTTCCAGTTAGGAAGCAGAAACCATCCTGAGCCATTGTGCAGCCTGATTGACGTTTGTCTCAGAACAGCAGAACTGGCAGGCCCGCTGCTGGTGGTGGTACTTAAAAATGAAGTATAACATTTGCCAACGATTCTGATACGTCTGACACACCTGCTCATATCAGTGAGGAGAACAGGGCACCAGTGATGGCCCTGCCAGTTCTGTTGTTTCTGCACAGCGTTGGGCTGTGATTGCAGGTCCCAACAGCCTTTAGTGGGACCTAAGCATGCGGCATGAGGGTTACGTAACATCAATGGACTCTTTGACCTCATGCCAACCTCTTGAAGTCTGCTCCTGACACATTTTGTCAGAAACATCCACGAATAGCCCGATGTGGGTCATTTTGTGGGGCACATGTGATGCTCCTCCTGTTCCTCGGGAGTAGATATCTTTCCTCCTGCTCGATGCTCTGTCCTTCTACACCAAACTCTCCTCACTTGTGTAACGGCCCGTCTCTGGTACACACAGCAGTGTCAAGAACACACACAAAAAAGGCTAAACTAGAGAAAAAACAGTCAGTATGGATAAGGAGAACGCTAATCTATTTAATTTGTGTGAATTGTTGTTGCCTCTACTACAAGCAGCTGAACTGGAATCACACTATTTTACATAACATTTTCATAACAAACACTTCATTGCATTTATCTCATGTTTTAGTTTCAGAATGAAACAGGATTTTTAAATTAACTCCAAAATCAAACTCCAAACAGAAATTTGATCACTTGTTTCCACGTTTGAAAGGTTGTTTCGGTCACATGTGCTGCACAATCTGTGCATAACTGCTCGGTGTCTATGATTTGCAGGGTGCTTCTGGTACTCCTGGTGCAATGGGAGCTCCTGGTCCAGTGGTAAGTTAAAAAACACAGTTAAAAAGAGAGGATATTAGTCTGCTGCAGAGATACTGACTCCATCTTTGGTTTCAGGGACCACCTGGGATGCAGGGAGAAAGAGGCCGAGCCGGAACGACCGGCTCTGTGGTATGAGACAAATAATTGAGCCACATGACAAGAAAAGGAAAAAAAAAATGCAAAGATATGTTTCCACATTAAGTTATTTATCTTAATCTGTGTTTTTCTCTTAGGGTAAACGTGGCACACCCGGCCATGTTGGTAAACCAGGTCCTCTGGTAAGATCTACTAAATCTACTTTTTCCAACTCTTCTGACCACACCGAGGGACACACCTCCTTTCAGACCCTGAGATTTTTCCAAAACATAAAAATATAATTTTAATCCTCTAACATGCTTCTTTTTTTAGTGTCTAGCACATCAGAAAATAGAGAAAAATCTCCCTTGTGATTTGAAAGCAGAAGTTAATATCTTTAATTTGCATGTTTTGACTGAACAAAAACCACATAGGACAAAATACTGGATATATGATATTACTCATTATTAAAAAAAACCCCTTTAGATTAGTTAATTTAATTTGTTTAGTAGAAAAATACTGTTGCTGTTTCCAATCGCAGGATGAAAGTGCAAAATCTGATGGACGATGTAAGTAAAAAAAACAAACCAACTGAAGTCTTAAAAGGAAAAAAGAAACAAAAACACAAGGAAACAGAAGAAAAGTAACTCAGGTAGCAGATAAAAGCAAAGGGGGACAAGACAAGAGTACCGATACACTCAACAGGAGAAAACCAAACCAAACTCCATAAAAACAGACCAGAACAGTGAAGTTTTCCAAAAAATCTCCAAAACTCAACCAATACAGGAAGAAGGAAACTCTGAGCCAAAGCATCTTTATAATCAGTCCGTCATCAACGAAAGGACAGAAACTCAATCAATGGACAATGTGGGTTTATTATTAATTTATCTGTTCGATAAGGGGCTCCTGTTTTAAACTGCACATTTTTTATTACCACATTTACAGCCATATGTGGTGTTAATGTTAAATATAAATCCTCAAATCAAATCCACAAAGTTAAAATAAGATGTTGTATTTAAATCCAAATGTTTGTTGTTAAAAGTGAAGACATCAGGTTGGTGGTTCGATCCCTGGCTGCTCTGATATGGATGCCAAATATCCTTGGACAAGATACTAACCTCAAAGATAGAGAGCACTTGTGTAGAAAAAGTGCTTGTGTGAGTGGGTGTGAATGGGTGAATGAGGCAAGTTGTATAAAGTGCTTTGAGTGCTCAGGTAGAGTAGAACAGCACTATATAAGAACCAGTCCATTTATCATAAAACACTAACCAGTGGCTAATATTTGTCGTGTTGTAATTTTGTTCACATTAACCTGAATATTTAAATGAAAATTGAGAAAATTAAACAAAATTAAATTTAAATTATCAAGAGTCTGAATGTGTTCTGACAGCATTTCAGCATTTGGCGATGTTTTTATCTTCAGTCATTTTGTCCCTGTCAGCTTAAAGTTGAGGCCATGTTTGGAAAACATATCCAAATTAAAAATTGTCATGCCCCGTCAAGAGCATGGCAAACCAACAGGTGGCGATATAGCCCAAGAAATGTTAACCTATCAGGAGCCAACAAACAATAACACGGTGCAAACTTCGTTGTGAGACAAAATCTATTTTGTTGGTCCACACATAAACACATAGTTCTTTTTTTAAGCTCAGTTTTCAGTGACCTAAATCCCATTTACCAATGGAAAAAACATCAAGATGAGTGGGAAAAACACCGGTGTACATGTGGACAGTCTGAATAATTAGTAATTCAAAGAAAAATTGTATTGACATCCAGCTGTATCCGTTTAGGAAGAATTAACTTGGGGATGTGTTTTTTTTTCTTATTTCTTGCTCCACTGGATTAAAATGGAGGTCCCGCTAGTTTTTTACCTGTTGCCATGGTAAATGTTGGATAGTTGGTGTTGATTGAGCTTAATCGAATCAGCCTATCTGTAACAGGAAACTCAGAGTTACTTACCTGGGCTCTCACAGACCCAGTCCCTGTCTTTGAACCAGCAAAAAAATCACAGCTTTGTTGCACTCGATCATAATAATTTTGGTTGCTCTGCGGTCTCCAACCACTGTTATCCTCAGTGTGACTGCAGTACAGCAAAAAATAAAACTTTAGCTGCTAGAACAACAGTGAAAACCAAACAGAAACCAACACACAACACAAAAACAATCACCACCACTACATTTATCCTCTAGTTGTTCTTAGTAGCCCATTTGTTTATATTTGGAGCACCATTTACCCAGATTGTCAACAAAATATCAGATTAGATTTTTCTTAAGTATTAAACATACTTTCCTTTAACCACAGGGGCCAATAGGAATCCCTGGTATACCAGGATTTCCCGGTAACCCTGGAATGAAGGTGAGATTATTTGACGCTTGAATTGTAAGGAGTCTGTTTTCATTCTCAGACACACTTCGATTAGTATCTAAGTGACAGATGTTTCTGAGTCACTGAAGTCACCCTAGAAGTACTTTAATATTTCCTGAATGTACCTGCTGGTGTAGGGTGAAGCGGGACCGACAGGGGTCAGAGGAAGTCCAGGACAGCAGGGGCCAAGGGGCGACGTTGGGCGTGTCGGGCCACCTGGACCCATCGGACAGCAGGTGTTGTACTTTATCATTCTTGTTGCTAAAATAGCTGTAGACCCATTCTGGCCTCACATTACCACCATTCCCAATTAATATTTTCGTTTTTGAACAGGGCGCGTCAGGACAGGATGGAGCTCTGGGTCCCCGCGGCTCAGCGGTAAGTGATTGCAGCAAAGCTCTTTAACCAGCTGATCTTTGTCTACAAATGTCTTACAATAAAGGTCTTTATTTAATCTATTGCTGCTCTGTCACCTGACCAGGGTATAGCCGGTCTCCAGGGTCCACCTGGTATGGTTGGTCCCCCTGGCCCCCCCGGCCCCCAGGGTTCAACAGGAGCTCTTGGAGCAAAAGGCCAACTGGTATGAGCTCTCATTTTTTTAATTCTCTCTCTCCCTGTCATGTGAGTCTTCATTTCTCTATCCTAAAATATCTGTTTTAAACTCTTCTTCAGGGTGATGTTGGAGCTCCTGGATTCAAGGGAGAGGCTGGATTGAAGGGAGAGCGGGTAAGACCAAAGCTACCCCAAAATAAAGACCCTAAAAGTTCATCTTAGATGTTATTTTGGTGGTTAGGTTAAGGATTTGTCAACTGATTCAGTGGGTATGGATTTATGTTAGGGTGACCATGGTGCACCAGGTCCCTTAGGGCCCATGGGAGAAGATGGAAAGCGTGGACCCCGAGGCGATGCTGGATCCATCGGGCCTCCAGGATCCCCAGGAGAGACAGTGAGTCCATCAAGAATATTCACAGTCCAGTCATGTATAATATATTTAATGTATTCCTTTTTTAACTCGAAACTACACGCTGGAAACAAGACAGACTAAAGCTTTCTTTTTCTTTGTTAAAGGGACCACCAGGAAATAGGGGTTTCCCTGGTGCTGACGGTTTACCAGGCCCAAAGGTGAGTATTTATGACTCTAATTCGCCATCAGGTTCGTCACATTCATTTCTGTGATTTTTGAATATTTCACACTTTCTCTGAACAGGGAGCCCAGGGCGAGAGAGGGCTGCCAGGATCTTCAGGCGCCAAAGGTTTATCTGGAGATCCAGGACGCAACGGAGAGTCGGGCTTGACAGGAGCTCGGGTAAAGTCGCATGTTGTAATTCATTGCCTAGAGCAGAAGGTTTATTTCATCCTTTTGCTCATGTTTGCAGGATTTTGTATATAAAAGTGAGCGTCTGACAACCTCTGCTCATGAGGGAAATGATTCTCTTCTGAGTGGTTGGCAAGTGGTTGCTGCAGGTTGATGACATTTGCTGTGAAGCTGAAAAGCCAAAGTCATGGCAGCATAGAAGCCAGTCAGTGAGTACCTGAAAATCTCCAGTCGCAGGAAAAAATGTGTATTCCAGAATTATATTGGTAATAATGATTGATGATATTGGCTGCAAAGAGGTATTCGATGCTGGTTGGTTGTTAGCAGGTTGCCTGTTATTTACATGGAAGATATCGATTTGTCTGCAAACATGTGATAACTATTCTTTGAGTCATAGTGAAACTTGAAAAAGTTGCAACACAACCTGGAGAAGTAGAAACTTGACTTTCAAAGTAAAAATTGAGCTTTCGGAAATGTGTTGGCTGCAGCAATAAGGCACAACGTTTACTTTGAAGGTCAATGTCGAGGAGCAGTTGGCAAGTGTTTGCCTCCTGCTCCTCGACATCAGGGCAGCAGGAAAGAATTGTCAAATCATTTTACCCATAACAGGCCCACTGTACACTTAGACCTTAATGACCCCACCCTACCAGATACCTACCTCGGCACCTTTTACTCTTTGAGGCCACCAACCACAGGAGGGTGCACAGGCTAGAAAGCTGCTGGATCAGACAAGGTACCAGTGTTGAACAACTGTGCAATACAATAAAAGGATGGTTAAATGGTGATATTTAACTTCAGAGTAAAGACTTCTGACCTCAGCAGCCATGAAATCCTTCAAATCCTTCAAAAGCAGAGGTCCCAGCATCATAACTGATCCTTCTCAACCTTCTCACAGCATCTTCTCTATCACAGAATGCTAAACCAGAACCTGTGATTTCAGAGTGTAAACTGCTTTTAAGTTTTTATTAGGCACAAGATTTTATTCTGCTCTAATAGTCGCATTTTATTCTATACTGCCTCTTGATTCTGTTTTATATGACCCAAAATCTCACGTATGATCCATATTTATTCTGTTTATTAATGTTTATTATGGCACTTTATTGTGATTTAGGGCAGGGATAGCTCAGTAAGGGCAGGGATGGCTCAGTAAGGGCAGGGATGGCTCAGTAAGGGCAGGGATGGTTGCCCCATGATCGGAAGGGCGGGGGTTCGAATCCACTGAACAGCTACCATGAGGTACCCCTGAGCAAGGTACTGTCCCTACACACTGCTCCCCGGCCGCCTGCTTAGTGGCGGCCCACTGAGTGAATGTGTCAAATGAAGAGAAAAACAAGTAATTTCCCCACGGGGTCATTATATAGTATACATTATTTATTATGGTTCAAAGTTCAAAACTCCAGCAACTGCTTGCCAACTGGTCAGGGAATGCACAGATTCATCTATTCAGATTGCTGCACTGCAGGCTGCTTCAACAGCAAACTGACTTAAAGTTAATCTGAAATTAGTTGGTCTTTAGGTGTTGCATCTTCATTAAATTATCCTTGAGAAACTTGCATGTGCCTGAATTTTATGGCCATACTCTGTTTTAAACTGCAATCTTCAAGAGCGATTCTAAGTTGGTATTTAAATAAACATGCATAGCAGAATTAGCTAGTGACAAGAAGTGCTAGCTTTGCTTGGAGTCTTTATAATGCATATAAAAAACTGCATATAAAAAATATGTGGCCTTGCAGCCTTAAACCTGCATTCCTACTTATGACCACAGGAGAGCGACCTTTCTACTTAAAAAATAAGTCAAGTTATGTAAACATGTATGAAAGAAATTATTCTACTATGACTTCAGTAACCTTTTTCGGATGAGCTTATGCTATCAAACACAAATCTGAAGTCTGATTTATTAAAATATAGTACTTAGTTTGCAAATTATGGTCCCCAATAGAGTCAGAAAGGATGATGAAAAAAAACCTCAAACTCACCTGAACTTAACCAGAAACTCTTGTTTCATTCAGCATTTAAAAGACTTGTTTGTGTTACTTCACAGGGTCTCACAGGTCTCATAGGTGCCCAGGGAGCAGAGGGGAAGCAAGGACCGGTGGTATGTAATCAAATGCATTAACTTTCACCACTTGTAGATTTGCACACACATGCTCAGCAGTAAATGTGTTTCTGTCTTCTCAGGGATCCGCTGGAGACGACGGCAAACAAGGCCCAGCTGGTTCAACTGGAAACAGAGGCCCAGCTGGGCCGATGGGCCTGCCGGGACCAAAGGGCTTCCTAGTCAGTACGAATGAGTGTGGCTAGATAAGCCTAATGAGAGAAGCCAGATGAATATATTTGTAAAAATAAATGCAAAAAAAGCTCCATAATAACACAAAATATGCTGATTGATGGTCCCTGTTGTTTTTTAGGGTGATGCTGGGAAGGCTGGAGAAGCTGGAAGTCCAGGAGCTCCAGGTCAAAGGGCAAGTTGATACAAATACAGCTCATACTTCCTGCTGAGGCTTCACGCTCTTCATCTCAAGCACAAACATGCTGATAAATGCTGCTCTTTACTGTCCTCTAGGGACCAAATGGAAAAGATGGAGAGAGAGGCGCCGCCGGCCCACCTGGCCCAGCTGTAAGCATCCGTATCAGCTGAGAGTTTCTCATTATTAATAATGTAAACAGTTATGTTTTTAATATAATGTGTTTGTTTGTCCTGCAGGGTCCTGCAGGGAAGAGAGGAGAGCAGGGATCTCAGGGAGTGTTTGGCTTCCAGGTACTCTTCATCACATAACGCAAAGAATTTAGTTCCTATCACTGGAGCTCAATCTCACTTTTAATTCTTTATTTTATTTATTTAACCAGGTAAAAAAGGAGATTGGCCACGATTAAAGTTCTTCTCTATTGTTTTTATGATTATAAAATAAAATAAAAACTGTTTGGGGTGTTTTTAGGGTTTGCCCGGAACACCAGGCCCACCCGGAGAGTCAGGAAAGCCAGGTGACAAGGTACGACTCGGGTATTTTAAAATATTTTTCAAGTTAACCCACATAATATAAATTGTGCAGGGACTTCTATACAGCATGTAAAATCTGCTTAATGTTTTTTTTTTTTTTTGTAGGGCCTTGCAGGAGAGATTGGGGAAGTTGGCGCTACAGGACCAAGAGTAAGTCCGTTAGTCCAATTTCCACTTTTCTATTGCTCAGTTCTGAAACTTCAGATCATCACAGTCCAGCTTGAAACATGAACATTTTCTGTAACCCACCCATAGCTCTAATCATCGTATGAATAAGAATTTCGGTGCATCCCTTTGTGTTTTCATTGATTGATTTTGATCGTCTGATGATTGTTATAAATTTTACTTTTCTTTTCGGTTGAACTTGTTTCCAGCTAATGATGATGAGCTGTAAGAGTTAAGGATCTAAAATAGAAAACAAATATTAGTTTCATAACTTATTGATGATTTAGTAGTTGAGTTTCTTCTTGAAATGTCAAAAGTTTTAAAAAGGTTTGATTTGGTAACCAGTCTGAAAGGATTTTTAGAACATAAATGGAAATATATCCTAAAATTGTATAAAATGGGATTAACTTAATTAAAAGATGCATGTATTATTATTATATGTGAAAAAACAGCTAATACAAAATGTTCTTTTTTTTTAACTTGTTCGTATTTTATAAAATGTCAAAACCTGTAGATTAACATGCAGCAAAACAGATTTATTTAAGATAACTTATAAAGATAACTCTTTATTGTCATTGCACAGTCATGCTTAGTACGATAGTACAATGAAATTGGAAAACTGTTGCACGTTAGCACTAAGCACATCCAGTGTTGGGAAGGTTACATTTAAAATGCTACAGATTACAGAATACATGGCCGTTAAGTTACTTAATGTGAGTAACGTATTCTGAATACTTTGGATTACTTGATATATTATCATGCTTTTTACAACTACATGAATGTACTATTGCTGTGTGATTTCTATTACTGAAGTCTTCTCGCCACCGAGTTAACTTTGTTAGCTGGCGTTAGCTGAGGTTAGTTCATGGACTGCAGACTGTTAGACTTGATGGATAGAATTAAAAACCTGCTAGCTGCAAATAATCATGTGCAGTTCTGAAAGCAATACCAACTAGATTTTGGTTGTTCTTGCAGGGAGAGAGAGGTTCTCCAGGAGAAAGAGGTGAAACTGGGCCCAATGGGCTGCAGGGACCCAAAGGTAGTCCAGGTGCACCCGGACCAGATGGGCTAAAGGTATGGTAACCATAAAACTACTGATGCTTAACCCTGAACAACAAAAAGACTCATTGCTTGCATTAAATTGTTTATAATAAGCCTTGCTGCTTACTTTGCACATTTTAGGGTAGCCATGGACCCAAGGGTGCTGCTGGAGAGCCAGGAGGTCCAGGACTTCAGGGGATCCCAGGAGAAAGAGGCATACCCGGATCTTCAGGCCCGAAGGGAGATGCTGTAAGTTAAAGAATACATTCATTACACCATCTCCAAAGAAAAAGACAGCAGCTTTACCAATAGCATGACTGTAAGAGGAGCAAAATGTAAGGTACTGTGAGACCTCGAGATATTGGGGATAATCAGAACCAAAGGAGGGAAAACTAAGAAACCATTAAGTGAACCTGATTTGTTCTAACAGGGCACTACTGGAGAAAAAGGACCAGAAGGAAAGGCGGGGGCTGATGGAGCGAGGGTGAGTCCCCATAACCGTGATCCTTACTGCAGATGAAAAAACTGTGTGTCGAAATATTTCACTTCACCTGAAGCAAGTTTGTGATTAAATCCAAATATAAATCCCTCGAAATTCTGCTGGTTTACTTTATGATTTCTCTCCAAGTCCACTGTGCAAAGACAAAATCAAGATTGTTAATGTGAAAAACAACATATGAAATCATAGTCTACTAATAAAAATAAAAATAAAATTCACTACCTGCAGCCTGCAAAGACTAATATATGTCTAAATTATGTCTAATATATTTCCTCATGTCATTGCACCAGGGGCTTCCTGGTCCCATTGGACCTGCTGGTTCCAGTGGACCAAACGGAGTGAAGGTAAGCATAAAAGCTGTTTTTCAGCCCAGAAATGTGTTTGTTTCAGTTTAATGATTTATCACAAAGCACAGCTACAAGATGATTAACAGTGACCCTGCACTGTTTCTGTAAAACTGATTTAGAGCTCTTCAAGTCCCGTAAGGTGATTTTGTGATGATTTTATGATAACTTGTGAACATTAGATAAAAAATATATTGTTAGAGGGCTTTAAGGACTTTGTATTTATGTAAATAAACTCTTGTTAATAAATACTGGTTATGTATTTTTGTTTTTAAATATTTACAATATTTCATTTCAGGGTGAAACCGGCCCATCCGGACCAACAGGGCGCAGAGGAACAAGAGGAATCGCTGTAGGCACAATATTTTATTTTACATTTATTTGAGCTGATATTCACTTTTTTCAATGCTGTAATTTCTTCTTGATTGTGTGTATTGGTGTGTGTGACCATGTTCACAGGGATCTACCGGTGAGCCTGGTCCAACTGGTGCTGCTGGCTTCCCTGGACCTCCTGTAAGTGGCCTGTTACAGTGTGACGCACAAAACCACCGAAGGATTAACAGAATATTAAACTAGAAGGTAACTGAAGAGAGATTCATCTCTTTTTTTCTTTCCCAGGGTCCTGATGGTCAGCCTGGGGTCAAAGGTGAAACAGGTGAGACAGGTCTGAAGGGAGAAGCAGGATCACCTGGACCTCAGGGCGTGGCTGGAAAACCAGGAGAACAGGTACGCTGCCAAATGTTTTAATATATAAAATCTGAAACAATCCTTATTAATGTGGGTTTACAGTTTCTGTGAAGCAGAATTAATCACAAAGTTTTAGTTTTACATGTTCCAGTCTGAAAAGTACAAAAGCAGTGCACATATATTCAGTATCAATGGCTCTAATAAAAATCTTAATTAATATGAAAAGGAAAAATGCCTCTTTTTCAACACTTTCAACACATTTTTACAACACTGTGAAGGAGCCACCCCTCTTTTTTGAAGGATTTATTTGAAAGTTTTCACTCATGCATTTGTTCTTAGGCAAGCGTCACTGGACCATGAGGGTGATTGGCATGCATTTCGTATGTCGCTTGGATGTAATTGGCATACATTCTGAGAGAAAAAAGTGTCTCTGGTTATGCTTTACTTATTTTGAGAGCTACATTTGACCTTCGTTTCTCTTAATGAGTAACTTGACAGGAAGTAGATGGGTCGCGTGAAAAATTGTCCTGTGTCTGTGTTTTTCAGGGACCTGTTGGTGTGACCGGGCTGAAAGGTGGCAGAGGAACAAAGGGTCCAACGGTGAGTATTTTGACCCGGACAAGGCTCTCCAAAACTCAGTGATGAACATATTTGAGGTAAAACTTGTCTCCTTCCCACAGGGCTCCCCCGGTTTTCCTGGATTGCCTGGAGGAGTTGGTCCACCTGGTCCTCTTGTGAGTTCCTTATAAAAACAAACCTTGAAGACCTGATGCACAAAAACATCCAGTTTTCTTTTATTAAGTCACTTTTATGTTTGTATTTCAGGGTGCAGTTGGAGCAGACGGGCCTATAGGTGCTCCAGGAAAGCAGGGTCCTCCCGGGATTCGAGGAGAGAACGGAGGTCAGGGACGTCAAGGCGAGCATGGACCTCCAGGGCCACCCGGCGGATCTGGAGAGAAAGGAGAATCTGGAGAGGACGGTCCTCCTGTAAGATGAAGTTTTTTGTTGTTGTTCAAATTCAGAGATGTTTCAGTTGCTCATCAGCTCTGGTGCTTCTCCGTCAGGGTCCTGATGGGCCTCCAGGACCTGCTGGCGCTGCAGGGCAGCGAGGAATTGTCGGCCAACCCGGAGTCAGGGGAGAGAGAGGCTTGCTGGGACTGCCAGGTCCTGCTGTGAGTGCTCCCGCTAATGTTTCCTCTTTATTGTTATCGCTCACAAAGGCAACTTGCTCCTCAGCAGTGCCATTTTTTATGTTAGAGTTAGATGAGGAGGTTTGTGTTTATTTGTGCCTCAGGGTCAACCGGGAAAAGCAGGAGCACCTGGACCTCAGGGAAGCACTGGTCCTCCTGGGGGTATCGGTTTACCAGGAGCCACTGGGCCAAGAGGAGATCCTGGACCCGAGGTTTGTCCTTGAGATGGAGCTGTATAAATCAAATCTGACTTTTATTTAAGCGGTTTAAGGCTTCAATCTAAAGTGACTCTCATAAAGTGCTGTTTATGTCTAGAAAACATAACTAGAATGTTTCTGTAGCTCAAAAGCAGATTTCTTTGACTGTTCAGTATTCACCAACTTATTAAAAGTTTATTAAGACAGCAGTTTTGTCACATTTCTTTTAACCTGTCAGTTACAGGCTTGCAGGTTTGTGGCCTTTAGCAACGACAGCACATAAAATTTGTTTTCAGTATCAGTACATTCAGCTAAACACCTGGAAATCATAGTGCCATGTGAGTTTTTGTAGATGACTCAGCCTTATATATCACAGATCTGGTTTTTCCTTCCTCTTATCAGAAGTGAACAATTTCTTGTTTTGTTTTTCTCAGATCTTAAGTTTCTAATATCATTTGTTTATTCAGGGTATTGTTGGAGCTGAGGGGCCTCCTGGTAAGGACGGCCTAGTCGGAGAAAGGGTAAGATAAAATGTATAAAATGTATCTGTGTGTTTGTTTTAGAGGCTTGGTGTGGTCTAATCTCTGGCCTGTTTGTAGGGTGACAGGGGCAATCCTGGCCCAGAGGGTCTGGCTGGTGGTCCAGGGTCTCCAGGTACTGAGGGTCCAGTGGGAATAACAGGCAGTCCAGGTCAAATGGGTGTAAATGTGAGTTTAACAAACAGATCAACCAGGACTACAAAAACTAGAAGGTCTCTGAAAAAAAAATGACCACAACAAAGAGGGATAAATTTCTAACTTTTTTTTTTTTTTTTTAAATCATGGATGGTACCAGATGTAAAACACGAGGACACGGCCATGTGGTAATTAACATGTAATCCAGCAGCCTAGTAATACTGATAATGATGTCAGCCTCTCATGTTTACGCTGTAGGCTCCACAAAACGTCCCCTCAGAAGTCTAAATCAGGCCTTTCAACTTTAACAGCTGTGTAACTGACAAAGGTGTGAACAACTGACAGTTAATGAGTTATGGCTCATTTAAATGCCATTATCTGATTGGTCATCTCCTTCCTGTCTCTGATTGGTGGATACTTTTGATGTGTTTTCACTTGCATTTCAGATAAATGGCTGAATCTGATTGTAAGACTCCTTGAAATGGACGTACACAAATGTAATCCTGTTGAGAGTTAATTATTTATTTATCCATACAGTATTGGATAGATATGTAATTCCAGCTCAGTTTAAAGCCAAATCATTACAGCTGCAGTGTCTCAGCTGCCATTCATAGTTTAAAGCTACTCTCACTCTCATGTGGACACACATAGTAATGGGCAACAATCCCAGACACCAACATAGACACTTTGTTCTTTTGCTGATTTTCAAAATAAAAGTATATTATTTATTTTACTGTGAGTACCCACTGTTATCTCCCATCAGATATTTTAGCCAATAAATTTTTTTAGTTCTCTTTTTTTTAACAGCAAGCAACAGATTAAAGTTCAGCATTAAACTCGAGCTACATCTTTAAATCCACAACTGTTACGTCTCTTTTGTTTTTAGGGTGAAAGAGGCCCTCCTGGACCCCAAGGACAGCCAGGAATACGGGGAAAAGTTGGCCCTCAAGGACCACAGGGGGACAAAGGGGCTGCTGGAGAGCCTGGGGAGAGGGGTCAGAAAGGTCACAGAGGATTCACCGGGCTCCAAGGCCTGCAAGGAACAGAAGTAAGAAAGATGTGTGGACATTAAGGTTACATCATGGAAACAAGAAATTAGAAGTTTTAATGTACTCCTTTGTGTTTTAGGGTGCCACAGGAGACGCAGGAGCTATAGGAGTCGTTGGACCAAGCGGTCCGAGGGTAAGCAATAATCAAAATCACATTAAAAACTAAACATAATTTCTCTTCCTGTCGTCTTGTGAAAATGTTTTTCTGATATCCACACAGGGGCCTCCTGGAGTGGTCGGTCCTCCAGGTAAGGAAGGAAACATTGGCCACCCTGGAGCTATGGGTCCTCCTGGAAGCAGAGGGAGCAGCGGAGATATCGGAGCACAGGTGAAAGAAGCGGGAAAGAAGCTGTGATTTTTTTTTTCCTGCATAGATGAAACAAGCGTGTACAAAAATTTCCATTGTGACATATTCCAGGAACATTTCTGCACTCCGCAGTCAGACTTTGAGCACTTTACCACACTTATTTTATCAGTACAAAATACATTTATGTGCTTGTACAACGGTTTTCTCTCTGGTTCATGCATTACATTGGATACATCTGATAAAATTACAGTGAATGCTGTTTGTTCAGAACAAACGGGGAGGCCAGACAGACACGGGGGCACGACTGGGAAGATGGAAAGATGTGATTTGGAGCTATATAAATAAAACTGAATTAAATTGCATTGTAAACAAAGCATCATTCTGGACAGAGCTTAAACTTGTTGCTTTTAGCCTGTGATTTCTCAACAAAAGCATGAAAATATTAGCTGAAAACTCACGTTTGCCAATCGCCAAAGATTCGGTGGGATGGATTTTCATCGTCACAGCATAATGAATCATATTTTAGGATGGCAATGTGATACTTTACACCTAAAGTTAAAGTTAGAAGTCAAAGAGAGATACTCAATAAAATTTCAAGAGGTAGAAAGTCATAGTAGATCATCCTCTTTGGATCAAAAATAGCTTTATATTTTAGTAACTAGAAAGGTAATTAATCATTTTCATTATTCAGGGCCCACCTGGTGAACCAGGCCCCCCTGGCCCTCCAGGATCCCCAGGACCTCCCACCTCACTTTCTGAAGACCTTTTTGCTGGCCTGGTCGATTACGAAGCACAAGGAATTCCTGAAGCCGTGGAATTCATTGAGGACGCTGTGGCCGCCGAACCTCCTCTGCTTCCCGAGTTCAACAAAGATGAAGCCCTTCCCAACAAGAACTCGGCCACACTGCGGGCAGACACCGGCATCCACGCCACGCTGAAGAGCCTCAGTGGAAATCTGCAGAACTTCCGCAGTCCTGACGGCAGCAAGAGGAACCCTGCCAAAACCTGCCAGGACATCAAGAACTGCTACCCACAGAAAAGCAGCGGTCAGGATCTGCACTTCTTCAACCATTTACTGGTTATTAGATTTTGATTTTTCTACAGTTTCAGTGATGGCGCTTGTATTTCTCATACAGGTCAGTACTGGATTGATCCAAACCAAGGAAGCGTAAAAGATGCCATCAGGGTCTTCTGCAATATGGAGACTGGTGAAACCTGCATCTCTGCCAACCCACCCAACATTCCCCGCAAAGCCTGGTGGACGAAATCAAGGCCCAATGACAACAAACCCATCTGGTTCGAGGCTGACATGAACGGTGGCACCAGGGTAAGGAGTGGATGCTTTTCTAGAAGTGGCATGCATGGTGTAGTTGCTTAAAAAAAATCACTGAGCTGTTCATATGACGTGTGATTTCAGTTCCGCTACGGCAACAAGGAGGAACAACCAAACGCGGTGGCCGTGCAGCTGAAGTTGCTACAGCTTTTGTCCAAAGAGTCGCACCAGAACGTCACCTACCACTGCAGGAACAGCGTTGCTTACAACGACGAGAACAGTGGGGATCTGAAGAAAGCACTGGTCCTCAGAGCCTTCAATGGTCAAGAACTGAGAGCCCAAGGCTCCAACCGGCTACGATATACTGTCATTGAGGACGGCTGCTCGGTGAGTCTTCGATAAAATGCCTAAATTAGTTTTTCCTGGAAAATACACTGACTGATGTTTCTGTTGTTGTCCTTAGAAATCAAATGGCGCATGGGGTCGGACGGTGATTGAGTACAGGACTCAAACTTCAACCAGGCTGCCTATCATGGACTTGGCCCCCATGGACATCGGACAAGCTGATCAGGAGTTTGGCCTGGACATCGGCCCTGTGTGCTTCTCATAAAACAAGAATCCCCAGCACAGGGTTGACTGAAACTGAGTAACATCATCATCAGGGATTATAGGGAACAGGACAGGGAAGGGGGGACTTCTTTTTCTGGGAGAAAGACGAAGGCCAGATGTTTCACAGAAGTTGCTGAAGCACAGCGAACGAGAGCTTCGCAACCGCTAGGATATAATTTATTCACCTCGTCGATAAATTCACCGAACTCTAGACAAGTTCTCTGCAGTTTAGATGGAATGTAACCTTGCATGAACTGTGGAAAAGTCTTTGCAGACGAGTTAACATAAGAAGTGAAGGTTTACAGTGAATAAAAGCATTCAAACCTTTTCATTTTTATGGCTTTTTTTTTTCAGTACATGCACATCCAAAGGCCAGGATAGAGAGACAGAGAGAGAGAGAGTTAACAGTAGTTTTTAATTTTCATTGAAAAGTATGTTTGAACTAAATTATTAAGTTTTGTGCAGAAACTCATTTAGCGGAAACCATTTGTATCTCCTTTTTAACACGACTGTAAATGCGAGGAATGACTGTAAATGGCAAATTATTTGTTTATTTTTGACTATGGATGTTTGAATAAAATGTCTTTCTTTGGACTGACTCTGCTCCTCCTCAAAACCAAAGCGAGAAAAGGTGAATAAACGTTCATTTTGATTGAAATTATGCAGGGTCACGAGTGCCAAAATGAAATTAATACATATATTAGATTATTAATCAATTTTAATTAATTCATTTGAACTAGAAGTGATTAATTAAATATGTTAATACTTAATATCAATTTATTTCATTTACAACATTTGATACAGTTATTTAATTACAATTTTAATAAATAATTACATTTAATGAATTGACTGTATATTTAGTTAATTTATTTTGGCCCTCATGGCCCTCCATTCTACCCAACTCAAAAACCCACTATCTCACCACTAGAGGGAGCCAGTGCTTTAGATTTCAACATCTGAGCACAACAACCCAGGTGGCTTGGGTAAATAAATGCTGATGATTTTGTTTTATAGATCCTCCATTATATAAATATATATTTAAAAAAAAATTACAAATCCAATATAAGTGTATACTTATTAATCTGACTAAATATTTTTCCAATGGCAACACTTTTTAAAAAAAGACAGCCGGAAAGAGAGGGAGCGGGAAGGCGTCCTTACAGGAAGAAAAAGCCAAAGGTCAGGCAGCATATGTTTCTGGGTCGACCTCTCCTCTCCTCGCTTGCTGAAAGACGTGACACTCTCGCCATTTCCTGCTGCCCGAGCTCGCTGCACATCTGTCGAGGTGGTCATTTTTAGTCGGGCCCTGCTATTTTCATTTGAAGTGTGGAAAGTTGTACAGAGCCAGATTGACAAGTGTGGCTATGCACACGTTTCCATCAGTTTGCTGCAAAGAACCTTTGCTGTAAATGCAGCTCGAGTTTATCCACTTTGCACCTTAGATGTACGTTATTTCTGCAAGTAAAATTCAGCAGGAGTAATTTAACAAATGAATCCCTCACTGCTTTACAAATCAAAGACATGAACAACTCTTATTCATTTATTGTACCGTTTTTAAGACCACGTTGAGCATATTACCTCATTGCAATGAGCTTATATCTTATATGTTTATACATATTCTTAAAATATGTAAATAAAGATCATTTTTATTTGCATTTAATTGATTTTCTTAAAATATCAAGAATGGCTATGCTGTGTATCTGTCACTGGTGGGTTTTATCCTGCCTGTCATGCTAATGCAGGAGCTAAAACTTAAGGACTGAGTATGCATATAAGAGCATGTGGTCTGCATGTAGTCTGTGCATTTCTGACAATCTGACAAACCAAAATTTATGTTTCTCCATTTGCATACCTTTATTCATCTCTGATTTGCTCCCTTGGGTCATGCTGACCAGGAGACTGGTCAACAACCAGCTGTCACTGAGTAAAATTGGTTGCAATTCAATTTGTTTCAATTCATTTTTACTTATAGCACCAAATCACAACAGCAGTCACCACATGGCGCTTTGTATTGTAAAGACGCTACAAAAACATAGAGGAAACCCCACCAATAAAAAACCCAGCTATGAGAAAGCACTTGGTGACAGTGGGAAGGAAAAACTCCTTTTTAACAGGAAGAAACATCCAGCAGAAAAAGGCTCAGGGAGGGACGGCCTTCTTCGGTTGGAGTGGGGAGTTACTGGCTGTTAGCACATTACCGGGGTTGCCTGTAGAGAATAGCGTCTTAAAAAATTATATTTTGTGTCATGAAACAGTTTCTATGAGCATGCAGATGTGAACATAGAGACACTGTCAGCATGCAGGGTTTGGAAATTTAAGCTTTGGACTTAACTTTTGGCTGATGGCACTAAATAAAAAGTGAAGCTAGGAGGGTGTGATAGATGTTTGAATATTATAACTAAGGCAAATCAGTATAACATGAAAACAATTCATGTCTATCACCCTGATGGAGCGCTAAATGAGCACTGTATGAATGCATATCAATAGTGTTATTATTATAAACGGGCATGTGGAAGTGCTTGTCCCCAGAAACTGTGCAGTCTTCTGCTAATCTCAGAGAGGAAGTCATTCCTCATCTCCTGAGGAAACACTGCACATGAGCACCAAGGCTCCTTCTCCTCTTTCCACGCCCTCCCGCTCACATGCATGTTTACATTTTGGGGTTTTCTCTGCAAGGCTTTCTGTGCCTGCTTCACCGAAACGACGGCCGCTGCAGTCTGCGACCCTGAGATGACTTGGCAGCGGCGCCCAGATCCTGACTGGGGTGTCCTCTTGTTCGCTGAGGAGCCTCGATGAGATTTCCCAGCTACACCTTTTCCTTCCTGTGCACCCTCCAACCCCACCTCACTGACGCCCCTCTAAAAAACACTTAAAGCACACTGGGAAAGGAGCATGAGAAAGGATCCAGCCTCTGGCGTGAGTTATTCTCACTGGCGTGAAAACTCTGGGCTGACAACAAAATTCTCACCATTGAAGGACGGCGTTCAGTTTTCTCTGTCAACAACAATTTGTTGGATATCCAGGGAATATGTTTTCTTGGTATTTCTTCTATAGCCTTAGCTTAATCTCATCTTTATTTCTTTTACAACTTCCCTCTGGTTTTTAAACACCTCCCACTGCTAATATCACTTTAATTGACACATTGTTGCCTACAAGGGAAATATTGTATTGAAAAAGTGATGTTAAAAAAATCCTCTGAACAATGGTTTTATAGCCAGAGATTGGATGTTAATCATATTACAGACAAAAACAGCAGAACTGATTTAAAACCAAAGTATTTTGAATGCAGCCTCATTTTCCAGACCCTACGGTTTGGTGGTAGTGGACAAAGTTTCCCTTCAGGGCTCCAGGAAGTCCCCTGTGAAACAATAGTGAGTGTTGACTTGTGATATTTTTAGTGGCAGTTTGGTGAAGCAGCCAAAGCACCCCAATGGACACATTGGAGAGTATGTGAGTTTCAGCATGATCAAGAACTGGAAAAACTAGAGACTGAAGCACCAACCGTCATGGCTGCTGACTCTTTTCTGGGTTATGAGTCCTACACATACTGCAAAACTCTATTGGAGGTCTCCCCCAGATGGGACTCAAACCCATACCCCCTGGTTTATGAGGCCAGGGGTGAGTTGTGCCAGTTTTTACTTAAAGTGACTTTAAAGAGAGGCCATGAAAGTAATGCTTCCACCTTTCAGGATGTTGTGCATCCCTGGGAATAATCACTTTGGATGTGAAATATAGCATTTAAGAAATATAGCTTTCTGAAAAAAAGGTGGTCTTGCAGCACAACTTGCCCCCATTGTGGGGTAAGTTGTGCCTTTGAAGAGAATGACTTGAATTGTGCCACTGATTATTAAAGTAAAACAGTATATTTTGATCTCAGAAATTGTAATGCTCTATAAAAGCTAGACAAATTCAACACAAAATTACTTATCTAAGGTTTATTTAAAGTTATTTCACAACATCAGAGGCCAGTTTTATACAAGTCAATTGTGCCATATGAGCACATCAAAGTCAGTTTTATTAAACAAGGCCTAGTGTCACATGAACACATGTTCAGAACAAAATGAAACTCAAATGAAGACGAAATTAACTGCAATTCTCTTCACAGATCTGGTCTATTTCATAACATCCCACATGTTGATGCTACCCACTGCTCCCCTCTGGCTGTGGGTAGTTTTTTATGCACATCTTCTCTAGGGAAGACTCCGTCATCATTTTCTTTCAAAGTGAAAATGAGCACCAGTGTCGGCACCATCAACCGTCTCAACCAAAGACTTGATTGGCCGGTCCAGATCTTTTATATCCTTTTATAGCCTTGTTTCTTTTCCATCTACCTTGTCCTTTACATGTATCGTTTTAACGTCATCCTGAATACGTTCATCTTCCTCGCCACCTGACGAATGGACTTCCCTTTCTCCACTTCATTCACTCTAAAGGAGTGGAAGCCCTGCCTGTCCTCCTTATTATAAGTTCGTTGCATTATGGTCTATTTCTATTTTTGGCCTGAAATTAAGAATGTCACTGTGAAAAACTGTAAAAATACAACCTACAATTACAATAAAAGAATATGTTTAAAATATTTATAATTTGGGGGAGTTGTGCCACTGGCCAAACTTAACCCAGGCCCCTTAGCACAAATCATGCCAACCCCAACATTTTGAAAAAAAAAAAAAAAAAAAAAAGCATGGCGTATAGACTCATAGTGTAGCTTAGCAAAGGACTAGAAAATTTGGGAAGTGTTTTCAAACTTGTCTATAACTGTTCAGACAAAAAAATCAGAGAACCTTGATTGTAGAAATTTTACAGTTTTTAAGTGAGCTTATTTCTCATGCAGTGAGGCTCTCTTCTTTGCAGGATGAGTAAAATGGCTGACTCTTCACAAATGTACTGCCACTTGATCAGTTTCTTCTATGGCTTCCTAGAAAAAAGGGGTGGCACAAATTACCCCACTTTCCCCTACTGAGCAGAGGTCTCGAGCCACATCTTATTTCTTCAAGAAGTCAGACTTTCTTTCATTTTTAAAAGTGCTGTTGAGCAATATTTCTCCAGGCTTTTTGAACGTCTTTCAATGTGTTTCTTTGTACATTTGCTGCTTTTCCACTCTGACCATTTAGGGAGAAATGTTTTCGTTGGTTAAGCCCATTTAACACAATATATGACTCATTCAATCATAAAACAAAGTTCCTAACTCAAGAGATGAACCAGTGTTGTGTCTGCACATAAGAGCTAAGACTCAGTGTGTCCTTAAAAAAGATTTGAGGAAACTGGACAATACAAGTTCAAGGCCTAAAAAACAGAAATGGTCTCACTGGAAAGGCGGCTGTAAAGAAGCCTTCTTAAGAAGGGAAACAGGGAGAAAAGGCCCAAGTATAAAAATTACACAAGAACAGGACTGAAAATCAATGACAACAGGTCTGATAGGTTGATGAATTGGAAAGGTCTGGTTAAAATCCGCGCCAATATGTTTTTGTATGCTATATTTAAAAGATGATGGAGGCTGTGTCATAGTTTTGAGGCTGAATTTTCAACCAATGGTGTTGGAGATCGTGTCAAAAATAATGGAATACGACCTGGAAAGCCCGGAGAACTATTCCTAAAGAAATGAGGGTTGAGTCAACATTTTTGCACAGTACTGTATGTTACAGTAACGACTCCAACTATCAGCTGTACTTCCCTTTGTTCTCATTTTGGCTAAAGTGCGCTTTTTTTTTAGTTGTTGTTGTGGGTTTCATGACAGCTTAAAAAAAGCCAGCTGTGTTGTAAAACTCTTTAGGGAAAGCAAACCTTTTTTTTGTTTTGGTTTTTTTTTGCATCAACACTTTCATTCACATGACTAAAAACGTCTTTTCTTTTTAAGCAGTTAATGCTGTGACGGCCTTTAACTTCCAGCTGAAGGTCAACAGTGGTGTTTTTCAACACCCCTGTGCCGTAAATCCACAAATCCGCCTTTTAATTGATTTAACTGATTAGATATTTTCCAGGAGAAACTCACTCATATGGTGTGACAGGAAACATTAAGAATAGATTGTAAACCTAAACCGTGGGAACTCACTGACATCACAAAATTTCAATCAGATCTGAATCTAAATGGTACTCTTAAATCTGTATACAGTACTTTCTAAAAGTATGATTTTATCTGGGTTATTGTTTAAGATCATGTATTGTACATGCCAGAGCTCCAGGCTGGTGTTTTTTCTGTTTTGTTTTGTTTTTAATCTCTTTTTGAGGTGGTATTTAAAGTCAAACGTCTCACATACACACAAAAGGCCAGTCACTTTTATGGATTCTGCTCCTAACACACCCCTCCTCCTCCAGCTGTGATGGTAGCTGATCAAAGGGGAAATGGGCCGCTATAGAATCCCACCTTTTCCCAGATCCTGGGAGGAGCCTGCGCCTGGTGGCAAAGAGAAGAACAATGGCAGGAAACTAGGAGAGGAGCTAGGGAGTTCCTGTTGGCAAGATGATCCCGAAGACGAGAGTGATGGCACGCCTCGTACAAGTGGACACTGGCCCGCTGCCCTGAGCAGGAGGAACTGTGCTCTTTAAAACTAGAATAAGGTTATTGTTTGAGATGTTTTCAAGAGTTTGATTCAAAATAACTGATGTTTGCAAGGAGGGATGTCTTAGATGTCCTGCTGCAAAATGTAAAACAACAAAAAACAAACTGAATATCAGAACACAATTGTTTGCAAGGTAAACAAATGGTAGATGTTATACTATGGTTCATTTAGACTAGCATCAAGCAGGGCTGAACCTAACCCAAGGGGTACTGCTGCAGTGGGTGGAGGTAGATGGAAAGATTAGCTCAACTATTACAGTTAGAGAATTACGTGGATCTTAAGTTAAATCTAAAGTTAAGGAGTTCAATTGAACAGATAAGGAATAATTAGGTGACTTTTTTCATGTTTTCAATGTTTTGATACTAGTGTCCGAACAGATTGCAACATAAAAAATTGTTGCGTGATTTGCCTCCAGTAATCTAAAGACTGATTTCCATCTATAGTATTGTCTAAAGGATTAACGAAACACATGCAAAAACAGAGTCTGTAAAATTCTAATAAACTTGAAAGGCAACATTTGGTGTGACCACCTTTATTCTTCAGCAGTCTGAACTCTCTTAGGCAGCCTTCTTTTCATGTCTTTAAGTCGTCTTCAGGAATAGTTCTCCAGGCTTCTTGAAGGACATTCAAAGCTCTTCTTTGGATGTTTCTGCCTTTTGTTCTGTTCTCTGTCAACATGATCCCACACTGCTTCAATGATGTTGAGGTCCGGGCTCTGGGGAGGCCAATCCATGACTGATAGTGCTCCACTGTATGTTTTTATATAAAAGTATGAATTCACTGCATTGGCAGTGAGTTTGGGATCATTGTCATGCTGAAAATGAAGCTGCTGCCAATTAGATGCTTTCCAGATGGTGTTACACGGTGGATCAAAATCTGAAATTTGACAAGATCTCCAACACCGCTGACTGAAATCCATTGATTTGAACAAAGAATCCTGTTTTCAGATTTTTTTGTCCTCTACTTGTTCAGTTACCTCAATTTTTAAGGACACATTGCACACCACACTGATATGCAAAGCTTTCAGCTATTATCTCTCTGGGAATCACCTTGTTGGTGGAAAAATACTATTTTATGTCAAACTGAGTAATCTTTGGCATTTTTCACAGATTCAACTAAAGAAATGGAAACAAATGTGTTTTTGTGACAGGCTGCTCGTAACAAATTTCCTTAAGTCAGAATTTAAACTAGTTTTGCTAGGTTGTCTGTTAAATGTCTTTTTGTGCTTGAAGGATTCATAAGTCAGTGTTACGTGGCTTAACAAACAAAAAAATTCTTTTGAAAATGGTCAGGTACAAGGCCTGGACTGAAAAATGAGTAAAAAAGCAGTTATGTCCAAAGAAAACCTTGACAGGCCTTCAGAAAGCTTGGAGAAACATTGCTTAAGATTACTTTTTAAAAAGTGGCAAGAAAGTCTGTCTTTCTCCAAAATATAAAGAAATGAGGGTTGGCTCGAGACTTTTGCACAGCACCTGTGATTTATTTTAGCTGAGCTCACTTTTGGATTTTACTTTGAAATAAAATTATTAAGCTGACTAGTTTGACACCTGTCTGGTTATATGTGCCCTACTGCAAACATGATAAAAATGCCTCACCCTACAGCAACAGAGTATTAAAGAATATTTTTCCTCCAAGATAATGGCTCGAACGTCATACAGCTGCAGAGGACAAAAAGAAAAACAAAAAATGAAACAGCTCAGTAGGATTAATTAATACTGCCTTAAGAAATACAGTATTCTGTCATGGGTCCTAGCTACACCCCTGGCTGGCTAGAACTCGGGAAATGAACTCTCCACATGATATATTCACACATTTGATCGTGACATTCCTTTTGGAGCCTCTAAAGTCGACAACGAAGTGTTGACATCACGCTGTGATGAGTCGCTTAGATAATTCATGACCTTGCAGCGGTCTGAGAGGGCCGTGCAGCAAGCGGCAGACTTCCTGTGGTCCCACCCAGGCCCGGGTCACATCCACACGGCCGGGGCCACATCGCTCACCCCAACCCTTGTGCTGTACACCCTCCACGCCCTCAAGCACAGCCAAGAACTCATTCCATTGTTCTCAGGAGTGAAACATCCCCATGCACAAGTGGCCAGAACAGCACGCCATGGGCCAGATGTGCGTATGGTATGTGTATGAACAGGGCAAAGCATTGTTTTCAACAAATTCAAAAGAAAACCTAAGAGAAGTTTCTAATGAAGTGCAGTTACTGGAAATTGTTTCAGCTTATTGTTTCAAGCTTGAGTCATTCTTCCATGAAAAAAATTAACTGATTCTCGCTATTTTAACCTACTGCAAAATGTGCATGGCATGATGCACAGTATGTTCACCGGTGGTTGGTATCATCACATTTTCGGCACCAGTCAAACCACGCCAGAAGTGACAGAACACCTTCTTCCCGCATTTCTGAGCTCATTCAGACCTCTTCAGCATTCCTAACATACCGCCCACAATGCTAGTAAGGTAGATCTCACCGTGTCTTTTTTATCAGAGGGATTTTCCAATCATACACCACACTCATGACAAATGGGAAGCGGGGAGTTTCCTCTTTCAGGAGAGAAAAAATCCATTTGACTGACCCAGAAACTCAGATGATAAACTATTAACTTACTTCAACTGCATGACGGGCTTATTGGCATTTCTATTCACTTGTTTTAGTGTCTGTTAATTGTTTTTAGTGCAGTATATGATCACTTATATCATACAGAGCGTAATGCAGTATTATGAACTGAGCCATCAACCATTTAATGCAGTGGTTCTGAACCCTTTGGCACATGGCACATCCCATTTCAGAAGCTCAGAAATGGTTTCTTAAAGTCATGTCTTTAATCAAAAGAAAAGAAATCCAGCACAGAAGAGGTTGGGTGGCCATTCTTAAGGAAGGAAAACTGAGAAAATGCTGAGGTATGAAAATTACACAAACTGGACTGAAAATCAGTGACAACGGATCTGATGGACTGAAGCTGCATGTCTTTGGACGGTGGGAGGAAGCCGGAGTACCCGGAGAGAACCCACGCAAACACGGGGAGAACATGCAAACTCCACACAGAAAGACCCCAGCCTGATGTTGGAATTGAACTCAGGACCTTCTTGCTGTGCGGCAACAGTGCTAACCACCATGCCACCGTGCTGCCTTGATTGAATTCTCATTCTAATAATTAACAATAATTACTGAGGAGGTCAGGAGAGAGTTACAACAGTAAAACATAGTGTGCTTTAAATACACTTTAAAACACAGTGGCCGCTGTGGCATGGTTTGAGGCTGCATTTCAGTCAGTGATGTTGGGGATTTTGTCAAAACTGATGAATAATGAACACAGAAAAGTACCTCCAGATTTTGATCCACCATCTGGAAAGCATCTGATTGACAACAGCTTCATTTTCAGCATGACGATGACCCCAAACTCACTGCCAATGCAGTAAAATCATACTTGCATATAAAAACACACAGTGGAGCACTATCAGTCATGGATCGGCCTCCCCAGAGCCCGGACCTCAACATTATTGAAGCAGTGTGGGATCATGTTGACAGAGAACAGAACAAAAGGCAGAAACATCCAAAGAAGAGCTTTGAATGTCCTTCAAGAAACCTGGAGAACTATTCCTGAAGACTACTTAAAGAAATTATCTATGTTTGCTAAGCCAGCTAGCTAGTATAATGTTATTTAAATAAAGACACATCTGGCTCCAAAAAACTCAGTGTTTTATCATCTAGTGGTTGCTTTTCCTTTTTTTTTTTTTTTTAACCAAAGTGCTAAGAAAAGCTAGTGGATAAAGATGCAGTGTGATTAAAATGATTCTGAATTATTCATTATTAATAATTATTTGAATTATCATATGTTTATTCTCAGTAAGATTTAAAGACATGTTTCTTCTCACATTACAGAGCAAAGCCAGCATTGCATGGTTTACTGATAACTGAAGGTCCTAGTAGTCGTACAGCAACTTAATTGGTGATTGCTTTGCCCAGTGATGCAGTGATGCAGAGATACAGTTATGATTAAACATTTACATCCACTCATCATGGGCATGAATATCATGGTAATTTTAGACTTTTAATGATTTGAACTGCTGACCCAGAGAATAATGCTACCACCACCAGCTGGTACATTTTTCTTAGGTCTGAAAGCCTCGCCTTTACTCCAAACATACCTCTTGTCAGTGTGACTCAATTTGTCAATCTTTGTCTCTTCTGACCATAGAACGTTTTGGCTTGTCTATGAGGGCATCTGCAAATTTCAGTCGAGCTTGAAGGTGTCGACTTTGGAGCAGGGGTTACTTTCTTGGTCGGCACCCTCTCAGTCCATGATGATGTGAAATTTTCTTCATGTTTTCACTGAAGACAATTCAGACTTGAGCCTTGGTGGTCCCTAGATTTTTCCTCTCATCTAAGGATGGAAACTTGGGTCTTCTTCCAGAATTGTCTAAACTGATGATCTTTGAATCTGCAGTTGTTTAGAAATGGCTCCATGAGACCTTCCTAACTTGTCAAATCTACAATTCTCCTTTTTAGATCTTCACTGATTTCCTTGGACTTTCTGATTGTTCTGAGTATTTATCAATACAATAAATGTTGTTGAAAAATCCTTCATAGAGAAACTACCAGTTGTAGTCACTAATGAGACATTACCAGGCCTTAACCTTGTCAAGTAAAAAATAATCGTAGAATCTTCATTACCACCAAAGATTTAGTTGAATGTCTATAATTGAGATTGTATGTAAACTTCAGGCATCCAGTCTTGTTTTTTAAAGTCATTAAATGTGAATGCTCTACAGTCATTCTACTCTGAAAAAGGAACAGTTCAAAGAAATCATTAAAAACCCCAAATTAACATCACATTCATGCCCAAGATGAGTGGTTGTAAACTTGTCTGCATCCCACACAGTCCAAGCCCTAATTTAAATCTCCACCTTAAGGCCTCAACTGTCACACACGTAATTGATGTCAGCTGTGTGTGAAGCAATAGTGCTTAACTGTGCTTGATGGTTAGAAATGCTGTGAACAGGAATGAGACCGCACTTTGTGTCAAATGCCTTGGCGTTACTTTGACTGTCTCAAAGCATGTTTCACACTATCATGGATTTGTGACGTTTACTTTGCTTAAGACGACCTAAGGACTACCTTCCTCATTTGAACATCAGCTAACAGTAACAGATGTTCTGCATTTTTATACCAGTCTATCCGTAACCACAGGAAATTACTTCAGATCAGTGCATCAGCTACACTGAATTAAATCTACTTGTGACGATGCCAATATGAGACAGATTTATGTGACGATTTCTGCCACATCTGCAGGATTGCCGCCAAACATGAGCGCACATGTGTCTCTGTTAAGTCACGTCCTGTGGAAATGGCCTTGACAAATTCACAGAACTGCTACTGACTGCTGGAAACCCGGGGACAAAAACATGCATTAAAGTTTCAGTGAAGGCATGAGGAAGTTAAAGCAGTAAACAAGTGTTAGTCATGAGGCTGAGGAAGTGCTCGCTACCAGCACACAAGAGCCGACGGATCAGGAGTTCAATGGCAATGTATTCTTAGAAACAGGAAGCCTGCAATGCATCCAGTGGCCTGATTCCCATTGAAGTAAATAGAGATGGGTGCAGCTTATCCAGTGGTGCTGTGATGGGTAAACAGGAAAAACAGATCTTTACTGATCTTGCGCTGATGTTTTTACATGTGCATTTCTTCAAGCTGAATTTGCACCTCTGACTTTATCTCAGTTTTAAAGGAAGCCCATGCTACCGAAAACCTCACAGGATATCACATCCTCTAATTTTGATCCAACTTATTAAACTTACTTAGCTCAAGTATTGCAGAAATGTTTCTGCAGAAAATTACAAGGGAGGGGACGGTTCATGATTACCGTAATGATGCTCCAAGCACTGCTCAAAAACCCGCAGATAACAGGAGTCCTTTGTGGATTGAGGTCATGACTATGAAAGGCATGTGAGATCATAAAAAAAACCCAAAAAACACTGGTCGTGTACAGATGCTTTTCATCAATGTGCATTGTCCTTGCAAATGAATCTGTTTAGGAGGAAAAGTAGCCGGTTAAGTGCTTTTACAGCTTCTCTCCTTTGAAATTAATAAAGTATGCGCTGTAAGTACAGATATAGTCTTTTTCCTTTGGGACTTCCTAATGGTACCTGCTCACATACATTCTGGATGAGAAGCAGACAGTAACACACCCTGCTTTGTGTGGAAACAATATTCATTGCAGTGGGAAACACTTTCTGAAGTCAAGGAAATCCCACCCTTAAATAAATATGTGGGAAAGATGGTTAAGATGGTTAAAGATGGATAAAGATGGTCTTGCATCTCAGTTTAAATCAGCTTATTTTTATTTACAGCATTGTTTCTCCAGTTTAAATGAGTGCTGTTAGGATTTATCCAGAAAAATGTTACAAAACAAATAAATCACAAAAAACTGAATGAAAAAAAGCCACAAAATACAAACTGTACAACAGCCCAAATTACTTAAGCTCTTCTCTCTGACACAAAACAAAAATTTTGGTCTTGTATTCATGTTTTACATCTGCTTTAAAGTTTCAAAATATGTAACACTTATGTGAAACGATAAGACCAGCTTTCCAGTCAGGTTGTCAATACACTACATTTACATTCTAAAAACAGTGGATCTGAGGGCGTAAGGCCACAGTCACACAGTTCTGAGAGACCAGTCTGCAACCATTTGGGAACCATGAGAAAAAAATGTGTATTCCCCTACAGGGTGGTAAGTGGTTGGTGACAACTGGCAGGAGAAACAACCGGCAGTGCTGCATGAAAAACTCTCTATGCTATAGTCCCTGGCGGATAGTTGCAATCACTTGTAGTGCATGTAAGATGCCAACTAGTCTGCAAACACTCAACAACTACTCTCCAAAACTGTGAAAAGTGCAGTGCTAAATGGAACCATTTGTCTTCTAAGTTGAAGCTGGTAATTCATAACTTTTACTTTGAAGGGGAATGTTCTCTATTTCCTGTTTGTGTTGCACTTTTTCAGATTTTTACCAGCTCTCGACTAGTAGTTGATGAGTGTTCAGGTCACCGTCTTGCATTCAAACTATGCATGACTGTGACATTATGCCAGCAGCCAAAATTGTGATGAGGTGTTTTTGGTGCAGCACCTAGCAACGACAAGCAACCTCCAGCAACTATTCTCCAATACACATTTTCCCCTAGCGACTGGAGTTTACAAGGGGGTCAGGAACTGGTTTCTTGGTCTGTGACTGAGACCTAATATAAAAACATTACTCTGACTAATGTGACATCAAAGGCCTGTAAAATACATCATATATAGACTGCTTACATTGCAAAAAAAATCTCTCTGCGTTCTGGATATTTTGTGACCACAAAGCAATCCTGTCAAATTATGACCAGTATAGCGTGCTATGTTTGTAAGGAAACTTTCATGGTAATCACCTGGTAGCATAGTTTTTGTAACAACATGTTTTCTCACTCACGCAGAGATGAGAAATAGCCATGGTTATGTAGCCATAACCACCAGGGCCAGAGGAATTTTAGCCGGTTAGCTTCATCAGGGAATCGAACACCTAGCATGGCTCTGTCAAAAATTAGCCATTAGGTTCCCAGCTAACTTTAGCTAGCTATATTTCAGCTTGATATTTATTATTGGGTGGCTGTAGCTCAGGTGGCAGAGCAGGTCAGCCACTAATCAGAAGGTCGGTGGTTCGATCCCAGGCTGCATCCTGGCTGCATGCCAAATATCCTTGGGCAAGATACTAACCCCATGTTTGCCTACTGGTGGTGGTCAGAGGGCCTGGTGGCGCCTGTGTCCGGCAGCCTCGCCTCTGTCAGTGCGTCCCAGGGCAGCTGTGGCTACAATGTAGCTTGCTATCGCCAGTGTGTGAATGGGTGGATGACTGAATGTAGTGTAAAGCGCTTTGGGGTCCTTAGGGACTAGAAAAGCGCTATACAAATGCAGGCCATTTACCATTTACAAAGGAAACACAATCATGTATGTCAGTCTTCTCATTCTCACCAAAAAAGTACTTTGCAAATCCCAAACTACTAATTCAAGAAATCAAAGCTGAGAATCCAAGAATAAAATGTTATAATATAAGCCAGTGTCAAAGATTTCTTTAACAGCAAGGTGCAGTTTGTTCTTCTGAGACACAAATAAATAATAATAATAATAATAATGGATACTTTATTGATCCCCATGGGGAAATTACTTGTTTTTCTCTGCATTTGACCCATTCACTCAGTGAAGCAGTGGGCAGCCCACTAAGCAGGCGCCCGGGGAGCAGTGTGTAGGGACGGTACCTTGCTCAGGGGTACCTCAGGGTAGCTGTTAAGTGGATTAATAAGTTGTAGAAGACACTGGTAGGAAAATTTGTTCCCTTTGGAAACTAAATTGCCCGAAACTTTCCCACAAAAAGTACCCACTCCAGTGCAAATACTTCTAGAACACTGCTGAGGGTCCTTATTTGTTAAATTCAGAACAAATGCCATTATAAAAAAATCTAGCATAAAATTAAAGAACAGCAAAGTTCTGTGTGTCCTCTCAAGCAACTCAAACAAAACCTCACCATGTAGACTGTAACAGCCAAGAGCTGTTTTCCCAAAGATTTCTCTGTGTTCACATTGCTCTAGAATTATCTGCTACATGGACACAACCGCCTGTTGCAAGTGAAAAAAATAGATTTCCCCACTGGTTAGAGAGTGATTACTGGAGGTTGCTGCCTGCTGCCAGGTGAAATCGATCACAAAGAGAGACCAAAACCCTCCTTATGATTGTTTTTGTCACGAGCAAATTGCCTGTAGTTTGCATTGTGGTTGCAAGGAGGTTGCAAACTGGTCTCTAGGCTGGGGCCATCTGACTCTACATTGCCATGCATCACATGTTTGGCAGTTAAGTAAAGCCTCAATAGAGCTGGAAATACTTTTTTCAACCAATTGCAACTCTTTTGCAAAAGGATTGAGGTTTAAAGCATTTTAAAATTATATTTTCCTTATATCAGACCTGCGAGCTATGCTGTCGACTTCTACATGACAGCCTCACGCTTGTGATCCTAGACAAACCTATTGGCTTTCATTGTTGTTTCCCCCATGTTGTCCTATAAAGTTTCACACCACCTTGCACCTGCACCGAAAACCTGCAGTGGAAAGGTGCTTCCTGTTTTTAAAGGCCAGAACCAGCAGCTCTACAGGACAGTTTTGTCTTTTAACCTCAGACATATACAGTTTCCCCCCATTTACTTGATTTAAATGACAGTAACAGTGAGAATGACAATAATTATCAGTGCATTGTGTGAAATAAGTGATCCAGAAGTTAGGAGTTTATGTGACAATATTGCTATATACAACGAATGGTTTATAACTGAAACTAATGAAAACAACATTATGTTAAGTCCCTTACAACATGTCATTCATACACAATCAAATTTAAGTACAAACATATCAATCACGTCTCCAGCATTTTGGAATACAACAACAGTGAGCCAAACCAGTATACTTATCTATTAAGTATTAACTTAATAGAGACTGGAGCTGTCGCCAAGCCAGGCAAAATTATTTTGTGGACCTCACTCAGAAAACAAGAACTACATAAATAGAAAATTTACCTCAAAGTTGAGTTCAGTCCTCGTCCCATGCCGCATATCTTTATTTGACAAACAGCTAAAGCATAATTGACATTTTGCAAAGCGAGCAGGTTATTTTTGAATGTGTCTTTTTATCCGTTTCTATTTTAGTTTACGTTATTTTACATATACTTTACAAATGCCATTGATAACCACTACAAATAATATAAATAAAACTTCTTGCTCTTCATGCTCGCTATTCAGCTTAACAGCAAACAGCTGCGACACTGAGCTCCTCCATGAAACTTGAAGTGTCAGAAGGAGTGATGATAGAGGAAGCAGTATTTCACTTAGTTTACCGTCTACTTTTAAATTCCATCAAGCTCTTGAAAATGCCCAGAAAAGATATCCGCACAATACGAAAAAGAAATATTCCCTAGGTTATCTGCACAGTGCAGTACACTTTATTGTTGTTTGATGGCATTATCCTCATAGGATCTTAAGTCTTTGTTCTCACAGTCCTTCTAATGAAGTGAAATATGGGAGGGTGTCTTTTGGTTTAGTTTTTTGCTTTGAAAATGGAAGAAATACCTGTGTTATTTCTCAAAAACCTTGGGAGGAGAGCAAAACAGTAAGTCATGAACCTGAAGAGCTTCACACAAAAGGGCTGTCCGATCGGAATATGTCTGAGTAGCTCTTGCCGTTCATGTGCTCAGTGTGACTCTCGATGCTGTAGCATCGGTGGACTTCGGTCAGCGACGACGCCACGTAGGAGGCCGAGCGGAAGATGTCAGCGTTGGCGAAAGTACCGACAAACTGCATCCGCTGTTGATTCCAGTATCTCCGGAGAATGCTCTGAACCTGCAAGAGGAGGAACAAAGACGATGAGAGAAAAATCCGTGCTGGTGGTTGGACTTATCTCCAAGGGCGGTCCTAGCCTGTTTGGTGCCCTGGGCGAACACTCGCTTTGTGCTCTATTTGGAAGAAAACAGAGCACAATTCATGCAGTCGGGGTCAGAAGTTCACTTTCACTCATCATGGGCATGACTGTCATGGCAATGATGTGCTTTTAATGATTTCATTGAACTGTTCTTTTTCCAGGGTAGAGTGATTGCACAGCATACATATTTCATAACTTAAAAAAAAACAAAACAAGAACAGGATAAACAAATTTTAATTTATTTTTGGAATTTCAAGAACTAGAAACTACTGAAACATCAGCATCACTGTCCACAGTAACGCCTGTTTTACATGGGCTGAGCTGACCAAGAAAGACATCGCTGTTCCAAAATCGACACCTTTAAGCTAGACTGAGATTTGCAGCTGCTCACATTGACGAGCAAAAAAGCTTCATGGTTGGATTAAAAGATTGAGCTGTTTGGCCACAGTAACAAGAGGTATGTTTGGAGGAGTAATTGTGAGGCTTTCAAAGCTAGGAACACTGTACCAGCTGTCAAGCACAGTGGTGGTAGCATCATGTTCTGGGGCTGTTTTGTTGCCAGTGTTGCAAAAAGGTTTTGCACAAAATGGTTGGAATAATGAACGAGAAGTACTACCTCCAAATTAATCAACTTCACCTCAAATCAAAAGCTAGGCAGTTAAAACTTAGACACAGTTGGGTGGGTCCAACAGGACAATGATCGCAAACACACATTAAAACTGGTTTCGGAATAATTAAAGCAGGCTAACATCAAGTTTCTGGAATGAGTCAAAATGTACATTTTGGCACTGTGTGGTCAGAGAAAACTGTACACTCAAACCTTTTTTTCCAAAGTCATTAAATGTGTATACTGTACAGTCACAAAGTCTTTGAAGAAATCCTCAACCACAACGTTCGTGCCCAGCATGAGTCGATGTGTTTGAGCATAGCTGCACATTTTAACTCCAATCACTCGATTCATTATAACATGAGAACCTTTTTTTATTTTTGTGATTTTGACTCTGTATATAACAACAGTGGTTCTTAAATCAAACAATCAAGAGGTGATTAAAGTGCAGACTTTCAACTTTAATTCAAGGGGTTTTACAAACATTTCTACATTAACTGTTGAGGAATTACAACAATTTTTATACACAGTCGCCAATTTTCATTTAAGTTGAACAAACTAAGGTAATTTTATATGTAAAGGAATTGTTTAAAGACTTGGATGTAATCAAATCTATAACTCATGGACCTCACTAAGTGCCGCATTTCATCCCTCAATATGTTTTTCTTGGCTTTAGGTCAGCTAACTTATCATCTGAATAATATCCAGTTTCTTTAAGACTATAGCTCTGCAAACTTAAAGATTACTCCTGCTACTCCTATCAGCAGTCACATCGTCAATAAACCAGTCTCACTAATGATGGTGTCCTTCAGAGCAGAATTTTCTTTGACCGCTTAGTGGGAATTCCAGGGAAAAGCTACTAGCAAATGGAAATCTGCCCCATAACTTTCATCTGCTTAGCATGCGCACACCAGCTCACCCTCATCTTCACCAGACTCTTCAGCCTCTCACTGAATCAGGCAGCCATCCCATCCTGTCTAAAATCAGCCACAATCATCCCAGTGCCGAAGAAGTCTCCCATCTCCAGCCTGAATGATTACCGCCCTGTGGCCCTCACACCGGTAATCATGAAATGCTTTGAGAGACTAGTCCTTCAGCACATCAAGGATTACCTCCCCCCAGAATTCGACCCCCACCAGTTTGCATACCGTGCAAACAGATCCACAGAAGACGCCATCGCCACAGCCCTCCACGCTGTGCTGAGTCACCTAGAGCAGCGGCAAAGCTACGTCCGAATGCTCTTTGTAGACTACAGCTCAGCCTTTAATACAATCATCCCGGACATCCTCATCACCAAACTGGTCGCTCTTGGCCTCCCTCCTCTCATATGTGCCTGGATAAAGGATTTCCTCACAAACCGGCCCCAGACTGTAAGACTCGGCCCTCATCTCTCCTCCACTCGCACACTGAGCACCGGCTCCCCACAGGGCTGTGTGCTGAGCCCCCTCCTGTATTCTCTCTACACCCACGACTGCAGTTCGACCCACAACAACACTCTCATCATCAAGTTTGCTGATGACACCACGGTAGTCGGACTCATCTCGAAGGGAGACGAGGCAGAGTACAGAGAGGAAGTCCTGAAGCTGGCAGCATGGTGTTCAGAAAACAACCTGGCACTGAACACTAAGAAAACCAAAGAGCTCATTGTTGACTTCAGGAGACATAGCACCGACTTGGCCCCCTCTACATCAACGGGGAGTGTGTGGAGAGGGTCCACACTTTCCTTGGTGTCCTCATCTCTGCTGACATCTCCTCGACAGGAAACATCTCAGCGGTCATCAAGAAGGCCCAACAGCGGCTGCACTTCCTGAGAGTCCTCAGGAAGTACAAGCTGAACTCCAACCTGCTGCTGACCTTCTACCGCTCGTCCATTGAGAGCCTGCTAACCTACTGCATCACGGTATGGTACGGCAGCTGCACCAAAGCAGATAGAGTGAGGCTTCAGAGTGTGGTCAAGACAGCACAAAAGATCATCGGCTGCCCTCTCCCCTCCCTGATGGACATTTATTCCTCCCGCTGCCTCAGCAGAGCAGCAAACATTATCAAGGACAGCTCCCACCCTGGCTTCAACATGTTCAGCCTGCTTCCCTCAGGGAAGTGCTACAGGTGCATCAGCACAAAAACCCACAGACTCAAAAACAGTTTCTTCCCCAAAGCGATAACCACCCTGAACTCACACATGCACAGATAGCACAGCCCCCCACTTCCCACTTCCTCTAAGGACCACCACTGTGCAATACCAATTCTATGTGCAACAACTCAACTGTATATACATAACACTATTTATTACATATCACTTACGTCTTGTATATTGTACATTTTATATGTATGTATATATATATGTTTTTCCCTATGTTAATATTGACCATATGTACATAACGCTGCAGAACTGTACCCCCCCCCCCAGCATGTTTACACTGAGTAGGAGATGCTCTGTATCTCATTGTACAACTGTATAGTGACAATAAAGGCAATTAATTATTTTTTATGGAAGAATCGGCAACTGTTCATTTATTAATTTGCTCAATTACTCACCTCCCCGTTGAAGAAGCAGAATATTGTCGAAACCAAGAGACCCTGAATAAAACAAAGAAAGTTTATTACGTAAAATATGTGCTAATATTAACATTATTATGCCTCTTTCTCCGATGCATGGACTGACCTGGTAGTGCATCAGGATGTTCATGATGTAGTGATAGATCTCAGAGTGGCCATCAGGTTTATATGGGAGCAGGACAAACTGGATACCGAGAAGAGGGATGAGAATGAGGGTGGCTCTCACAGCCCTCATGTAGAGGCTGGATTCGGCCTGGTGTGTCACTCGCAGCTTGGTGATGAGAACCCGAACGATGTTCAGCAGGAAGAAAAGGTTCACCTGGAGTCAAAGTAGGCACACACAACTTTTTATTGAAATATCAGACGCAGATTAAAAGGACAGGATAGTTCTTATCAAGTCAACACCGAAAGAAAACCTGTGCCAGACCTTCAGAAAGCCTGCTCATAAAGCAAAATACATAGCGTACAAGATATAAGGACAATAGGTGGTTCTAGAGTTTTATAAATTAGCGTATATAGTGAAGTACACCATCTTAATTCCTTATGACAGCTTCCACAATTTTACCTCTTTACCAGATAGATGTGTTGTTTTTTTGTAAATTTCTTTTGACCCCTGCCTTCTTTAACATACCTTTGCCTCCAAGTCCATACTTTCTTCTTAATACAGCTTGAATTATTTTGTGCATTGTATATCATCAGTGCAATGTTTACATCAAGTCAACTGAAAATTGTCAAAGTTTGTTGGTCATAATTTACTTTAGCATATAAAGTGGTATTGTTTGCTTTCAATGCAGTTGGTATGGAAGTACTGGGAATCAATGAACTGGTTCTTGTGAAGTGCTTTTCTACTCCACATAAGTACTCAAAGATTGGAAATGCGTCATTCACCCATTTACCTCTTTTCATATGCTCCGTTCTATATAACATTAACACTCGCAAGCAACTTGGAGCTAGCATCTTGTCCAAGAATATTTGGATAGCCAGAGATCAAATCCCCAACCTTTCATTTAGTAAGTGAGCTACTGTACCCTCTAAGCTACAGCCACCCAGGTTATTTCTGCATGAGACAGATTCAACAAAGTGCTGGAAACACTCCTCAGAGATTTTGGATCCATGTTGACATGACAGTATGACACAGTTGCTTCAGATTTATCAGCTGCACAGCCCAAAGATGCTCTGTTGGATCGAGGTCTGGTGACTGTGCAGGCCACTAGAGTACAGTGAACTTATTGTCATGTTCAAGAAAATATACTGAGATGATCTGAGATTTTTTATTCTGCAGTCATCAAAAAATGTGTGCACTGTGGTCATAAAGGGATGGACATGGTCAGCAGCAATACTTTGGTGCTTAGGGGCCCAAATGTGCAAAGAAAATATCTTGAATATCATTACACCACCATCAGCAGCCTGACACATTGATGTAAGGTGATCCTATAAGGATGGATTGTAGACTCGGTTTCCTGTTCTTAACTGACAGGACAGACTGGTGTGGTCTTCTGCTGCTATTAAGATGCTCTCCTGCGTACCTTGGTTGTAACAAGTGGTTATTAGAGTTATTTTCCTCTTCCTGTCAGTTCAAAGCAGTCTGACCATTCTTCTCTGACCTTTGACATCAACAAAGTATTTTCACCCAGAGAACTGCCGCTAACTGGACATTTTCTCTTTTTCAGACCATCATGGTTCTTTGGGAAAATCCCAGCAGATCAGTAGCTGCTGAAGTACTCAGACAAGCCCGACTAGCACCAACAAACACGTGAAACAGAGTTTAGTACTCACCACCAATGCAGCACAGATGGGTCCATGGATAATGTAAAGCAAGGAAGTGTTTATGGTGCACCTGTGAGGGAACAGATCAGATCATTATATCCAGATGGGATGGGAACACGTGATATCTGTTGAAAGGATGTGTGAATCCAAAGACTCACTTGTCACTGTAGTAAAAGTTACGCGCTATTGAGTATATCACTGCCGGCATGATTGGAAAGCCTGTGAAATCAATAATGTTGAGTGACATTTGTGTTTGATAGCCAGGAAGTATGCACGCATAAATATTCACATGTCTTTAACTTACCCCAACCCAGCAGATAATACCAAAGGAGATGCTGTTCTTCTGCAAACACAGCCACAACTATCAGAGTATGCAGGTAGATGCCCTCACAAAGCATCCAGAAGTAGTTACAGCTCATCAGGTACATATGGATAAACTCCATCAGTGTGCAGCTTATCTGAAGAAAAACAAAACGTGTTTTTACACGACTCAAACAAATGGAGCCTGAGTTACTATCCAATATAAAAGGTGGAAAAGCAGGTCACTCACAGAGTCAGCATATTTGTGTCCTTGCTTCGCTAACATTGTGAGCACAATAACGGTCGCAATCGAGTTAAGTATGAAGGAGAGAAAGAGGTTTTTGTGGAGAGTTATCCTTTGGCAGCTCAGACTCCTGATGGTTATTAGAAAAGAAGACACATTAGATTTTTACTTTTGAATCACAGATTTGTCCATAAGGTCACAACAAGCACCACTGAGACACCGACCCCATCTCCCCAGTCAAAACAGGTCCAGGCATCATGCCAAAAACTGCATCAGAAATGGACGGATGTTCATGCATAGATGTATATTGTTGCAATAAGGAATGCATTTTGTAATTTATTATTATTATTATTACTTAGGGATTTCTTTCTAACAATTTCGGGCACTTTCAGATGTCAGCTTGATAGCCTTTAAACAGCTGTTAACTGCTGTGAATGTGCAAGATCTAAATCTAGTTTCTCCTGCATTGAAAGTTAGTAATAACAAACTAATAATGTTATCTAAAACTTGGGTTTCTAAATGGCCCTGATGAGATAGGAAAATTAAATGTATTAAAGCTACCAAGAAGAAAAACAATCTATGGCAATTTAAATTGTGGAGATTTAAGGGAATAAAAAACAGAATTTAGCAAATTCTATGGGACATGAAATACTGGGATTGAAAGTTTGAAAACTTTTTAGTAATTAACCTTTTTCTTTAATTTAAGTCCCAAGACTTTTCAACACATTTATGCAGTTAACATAAATTTACAATGAAACTTGGTCTCATTTGTTGTATGTGACTTGTCTCCATTGACTCCTTGCTTTCTGTTGTCAGCATTACAAGCCTCTGCTACTTATTACAAAACAATTCAGAGTGAAAATGCAGAGAAGATGGGTACACTGTTATCATAAGGGGATAGACATTGTCAGCAACAATACTCAGGAAGGCTGTGGCGTTTAAAAGATGCTCAGTTGTTACTAAGTGGCCCAAAGTATGGAAAGAAAATACCCCCACACCATGACACCACCACAAGCCTGAACTGCTGATATTAGGAAGGATGGATGAAAGCACGGATATGCTTTCATGTGGTTTTCATCATTCTGACCACACCATGTTAATGTCAAAGCAGGACTCATCAGACCAGGCAACATCTTTCTTTTTCTTCTTTTATTGTCCAATTTTGGTGAATTGTAGCCTCAACCTCGTGTTCTTAGTTGACAGGAGTGGCTTACAACTGCTGCTGTAAATCATCTGTCTCAAGACTGAGGTGTTTTTCTGCATAGCTTGGTTACGACAAATGCTTATTTGAGTTATTGTTGCTTTCTTAGCAGCTTTAAGCACTAAAGCCATTCTTCTCTCAAGACATCGTCACCCAGAGAACTGAAACAGACCCCCCCCCCCCCCCCCCCCCCCCCCCCCCCCCCCCGATCACTCTATGTAAACTCTAGAGATTGCTGTGTGGCAAAAAGCTGAGCATTTTCTGAAATACTCAGTCCCCCCTGTCTGGCATCAACAACCATATCACATTCAAGTTACTTAAATGAGCGATCCTCAGTTTTCACTTCAGCAGGCACGTCTACACGCCTAAATGGATTGAGTTGCTGCCACGTGATTTGTTGCCAAGATATTTGCTTTGCATTTGAGTTCTGTACCTAATAAAGTGGGTGTACAAAATCTTAACTAATCACAGTAAGAGCAATACAAAAGATAAAATATAAAATAATATACTATAAAATATAAACAAGAACAGTGCCAGACTTACTTAAAATGGAAAAAAATTCCCAGTGAAATCAGCAAAGACAGCAGCGAAAGTCCATGACCGATCATAACCAAGTAGAAGTGAGTCATTGTTGCCTGCTACAAAACACAATACATACAGGTTTGCATTAATTATTGGCTATCGACTTCTATTGTGCTTTACTGATTTTATTGTACTTTGTTCACTTTTACCTCTCCGTGATGTGTGAAGTTGGCTTTGCAGTTTGTGTAGTTGGTCCACGTCCTGTTGCTCTCCGGATGCCGTGCCCACTCTCCAGTCTCTGTGCAAACTTTTTGAGCCATCACTGTGAGCAGATTTGAAAATAAATCGTCATTTTATTATGTTGATACTTTGGGACTGTTGAGTTTAAACAGAAGGTGGACAGCAGAGGGGGAGAGTGCCATCAAGCTAAAGGAGGAGTCCAGGCTTGGTAACCCTGTGGGACTTCAGAAGCAGCTGACAGGTACCGACAGGCCAAGCAGGATGTAGCCCAGGCAGCAGCCGAAGCTTTAATTCAAACTGCATAAAAGTTCGAATCATTTATTGATTGACTGATCGATACCGTCTATAGTGATTTTACAGCTCTCAGTTTAACAACCCTAATGACATAAAGGAAAAATAATGTGAACGCTCAAGGTTAATGACGTTATATGAAATCACAGAGGGCACAGAGATTTACCGTGTGTATCAAAATCATCAAAGTAGTCTGGACAGTTCTGCTCTTTAACGCCAGCTTTAGTTTCATCCCAGCACAGCCAGCCGTCCCACGTCATGTTGCACATCGGCTCCGCTAACAGAGGCAGAAGACAGACCGGCAAAATCACGTTAAAGAAGAAAGGCATGAAAGTTCAGTTCTGCTTTTCCTTTCATTTTAATTATTTTTATAGTCATATTAATAGATTTTAGTACTGTAATACAAAATACACAATTCTTTAGGTACATATACAGATTATACCTGCAGCATTTACTGCATTTATGCAGAACTTTTACATGCCATTGAGTATTTTTATGGTGTGATACTGTGCATGTCTACCACTGCTCACCAGTCGTTTTTGTTTTGTGCTGCGACTCTGTTATCCTCTGGAAACATCTGTACTGGGCCATGGTGATTTTAGACAGTCTCAACAGATCTCCATGGTTCACTGAATGATTCGCTGGTTCCTTGTGAGCGTCTTTAGCTGTTGCCTCCACCAGCATCTGGAAACACAAAATTTGCAAATGTCAAAAATGTGTAATTCAACCATTCGAGCTGGTGTTCCTCAACTCGTCCCATCCTGTTTATCTCTCATACGGAGAACCTATTCCATAAAGCACCTTTCATGCTATACTCAAAGCAAAATAATTGACTTTTTATACATAATTTAGCCATCTACTCAACTGTTATCCCATACGTTTAGCTTGGAAGTTATACTCTTACAGTAAAAAGCTTTAGTTGCCAGACAGAGTTTCTCACATTGGACTCTATTGGGCTGTAAAACAAGCTCATATCATGACCCCTCCACCACTGTGCTGACAGCTGGTATGAGGTTTTTGGCTTTGTGCATTATGGCCAATCATCGCACTGGTCTCATCTGTTCAAAGGGCACTGTTCCAGAAGTTTGGTGGTTTGTTCCGGTGCAGCTTTACAAGCCTAAGCCGAGCTGTTGCGTTAGTTTTAGAGAGAAGACACTTTCTTCTGGTAATCTTTCCAAACAAACCACACTTGGTCATTCTTTTTCTAATTTTAGTGTCTTGAACTTTTACATTTAACGTGCTAACTGTGGCTCCGTTTGTGATAAATAAATACTGACACGATGTAAATTTGTCATGTTGTGAGGTTGTATTTACCTGCTGAGCACGAGAATATTTTTATTGAGAGGTGAAACCCTAGAACCAAAAGAGACTCTGCTTTCTGTTTACTGTGGCTGTGCTCTGACTTGATCTACTACAAGTTCTGTAACTTTAGGGAAGCAACAGTCAATCAAAAGAGCCAAACTTAGCCAATAAAAAAAAGAGTTTACTGTATTTTGACAGAGAGTTGTTTGTTAGAAACAACGAGTTTGCATGAAGTTTATTTTAAATAGCTGAGATTATTTTTCAAATGCAAATTCAACATTCTGTGATACATCTGGGAACATTTATCTGACATTAAAAAAAGGAAAATGCTCTCAAGATATATCATTTATTCCAGCAGGGCCAACTTATCATTTTCTTTACTAAAAAAAACCTTAAAACATCAACTCATGGTGTGACAGTTAATGCTCAACTCATAAATATGTACCAGACTGTTGTCCCTGTTATCAATAGTAAAGGAAAACATTTAAGTACCTTGTTGAGGGAGCACAGGACCAGGAGTAGCACGATGTAGCTCAGATCCATGTGCGCTCTGATCTTCATACGTTTCCTAAAGAAAAGTCACAAGAGTTGCAGCTGAGGAAAGAAATTTCTCCAAATATGCACACAACATATTACAGGTGCTGGTCGCATACAGATTAAAAGCATAGCCTTTGGACACTCGCCATTAGACTGGACGATATTTTTATACTTTGTTAGATGTTATTTTTATTAGTGTTGGAGGAACAGGTAAAAATGTCACCACTATCCCAAATAGTTTTCTCCCAAAGGCCCGATAATAACAACAACACTTCCTGAGCTGCAGCAGCTGCTGGGCTGATCCAGCACACAATGTGCTGACAGGAGCTGGAAACAAACTCACATGCTCTGTACTGCCAGGACCATAAAATAACACATTTAGCATTAAAATTTGGTATCTTCGTATTATTATTTTTACTATTAAATTTGTAATTTTGCCTTCTAATTATCTTTCAAAGCCAATATCAGGTCCCCCATCCTTTGAAACTGAGAGGGAAATGCTTGTAGCTTCATGTTTTTAACTTGTAATGAGCAGTCCTCTCCTTTTTTGGACGATGAGGTTACAGATTTGACCTGTTGCTTCCTCCGTTCTCCCTTCCTTCCTTCCTGCATGCTTATTAAGCACCGTGAGCAGGTTTAACCAAAGTTTAGCCAGAAGACATCACCACGTCAAATACCTGTACAGTTGGTGTGGCAGAAGCTCTTGAACCTAGTGTGGTTCGTACATTAAAAAAGCATGTATCCTTCAGTCAACAAGAAGCTCAGTTTTTCCTGACACATGTAGTGCTGTGCAAACGTCTGGAGCCCCTCATTTCTTTCTATTTTGCTTCCAAGGAGCCAGAAATACATTTTTGGAGGCACAGTGGCTGCTTTTTCACCCATTTTCAGAAGAATGCTTTTTTTGTTTGTTAAGCTACTTCACAATCATTCAAGCACAAAAAAGTCTCCTAACTCAAGGGATGAACCAGTGTTGTGGCTACATAACACATAACTCAGCAAAGAAACCATTTTAAATTGTATCTTTAGGCACTTTGTTGTTAGCAGCCTGTCACAAAAACACATCGTTTGTTCACATAGCTTTAGTTGAATCTATAAAAAATGCCAAAGATAACACAGTCTGACATAACATTGTATTTTTGCAAGAACAAAGTGATTCTCAAAAAGCTGTTACTTCAAAATTTCAGCATATCTCAGCATATTGTGCAGTGTGTCAGAGGACAAAAGAAGTGGCAGGTCTAAAGAAACAAAACTATCTACAGCAGATGAACAGGATGTCATTTCACATACAGTAACAGGAAAAACCCCAAAGTCCTGCATTTCAGCCAGTGGTGTTGGAGATCTTGTCAAAATTAATGAATTACGAACACAGAAAAGTACCATCGTGCAAAACCATCTTGAAAGCATCTGATTGGCAGCAGCTTCATTTTTTAGCATGACAATCATCCCAAACACATTGCCAATGCAACAAAATCATACTTGTATAGAAAAACACACAGTGGAGCTCTATCAGTCATGGATTGGCCTCCCCAAAACCTGGACCCCAGCATTACCGGAGCAGTGTGGGATCATGTTGACAGAGAACAGAACAAAAGGCAGAAACATCCAAAGAAGAGCTTTGAATTGTACAAACTCTGTTTTTGCCTTACACACTGTAATTACACGTTTGTTACAATAAATCCCTCCACCCATTTCCCATTTTCCTAGAAAAATATAAAGAAACGGGGATTGGCTCATGACTTCTGCACAGGACTGTAGCATAGAAGAAGCTAACATCAAAGCAGCTGCTACTTAGAGATATTTTAATTTAACTACAACAACAACTTTTCTTATGTTTGCAAGACTTTTTTTTTAATTCACTTTTTACCTCACTGCAAACTGTGGTTGAACATATGTATAAGAATATATTTAGTATTAAAAAAAATTAATAATGCAATAAAAACTGAAATATTAAATGCAACAGTAAATACATCAAGGGGAGAGAAAGGTTAATAAATAGAGAAGCAAATTAAAACATAAATATTAAATTTATGTCACATAAATTAATGCCTATAGCCTACAGCTTAAGTAAAAGTAACTTACCATGCCAATTTTGATCTTCACGCAGGCCTTAAAGGGCCAGAAAACTGTACCCTAACAGAAAATATTTTAAATCCTCTTAAATGTTTCTTGCAGATGCTAATAGATGAAGATTCACGTTTGTAACTAAACTAAATAACAGGGTTAAACCTGCTTTGGCAGGAAAAAGTCAAACGTTGAGCTGGGTAGTCTAAAACCAAAGTCTGTGTCTTCGGTGACAAAGGCGTTGCACAATAACTTTAAAGCTGTTGATTACATTAAAGCATTTGCACCACCTCATAAACTGTCATTAATGAGTCTACCTTTCATATCTACAGTTTAATGCAGCACCAGAAAGTCTCTCTCGACATCAAACTCTTTCTGAGTTTCTCCTCTCAGTATGTCAGTGTCATACAACCCATCTATAATCTTGCAGCACAAATGTAATTAATTTCCACCTCCTCTGGCTGCTAATTCAGGAAATCTTTGTCACTTTAACAGATTAATATCCTCTTGAACACACCCAAAAAAAGGGAAAACACTACATGCAGTATGATTTCCTGCTGCTATGCAAAAAAGACATCCAATATCTATTCGTGCAGTCACTCCCTTGGTGTGTAATCCATTTGTGTGAGAACTCAGAGATTTAACCACTTCTACATGAGAAATGCCCTTCACTGAAAACACCGTCCTGTCCTGGAAATCTGTGTTTTTCCCACTCATGCTATTGCAGCTTTTTGTTAGGTGTTACAGAAAGCATATACAGTCACCCGCCACTTTATTAGGTACACCTGTACATTTCATCGGCAGTAGCTCAACATATTTAGGTGTCCAGACCTGATCATGACAACCTGCTCAAGTTCAAATTGAGCAACAGAACTTGGAAGAAAACAATTTTGAATGCCTCGTGGCTGTTGGTGGTCTGTGAATTTCAGAAACTGCTTATCTGCTGGGATTTTCCTACACAACCATCGCTAGGGTTTACAGAGAGTGATCTGAAGAGGAGAAAATATGCAATGAGCGGCAGTTGTCTGAGTGAAAATGCCTTCAGAGGAGAATGACCATCCTGCATAACTTGCAGAGATGGGCAGTAACGCGTTACTTGTAACGCGTTACTGTAATCTGATTACTTTTTTCAAGTAACGAGTAAAGTAAGGGATTACTATTGCAAAATCGGTAATTAGATTACCGTTACTTTCCCGTAGGAACGCTGCGTTACTGCGTTACTAAAACCGTGATTTTTTTTGCGAGAATGTCTCATGACAGTGACGTAAGCAAGTGCGACGTTGGTGACAGCAGCTGTGTGCAGATCAACAATGGATAATATATCGAGTGCGGGAGAGAGTATGAGCGTGCAGCGTTTAAAGCGTGGAAGTACTGACCTTACTTTGAGTTTGATTCCATAAAAAGTGACAAAAACATTAGCGTCCATCGTGCGTGGGAAGAAAACTTCTTTTTATAGCGAAAAAAACCCCTAAACTTCCGAGCAAGCACCGAGTAGCTACGACGTGATGGGAAACTCACAGAGACACTCGCGCGGATTCTTCAACTGACCGCAGCACACCTACACCAGGGTAACCCTCCGCCTACCCTGCTCCTGCTTTACAGGTGAAAATAGAGCAAAAGGACCGCTGAGTCTTTGACTTTATTTATTTTCTGCTGTGTTTTACTTGCATCTGTTTGAAAGAGTGAGTGAAAACACAAAAAATATTTTATTTTATGTGCTGGAATGTGTAGAAAATAGGTTTAAATGTTAAACTAATTTATTCAAGTCAGAGAATGTTGCATATAATTAAATGTTTTGCTTGATGCATAAAGTTAAAAGATTAAAACTGATAAAACAAGTTAAAAAAAAGAGACTTTTCCATTTGATTACATTTTGTATGATGGATTATGTAGAAAAAGTAGAATTGGGCTGAAAGATCTATCACTTTATCACCTCTTCAGGTTGTAAATCGTGTTTTTAAAAAGTAACTAAGTAACTAAGTAACTAAGTAATTAATTACTTTTGAAAATAAGTAATCAGTAAAGTAACGGGATTACTTTTTGGGGGGAGTAATCAGTAATTAATTACTGATTACTTTTTTCAAGTAACTTGACCAACACTGATAACTTGTTGCCAGTGTTGGGACTAACGGGTTATTAAGTAACGCGTTACAGTAACTACGTTATTATTGTGGTAACGAGCACAGTAACTAGTTATTATGCCAAAATCAGGAACGCGTTACTCGTTACTGGGATTTAGATAGGCTCGTTATTCGTTACTTCGTGTGGTGGCTATCGCGGAGCTTCCACAGATTCAGTAACATTAGCAAGTGGTGGAGGCCAGCAGGTGGATGAGAGGAAGGGGAGGGAGGAGGAGGAGAGACCTGAGGCGGCTGCCGGTCCGAGTGTCAGGTGAACTGAACTTCAGGTAAGAAGTTATAATGAAACCAGGAGATGTCCTTATTGAATCATCAAAACTGAACAGGTGATGGAGAAACAGGTTTACCTTTTAGGTGACATGAATGAGTTGAAGGGAAGTTATGAACTGTTTCTGAGAGACAAATAACCCCAGGATCCTTTTTTATGTAGCTGACAGCTGGTAACTGTGCAGGGGCGGGTCTAGCAAAGTTTTGCCAGGGGGCCAGGTAGGGCATTAACAGGGAAAGGGGGGAACAAGGAAGTTAAAATTAACTTAAAACCAAAGTTACTTTCCCTAGTAACTAGATACTTTGAAAGTAACGAGTAACTTGAAGTAACTGACTTACATTTGATAGAAGTAACTAGTAATGTAACTAAGTTACTAATTTAAAGTAACTTACCCAACACTGTGCTTGTTGCGACCAAGGTGTGCAGAAAAGCATCTTACTAGCAGCAGAAGACCATGTTGGGTGTAACTCCTGTCAGCTAAGAACAGGAAATGTGGCTACAATTCAAATTTACCCCAAGTGGAAAATAGAAGATTGAAAAATGTTTTTTTCTCTGATAACCGCATTTATCCATGCTGCCTCGTATCAACAGTCAGGCTGCTGGTCTTATGGTGTGGGGGATAGTTCTTCGGCACACTTTGGCCCCCTCAGCACCAGTTGAGCATCATTTAAACACCACAGCCTGCCTGAGTTTTGTTGCTGACCATGTCCATCCATTTATGACCACAGTGTACCCATGCTTGACATGCTATGAAGTCAATATGGCCCCAAATCTCTGAGGATTGTTTCCAGCATCTTGTTGAATCTATGCTAGTAAGAAGGCAGGTCTGAAGAGAAAGAGTCCAGCCCGGTACTAGCACATGTACCTAATAAAGTGGCTAATAAGTGATTTTACTGCATCACTTTGGTAAGTCGGTAAATATGTTGTGGACTCATGTCACACCATAAGCTCCCACCAACATTTTAAACAGTTCAAATTGGACTTGACGTTTGTTTGTTTGTTTGTTTTTTTCAGCTTGTCTTTTAATTCTTCCACATCATTCACACATTTTAATTTCTTTCTGTGCTCGTGCCTGATATGACAACAACGTGACATTAAGCAATGAACATTTTGACCCGTTTTCAGCATCTTGACCAGAGTGCAAGTACAAGTTCCAAGAGCTTACCTTCACACAAAAGAAGAAACAAAACTCAGAGTTGCCAGAGTCAGGAGTAATCCTTCAGTCTGAGAGTTTGGCTTTGCTGATAAAGGAAAACAATGAAACAACCCTGATCCCCCTTTTTTGTTTCCAGGGGCAGATCTCCACTGCTTGTTTCACACCGGAGACACAGGCGACACTGAGCTGGGCTGTCCTGATAAAAACGGACTGACTGGAGCTGCTGATGACATCACACGCTTGTCTGCTGTGACGAGACATCCCAGGAGAGCAACGATGAGCATTACAACGCAGCTGGACATTAATCATATAGATGAAGGATGTGAGGATGTAAGTGCTGTGACTGAACAACGGATTTATTGCTACCTGTAGCTTTACTGCATAGAGAGTTTTATAGCCTTAAGAAATGACTGCAAATGTATAGCACTCATCGGCGACCTTATGATGAGTGGAAGCAGGACGAAAAACAATAAAATGACGCAATATATAATAAATCACTGTGCATTTGGACCTTTTTTATTTATTTATTTAACTGCAGAAACCGAACCAAAGAGCATGAAGGTTTTAATTCCTTAACAAAGGCGACCTCTGCTGGGCAAAAATAATAAATAGAGCCGGCACTCCATACATCCTTGATTTAAATCTATGGGAATTTATCTTTAAACATAACTGAAACCACATCACACATTTGTGTGGAACAAAATCAGTAGATCGAAAGCAATGTGGGCTGTAGCTCATCTTATGTATTAGACTGGTAATCTGTAAGAGCACGAGCTGTTCTGTGAGATTTTACAATTTACATTCACTGACCACTTTATCAGATGCTGGAAACATTCCTCAGAGATTTTGATCGATGTTGACATAACTGTACCACACACTGTGGATAAATATTATACAAGATAATCTGTATGTACATAGAGTTTTGGCCTTTTTAACAAACAGTTCACAGCTGTCAACAGAATTGAAAAAAGGGAACTTCAGATCCTTAAGTGTGAGAGGACAGCGAGGGTTCAGCTTTATTCCAGCTGTGAGAGATGAACTTCACATTTGAGAGACTGTGATGATTCGTTTCTCTTTGTGATTACAGGAGCTGCCCTCAGATTCAGACCTCAACACCACCCGGTGACAAAAATAAAATCATCCTGTGTGTTCACTCTTTATGCTAAGAAAGTTAAAGGCAAAAAGTTAAACTTGGTTGTTACCTCTGGGGAATCATCGTGTATTTAAGATGACTGGAACACCCCTGCACACTGTGCATCAGCGCGAAAGAGCGCGCTATATTGAGTTTTGAGGTTTGTGTAATTTGGCATGTTTTGAGGGTGTAGTTTTTTGTATGGTTTTGTGTAGTTGGTGTGCAGGAGAGTCATTTGTTTTTGTTTTGTGTGTCAAAACAATGAGGGCACTACTGAATGTCACAGTTGCTAACCACCAAAGGCAGATTGCATTTTTAGGTAAATGGTTGTGTACACACTTTGTCTGGGTCATTAACAAGCGTTCGAAGTCTTTTCATTAGTCTTTTTTCTTCTTAATATGTTTAAAACCTAGAAAATAAATTCAGTGGAACACCCCACCCAGTCAACACACACAAGTGGGGCCCAAATGTGGAGTAGCAGGGCTAATATTTGGGGCCCACTTGGGAAACCAGCTAATTTTGTCCTCTGTTTCCATGGTGGCCCAAAATGTGTTTGTCCAATTGGATTAATCAAATCAGGCCCAGCCAAAAGAACATGTGTGTGGCCCAGATGGGTAGAAGCATGTTTGATATTTCGGACCCACTTCGGTTACCCGCCTGGGACCCAGCTATTTTTGTCCTCAGTTTCCATGGTGGCCCCAAGTGTGTTTGTCCAGATGGGATTTTGGATAATACAGTAAGCTAGAATTTAAATCACCTGTACAACAAAGACAGTTTATCTTTTTTATTTATACAGACTAATATGAAATTTTAACAGTATGCTTTTTTAATATAATACTTTTTTTGTTTATAACATATTAACTAATATGTCCAATGTATACACAAAAAAATAACAAATCAATGTGATACAGTTTAAAAGAAAAAGAAATGCAGCGAACCACAGCTTTTCACTCATTCACCGATCATTGGTCCTGGAAAAAAAATATTAGTGCCTTTTTTAACAAACAACATCAGATTTACGATACTACTTGAGTTGTTTTGGAGGTTGTGCTGATCAAGTTGTTTGACCCCCTACACTGAACTCACATGGCAACAGAAAAGCTATTTACAAAAGGATTAACCAAGTAGGCGCTCAAAAATCAAGTTAATGAGAAATATTTTACCTTATATCATCTGAATTGAAGACAACTGTTTAAAAGACAGTGTCTCAGTGATGGACAAAGCTTAGAACAGGCAAGTGGTTAACCAGTTTGTTGCATGGTGCAGAAACAATCACCTCATAATGAACACAAAAGAATGGATGATTGTGGATTTCAGGAGGAACAGGAGTAAACAAAGCACGGTTTATATGCTGAGAAAGGAGGGAGAAGTCTGGAAATGTAACAACGACTACATCAAACAAAAAGAGAACAGATTCTACTTCTTGAGGTGTGTGCCAGGTGGGCACCGAATATATAATAGGGCCATCAGATAAAGTTTGGGAACGACTACTTTAATGTCTACACCAAGATGCGGAATATCTTCTCCAAGTCTCTTGTGGAAATTTCAATCTGCTTTCCAGCCATTTGTTCGGGCAGCAGCATCAGAGTCAGTGAGTTTTAAGTCAGTTGTCAGTCAGTTGTAATTAATTTTACCTCCACAGTTTGTACAGTCTATCTAAACCTAGTCACTAAGGTATACCACTCTTGCACAAGTCACTGTGCCCTTGCCATGCGGGTTCCTCCTCTAGCTCTTGCACCAATAAACCTGCCTTTTCTGCCTCTTTTTTCTTCATCTGGCTGGTAAGAGCATTTTTTTCAAGCTGCCTGTAAAGCACGGATATTGACCACAAGAAAGTGAGACTATATTACTGAATCTAAAGACACAGCTGTCGTTGTCTTTTCCCTTTTAAACATGCTTATATTTATACTGTGACACTGCATAAAATCTTACATAAATGCAAAATCAGAGTATAAAAAAACTTAAGTGACTGATTAAATTGTTTGGCAGAACGACTACAGCTGTAGTGAGCATCTGTTATTCAAACATCAAGAAAATATCTTACAACTAATGAGCTTACCATATAGCACTTCAAAAACTTTAAGCCCTCAAAATTCTCGCTTTCCATGGCGCCCAACGAAATTATATTGCCTGAAAAGAGCACTTACAGTAATGAAGGGCATCATTCTTCTTGTGGTTTCATCAACAGTGCTCCCTCCAATCTCTGCCACAACAGCAACCTTAGAACAGACAAGGACATTAATTTTACTGACAGCAGTAGCTTCAGTCACACCTAAAAGAAAACAAGCAGAGCTACACAGTAATTAGACTTAATAATATTCATGCTATTTGACTGAGAGAGAGTTAAGTGTTTGCTGGGCATGTTCTCATTTAGACACACCCCTGTGTGTCAGTTATCTGTTTTGCAGAGAGAGCGATGCTGCTACCAAAGCAAAGTTATGAATAAATTTGCGGATACCTTCCCCGGATTGTTGAGACTGAAATCAAGTGTGTAAGTAACTTTAAAAACTGATCTAACATTGTAGAGCAGCAATTTGGACTGGTCTCCATTTCAAGAGCTTTGCCACAGATTGACCATCAGCCCCAAACATCATCTCTGACTCCCGGTCCCGTGGATTATTCCTCACCCTCCGAGCCACATGCTGTACCATGGCACAAAATGCCAAGAGAAAAGACCAAACTCTAAGGAGAGAAGAGAACTTTTTCGTGTTATTATTGATGATGTCCTGTGTAAAGAAAATATATTATATAAGACATGCAGCCTGTACTGTGGAAGCCGGATTGCTCAGGGGTGTTTTATCATTTGTCATTGTGTTACAGTTTGACCGTGCTATTTTGCTTTGTTTTTTAATGTCAATTTTATGTCTAAGATGTTACGCGACAACGTCTTATTTTGTGTTAAAGTTCTTCTCATGTCCTGCTGCATAAATGCGTTTTAACTGAACATAGCGAGGAGATACCAGACTATCGGATCTTTAAGTCTGACGTAATTTGCTGTGTCTGGGCCCAAACTCTGCTGCAGGTCCATAAGTCAAACGATCACTGCGGCATCACTGAGAGTTTAAAAAAAACTGTCTAAATTCTTTCATCTGTAATAAAATTAAGGGTGTGGCTGCTCTACCAGGTGTAACAATTAAGATCAACATCCAGGCATCTATGAAAACAGAATTATGAAATTTTACGGAGTTAGAAGTTAGCAGGTGAGTTAGTTCACTAGTTTCCATCTGAATATAATGTACCATGTTCTGACTGACAGATTTCTGAAACAAATTAAAACATACAGCTCTGCTTCTGACATAAATGAAGACAGGAAAGTAAACAGCAGTGACGTATGTAGGGTTACTGAAGTTGGGCTAGCTGGTTTATAATAATGAGCTACGTGATCGCTAGCAACACAGCTATGTTAGCATAATATAACAGTGAATCTGGAGGACAAAGGCTAACTTCTTCGACTTGATAAAAGTTAGAGTTCCCGATGGTTAGGGACAAATACAGTCGCATGGCAGGATGCTGTAAATTGACCAAACTTCAGTTATGAGAACAACTGAGATAATCCATCCACAGTATATGAGGTTAGTCATTAATATACTGCTGCATGGGCTGGACTGTAGTTACATCGTAAGGGTTTAAAAGCTGAGCTTTAAAATGAATAGCGGTAATAAAAACCGAGAGAGGCCGACAGTGATTACTCACTGTTTTTAGGGGCTTGTTGAGATTAAATAGAACAAGATACAAACCATTAAGATATGTTAAAAACACAACAGCCAATTAAATGCAAAGTAGTTGGGGCCTGGAAGCAGGGTTCATCACATCATCACTTAAAGACTCTAATGCTTTTCTGGATGATGGCTTTCTCTTCACAGTTCTGTTCAAAACACGGTGACCTTTGGTCTATTTAATAAATGTTCATCCTGTTTGGCCTAAATGTTAAAGCGTCGTTTCAGTTTTTTCGCTTCCTGTGATTGAGTTTGGTATCCCTGCTTTATGGAGCTCAAACCAAGGCAAATTTTAGGTGATTACACTGTCCCTTAAATTTATTTTTCATTTCTTTACTTATTTTGTGACACAAAACACCTCAGTGTTAAGTAAAATTATGAGTAGCAGATGATTTGACCTTTGACCTCTGGGAGTGGGTCCTTTCAGGGGCCAAATATCCATGCTAGCTACTGCTAAGACTAATATCATCATCCCTGAGGCAACAAACCAAGTTCTGTTGGTGGGAGGGACGAATGTATTGATTCACATATGAACAAGGAGCCCAAGCTCCCAAAAAGTAGGTTGAAATATTTTTTTGTCTGAAAATTTAAAATCATTGCCATAGAGAGTTAAAATAATTTAAGGATAAAATGAATTCAAATGATTTTCTGCGACTACAAAAATGACCTAAATAAGACAGAAGTACACATTCAATGTTTTTAGGTTTTTGTCTACAACAGGCATGAGTTTTCAATATTTGTTATGCACAAGGTTCAGCTGCCCCCATGAAGTGTCTTATTTCTATTGAGCTCCTATTTTGGATTTAGGAGACAGACACTCTTTCTACTTTTAAGATTAAGCTTAAAACTGAACTTTTTGATAGAGCATATACTAAGGGCTGAATCAGATATGTGTTTATACACCGCTCTGCATTTAATTAATAGTTATTGTTAATCTCTTCCACAGCGTGTCTTTTGTCTGGTCTTCCTCCCCTCACCCCCAACAGGTCGCAGCATATCGCCGCCCTTCCCGGAACCTGGTTCTGCCGGAGGTTTCTTCCTGTTAAAAGTGAGTTTTTCCTTCCCACTGTTGCCAAGTGCTTGCTCAAAGGGGGTAGTCTGATTGTTGAGGTTTTTTCTTTTTTATTGTAGGCTTTCTACCCTTCAATCTAAAGCGCCTTGAGGAAAATGTTGTGATTCGCCCCTGTATAAATGAAATTGAATTGAATTGAGTGGGTTCAGCAGTTTTTAATAAATAAATAAATAAATGTGACTGATATTGTAAGAAATACCCTGCATGTAACTCATGGTAAGAAGAGCAATATCGCCCCCTCCTGGTTCAACTAAACTCCCATGTTTTTGTCAGAGAGACCGAGTAGTTTATTACTGTTATATAAAATTTTCCTTCTGTGTATTTAATAAATAATTATATAGAAGTCAGTAACACCTACTCATATTTATGAGCAGCATTCCACCAACTCATTACAAACGAGATCCCGTTAACTACTGCTAAGTGGTCTTCAGCAGTAGTTCCCCAGGAGAAGTTTTTTTTTCCTTTGCAATAATCCCTTCAATAAAAACACATATGCACTAACCTCATGCTTGCTGTTAACAATAGCCTAAAGACACAAAATCAAGTCAAGTTTTTTCCTGAAGTTGACATTTATTTATTTATTTATTTATTTTATAATTATATTGATTCTATTGATTGTTTGCCAAGCACTGAGGTCTCTGCTTAGACTGTTCTACTGGGATTACTAATTTAAAAATGAGGCAAAAGCACCAACGTTGTGCTCAAAAATGGCACAGTGAGCTACAACCTGTTGCTGTAGTAACTCTAACACGGTTATTTATTTATGCTTTTTTAAATACATACGTGTTCAGTTTTTTTTATAACTAATTATATAATTTTTTTTCTTGCAAAAATGTCACCTTAACACCCAAATACGTACATACGGAATTCAAAACTTTCTTATGATTACCCGTTTGGCTGGTAACATGGACCCAGTCTGATGTAAACTTATTGAATATTGCTGCTGAACTCTCAGCCATTGACTGTATATAAGTTATATAGAGATACAGTCTTTATTTTTTATTTTTTTTATTTTTTTGAAGGCTGCAGTCAAAGCAAATTATTGTAAAAACAAGACAAGTCAACTGTGGAAAAGTAACAAATCAGAAATCCTGTTAACAAATAATATTACAAATTGAAGAGCACTGATGAAGATAAGAGGAAGCATTTCAAGTTAGTCATTCTCTCGGTGAATACAAATCAAAATAAAATACGAGGAGATTAAAAAATACAAACATTAAAATAAATAGCTTTATTATTTCAACGTTTAACAGTTTCTTATTATTAAGGAAGATAATTTCTTAATTTTTGTCAGTCTGTATAAAAAAAATAGTAACGTAAATTGCGTAAAGGTCTGCGTGATGACGCTACCGGCGTGCTGTGCGGAGGGGGCGTGGCCGACGGCTTTGGCTGCTGCAGCCAGAAAGAAGCAGTGAAGGAAACAGTGCGGCAGTTTGAGGACGTTCTCCTGCTAACAGTTTGTGTTTCTGCTCGTTAATCGGATATTTAATCCCGCACGCAGCCGAGCCCGTAAGTAGAGTTTATTTACGGTAAACCTTAATTTAGGTGACGCCGTATTAAGATGTTTTTTGTCGGCTGTTTAGAGCGAATTTCTGCGGATTTTGTCAGTGTTTATAGTGCTGAGTGTAAGTTGGGAAACGGAAGCGTTGGTTTGGTTTCAGTGAAGAAGACAGTTCACAGATAAAACTTGTAACTGACGTCTAACGTCAGACGCAGAGGACATTAACTAAGACAGCACGGGGGGTATAAATGCGCTGAAGTGTTCAATGTTGTACTGACAGGACATATTAAGATGTGTAGGTGGTTTCTTGAGTGTGGCAGGCGGGTCAGAGCGCAGAAACGCTGCTGCCTCTATTACGTAACTTATTGAGGAAAACGATGCGTTTTCCTACAACCCCGTGCCTCTGTGTGTGTGACAGGAGTGTAAACATACACAGTGTCCTGCTATGACACCGCTGGGCGTGCTTACAGCAGTGATGCTGCGGCTCATGCACGCATCAACATGGCCATTTGTTCTCGCGTTACTGCGTGTGGATGCTGGCACATGTGGTCCGCGCACTTTACTGCAGTTTTTTTTCTGCTGGTTTTGAGTTTCAAGGTCAGCTGGACATCGATTTCTGAAGAGCTGATGATGCTCTAGAGGAGGAGGTGGTGGTGGTGGTCGTGGAGGGTGACCTGCCAGGAAATAAGGCCTTCAATGCGAGTGTGTATGAATGGATTTAAATTAGCTTCAATGCTGGTGCCAGATGATGAGCAAATAAGTCTTCCAGCTGGCTTTTGCATCTTTGATTTCAGGCATGTAAAGAGACCCCTAAAAGTTTAGTCTGGTTTATTAAACAGTATATATATATAAACAAATTACAGTATATAGGTTATAATCACACATTTGTGTGGAACAGGTGTTACATTTAGGCAGTTTGAGTGTGTTTTACTTTGCTTTGGTGAAAGTATTACATCCTTCAGGTCTGTCTTAATTCTTCATGTTGTAGTGTCAATAAGGTGCTGGGAACACTCCTTAGAGATTTTGGTCAACGTTACATGATAACATTGCAGAGTTGCAGCACATTTATCGGCTCCACATCTATCAGAAGATGGTGCACTGTCCAGGGACCATGTCAAGGAATGGACATGGTCAGTAAATATACTCAGGTAGGCTGTGGTGTTTAAACGATGCTCAGTTGGTACTAAGGGGCCTAAAGTGTGTCAAGAAAATATCCCCTATACCATGACACCATCAGCAGCAGTCTGAACTGTTGATATGAAGCCATACAGATCCATGCTTTCATGTTGTTTACATCAAATTCTGACTCATCTTTCTAATCTTCTATTGTCCAGTTTTAGCGAGCCTGTGTGAACCATGGCCTCAGCTTCCTGTTGTTATCTGACCGGAGTGGCATACAGTGTGGTCTTCTACTGTTGAGATGCTCTTCTGCATACATTGATTGTAAAAAGTGCATATTTGAGTTACTGTTGCCTTCCTTTCAGGTCAAAGCAGTCTGGCCATTCCCTTGTTGGCCATTCTCTGTAAACCCTGATGATTGTGTGGGAAAATCCCAGCACATCAGCAGTTTCTGATTTACCCAGACAAGCTGCCATGCCACATTCAGTGTCACTTAAATTACCTTTCTTCCACATCCTGATGTGCAGTTGCCATGTGATTGGCTGGTTAAAATTTGTGTGTTAACGAGCAGTTGAACAGCTGTATCCGTCTGGTGAAGTGTTCGCTGAGTTTATATGTAATATTTTAGAAGTCAGGGAGGCTTTGAAACAGTGATTTTTTTTTTAATGATTTCTTACAGTTTTTGTTTACATCTTTGCCTGTGCAGCAGTTAAACCGAGTAATGGAGACAGTAACTAACAGAAAAAGAGGGAATTCTGATTATGACTCAGGATTGGCCACATTTGAGGGTTAACTTCCTCTAAATAAATCCAGTTTATGAGAAAGAAGAGCGGCAAATACACTTGCTTGCTGTTGATCGTTAATTACCTTCGAGTGAAGAGGCTTCGCATGTCAAGTTAAATAAATTTAGTCCCTGAATTTAGAAAGATGGCGTATTGATTCTGTCTGTATTGACAGATTGATGTGATTTGAAGCCATCTGGTCACTGCCCTCCTCTGTCTGTTATATTTGTGTGTGCGCGTGGTGACTCATCAAACTCTCCCACTCAGTGCCGAGCTGGGGGTCAGGCGGCAGCACGTTGATTCATCTTCATCCGCGTCTCCCTCTGCGCTCTCGTCATGTATACAGCGAGCACGTGTGCGGCGGCGGTGGTGGCAGATGTTCTCTGTTGTCTCATTACCCGTCTGTTTTAATACATGCAGGAGGAGAAGTATGTAGCTTACATAATGAGGAGGAGGAGGCCGGTTGGTAATGAGCTGTGTCATCCTCTTCATCAAAATACATCGCTCCATAAACCCTCGATGTTATCAGGTCATGTTAAACACAAAGATGGAAAGACAGTGGAGATGAGCTAGTAGATCCGCTGCCATCAGCATTTTGCTGGGATTCAGGACATAAGCAAAACTGAATAAAACCAAAGAGAAACGTTTCATCACATCTGCTAGTTCTGGTTTCATTTATTGAGATCAGCGACTAATGAGAAGTTACTACACCAATAACTAGACTGTGGGTATCTGCTGATACCAAGCACTGGTCTGATACAAGTGTAAAACTAATTTAAAGTTAAATTAATAATATCTACTTTGAGCAAAGTCTTGAGCCACCTCTCACTTCTTTATATTTTGCTTCCATGGAGCCAGACCTTTCTTTCATTTTTTAAGTGCTCTTGAACAATAGTTCTCCAGGCTTTCTGAAGGTTTTCAAAAGTTTTTTTTCCTTTTTTTTTTGTTAACCCATGTAACACTGACATATGAATCACTTGAGCACAAAAGGCTCCTTACTCAAGGGATGAACCAGTGTTGTGTCTGCACACAACAGACAGCTCAGCAAAGAATCAATTTTAAAATGTATCTTTAGGCACTTTTTTACTATCATCCTGCCACAGAAACACAACATTTGTTTCCATTTCTTTAGTTGAATCTATGAAAATTGCCAAAGATAAGTCCATGGAAAATTCCAAAAAACAAAATAGTATTTATTTTCACAAACATGTTGATTCCCAAAGAGATGTTACTTGAAATTTTTTGCATATCTCAGCATGGTGTGCAGTTTGTCCTTTTAAAAATCAGAGGAAATTGGACAATCGGAGGTCAAAGAAGTGGCAAGCCTAAAAAGAGAACTGTCTACAAGAGATGAACTGTATTTGAAAGTCACGTCTTTAACAGTGAGAAAAAAAAATCCAGCAATCCTGCTTTCAGCCAGTGGTGTCGGAGGTCTGTGTCTAAATTAATGAATTATGAACACAGTAAAGTACCATCATCTGGAAAGCACCTGATTGGCAGTGGCTTCATGTTCCAGCATGACAATGACAAACAAAATAAAGAAATGAGCGGTGACTCGAGACTTTTATACAGTACTGTGTAACGAGACGTTATCTCACAGAGGCACCAACAAATATTCTAAAGGTAATTTAAAGTTACATTTCAGTTTCCCGCAAAGATGTCTTCATGTCTGTTGCAGTTCCAACTGATCAACAGAAACTGAAAGACATGTAAAGCTTTCTTGCAGTAGAGTATACAAACCAAATGTTATTCACATTTAAATACCATGCATGCATGCATGCATACCATGCTTATGTGGCAATTGTACTGACCTTTAATCTCTGATATACAGTTGAACAGGTCTACCTGAAAGTCTGGTGAGTGTAATTTTAACCTGATACGTATCTTATTTTTACCATATCTTACTTCTGTTCAGGAAAAGAAAAGGAAATAATTTTAATTCCAGATTTGCAAGAGTTATTTAGTTTCTTCTACAAATATCTTTTGTGAACAGTTCTTTTTAAACCACAAAGAAAAGTTCTGGTAAGAAATTAACCATATTGTAGTAGACTTAGAGTTTAGATAAAGTCCTTACACGGTAGTGTCTTGCCCAAGGATACTTTAGCATGCAGACTGGCACCAATCATCAGTTTAGCAGATGACCTGTTCTACCGCCTAGCTACAGCTACCCGAGCAAACTTAATAAATAGAATAGAATAGAATAAATAAATAGTTAGTAAAATACAAGGAGACCAGTTCAGATTGATTAAGAGGAATTTGAAAAGTTCTGCTTCAAGCTAGTGTAAAATTGTAATGACGAGTTGGCTATAAAATAGTTTAGATGCTTTGATTTGACCATGTCTGCACTGGTTTTTCAGATGGAAACTGAAAACGAGTGTCACTTGAAACCGGTTCCAAATTTTTCCAAAGAATGAGACTTTTATGTGCTTTTATCAGCTTTATTAATCCATGCAGGTTCTGGCTCATTATATTTTCTGTAACTTATTTCAGTTGAGGTGAAGCCAACAGCAACATGCTGAAACATGAATGAAAACGATCGTCATGCAAATATTTTTTCACCTCCTCCATTTTAAATGTGGGAGAAGGATTTCAGATAATAAAGCAGTTGTATCAACACTGAAAATGTGCGTGGGTATACTTGTTTCCTCATGTAAAACCAGGTTAAGAATCAATAAAGGGACTCGATAAAGAAACACATCAGTAAGCCAATTCGATAATGACTTTGCTATCAATAAAGCCTCTGTCAAATAGAGTAGGAAAAATGTATTCCCGCCACTACAGCTATTATAATATGCAGTTTTGAATGTCCGAATTTGTTGCTTAGTCCTCTGTGATCTAAGTCTTCACCATTGCTTACCCCAGTGGTGTCCAAACCCAGGCATCAAGGGCCGGTGTCCTGCAGGTTCTAGATGTGTCCTTGATCTATCACAGCTGATTTAAATGGCTAAATTATTTCCTCAACATGTCTTGAAGTTCTGCAGAGGCCTGGTAATGAAGTAATCATTTGATTCAGGTGTGTAGACCACTATTATCCTTCTATCAGAACACAAAATATTGATTTATTTGATTGTTCTCTTGAGTCTCTTTCAGGGAACAAAGAAAAATAATCCTTTGAACTTGCGCACCAAAAACATTTTCTCCAAATTAAGTAAGTAAAGTAAGTTTGGAGTTTCTTTTCAGATCCTTTCTAGCTTCTGTCCCTTTAAAAGCCATCTGTTTTCTCATTGGCTGCCCCTCATAAACAGATGGCTTGAATTGCAGGTGGGTGGAGCCAAGATGTCAGCTCTCAGTGACATCAAACAGAGCCTAATGTAAGAAAAGAAAGCATTTGACACTGAGCGCAGAGCAGTCTGAAGCCTGGGGAATGACTGACCTTTACACGTGGTGATCTCATTATGCTTTTAATATGAGAATCCACCATTGTAACCGCACAGGCTTATATTTGACACCATTTTGGAGAGGTGCAGTTTGGGTATGATGGGACACCTCTTGAGGAGATGTTGTTGCTTTTTCTGGCAGAGAAGGTATTAACTGGCTCAGATATTTGGGAAGCAGCGAGCTGGAGACAAATGTTTGCAGACAGGCAGGGAAAATAGGAGGATGCAAACCTTGAGGAATGATATACTGATTTCTCCCTGCAAGACAAATAAGAAATTTATTTAGAATTTCTTTTAAATTTTGATTTGCCCTACTGCTTGTCAGTGCGGTCTAGTCTTTGTGAACTATGTTTGCAGATGACATCGTTATCCATAGTGGGTGTGTAAAGGAGGAGGAGGAGGAGAGTCCAGAGTCGCAATGAGGGTGCTACACCAGAAGCCTCCTTCTGATCGCTTTAGTTGCTAGCAACCAGTTGGCGTGATGAGTCCTTCCTTTCACTGAATGTTTAAGAAACTAAAGCCCTGAGTGTTGATTTTAGAAAGTTCTCTTTTCTTGCTCATCACCCACTTTTATTAAAACTGCTGATATTGGGATTGTGGAGAGTTATAAGTAAGTAGGTAAAATGTATTTATATAGTGCTTTTCACAGCTAAAAATCACAAAGTGCTTTACAACACAAGAAATGGAAATATAAAACAATGTAAAACAATAAAAACAACATAAGAGGAAATTAATCAAATGCTTTTCTAAATAAAAATTTCTTCAGCTGTTTTTTAAACTGTGGTGCCACTGCCTGAAAGGCCCGATCACCACGAGTTCTAAAACGAGTGCACGGTACCACCAGCAGTCTCTGATCTAATGACTTTAAAGCTCGAGAAGATGAATTTGGTTTCAGCAGGTCAGATAAATATTGGGGAGCTTGACCATGTAGGGCCCTAAAGGTTAGAACTTAAATTTTAAAATGAAACCTAAAACTTACAGGCAACCAGTGAAGGGAGGCTAAAACTGGAGTAATATGAGATCTTCTCTTGGTGCCTGTTAAGAGACGTGCTGCAGCATTCTGCACAGTCTGAAGATGATTTAAGGCTGATTTGTTGACCATTACAGTAGTCTAAATGGGAGGAAATAAAAGCATGAATAATCGTCTCAAGGTCAGGCTTTGACACCATTAGTCTGAGTTTTGAAATATTCCTTAAATGATAAAAACAGTTTTGGACCAGCTGCTTAGAATGCTGCTCGAGCGACATCGAGCTGTCAAATATGACACCGAGGTTTCTGAGGCTCGATTTTACATAAGGGTCTAAGAAGCTGATATGCTGCCTAATTTCTGAGGCCATGTTGTCTGGAGCAATAATTAGAGTTTCTGTTTTATCAGAGTTTAGTTGGAGGAAATTGTCATTTAACCATTGGTTGATTTCTGTCTGTTGCTCTTATTGTAATTATAACTTTAATATTATTGTTTTGTTTACTCTTATTGTTGCCTGCTCCTAAACTAATTTCCCCTTGTGGGACAATAAAGAATTTTAAATTCAATTGAAATTGAAATTCTGCAGCACGGTGGCACGGTGGTTAGCACTGTTGCCGCACAGCAAGAAGGTCCTGAGTTCAATTCCACCATCAGGCCGGGGTCTTTCTGTGTGGAGTTTGCATGTTCTCCCCGTGTTTGCGTGGGTTCTCTCCGGGTACTCCGGCTTCCTCCCACCGTCCAAAGACATGCAGCTTGTGGGGATAGGTTAATTGGATAATCCAAATTGCCACTAGGTGTGAATGTGCGAGTGAATGTGAGTGTGAATGGTTGTCTGTAGGGCTGCTCAATTAATCGAATTTTAATCACGATTACGATCTGGGCTTTCAACGATCATTAAAAATGACTGAGCCGATTATTAGCCCCTCCCTAATTTATCCGCGACACCTTAAAGGCCGGTCCGTGAAAATATTGTCGGGCATAAACCGGTCCTTGGCGCAAAAAAGGTTGGAGACCGCTGATTAAGAGGACCCGAGGGAAGCTCGGAAAGCTAAGCAGAAGTTATTTGGAGAGGAGAGTGACTGCCGTTGGTTGAAAAGAGAGTTTAAAAAAAAAACTTCAGTGGTGTTGCACACTATTTTATATTATTTTTTTAAAGTCATTGTTAACCCTTTAAAGCCGGTCAGAGCAGCACGCTCCGTTTTGCGTAACTATTTTTAAATCCCTGTAGAACCTGAACTGTGTAAGCTAGCGCAATAATTTGTTTTGCATATGAAACCGGAGGAGTTGTACTTACATCTGATGCCATCAGCTTGTCCTCGGTCACGGTTTCGTTCCACATATAGCTTTGCAAAAATTGCATAAAAAGCGCTTGCAGGAACAAAAACATAATATTCCAGAAACACGCTTTGCCGATCCTATCAGCTGTTCGTAACACTTCCCACAGTGAAATGATGCACATGCTGTTTTCTTTGCAAATTTGCATCATAGGATTGTTTTTTGTTTTTCCTGCAGTATATAAAAATTGCTGTATCTCCAAAATAAAACAATGAAGACACTCAAAATAAATTTCCTGTGGTGGGAAACTATTTTTTGCAACTTTATTGTATTTAAAGTTTTGAGGGATAAACCTCTTAAATTTCTCCAAGTAGAAATATATGTAAACAAAACAAAAGCGATTTTCAATTTTTTTTGTAGTTTATTGCACTTTTTTGCAATTTATGTAATTACTATGGACTTAATGCATACATATTATTAAAATATGGGCTATAACAGTTGTATTGATGTATAGCAACTTGAAATGCTCCCACAAATGGCACTACAGCATGTAAAAAAAATAATATAAGCTCTGGTGGACTTGGTTCTATAGTAGGTCTTAACGGGTTAAATAAATATCGTCAAATAATCGTGATCTCAATTTCAGTGAAAAATAATCGTGATTATCATTTTTGCCATAATCGAGCAGCCCTAGTTGTCTGTCCCTATGTGTTAGCCCTGCGACAGACTGGCGACCTGTCCAGGGTGTACCCTGCCTCTCTCCCTATGACAGCTGGGATAGGCTCCAGCGCCCCCCGCGACCCTGAAAAGGATAAGCGGAAGCGAATGGATGGATGGATGGATGAAATTGAAATTGATTGCTGCTAGGCCTGCCACAAATGATTATTTTGATAGTCGACTAGTCACCGATTATTTTTGCGATTAGTCGACTAATCAGATTCTGCATCCATTGGGAGTAAAACGTACAGCTTATTGCACCAGCATGCATCTGCTCTTATATAACTATCATTAGCTCACAGCTTTAAGTGTTTAAGGTATGTGCTAACTAAAAATAAAGACAAGATGATAGTTTATTAAATTTTAATGAAATTTGCAGATTGTTTCGGTGAAGTTTAATAAACTCCTTGCTATCTAAAATATAACGGGACATCGGAGTATATTCTTGAGCATCTCACACTCCTGATGATCAGTTGTCTGCTTGACGTTTATTCAGCTGTGTAAAAACTATAACTTTCATCTCAGCCAAACCGATTTACTCAGGAACAAATAAAATACTGAAACGGGCTCTAGTGAGCCTTGAACCCCGGCTATCGAGCTAGTGGGTAACAGACGTCTCCGAAAACGTCGGAACGCTTTTGAAAATATGTGGTGTCTTGATAAACTGAGCAGATATTTGAAGTTTACACAGTTACATTCTTGCCCGAAAATATGTTAAACGTTTATTTTGTGACCCAGAAAGAATGATAAGAGTAATATTAAAACTAACTAGCTGCCGCCATTGTTGGAAACTGAGCTGGGCTGCGCTGTGAATTCTGGAATAGGTTGGGCCACGAAGTATACACCCGACGCATCCTTCAAATCTAGAAAAATGAAGGACGCATTTGTCAGCCCCATTTTTCGGAGTCTTCGAATTTGCACAGTCTTTGTCGTGTCGCTGTAACGTAATCGGCCTACAAATACGAGCACAGGAGGATGCGGTTCCTGAATTTGGACACAGCTACGATACCGGACACTGCTTCTTCTTCTTCAGGGTTTAACGGCAGCTGGCATCCTTGTGCATGCAGTGCTGCCATCTTCTGTTTCAGTCCGTTATTACACAATTAAATCCTACTACTTATTTCTGCGTCTTTCAGGATCTTACAAAGCTTCAAATGATGCGTCGACTATTAAATTAGTCGTTGACGATTTTAATAGTCGACATAATCGTGACTAGTCGACTAATTGTGGCAGCCCTAATTGCTGCTGTCACTCTTAGTTTGTATGAAAGATGCAGACTTGTCTGCAAACACTCAACTACTTGCAGAGGAGAACTCAAACTGGTGTAAACTGGAGATGGGGCCTCAGTGCTGCATTTAACACATTAAAAGGGCCCTGATGTTGGAAGGTGAATGTTCTTCATTTCTGGTTTGTGTTGCACTTGTTGCAGTTGACAAATGTTTGCAGACAAGTTGGCGTCTACCATGCAAACTATGGCTAACTGCAGCAGTCTGCTAGCAACCAATTTCAAGGATGTTTTTGTGCAGCACCCACTTTACCTCACATCCAATTTCAACCATTGACTGCCAGGAACCCCAGGGAGCCCCTTGCCAAACGGTAATACACATTTTTCCTTAGCAACTAGTAGTTGCCTGGTGGTTGCTGACTGGGCCGTACTCTTTTGTGACCGGGGCCTAACAACACTTCTTAGATGAGGATGATGAATTTGTGAAGTGTACTGTTGCTGTCTGCTTGTGTCTTGTTTGTAAATGATTTGAAAGAAAATCAAATGTGCAGTGATATGTAGAGGGAAAGGAAGAATTCTAGCGAGGAAGGAGGTAGGATAATATAAGCAATGCTGTGTTTTTGGTATATACAGTTGTCCATATGTGTCTGCGGGGAAGTGAAATCTTAGTCTTAAAGGGTGACTATGACCTTTATTTAAAAGGCATTGAGGTGAGTAACCAGTCAGGATGTTGGCATATCTTACTTTATTGGCTTCTTTACTACCCCCTTCCTCCAACACCCAGCCTATTGATATTATTTTTGCCTACAGCAGCCTTAGTGCTCCGTGTTGCCGCCTTCATCATGGTGACATTTTTTTGTGTCATTGTGATGATTCATTATTAGTGACTTACTTCTCCTTCGCACCAGATAAGGTCACGTAGAACTGTTTATTAGCGGTTTTTCTTTCCACCCTTATGAGCAAAATAAATTTTTCCTGCACATGCAAGCACTGAAGCATTTCACTTTTCACACGACTCAAGGGACAAGACGGTGAAATAAAGCCAGCAGTCTGAGTATCAGTTTTCACAATTAGAGCCGTGGAAAGTTTTATTTTCTAGTAATTGTAAGTCAGCTTCACCACATAGAGATTTTACGTTAGATAACTGTTGCTTTCATGGCTGAAGTGTGACTGGTAGTTTTACTGTGTCATTACTAGGGGTGCAACGATATTCGTATCGATATTGAACCGTTCGATACAGTACTTTCGGTTCGGTACGCATATGTATCGAACAATACAACATTTGTAATTTATTTTATCAACTTTCCTTCTGACGATGCTGTCTGTGTGGAGCGCTCAGTGGATCTGCGCTCGACAGTGCAGCCTAGGCGGAGTAGTCGAACGCAGATTCACTGAGCGCTCCACACAGACAGCATAGTCAGAAGGAAGAGCGCAGGGCAAGCTAGCGTGACAGAAGTTAAGCTCTCCTTGCAACATGGCAAATTGAACCTCCCCCACCCTCATTCAGATCTGGCGTTTGGAATTATTTTGGTTTTCATGTGACGTATGACCCTGAAGGTAAGCGCTCATGGACTAAAGTAAAACAGTATGTTGGATGTGCCGTGCAATGCTCAATTACATGGGTGGGAGCTAGCGTGTTAGCGCAGTTAGCTTGTTAACGTGTTGGCTGTCTAGCCCCATGCACGGGGCTATCAGGGGTAGCTTGTTAACGGAGATTTGCCGTGTTGTGGCGTTAAGGTCATTTTAACGAGGTTAACCTGAAAGCACTAGTGGGAACACAACGAATATGACTGCACATTTACACCAATATCATCCTAGTGCAAAGACAAAAACAACAAGCATGCATGCTACAAACTTTACCCGAGTCATTTAGAGAGCCGTTAGCACAGGATTCGCCTTATGGGGACCTGATATGTTTAATATGTTGCTGAGAATATAGCCCAGAAGAAGCGGATAGTATAGCTTTTATTTTGGAAAGAGACATTTCTCTGTAATAAACTCTCTTTTCCAAAGATGAGTGATTCCTCAATAAGATACAGGGCTCGCAAAATCGCTAGCCCGACGTCCCGGGGCTAGCGATTTTTCCAGTCGGGCTACCAAAATCTATCTCTGCCCTGCCCGTCGGCCTATCGTAGGAAGGAAAAATATATGTCAATGCTTTTGCATTCTTTCGGAAATGTAGCTGGGTAATTATGTCATTGGCATCGGTGAGCCACTGTCAATATGTGACATATTGAAATCGCGTTTGAATTTGCGCTTGTTTTTTGCTTTCACTTTGCAATCGCGCGAACTGTGTATAGAGAGCGACAGCACTGATCTGTGAGTGATGATAATTTGTGCACCAATTCCTCTGACATTGTCTTATTAATCGTTAGCTTACTATGCAAACATGACAAGTGAAATCTCCCGCAGCTTAAACATGTGAGAGGTTGATCGCGCAGAGAATCGCTGAGCTTATGTGAGTGCGTGTGTAAAAGCAGCAGGATTTATTTCAGTTCTGCTGAGCCAAATAAGACAGGTCAGGGTGAAGAAGTGACAGCCAAAGAAAAGCTTACCACAAAATGGAGAAGTTATGACAAATCAGACTATAAGGCAAAAAGAAAGTGCAGCTTTATGGTTTCATGGACAAAATAATTTCTGTGGCTGCAATATGACGAGCTAAATAACCAGGGCTGCACATAAGTGGTCCACAGGTGCGCATTCGCTGTCAAAATAAAAAACACGCACAAGGGTTAGGGTTAAATTTAAAAACTGTACTTTTGAGTTAAAATATATATTTATAATTTTAATAAATGACAAATTAAAAAGGCATGAACATTTTATTTTGTATCGAAAAAATATCGAACCGTGACACCAAAGTATCGAACCGAACCATGAATTTTGTGTATTGTTGCACCCCTAGTCATTACAAACATACTTAGTAAGTAGATAAAGGGTCGTGACTGAGAAAAGGATGAAGAATAGTTAGCAAAAAACAAAAGGTGGTTTCAAAACTCCCTGATGTTTGTGCCCACATGATGAATTTAACCCCTGGAGGGTCCTAGAAAAATGCATACACTATTGGGCTTAGAGCCACAAATCGACCTAAGACCCTCCAGGGGTTAATGGCAGTTCAGTCTCTGAATTCATGTTAAAATCTTATTTTAAGCCACAATTAGAGCACAAGCCAACTTAAAAAGACTGAGTTTTGACAACTTTTAAGGACAAAGAAAAAACATGGATTTGCTGCTTTTTAGTAATGACAAATGCCACCATCCTGGTGTTGTAGTGCTGTCAAATGTGCCAAATATCACATTTGATTTTGTGTATTGTATTTTTTAGATGGGTTTTTAAAAGACAGAATTGATCTTGAGTCTCACTTTGTGAACAAAGCACAGCAGAATGGCCCTTAATAGATTTGTTGACCTGTCCCTTTCCCCAAAGAGCCAGTCTACAGCAGAATTTGGGAATGGTGTATCGAATGCCAACTTAATATAAAATAGTTCACAGTATGTAAAATCTCACCACTAGATCTCAGTTGATTGGAGATTGCAGTCGACTGAGTTGTTTTCTTTCCACTCCGAGTTTAAGTTCATAATCTATGGTGGTCAGTGTAGGACTAACAACTCTGGCTGCCGCAGCTTACCATGTGAGTTCACATCTATGTACTTCGGAGGAGGCTGTAAAACTTTGTGGAAGGAGTCTAATACAAGTTTATGAGTTGGTGAAGCTCACTAATGTCTGATGACAGCAATATGGAGATGGATTTTTGAGGATTTCTTAAACGTTACTGTTGGTAAGCGTGGATGTTTTTGCTGCTGTTAGCCTCTGTTACCTGCTGTTAGCCTGCATTAGTGAAACTTTGCTTTGAAGTGGATTTAACATTGTTGGACTTGGACACTTGGTGAATAAACTCTCATACTATGAGAAAATGTAATCAAACTGTTTATCAGAGGGAAATGTTAGGACACTGGAGCCTCACATTAGTTGATATCATGTTCGCTGATAACCAGCTGCTGTTGTTTAGCCAGCTTTTTCTCAGCTGTCTGGAGATGTGAGGGTCGCATTTCTAATCTGCTGACAGTAATTAACTGCGTCAATATTGTGAGTAAATGAGCATGTTTAAGCACATTATCATGTGTTAGAGCCCTGACTTCAGTTGAGGAGATGAGGCTTGAAGTAAAGTGGATTGAAAGAGGTGGCGATGTGGGAGGAGAGAGAGCAGTGGTAGAGGAGGGGATAGATATAATGAGAAAGAGACGATGATGATAATATACAAGTACAAATTTAAATGGTCATATATAGTTGGAAGGAGCTACTTGTTTCTTTCCAGAGAACCTTAAAAAGAGACTGGATGGGTCACGTGCAGGACATGCTTAAAAAGTCAAATTTGTTTTGATGTCTTTGTCACAATTTATAAAAGTCATGGCTGCCTGCTGACGCCTTTCAACAGGCATTACCACAGTGGCTGCAGATTGGCAGGTGTTAGATACACACCCAGTGTTTGTAGTATTTTGCAGCATTGCTGTATTAAACAATAGTTAGGTCATTTCCTTTTGAAGCGGCGGAGCTTGCAGATGTTTTAAGAGCCCTGTGTTGTGTTTGTTGGCTTAAGGCTTCTGTTCTTCATCAGCAAGTCTTCAGTGATTACTTCCTTTATGGTGCAGGAACCAGTGCTTACAGTTTCCATCAAAGAGAGACTCGCAAGTTGACACTGCCAGCTCGCTTCTGCTTTCATTGTCTTCTAGTCTTCCAAAGCTGAAGACACTTCTTTTCTGCATCTTTTTGTGTTGCAGCATAATCCTGAGCAGAAAAGACCTCCGCGGCTTCACTGGTTCACGTTTGAAAGCCCTACAGTATTCAGTAACCCTTTGTGTGTTTATTTAATGTCCGGAACTGTACTCGTCTTACGTTTATGCTGGAAAAGCCATCATCAGGTATTGTTTGAATCGTGGCTGTTAAGGAAATATCCCTGACAAGTCAGTATCCAATGTGTCTAAACAGAGGTTTTCACCTGTCAACATGTGACTGCCAACTTTCTCTTCACTGGTGAACTGAGTGGTTTGTGTGCTGTTTTACTTCTGTGGTTGTTTCATTTCATTAAAGAGCTGTGTGATGGTTGGTTTAAACAAGTCAGGCTTCACTATATTTAATCCTATGTCTACAAACCCAACCTTTATGTTCTAAAAAGGTCTAAAAGACCTTCAGGAGATATTTGTTAGTCAGAATCTGAAGTGTAGGAAGACTAGTATATCAGCTCTTAAGTGTCATCAGGGGGCCAGACTTAGAGCTGCTGCTGCTGTGGGCCAGATTGTTTAAAGACACTTCCTGAAACAGCAGAAGGAAGTGGGTGCTGGCTCAAGCCAGAAGCAGTTTCACACTACAAAACACAGAGTGAGGCTTTGACTCTCCTTTCATACTCAACATCCCTCTCTGTCAGCTCATATATTCCAGGACGTTTTCAGCAAATATCAGAAACGTGATTAACAGATGTACACGTCAGCTTGTTGTTGTTGTCTGGGTTTCTTTGGCTCGTAGGGCTGAGGAGAAGTCGTGACATTTGCAGCTTTTTCGAGCCAGAGTTGAGCTCGATTGAAGTGAGAAATGGATGGTGAGGGTGATGAGGCTGAGAGGGAGGGGGAGAAAGTGGGTGTACTCTGAGGTCGTGGGCAATGCTCATTTTCATGTGAAAGGGCTACAGCTGCTCTGTCGCTCTGAAGAAATTATTCATGCTTTATTCTAATGCCGATCCCAGAGGACACACGGACACACACGGACACACACACACACACACACACACACACACACACACACACACACACACACACACACACAGAGGGGTAACTGTTATCGGCTCATGGGTGCAAATGTTGACGACTGATCTGCTGCTACTGCTGCTGCTGCGTCATTTTTATTTTCCAGCTTTGCTTCAGTGGTTGAAAATGAACAGCAAGAGCAACTGCTAACCCAACCCTGACTGTGGGTTCATTTAAGAGTTCCGTATGTGAGAGGGACACATCGCAGATCAGCTCTAAAACCCTGACCTTCTGCTGCCATTTTTCAGATTGTAATATGTGCCTGGAACATCGTCCTCACTGACCCCAGATCAGATTACTTCCTCTTTCCTGTTTTCCCATCAGCAGACTGTGAGTAGGCAACAAATATCAGAGAGACCACAGACCTAAACCACTAGAACCAACGAGCATGGCACCTGTGGCTTGAACTATAAAGCAGGATATATATATCCAGGATATGTTCCTACTTTCTGGTTTCACTTTAGGGCTTTATACAGTGAGCAAAATACAAAACACAAAAATCTGCTGTAAAAAATGCACATAAATTGACAAGAAGAGGAAGAAACTGAGATGCTGGGTTCATCCGATTCTCACAAGCAAGGAAGAGTTTGTTTTGATCCTGGACCCGCTTTCCTACATATTTAATTAACCGAATTTCCCAGAGGAACCCACCCGAGGGATTAATAAAGTTTTATCTTATCTTAATTTTACGTTCTAGCTCCGTGTTTCACGTAAAATAGTTTCATTTTACTGAAAAATATTTTTAGCGCACTAAATATTCGCATATAAAAGACTTTACTGTGACACTGGAATTCAGCAGGGGTGTGCGGCTCTATCAACAATCGTTTAGTATCGATACTATGTCGGTATTGGTATCGATACTTGTGTGGTAAGTTCGATATTTTGTCTTTGTCTTAATTTTCGTGTGTAAATTGATAATGATTCATCTCATAAATCATGACACACTACATAAGTTGCCTTTGTTTGTGGAAAGTATCGGTACTGGTATTGGTAACGGCAGTATTGACCCTGTATTTACTTGGTAGCAGATAGAAAATTTGCAGTGTCGCACAGCAGTGTAGGTTAAGGTGTTGCACAAACGTGGTTATCAGCTTCACAGGTCAGCCAGGGTTTTGTAAGTTTAGCTACGAGAGGTGGTGGTGGCACAGAAAGGTTTGGAGAGGTTAAAAACACTTAAATACAAGGCGACACAGCTGCTGCAGTGCTGCGCGAGTGCTTGTTCAGTAGTGTAGGATTTTATATTAAAAGTAAATCATGAAAGAAAACCTGAACAGCATTTTATTGTTAATAGCAAATTATACAAAAACATTATATCCAGACATTCAGCACGAGCCAAATGTAAGCTCAAACGTATCCTAGGTGGTCTTTTTTCCTGGGATTTTAAGACCTAAGTTTAGCTCCACCTTATCTTGGCTTGAGCTTTTTAACAGTCCGGTTAAACCCCGCTTTTCCACCATTTAATTCACAGTTTCCTCTTTCTGTGCTGCTATCAAGTGCTGGGTGGAGTCTTTTGTTTACTTTTCAACAGCTGCTAATATTTCCTGTATGCGTGCCTTCATCGCCTCAATGGCCTTTTTTTGTTGTTGTTGTTGCCTCCAGCTGTGAAACAAGTTTGTTACGGTCATCATCAGATTGCTTTCAGTTGTTCTTTAAAAGCTTTGTTGAAACAGCTTTCTTTTTAGTTACTAGATAGCAGACATGGGAATAACCAGACACCCATGCTAGGAGAGTATCACAATACTCAATACAATATTATCATGTTGTCATATATTGTCAAAGTTAAACGTTGTCAATACTGTTTCATGTGTCCACACTAACACTGTCATTCAAACCTGCCATACATGTTACCAAAAGATGGACTCAGTCTGCAATTAAATGTGATCAAGCCGTTGGTTATAAGCCGTCTGTTTCTGATAATACAGCAATTAGCTATGATTAATCATCGAAGCTAAGCGTGTCCAGGGTTTTTCAGTTGAGCTGATTTAATGTAAGCATGAGTTGAGCCCTCCTTTTTTTCATAGCATGCCCAGAACATTTTAATTTATTTAATAAAATATTGGTATTTGGTGTCCCTGTATCGATACGCTGATGCCCAGCAGCGTTATTGTATCCATGACAAATACCTAAAAATGTATACTGGTGTTATGGTGGTGAGCATAGGACATGACCTTAAAGTGATCTGCCATCATAATCCACAAAACCCACAGCACAGGCCTCGGGTAGTGTGCATTTTAATTCCTTCATTTATTCATATTCATAATAATTTCCCACATATGGTTTTATATACAAAGTCATGTCTCAGGGCTGCACCAACATGGCCAGAATCAGGACCGCTTCTGTCAGTATTTTATTCTTGAATATTTAACGTGAACAAGCTTTTAGAGTTCTTTAAATTTAAATAGGATGCAAATGGAAAAATTAGGGGTGGTGTTCCCTTTTGTTATGTTTGCTTGAGCTGAACTAAACTGCTTTTAAGAAAAGGTGAAAATGCACCTCTGTAAAAGAAAAGGTGCGCTTGATTTACAACACAAGACAACTATAATCACTGAAAGTGAAATGAAATTAAAATCCAATGAATCAATCAGACATATTGTGTCCTCATGTGTCTTATTTTGTCTGAGTAGCTGTGAAACCCCAAAAGATTGTAGCTGGCAGTGATGTACAATTACATTACTTATGTTTCCTCCATATCTTAGAGCTGTTTGAGGCCAGTAGATACACAACAAACACTGTGGGCTCAGAAGTAAGCTACTGGTGCAGTGAGGTTAGATATGCACATTTGATCTGCCCTCAGGAAAACAGGGTTGGAGGAGGGATTCAACTAGCTCCCATGCTTGTCGTTTCTTGCAACATATGGAGACTTTTCGTATTTGATGTCAAGAAAAATAAAGAAAAATAAAGCTCAGAAATAGTGATTGACAGCCGGGCTGTGTCTGTTTATTTTGTCCATATTTAGCCCTAAAAGAGTTGTGAAAGTATGACAGCACGCCACCCGCACAAACTGGTGGAAATATGACTCTTAATCAACCCACTGAGCCTTTTCCTGTTAATTATAACATCTGAGTGGTGCATAAAGACAAAAACAGTCCTTTATTTCTTTGTCTCGCACTCTGGTTTTTCACAAAATGAAGTCTTGCCTTCTTTGAGAGAAGTGTTTGTAACCTTCTAACTGAATGATTGCTAAAGACAGTAAGGACATTTGTGAGTATGAGTGGAGTTTATTACATGTGTGATGTGGCACAGATAGCGTGGTGTGGTCTTGTAACTCTTGATTACTGTCACTTGCTGTTTCACATTGTTGTGCTTTTGTGAACCAGCTGGGCGACAGTCGACAGAGTTTTGGCAGCCAGCGTCATGTTGTCGGTGCTTCCTCTAAAAGTATGAAGGCCGTAAAGGCCACGGCACGCCTGGGCAGCATCGTATCACGTTACACATCAGCCCGAGCTCAGCAGAGGAACTGATTTATTCATATTTGAGAAGGTTTTTGCATGTATATCACAGACAGAATAAGCTTCTCTGTGCTTAAAAACTCAGAGTGATGGATCATTGCTCTGAGGGTCAGAGATGTAAGCTAACTCCTTCCCCTGGATCTATTAATCCTTTAATGCTAACCTTCAGATTATTATTATTATTATTATTATTATTTTTTTTTGGGGGGGGGGTTTGGATTTTTTTTTTATTTTTTTTTATTTTTATTTTTTTTTAAACAGTGAATCACTTTTACGGATTTATATCTGTGCAGCTTTTCACATTCACATATTTGTGTCAAGGGCTGTTGGAGTTTATGGGTGTTTTAAAAACATTATCTCCATTTATCTCAGGTCTGTCCTCCTTTTCTCTGCTCCTTCAGGAGCTGCTTTACTGCAGCTGCACGCTGAAAGTCTGAGTAAAATAAAGTGACAGCAGGTTTTGTCACGCACCAAGAGATTCACTTCCCTCAGTGAGCCGTACAGTCAGACTGAGTCACTCACACAGGTGCAGATAGGCTTTTGTTGCTCTGCTGATGGGTTAATTCTGAGTTTACTGACTGTTTTTGTTGCTCTTGCTGCTACTCGTCTTGTCTTCTCTGCTTGCTGAGCATATGTGCTAAGGTCTGGTGCTCAGAAGTAATTGGACAGTAGTCAGAAAAGCAGTTTCATAGCCAGGCAAGGCCCGTTTCCTTTGTTACTTCAAAAACCCAGGAGATTGATTCCAAGTGATGAGCTTCTGTTTGGTAGCTGTTGAGTGGATTTTCAGTATGAGGTCCAAAGAGATGTCAGTACAACTCAGGGACGCCAAACATTAGGCTGAAAAACCAAAATAAACCTATCAGAGAGACAGCATAAACTTTAAGAGTGGTCAAATCAATCTGCTCCCCGAAAGGGCCTGAATGACCACAGAAGACAACTAAAGTGGATTATTTTTGATACTGTTAAACAGTTTATTATATTTGTTGGCACTCTGATGTTCCATTTTACCCTCATATGTTGTATACAGAAGGATTACTTTTTATAATAGATATTGCAATGTTAACAACATGATAACTATATAGTTAATTATGAGCATTTATTAAATAATAATGCTCCATAAATAAAAGACAACAATGTTGTTTTTGTGCATAACAAAAAGCTCACAATTGTGCAGTCAAAATGTAAACTAACAGACGCTGAGCATAATAACAAAGAGATTTCACAGCTGCTCTGTTCCCAACTTCTACTGCCTGACTGACAGCCTGGAGTTTGAAATCTGTACACACACAATACGGTAATATTACGTTGAAGCACAGTATGTATCACTCCGCAAGGCTCCTCGGTAGCCGTAATGCTCCAACAATCCATCAAGCGCTGCAGCTCCGTAACTTACCAAAGTCGAACTAAAACATTTTTTGACAGATTGCTGAGCGCCGTGTATCACCTAAAATCGGTTCGCGGTCAGTAAGCACAACCAGAATTCATACATAAGGCGCGCTGTCTATTTTTGAGAAAATGAAAGGATTTTAGGCCGTGCATGTCGTTAGCGCGGTTAGCTCGGTTAGCCCGCTATCACGTTGATGCCGTCCAGCCCCACGCACGGGGCGATCCGCGGTAACTCGTTAACGGAGATTTGCCGTGTCCATCTTGTCGTTGCCTGCAGATGAAGCGATGGAGGAGGGGGAGCTGTGTTCAGTGAAGGAGAGGCGAGGCCGAGTAACGTTGCGTAAAGACAAAAGTGGACGAAAGAGCGGCAAACTTGTGGCTCCACAACTATAATTATAACGTAACTTATACTATATCGATATAAACGATATTGTCACATCTTATATCTCGTATGAAAATATATCGATATTTTTTAAAAAACTCGATATATCGCCCAGCCCTACTTCACATTACCTTAAACACTCAGAGCCACACTTTTTTTTTTTCTTCCTAGGCTTGGATATTTTTCATGTCATTAAGAGTAAGATTCCTAATATGGAGCTACATATATAGAGATACAGAAGCCTCACCCATCTGCTGTTTAAGAAGAATGCTATCTTAAAGAGTTAGAAAAATTTTTATTTTTACCTGTGAATCATGCAAAGCTGCTCTAGTAAACTTTAGGGATAAAAATAAGGAGCTGGAAGTATGTCCACTTTAATATTGATGCCATATGTTAGGAGTGAATTAGCTGAAAACTATAAGATGATGAACTTGGGGGCAACACCCAACAAATCCAAATCCACATGCTGAAACTGGAACAATATTAGCCATATTCATGGTGGGATTGTTTTTATTTATTTTTTTATTTTTTACAACAACTGAAAGTAGTTTAACATGTCATCTACAACCATGTCCATCTGACCCTTTCCTAAAATGTTTTAATCTATCTAAACACAGTGTTCCCTAGAGTCTCTGTGCATTAAGTGTATCCGTCTAGTTTATTTTTATGTCTGTGCAACTTTAATCTTTTGTGTGATTTCGGAAATGCATTGCTCTGGATTGAGCCATACACTTGTGTAACTTAGCACATGAATTCACATATAGCATTAAAAAGCTTATAAAAGCTTATTTTGGTTCAAAGTCACCAAACCTTAGATTTGACTTGTATTTTTTTACGTGTAGTTTTCAATTTCGCAAACACCATTATAATAAAAGTTATAGATATCGCCACAGTTATTCCTGTAAATAAATAAGCGTGGCAACATGTTCTTTTAGAGGAACTGATATGGGGTAAATTTTAAACTGAATTATGCAAAGCTGCTCTAGTAGACTCCAAGAATAAAGATACAGAGCTCCATTTAAACGGCCACACTGGGTAATAGTTTATATGATCATTTATATCTGGGGTGTCAAGAAACTAAAGCATGCAGAAAGAGACGTGATGGTCAACTTAATAAAATGTCGTCATCCTCTTCATGTCGTGCCTCATCTCCTGCACTGCATAAACATGCTCATTTATTTATTACTGATATAGTCGTAATTATTTAAGCTAATAAGTTGATATCCGTTCTAGTTAATGTTGGACTCAAGTGTGCTAAAAAAAAAAATCGCACTTTACCTCTGATGAAGAGTTTCCAACAATGCTAAAGCCACCTCAAAGAAATGTTTGCTAACGCCAGTGAACGGCAACTGATGACAGTTAACTGTAGCTAATGAAGGCTAACAGCAGTCCTGCCTGCAGCTCAGCATATGCTCAAAGACTTCCCTCAGCATGACTGTCATTGGTCAGAAGTGAGACACGCACCTGAATCCTGTCATAGAGTTTTACAGCCTTCTCAGAGTAAAGATAGGTGGATGTTTCTTACCCAGCCCCTACAGCTGAGATAAACAGTAGATTGATAACCTTCCACAGATAGGGAACAACTTTGGGGCGGAGCCGGATCCAATCCAATATCAAAGGTAGATGAAATACAAAACTGTACATTCGGTGATTTTGAGAAAACGATTTCCTCTTATCTCCGAGGAAGTCCATCCACTCTGCACACAACGATGATGAGTATTAAACCTGTCAGAGCTCAAGCTCTGTGTTGGACAGCTAATGATGTGGCAGAATAAAGCTTTTTTCCCCCTTCTGCATCGAGGAAGAACCAAATTTAGAAGAAAGTGTTTGACAGATGTGATCAGACAGACACAAACACACTTCTCCCATGAAAGCGTGTGTCGTAAGGCTTTGTCCTCACTGTGTGAAAGGCCTCATGGCACAGAGCACGCTGTGAAAAGGAGGTTTCACCATGTATGGTCAAACTTGAGTCTCATGCTCATGCTTTCCAAATCTGTCTTTTTCTGCCTGAGGATGAAGCCAAAGACAGAAGCTCCAAACACACATAAATATGCACTCAGACACTGTCCAAGGCTAATGTGAGCAGGGTTAGAAACCTAAATGTGTTTCAGACTCGCGACTGAGAGAGCTGAAGGGTGGAGAGACCTTTTTTTGTGGACTCTTGTCATGCTAGAGGTTCATTGTGAGCTCTCAGTGGCTCGTTGTTCTGCCAAATGACAGCAAGTAAGATTTCTCAATCTACTGATTAAAATCTCTAATCCTATTCATGCTGGATACCCACCAAATTCTCCAGGATAAATGGAAATAAAGCAGCTATTATCCCGTATGTTAAATATTGTGATTAATGATGGATTAAGGATTTATTCCTTAAAGAGGGCTGTAAATAATCATTATAATCCTGTGATTGAAGGAATAAACACATCTACAGTTTACTACATTCACACATCTTCTTCTTTTCCAAACAAAAATGCAAATTCACTACTTTTAAATATTTAAGTAATACAAGATTTTGCTTGGCAAAATGACCTGAATGATTTCTTAAATACAAGTAGGAATTGTAAGATTTTCTTTAATTAACCAGTAAATTATGGCACTATTAAGAGTTTTCTATGACTTAGTTTTGATGGCATTAAAGAGTAAAATGACTAGCTTTATACAGGATACCTTGACTGCAATCTTATATATAAACAACCCAACTTAATTTTGACCTCAGGCTATTTCTTTTCCAGTATGATAGGTCTTTTCATAAAAAATAATTCCTGAGGAGGTTATGTCTGACTTAAAATGAGTTGTGTTTGCAGGAAATATTATAATCGTAAAATAAGAAGAAAATAGTAAAATTAACATTATTTATTTTATTTTTTATTTTTTGCTAATCAGTGTTTTCCCCTAGAATTAAATTCTGATTATGGCAGTAGTATAGGGTAGGGGTAGGTAAATGCCATTTCTGCACTCACCAGCAGGCCTAAATTTTCTTAATAAGTTAATATCTAATAATAGATGTGCTGTTCATCAGCCTCTCTGGTTAAGCTGCGTCCACAATGGAAGCAATTGGAAGAACATAAAATTTAAAATTTTTGTGGTTGTAGTGTATTGGTTTGTTTTTTGTTTTTGTTTTTTGTCTTGTTCTTTATGGATGATTCCTTGAGAGTCTGACTGTGAACACGGTTTCCCAGTAAGGACAAGAAAATGACAGAAGTCATTGTTTTCCACCTGAGGTGATCAAATGCTTTCAGATCTACAAAAATTATAAGCTAGAACTTAAGTGAGGCTTTTATTGCTTGCAGTATTTCATAGTAAAACTTGAGATGTACCCAAGTCCTCCCTGTAATTGCTGCTGTTGATGGATCTTTAGGCCTGTTTGTACCACTAATTAACCTGAATGCGCTTTGTGAATCCTGGATCGGGGTTTTAGGTCAGGAGCTCTGGCCTGGATTAACCGTGGTGTTTATACGGTGTATGTGTGTCTCTGGTTCATCTGACTCAGAAACCTACATTGACACATAGAAGCATGCCAAATTTGGAGCTGCCTTATATGGCGGGTTTATCCCCTTTGTAAAAGTTTGTCATTTGGTGTTTTTTGTTTGTAGTGAATTTCCAGACCTGCTGCATTGATTCAAGAAGTTAAATCTGTCACTGTCATCTGCTGCAGGCCATACAGAGAGGGTTTGTTTTAGGCAGGATGTAGTGTGAACTCAAACTGAAGAAGGAAAATGCCAGGAAGCAGTATTTGTTTGCAGATCTGTGAAATGGTGAAAATATACTTGACCATTTCTGGGTAGTGAAAGGATTGAGATCGCTAACTGCTGCCCATTAAATGCCTGGACTTTTGTTTTGGAGTGTGTGTATGAGCCCAGTTTTGATAAGGAAAATTGGACATCTTGAGCCCTCTCAAACCCTGGTGTTTTTTGGCCCTGGGAGTGGAAAAAGTGACTTCAGTTGGCTGAGAGGCTGGAATTTTTTTTCTTCTTCTAGAAACAAAGACCAGAGATGCACAGAGTCTAATAGATTCTTTCTATTAAACCTTTTCTTTAGGGGGGTGGTGACACCTTAAATGTTTTGATTCTTGCACCAGGTTTGATCCTCTTTGCCTTCAAAACTGTCTTAATTGTACGTGGCACAGATTCAACGAGGTGGTGGAAGCATTCCTTAGAGATGGTGATCCATATTGACATGATAACATCCCAAAGGTGCTCTGTAGGATTGAGATCTGGAGACTGTGGAGGTTCATTTGAGTACAGTGAACTCATTGTCATGTTCGAGAAACCAGTTTGAGATGATCTGAGCTTTGTGACATGCCGTGTTATCCTGCTGGAAGCAGCCATCATAAGCAGGTACACTGTGGTCATAAAGAGATGGACATGGTCAGCAACAACACTCAGGTTGGCTGTGGAGTTGCTCGATTTGTATTTCGGGGGTTAAAGCGTGCCAAAAAATATCCCCCACACCATTACACCACCAGCAGCCTTAACTGTTGATACAAGGCACAATGGATCCATGCTTTCATGCTGTTTAAAGCAAATTTCACAGCAGAAATTGAAACTCGACGGACCAGCCAACAGTTTTCTGAACTTCTGTTGTCTAATTTTGGTATCTTGTGTGAATTGTAGCTTCAGTTTCCTGCTGTTAGCTGAGAGTAGCACTTAGTGTGGTCTTCTGCTGCTGTTGAGATGCTCTTCTGCATACCTTCGTTGTAATGAGTGGTTATTTGAGTTAATGTATCGGCTTGAAGTAGGCTGGCCATTCTCCTCTGGCCTCTGACATCAACAAGACATTTTCTGTTTTTTGGACCAGAGATCAGAATCAGAATCAGAATGGGTTTTATTGCCAAATGTTGAGCAGGTTTACAACATTAGGAAATTGCTGCGGTGCTTCAGTGCAAACATGCTGTCATAAATTGCGCTTAAATAGACATGAAAAAAATAAAAGTAAGAATAAGAATTAAAAGTGCTACGTAGAAAGATATATGCATGAGATATACATGAGATATATACATGAGAATAAGAATTAAAAGTGCTACGTAGAAAGATATATACATGAGTGCAGGTGGTGATCAGTGCCAAAACATGGAATGATGCAGTGAACACAGCGTAGGGTCATGAGTTAGTGGTGGGGACAGTCGTACGTTTATTGTTCATGTGTCCAACAGCAGAGGGGAAGAAACTGTTCTTATGGCGAGAGGTTCTGGTGCGAATGGACCGGAGCCTCCTGCCTGAGGGGAGCAGGTCAAACAGACTGTATCCAGGGTGAGAAGGGTCAGCTGAGATCCGAGCTGCACGCCGCAGTGTCCTGGAGGTGTACAGGTCCTGCAGAGATGGGAGTCTACAGCCAATCACCTTCTCAGCAGAGCGCACAACACGCTGCAGTCTCTGTTTGTCCCTGATAGTGGCTCCAGCGTACCACACGGTGATGGAGGAGGTGAGGATGGACTCGATGATTGCGGTGTAGAATTGCATCATCGTCCGTGTTGGCAGATTGAATTTCTTCAGCTGCCTCAGGAAGTACATCCTCTGCTGGGCTTTCTTGATGACGGAGGTGATGGTGGGCTCCCACTTCAGGTCCTGAGTGATGGTGGTACCCAGGAAGCGGAATGAGTCCACAGAGGTGATGGGGGTGTCAGTCAGGATGATGGGGGGGAGTGGGGCTGTGTGCTTCCTGAAGTCCACAATAATCTCCACTGTCTTCTGGGCATTCAGCACCAGGTTGTTGTGGCTGCACCAGGACACCAGACGTTCAACCTCCCTCCTGTAGGCAGACTCATCCCCGTCCGAGATGAGTCCAATAACGGTGGTGTCATCTGCAAACTTGATTAGCTTGACAGACTGGTGGGTGGAGGTGCAGCAGTTGGTGTACAGGGAGAAGAGCAGAGGAGAAAGAACACAGCCCTGATAGATAGATGTTGTGTGGAGGGAAAAGCAGTTTATGTAATACTTATAACAATAACTATGCTGCGTTCAAAGTCACTTAAATAGATCATTTAATCTACATTCTGATGTTCAGTTTGAACTTCAGCAGGTCATCTTAAATATTTGCATTAACAAGCAGTTGACATGTTGTACCCAATAAAGTGGCCAGTGAGTGTATTTTTTTTATTTTTATTTGGGATAAAAGTCTCAGGCAGTGGAGATGAATATTAAATACAGCTGTGAAGGTAGTCATGGTAGTGAAAGTACCATTAAAATCATCTTAAATCTTCTATAAGCACTCATGACAGTTTCAGCTCCTTCTGTAGATCACTCCTAGAAAAGTGGTCTCCTATTTAAAAGTGCTCATCCCCAATTCTCTTCTGACTCTTAGGAAAAACATTTGATACTCATGGCGATCTACACGGATTAAAGGAAACTTGCCAAAGGTGGAAACTAATTACAGGAGAAAGCTGAATGTATTGGTGAGGAAAAATCGCTAAAACTGCAGCAGCAGATTGGATTGTTACCTTAACTTAATTTGAAACCTTCTGAAATGATTAAATAAAGTTGTACAGAATTTTCTGGCACACCTGCTACTTTGAGTTTATCTAAAGACTAATCAGAAGGGTCTGAACGAAGCTGCTCTTGATTATAACATGTATTTTCATGACTCTGTGGCTGTTTACAGATTGCTCTTCAGTGGCCTTTCCTTCTTTCATTAGAGAGATCTCTTCTATCTAATTAGTGCTGAATGACCTCATGTAATTCAGAAAGAGACTCTTCTATTGCTCGGAATGCTGATAGTTTGATTAGTCGTTTAATAAGACTGATTATCTGAACTCATCCACACACCGCTGTTATTTTATCCACCGCTGGGACAGTAGATCTGAAAGCTAAATCAGAGGTATTGTCGTTGCCTTTAAGTACTACTCATGAGGTCAAGGGTTCTTCCTGAAATCTCATTCCAATTTTAAAAAAATCAAAAAATCAAAAATCAGTCAAATAGGAAATAAATTCCCTACATGACCCCCTGAGAATTAGCTCATTTGCTTGCTAGCTGTATGTGCTTTCTTTAGCTTGCCAAAGGCCTACTTACAATTTTACCTACAGTTTGACACCAGGCTCAACTAGTTTTCTAATATAAGATGGACATTTTCAAGTAACTACAGCTTTTGCTTATGAAGCTTAGAGAGCTTAAAATGCTGGAAACAATTCATTTAAAAACAAGAAATATCACCTATTTTCAAAGGTAAAAGTTTGCATGAGTTCATTAAATATACTAAAGCTGTTGTACAGATACAATTGGCTGATAGTGAGCCGGTCAGATGGTAGGCACGCACTTGGAGTGGAGACTTGCTGCAGTCATTAAAATGAACTGGAGCCACGATGGCTGTATAACAGTTTGACTTGTGTGTGTGTGTGTGTGTGTGTGTGTGTGTGTGTGTGTGTGTGTGTGTATAAATCTTTAGGGAGATGGAGCTGCAGCCATCCTGACTGCTGGAGTCCGAGTTCACAAGCAGCATTTTAAGGTTATAGAGTGCACAGTTATTGCATGTTTACTGTTCACTGTGATGCACTTTGTTTTGTATAGTATCTGCACATACTGTGACTGCAGCTTTTAACAGATGCATTGGATGATTTTATTAGTAAAAATTGTTAAATTATGCCTTGCTGCTACTTTTTATGCAGAAATTATCAGTATGATTCCCATTTATCAAACTTAGAAAAACAAATTGTCACAGTCTCTAGAAAATGCCCTCCAAATTTGTTGGATTGATATTAAAACAGAGTTGTTCCACTAATTTCTAGCTCCTTAGTTTTACTCTTGGACTCTACTAGAGGAGCTTTGCATGGTTTATAGTTTAAAATAATCCCTCCTTAACTTTACCAGACCTCTGTGAACCCCCCCTTACTTCAGACTGTTCTAGTTCCTCCCTCCTTTATGGCAGCTTTATTCTGATAGGTTGCCCCTCGCATGGGCACTCTTTCTGACATCATACAGAGCCAAGAGTAGAAAAAATGCCTGAAACTGAGCATTTAGAGTTTTTGAAAGCCTCTTTTGGCTCAGAGTGATTACTTTTACGTTATCTTGACCTCACAGATCAAAAGCACGGTCACTTTGACCGTGCTTAACAACACTGAAAGGAAATAAGGTGACAGAAAATAGCTAAAAGCACAATACCTCCACCGTAAATGAGTTTGTCTTCACAGGTCTTAAATTTTGTACCTCATTAAAACAGAGCTGTATTAAATCTGTCTGAACCTGACATGCATGCTGTGCATTCATTTACTGACTCTTCTCCAATTATACATGCATTCATTACCAGGCAGAAGTTACATAGGGAGGGGATATTTAAGGCCAAATGATTAAAAAGCAGCCATGCTAATAGTAAAAATACAGCTCTTGAATCAAAATCTAAAGCCAAAGTAATAAAAATATCTTGTTTATATGCATCAGCGACAAATGTCACAAAAGGAGAACGCTATTAAAAGTAAAATAAGACAATACTATGTGTGGTCTGGTTTATTTAAGTCAGGGGTCCCCAATCCCAGTCCACGAGGGCCGGTGTCCCTTCAGGTTTTAGATGTGTCCTTGATCCATCACAGCTGATTTAAATGGATAAATGACCTTCTCAACATGTCTTGAAGTTCTCCAGAGGCCTGGTAACGAACTAATCATGTGATTCAGGTGTGTTGACCCAGGGTGAGATCTAAAACCTGCAGGGACACCGGCCCTCGTGGACTGGGATTGGGGACCCCTGATTTAAGTCAAATTTGCTCGAAATTACTGGTTTAACCTTTACTTAGGTGTTGGGTTTTATTAATGTGACTTGCTGTTCTCCTTTGTGTAGTTCTGCAAATGTAAGTGTTAAATGCTGTGTAATAACATGAGGAGGAGTTTTGTGGGTTTGCAGGACAAATTGTCCAGCTGGGGGAGGTTTGCTTATTTTGTATGTGTCAAAATAGCATCCACCTGAATGCCAGGACTGAAGTTTTCCAGGAGAAGAAGATGATCAGTGTTGTTCATTTAGCCTGTCAGTGGTTTTAATGTTTTAATGATCAGTTTTGCAGCTACAGTGTCCTATTGGTTAATATTTCATTGAGTAGTCAGCCACCTCATGGTGTAGTTAGGAAAATTTGGACCCGCAGCATCCTGCTCACAGTCCAGTGCAAAACTACATTTGAATGCAAATGCAAATAGGGTAGATTTTCCTTCAGGTAGTGCTCCACTTGTTTGCAGTGACAGATGTAGGGCACCTCTATCTGAGAGGCCCGAAATGGAACACTGTTAGTGGTGGACCATATACATCAGGAAGTAGGCCAGCGACTATTAACCCAGACCCACAATTAAGCTCACATTCTGGACCTCTTTGGTTAAAATGCCGGTTTTATGGTTCCAGTTTTCAACATCTGAAATTGAAGGAACACATTTTGTGCACTCCTGTATGTTATTTTTTTAATATTTTCCAAAGATAAATACATTAACACTTTTCTTAATGAGCCACTTTAAGTTATTTTTAGCTCAATGCAAGAACATACCATCTTTTGATTACTCTGTAATAACTGGGCTCAGCTGTAATGCTCGAGTCTTTTATTCCTTTCAGTGACAGTCAGACCGCATTACTTATTTTAAGAGACACTTCCAGCAAAATCTGCCTGCTGCACTGTCAGATTTACCAGGTTCATAACTAAAAGTTTTTGGGGTTTTTTTGTTTTTTATTTTTGTTTTTTTGCTAGTTTTACGAACTCTTGGCTTGTAGTTAGCAAGTGCTTATATGCATGCCGGATGACTGGGGCAATCTGCTAGCAACTAAACTAATGAAAATGGGGCTTTTGGTGTAGTTCCCTTCAGCAACCACTCACCAACTGGTCACAGAACAACCGTTTTTATCTCTCCACCTAAGTTTGCCAAGGGGTCTCTAACTGGTCTCTAGCGTGTATGACTGAGGTCTAAGCTTCCTATCGTTAGCTTAGTGCTCCATGCTCTCGTCCAAATATGCTAATTTCTGGCTTCAAACAACTAACCTGTAAAACTGCTAATTCTCTAACCACTTAGACCAAAACAAATGGGTGATGTCCCAGTGGCTAAGTCCATCTTTTATATACAGTGTGTGTTTAAATGTGAGTGGGCTTTTGTGTAGCACATAGTGTCAGGAAAACAGTTTGGCTGTTTTGTAGAAACAGGTGTGATTATCCACACATTATTTTGATTATTTTTTTCTGTAGGAAATGGAGCACAACTCAACCCAAATACTGCAGAGATCTCCTTGTGTGTATTGTTAATCTAGACCTCCATCTGAGCTGGGTACAGTCCCTCGTGTGGACAGCTTTGCTGTAAATAGGCTAATTGCTCTTTACAAAAATGGGACAAAGAGAAGAAAAGCAGGAGAAAGAGTGGGACATTTGCTTGTACACAGACCGAAACCTTTAGGGGGACAATCCCAAAAGAGGAGTGGAGCAAAAAAAAAAAAGTACAGGGGTGAAGAACGATGGACAGACAAGATGTTGGTGAGACGCTCAAGATGACATATATAAGGATAACAAAAATAAGCTGGAGAACAGAGGAAAAAAAAAATAGATGGGCAAATGGGGAACGTTCATCAGGCATTAAAACATCACATAAAATGCTCTGGTGAAGCAGCGAGAGCTCACACACAGACACAAACTGTGCTCTTATGTATTTTCCACTGTTTATGCAGACGTGCTGGGGCTCAGGAGGCTGACAGAGCATGTTCTCTCACACACACACACACACACACACACACACACACACACACACACACACACACACACACACACACACACACACACACACACACACACACACACACACACACACACAGAGAGAGACAGATACGCTCTTCACTCTTTCACACTATCAACATATCCATATATGAGACAACATAGCCTGGGACGTGTTTGGACTGTGACACCATGTGGAGTGTTGGAGGTGCAAGAAGTGTAGACTTAAGCTTTGCATTTGAGGGGCAGAGCAAAAAATATTTTTTCTTTTCCAGTTTAACACAGTCAGAAATTAAATGTTAATGGATGTTACTAAAGAACTGGGTTTCCAGTTGTTAGTTTGTGTCTTCAGCACGTGAAGTTCATGCTAGGTTGAGGTATTTGCAGAATTTTCAAGTTCTTTACCTTCAAAACCTTCTGAGTGGCCTTTTCAGTTTGTTCTTCAGTCCCCTAAAGCAGACAAACACCATTACCACCGTTAAAAATGGTCCACATTCTTTCACCTCTGAAAAATTTGTAAGTAGCACGTTGAAATCTACAGATGATCTGACTGAGGTTTTTTAAAAACAAACAAAAGCAGCACTGCAACAACTTTAGACATAAACAAAAGTGGAAACCTTAAAAACTATGGTTATTGATGTTGGTCTAGTCCACAATGCACCGCTTGAGGTTAGTCCTTAATGTTGCTGTGTGATTTGAATTGAATTATTTGCTTCCAAACATTCCTGGTCCTGAGCTGACGGCCAGTCTTCCTGGAAGCAGTCTGATGTTTTGATTTCTGGGACACGGCGGGACACGGCGGACTGTCTTTCATAAACCCTTCATAAAAACAGTTTTTATGAAAGACATAAATAGTGCTAATAAAAAGTTGATATGTTATTTAACCAGCGGATGTGCTGTATTCACCTAGGCTGCTCCTGTGTTGTGTCAGCAGTAAACACCCCTGATTCAGTGGCACTGGACAGGAGTGATGTTCATGGCTTAGATACAAGTACCCTCGAGTCTACACCAAGGTTACTGTCGTTAAATTAAACTAAACTAAAACAGTGTAGTTGAATAAAATAAAAACTACTAATAGACCTTTGAAAAAACTTTGGGAACTTGGGTAAAATAAAATAAATATACATAGTTTTGGTATTTGTATATTTTGGTTAAATTTGTTATCACAAACTGTCTGATGAGATGTCTACAAGATAGAGAGCCAAGTGCTGTCAAATGTTCTTGTTATATTGTTATACGTGTCCTGATTTTCCTTAAGCTTTCCTGACATTATTCCAAAAATGCTGTAATAATTTTTTTTTTTTTTTAAAAAGCTCGGAAAGCTACCTGAAACTCAACTGAATTTAAAAACCAAAAGTGAAAAAGGAAAAAAAAATTGGGCCATATTCATTTCATAAATGTAACATAAATATGTAAATAAGTTTAACAACTCATGTGGTCCCTGATATATCTTAATATGAGAAAAGAAGCTGAGCCCAACAAAACAAAACAGAAAAAGCTGATTTCTATAATAGACTGTGAAAATTTTTTTTTTTATGTCATGTCATTGTTTATGGGTTAATTACTTTGGTAATAAAATCTATGTGCAGGGGTCTAAAATTAGGAAAAGCTGCAAAATTAATGAAAACACAGTTAAAAATCCAAAATCTCTGTTCTTCACATTTTTTCAAAGCTGTCCAGTGGACTGGATTGGAGTCCTTACGGCCTACTTCAGTCTTCACTTCAGTCCTCACGTCAGGCCCTGGGCCTTATGTTTGACACCCCTCATTTAGTGAATATACATCACCTTTAAAAGGGGGCACAGCTCAACCTTGTGCATGTAGCACATGTGCACTTCTGTGGTGGTTGGGTTAAATGAATAGCAGATACATTTTGGGTGTGTGTGTCTCAGTGAATGAAGCAGTAATGAAGGCCCACGGTGGGAAAAGAGGATGCTCGCTCATTTAAATTCGGCTGCTCGCGCAGACACTGAACCTGCAGCTGATTCATATTTGTAAAAACAAGATTTTCTGTTTGTGTCCTCATGAAAATTAATGTGATGCTTTTGACCTTCTTTACCCTGAACACGCTGCAAGGGGCCATCTCCGCTCTGGCTGTCTGTTTTGTATTTGCATGGAGAGATTTGCATATGATTAAATTATTGAATGTATTGCTGTGTTGTGTTGTGACCCTGATGTGAAAGTGAGAGCCACAGAAAGTTGCTGCATGTTTCTCAGATGCTGAGATGATGCCGTATTGATCGATCCCTGTTAGTGAAATCAGATTCTTCCAGCAACAAAAAGGGTGTACGGTTGAAGCAGAACATGAGCACACAAGCAGAATATTAAATAAGCTGGAGGAAGACGAGCTGAGCCTTAGAAGAACTTATGCTGCAGGCTGCGTCGGCGGCCATTGTGAATAAAGGCTCGAGTTCTCGACCCCAAAAGTCACATCCAATATTTTCAGTTTGTCCTGTAAGTTTTACTTTCTGTGACTCGTTCCTCATTTCTGTTCTTCAAACACTTTCATTATTGTATTTGTTGGAATTTATGTCGAAACTACACCACATGCAGTTTTTAGATTTTGTTTCTCTTGAAAGACGTCGTCCTGATGATGTCCAGCTAGTGTCCATAAACCACGAATTCTCTGACTCCTCTGTTTGTGCAAACAAACTTGTTATCACAATAGATTAAATGGACTATATAAGTCTAACCAGACTAAACAAGTCAAGCGTATTAAACAGAGAATAAAGCATAAACAGTCTAAAACAGCAGTGCAGTTTATTTATGTATTTATAGAGGACCAAAACTGCCAAAATTAAAATAAATAAATAAATAAATGCCACAACAGATGTTGCTGTTAAATGCTTGAAAAGAATATAGATAAATATAGCAGTTAGTTGATGTTTTCTCTAATTTGCTTCTTAGAATTAACTTTATGTTAAAGGATCAACATGCTGTGTGATGATTGTGATCGACTGTGATCTGAGGGGTATACCACGATTCAAAAAGGTCAACAACAGCAAGCTTTCTTTGCTCTACCCTAGTACAAGATGACCAGTATCACAACGGTGGTTGTCAGCTTCCTCTGTTAAGCCGAGCTCTCTAGGCCTGGTGTATGTTTACATAAAAAGGGGTATTTCACTCTTCTTTTACACAAAGAATCCCTGTGAGCGCCCCCTACCCTGATCGGACACGTTAGCATGTAATGATAAAAGGTGAAAAAATGTATAACGAACATAAAAAATATAAATACAAAAAATAAAAAAGTGAAATGCAAATTTGATTGTAAATAGGACAACATTAATACCCCAGAAAATCATTAATCATTAGATTTGGTGCACAGATCGGTAACATAAACATTTTAACTTTAATTAATTACTGGCTGCACGTCAGATCTGTGAAACTTTAAACTGGATACTTTGAAACATTGAAGCTGACTGTCTCACAGCCTGGTAAACAAGATGTGGAGATAACTGTAGTCAGGAGATCAAAGTGAAATTAACTTGATTGATTGCTCTGGACCAAGTTATGTGTTCAGCATAAGTTACTATGGCGATCAAAGCTGAAGACTTAAAGCTCAACATACCTACAAATCTGCTAATCCGACTTCATGGCACAGCCCTCAGATGATGGGGACATAGGTGTATGTTGTTCTGGGTTTTGGAACTCCAACTGATCATTGATGCCTTAAGGACAAAAGTCATTTTTAAAAGATATAACATTGCTGTAAATTCTGGTTGGTAAACATCCCTCACCTCTCCTCTTCTCTCCGCTCTTGTCCTTTGTAGAGAGGTGAAGCGTTTCCTTGGCGCCGCCGTGGATCTGTGCAGGTGGAGGGTCACATCACATGGGAGTGTGCGACTGCACGCGTGACGGTGTGTGTTTAGGCCTCCTGCCGTCACTCGCTCCTCCCAGACAGGCATGGCGGGGGGCAGGGAGCGCAGCGGCTCGAGGACGCAGAGGCCGTGGTCGGTGTACCGAGCCAACACGCTGGAGCTGTCCAACGAGATGATCAGCTTGGCGCTCGCAGGTCAGAATAACGTGGAAACTGAGCTAGAGTCAGAAACTTTTTAGTGTTTTGTGCATTTGAGCAAAATAGAGTGTCAAATATAGTTTGGTCACATTTAAGGAGGTTAGGTTTAGAAAAAGGTCAAATAAGTCCAACTCACACTAATAAAGCATCCCTGAGATATTCACACATTATCAAAATGGTCAGATTTTGTATTTCAAAATAAAAGCCATTGAAATGTCCTGTATGAGTTTTTTACCTTTAATTTACAAACAGATTACAGGGAAACGTCCTGTTTTCACAGACGTATTTCCCTTTACCTTGATAGTATAACACGTCAGACTGTCACTCATTTAATATCAAGGCAGTCTGATTTGATCTGATCAAAATAAAAACCTTTCCTACAAAGGTAAACATGGCTTATAGCCATGAAAGGGATTACAGGAAAACATCCTTTTTACAGACATGCTATTAATCTAAAGGGAAGTATAATACCTCAAGCTGTCATTCCACGTCAAGTCATTCTGTGTATTTCAAAATAAAAGCCTTTTGAAAGTCTGAGCTGTGTTTACCTTTAATTTAAAAAGACATTACAAGGGTGCTAGTTTCATTTTCATCTAAACATAATCAAAATTGACGTAGAGTAGCTTCAATGTTGCAGCTGGAGATGATTTTAATAAATGAACTGCTGGTCGACTTTGTTTTTTAGTACTGCAGCATAATTTATCATGTACAAAAGCTTCAAATGCTGTTTCTCTGACTTAATGTTATGATGACGTTTGTGTTACTTTGCAGGAAATAGTCAGGACCCAGATGAACCTGTGCTGGAATTCAGTGTGGGTGAGTAATATGAGCATTTATGATGGCTGTCCGTGACATTTATAACCCGTATTTAAATTTAGTGGTCGTTAGTGCCTCAGTTCATGATCTACTCACTGCAAGTGACAGTGACTACCATAAGAGCAGAGTCTGCTCTTATGGTAGCAAAATATATTCAGAGAATCTCCATAAAACAGCAGCTCAGCAGCAGAAATATATCAGACAGTGAGAATATATGAGTATATGGTCAGCTGGTTGTGAGTTAATGAGTATGTGTAATCAATCCAAACATTTTGAAACAAACTCTCCAACCTCGCAGCTGCAAGACTGCCTGTGCAACCACAAGTGCCTTCAGAGAGTCTTCCTGCTTGCCTCTTGGCTTGATTTGCTTGTGTTTTCTCACCCAGCATGCACAGACCTGGTGACTCCTTCTCTGGACCGAAAACCCAACACCTTTGTAGCAGTGAGCTGCACGACGCCGCCGCAGGCCTTCTGGACCAAACACGCCCAGACTGAAGTCATAGAGGTCAGACTCGTCACACAGATACAGAAACAGACTTAAAGTTACAGTTGGACTAATGTTTAAGCAGCTCTAGCTTCCATAACGTTGATTTCAGCTTGTAGGTGTGACTTAACGACGGCATAGTGACCTGTTTGCCACCACCCACACCTTCCTTATCTACGTCATTCAGTCTGGATGTGGAGGACGAGGGAGAAATGAATAATAAAACTGCAAAAACACACTTTTAGAAAAGTTTTGTTGCCAAACACGAATGTGACCTCTGAAAGAGCAATTTCAGAGGTCACATCACTTTGTATTGAATGCATTTATTTGCACGCCCCCTCAAGTGCAGAGTGAGTCATCAAAAATAAGGATTTTGTTGGGTAAACACTCATAAATATGTATTTTTATGCATATTTGGCAAAGTTAAAATGATACAGTGTGAAACCAGTGTATTTTTAGGCGTATCTGTATGTGTTACAATGACTTTCTTCTTCCAAAATGCCTGTTTTGCACATGGTTTGAACTTTTAACTTAAATTTCAACGCAAATTGAAGCTGCTATTGTGTTACTTTTCCTTGAAAATGTGATTATGATAATAACAATAAAACAAAACATGAACTGCTGAACTATTTTGTGTAACCTGTGTCTCTCCACAGGGTACCAGTAACCCCAGCTTCCTCAGCAGCATTGCCTTCTTCCAGGACTCCAACATCAACCAGCTGACGCAGGTCAAACTGGCTGCGTATGATGTGAAGGATCGCTCGCAGGGCACGGTACGACCAGCAGCACTGATAATTTTATTTTAATAATTTGAGCAAAGAAGCAGCTCAGCGTGTGAACTGTCTGTCTGTCCAGATGTACATGTTGGGCTCTGCACTTTTCCCTGTGAAGGAGATACTGCAAGAGAAGAGCCACAAATTACAGCTCGAACTGCGGTAACACACACTTAAACACACAACACTTCTGCTTTTTTACTGCTGTATTCAAGATTCTTTAAATTCACCCCAGTTCTTTAAGCAAAACTCACTCCAACTTATTGCTGTTTTATTGCCGTCTTGATGCACCACTTTCACTTTGAAGACATAAACTGACTGCGAGTGAAAGATTTCTTGAAGCCATTTCTAAGCAACTGCATATTCCAATATCATAATTACACCCCCACTAATATTTGGTTCAAGGTCTCTTAGCATGTTGCACCTCAACCAGACACTTTTCACAGCCACCAGTGAGCTTCTGGTATAATCCTGGCTTATATTTGACAGCTATTCTTGGCAGAATTGGGAGAGTTAAAGTGTTTGGTTTCTTGGCACAATCTTGGCTTTTAAGCTCAGTCCACAAATCTTTTCAACAGGGTTTAGGTCGGGGTTTTGGGAAGGCCATTCCAGAAGTTCAATGTGAACCTGCTTTATCCATTCAAAACTAGTTTTAATGTGTGTTTGGGATCATTATCCTATTGGAACACCCAATTATGTCAAAGTTTCAATGGTCTAGCTGTTGATTTGAGGTCAAGTTAAAGATTTTGGAGGTAGTCCTCCTCCTTCATTATTCCATCCACCTTTTGCATCACCTGTACCACTGACAGCAAAACAGCCCCAGAGCATGATGCTAGCACCACCCTGCTTGAGAGTTGGTACAGGTTTGAAAACATACCTCTTGTCATTGTGGACAAATAGCTCAATCTTTGTTTGGTTTGACCATAAAACCTTTTTTCTAGAAGGCATCTAGCTTGTTGATGTGGGCAGCTGCAAATTGTAGTCAAGTTTGAAAGTGTAGATCTTCAAGAAGGGGCTTTTCTCTTGGTCAGCACCCTTTCAGTCCATGATGATGTAAAACAGGTGTCACTGTGGACAGAGATTTTGGTCTTCCAGCAGTTTCCAGTTCATGACAGGCTCGAGTCTTGATGGTTCCTGATTTGTTCCTGGGCATCCCTACCAATTTCCTCTTATTTGAGGGTAACAGTTTGGATCTTCTTCCAGACCTCAGCAAATCTGAATAACTTGTACTTAAGTACAGTTGTTTGAACCGATGACCTTGGAATCTGCAGTTGTTTAGAAAAGACTCCAAAAGACTTTCCCAACTTGTTTAAATATACAGTTCTCCTTCTTGGATCTTCACTGAGTTCCTTAGACTTTCCCTTAGTTTTGAGTATTGGTCAGTCCAATGAGTTCTATCAAACAATCCTTTTTATGCTGCAAAGAAAAGCTACCAGTTGGACACAATCATGATCACTAACAAGAAGTTAACAAACATGTGCACCCAGTGTTTTAAAGTTGTTAAAGATGCATGCTGCACAATCATTCCACCCTGGACAAGAACAGTTAAAAGAAATCATTAAAAAGACAAGATTATCAATCAATCAAGCAATTTATTTATAAGCAGATTTAAAAACAACACAGGCTGACCAAAGTGCTGTACATAATAAAAAAGTAAAAAGTAGATCAAACACACACAAAGAACAAAACAAAACTCAGTCACAATTAAAAGCTAGAGTGTAAAAATGTGTTTTGATTGATTGATCGATAATATTTTATTCATCCCGATGGAAATTGGGTTAAGGCTGCCAGCCTTGCCAGCGCCATACACCATTTTCAAACAGGTTTTAAAAATGTCTAGTGTTGGAGAGATCCTAATTTCAACAGGCAGACTGATCCAAGGTTTGGGCGCAGCAATCACAAAGGCCCGGTCTTCTCTGTTTTTTAGACTGCTTCTAGGGACAAACTAGAAGCAACTAGCAGCTGACCTAAGAGTTCTATTTGGAGTATTTTTAGTTAACAGATCAGAGAGGTATGCCAGAGCTAATCCATTTAGAGATTTAAAAACAAGCAATAAAATCTTAAAATCAATTCTACAACATACTGGAAGCCAGTGTAAATGAACCAAGGCTGGGGAAAATGGTCATGTTTACGAGTGCCTGTCAAGAGTCAGGCTGCAGCATTCTGAACTAGCTGAAGATGAGAGAGCAGAGCCTGGCTGATACCAAAATAAAGACTGTTACAGTAGTCAAGCCTGGATGAAATAAATGCATGTCTCACTTTCTCAAAGTCAGCAAATGACAAAATGTTCTTAGTTTTTGCAAGGGCTCTGAGCTAGAAGAAGTTGGCTTTTACAACAGAATTTATTTGTTTCTCAAATGAAAAGCTGCTATCAAAGAACACTCCCAGATTCTTTGCAAAGGGATTTCTGGATTTTTCCAGAGGACCATGGTCAACCTTAAGAGAAAAGCGAGGGTCAGAAGGTCCAAATAGAGCAATCTCAATTTTTTGGTCATTTATATTCAAAAGATTTAATGCAAACCATGATTTAATGTCATCAAGGCAGTCTAGCCAAAGAAAGATTACCATGACATTCATGCCCATGATGATTGTGTGTAAACTGCTGACCACAACGGTAAGCAAGAAATAAAAGATGCTTGAATTTTAACTGTACAGAAGAAACATTTCATTTTTATGAAATGTTTCTTCTTACTTTGAAAAGTAAGAAGTGTTGTCATTTATGTATTTACAACATATAAAAGCCTGCTTGTCATTTACTTCAATTTTTTTCTCCATCTTGACACAAAGCCTAATGTGGTTAGTCAAATGAAATGATGTGTGACGTCCTTCCTTTACTTTAAGTGTGTTTCCTGCTAAATTTGCAAGACAAAACTTGAAATGGAAAAAGGATATAGTGACAGATTTGTGGTTCTAGTTTTTAGTGTGCCACTGAAGATCTGCTGAGGATGTTGGATAGCAGAAGGACATGTAACTCAATATAATCGAAATGGCAGTGGTGGGTGGCACTCTGGAAATGAATCATCCGGCTGAGAAGAAGGATATTAAAAAAAAAAAACACAGAACAAACGTGGGCTGAGGAGGGAGACTTGAGGAACACCGCATTTAAAATGAATAGGAAACAGGAAGCAAGTATTAGCTAAGGCTGCTAAAGATGTTCTTTCAGAGAAGAAAGAGCCACTGACTGTAGAAGATCTTTATACAGCCATTGGTAAGAACATAGAAGATTAAAAGCGGATCTCTTAATTTTAACCTAGTTTGCAGAAGGTTTTTTGGCCCTTAAAAAAGCTATTTAGGAATTAAATGATACTAAAAGAATGATTAGCAGCTTTAATGCTGTTTTATGTTCAAATGGGCAGATCAGCAGAGAACCAGCGGGTAGGGAACATCACTGTGGCGGCGTGGCAGATGGAGGAAAGAACAGATCAGAGGATGTCGATGGGACGTCTGCCAGAAAGTATCAACGGCCGGGTAAGAGGCTGGCAGCCACGGGCAGATTTATTTATCTTCCTTGTGATCTGAGTAGATATTTTCCATGATTGGCTAACACTGGCGTCAGTTATTATATCTGCAAGCTCAACAAATGTTCTGAGGTTAATTCAATTAATATAATTTTGCATTTGCATCAAAAGTTCTGATGTTTGCTTGTAAAGAATTTGATTAGACTTGTATACTTAAATATCTCAGACAGACTTCTGAGTGTTTACGCTTCATTGTCTCTCAAATGTTGGTAAAATGCTGCATGTTTGCTCCTGAGCCTTGCTTTCTGTGACTGCATATAAAGCATATATATTAAATGATCATGGTACAATAAAGACATCGCCATGTGGCAGTAAAGTCATTTATCTCGGGTTTGTGTAGAAGCTCTGGGAGTGTGGTGTAGGTGATAGTGGAGAGATAAAGGAAGGTGGATGCTGCCTGCCAGAGCTGACGTAGTGTAATGTTGGTGCTTGTGCTTGTCCTGCAGACGGTGCTGCCTGTCGACGAGAGCCTGACGGAGTCGATGGGAGTCCGAATCAAGTACGCCTCGTTGTGCAAAGATACCCTGCTGCGCTCAGGTGGGACAGCTTTGCTCTGTGACTCGGTGTGTGCAAAGTAGCGTGGTGTTAGTAAGGTTTTGGTGAAGTTTTGTTTTTCTTTCTTCTTAAATCAGTTAAAATAACTTGGCTACATTGTCCTGTACTTTGCTGATATATTTCTAATCAGTTTAATTAAACATTTGGATCAAAATTGTTTAATCTGGTAACTGAGTAAGCATTTAAAGACATGAATGTTAAACAGATCTTCCTGCATTAAATGCCTTCATTAGAACCCTTTCACATAAGCTTAGAGATCAGTCCGTGGATCCCTGGCAACCTCTGGTGGGAAGGAAAAATGTTTAATTCCTGGCTGGTTGTTGAGTGGTTGCTAGAAGCTGCTGCCAGTCACATGGTGGTGCACAATAAAACCTCCGTTAACAAGATGTAAGCTTGTTTAGAAACACTCGTTGTTTACTGTTTGAGTGAAAGTGAAACTCGGATAAACTGTCACACAAACCAGAAATGGCAAAAATTTGCCTTCACTGTAAAAGTTGTGCCAACACACCACAACTTGTAGGTATTTTCTAATTGTTTTTTATTTTTATTTCATTTTGACTTTTGATTTTCAGTTGAGTTTAGTTTCAGTTAAGTTTCCAGAGTGGGTTTTCTTATTTCAGTTTAGTTTCTGTTGTTTGAAAATGTTTAGATATAATGTAGTTTATATTAGTTTCACTGGTAGTTTTAGTCTATTTAATTAAGGTTGAACAGGTTGATCAGGTCAAAGACAAAAAGACTCAATAAAAGTTTTTACCCACCGGCTGTCAAACATACCCTACCTCCACCCTGTTTGAAGGATAACTGCACTGCCAACACTCATTACACTTTATTTATAAACCGTATTTTTATTCATACTATAAAGCAAACCAACATTCCTACCTTTGTAAACTGTATTTCTTATAACCGTATTTATTATAGTAGCAACAGCCCCCGCACACACTGAGTGTGTACCTCACAATGCACCTGCTCCTCAGATTGCATGTATGTGTATGTATATATGTAGGCGTGTATGTGGAAATATGTGTGTGTGTGTGTGTGTATGTGTATGTATGCATGCATATATGTGTATATATATATATACATACATATACAGTGGGGCAAAAAAGTATTTAGTCAGCCACCGATTGTGCAAGTTCCCCCACCTAAAATGATGACAGAGGTCAGTAATTTGCACCAGAGGTACACTTCAACTGTGAGAGACAGAATGTGAAAAAACAATCCATGAATCCACATGGTAGGATTTGTAAAGAATTTATTCGTAAATCAGGGTGGAAAATAAGTATTTGGTCAATAACAAAAATACAACTCAATACTTTGTAACATAACCTTTGTTGGCAATAACAGAGGTCAAATGTTTACTATAGGTCTTTACCAGGTTTGCACACACAGTAGCTGGTATTTTGGCCCATTCCTCCATGCAGATCTTCTCGAGAGCAGTGATGTTTTGGGGCTGTCGCCGAGCAACACGGACTTTCAACTCCCGCCACAGATTTTCTATGGGGTTGAGGTCTGGAGACTGGCTAGGCCACTCCAGGACTTTCAAATGCTTCTTACGGAGCCACTCCTTTGTTGCCCGGGCGGTGTGTTTTGGATCATTGTCATGTTGGAAGACCCAGCCTCGTTTCATCTTCAAAGTTCTCACTGATGGAAGGAGGTTTTGGCTCAAAATCTCACGATACATGGCCCCATTCATTCTGTCCTTAACACGGATCAGTCGTCCTGTCCCCTTGGCAGAAAAACAGCCCCACAGCATGATGTTTCCACCCCCATGCTTCACAGTAGGTATGGTGTTCTTGGGATGCAACTCAGTATTCTTCTTCCTCCAAACACGACGAGTTGAGTTTATACCAAAAAGTTCTACTTTGGTTTCATCTGACCACATGACATTCTCCCAATCCTCTGCTGTATCATCCATGTGCTCTCTGGCAAACTTCAGACGGGCCTGGACATGCACTGGCTTCAGCAGCGGAACACGTCTGGCACTGCGGGATTTGATTCCCTGCCGTTGTAGTGTGTTACTGATGGTGACCTTTGTTACTTTGGTCCCAGCTCTCTGCAGGTCATTCACCAGGTCCCCCCGTGTGGTTCTGGGATCTTTGCTCACCGTTCTCATGATCATTTTGACCCCACGGGATGAGATCTTGCGTGGCGCCCCAGATCGTGGGAGATTATAAGTGGTCTTGTATGTCTTCCATTTTCTGATGATTGCTCCCACAGTTGATTTTTTCACACCAAGCTGCTTGCCTATTGTAGATTCACTCTTCCCAGTCTGGTGCAAGTCTACAATACTTTTCCTGGTGTCCTTCGAAAGCTCTTTGGTCTTGGCCATGGCGGAGTTTGGAGTCTGACTGTTTGAGGCTGTGGACAGGTGTCTTTTATACAGATGATGAGTTCAAACAGGTGCCATTCATACAGGTAACGAGTGGGGGACAGAAAAGCTTCTTACAGAAGACGTTACAGGTCTGTGAGAGCCAGAGATTTTCCTTGTTTGAGGTGACCAAATACTTATTTTCCACCCTGATTTACGAATAAATTCTTTACAAATCCTACCATGTGAATTCATGGATTTTTTTTTCACATTCTGTCTCTCACAGTTGAAGTGTACCTCTGGTGCAAATTACTGACCTCTGTCATCATTTTAAGCAGGGGAACTTGCACAATCGGTGGCTGACTAAATACTTTTTTGCCCCACTGTATGTATGTATCCGTATGTATGCAGGTGTATGTATAACTTGTACATGTCTTTCTTGTGTAAATGCAAATTTGTCTGTGTTATTGTGTAAATACTTAGGCTATTGTGCTTTTCACACTCATGGAGACATGCCAAACTGCCTTTCATTGTTCTTGTAAGAGTGACAATAAAGAGCAATTCTATTCTATTCATATTGTATGCAGGGCATACGTTAGAGGCAAGACCTAGGAATATCAGCATAGTTATTACAATTAAAAAACAATTAAACAACTGACAAAGATAAAATCTAAGGATATGTGCTCTATAATTAAGTTTCTTAAAATTCCTTCAATTTTATATTTTATATATATATCTATATATATATATATATTATTTTAGTTTACGGAAATGTTTTTTCATTTCTAGTTATAATTATAATCTTGAATCTGATTTTTTAGTTTGGGTTGTACTTTTCACAGTTTCACTTTCCCTATGAGAGTAGTTAACAAATTTTAGAAGACAAGTCAGCGTCTTCCAAGCAAAGTTTTGGTCCCAAAAGTGCCCAGCAGCCTCTAGAAACCACCTGGTACCTGGGTGGGGAATACAAATTTTCCCCTATTGACCAGAGGTTGTAAAATGGTTGGATACTGGTCTGTAGCCCTGTGTCACTGAGACCTTAGGGTATTAGGTTTATGTGCATGGAAAACCAAAGGAGAAAGTGTGAAACAAACTCGTTGAAATTAATATTTAATAGTTTTAGTTTAATTTAATTTTAAAGATGCCAGGCAAAATGTATTCTGCACACACTGAATATTTTCTGAGTTAAAGTCCCTTGAGGACATAGTAGTGGCACTTTTTAACTCGCCTTACATTTTCCTGATACCAAATCAAATGTACACTAAGACTGTGATACTTCAAGTTTCATTGAGCGATCTTGTAAGCGTATAAATCATGGGATAAAACCTAGTTTCAATAGCCCCATTTCAGTGTGTAGGATGTAGAGGAACAGAAACGAGCATTGGTACCCTGAATGTTTGATCTGCTTTCTGATAATTCACAGGAAAAAAACTTCAAAAGGGCAAAACTTTGAAGACCCATATCACCATGTGGCATACATGACTGCTCAAAACAAGTTACAACATATGAACGTGAACATTTTTACCTACATCTTTATACCAAGCTAATCTCCGAGCAGTAATTCCGTCTCTGGAAAGAAGTGACTCATTTGGACACTTTTACAGAGCTTCATTAACCCTTATAGTCATATATTCTGAGAGGAGTATGTCTTCTGAATTTCAACCCTGCACCTGTTGGTTTTTTATTTTTTCTCTCCTCGTCCTTCATTTCTCTAACTCACATTTTCCATCAACATGCAGTTGAGTTGTATTGATTGTCCCCGGTGAGTGGGAGGTGTCTGTTTACCTCAGGGATTGAGTGGCAGTCCAAAAATAACGGAAAGCAATAACGTTGTTTACTGAGAAAAACTTTGGTCAGATCTGTCTTCATCTAATCCAAGCTAACTGAATTTTGTGTTGCTTCAGTGTTTGGCGGCACGATGTCGAGGATGTACCGCTTCCCCACCACTGATGGGAACCACCTACGAGTGCTGGAGCAGATGGCCGAAAGCGTCTTGTCTCTAAACATTCCCAGACAGTTTGTCAAACTGCTGCTGGAGGAGGATGCAGCCAGGTACAGCCATGCATGCATTTCTAAAGTTTACCAATAAAGAACATGTTACTTGTTCTTACTTATTCTTCATTTCTTATACTGAATAAACTGAACCTCTGTCTGTAAAACTTTTTTCGCTCCTTGCTTTGTGCTTTTAAAGAATGCATAGTTTCTCAAAATGGGTTCAAAACAGGTTAACACTGTGTAAAATACAACATCAGATGTTTCAACTGCAATATTTATGCAGGTGGAGAATTTTAGCAGCAGCCTGCTTAAATTCTATGAGACGTGGACATCATCACAACTGCTATTTCCTTCAACCATCACCAGAAATCAGATTTTCCCACCATTGCACTGTGAAGTCATTTTGATCACAAAATATAACAATGAAGTTGTTAAATATATTTTCCCTCAACTTTGGACATTACTTACCTCATCAACACTCAACATCTTTAAAGCCTGAGCTTTGACTCATTTCTTTTGTTTTCTTACTTGTTCGTCTTCAGTTTTTCTGTATTTTCCTGCTCTGTTTTCTTCCTCTTAGCTGTACGCCACTTTGGTCAGCTCTTGTTTTTAAAATGTGCTTACAAAGAAACTGAATTGACACGACTAATAAAAAAAAAAAAAAAGAGGCAAAACTAAGTTCCTGCAATAACCAACAGGAGACCAATGATGTGTAAACTGACTTCGATATGGCTTACTGGTCAGTAGTTGGACAGTGTTTGCAGACAAGTGGGTGTCTTGTCTGCAAACACTGCTGCTGAGTACAGAAATCGGGTTGTCATCAGTGCAGTCACAAAGAGGTTTTTGTCGCACACAGCTAGCAACCACTTGCCAACTGGTTGGGAATACAGTCTTTCATAGGCTTGTAACTGGTTTCGAGGCCTTTGTGATGGAGGCCAAATGAATATAACAAAACAAAAATTAGCAGAGACCTAAAATGCATGCTTTTGCACCATTATGGTTTATCCAGTGTTCCACTTCATAGATGCTCCCAACTCGGCGGTCTCGTGATTCATCTTCATAACCGTAGACAAGCTTGTGAGCTCAATAATTGTTTCAAACCTTTGAGGGGTTAAATATTTAATACATAAAGAACAAGAATCTTAATTTTAAATTTTTTTATAGCTTAAACTTCATAATACCCAGTTTGACCTCTTCAGATGTTTTGTTTTCTCTACAGCAGCTTAAAACCCAAAGAAATGTACTTTATTGCTTCATTAAACTTTGTGTCCTTAGTTTCTATGGACAAAATTTCTAGTCATAGCCAGATAGTTGGACGATCTCAATTTTGGTGGCCTCAGAATATCATCTCTGCTTTTTCTAGATGATTCTGTTCTGTTGGCTTCATTGGGTAGAGGTCTTCAGCTTGCACCGGGATGGTTTGCATCTAAGTTGCAGAAATGATAATGAGCACCTTCAAGTCAGAGGCCATGGTCTTCAGCAAAGAAAGGGCAGAGTGCTCACTCCAGGTCAAGGATGACTTGTTGCCTCAAGGGGAGGAGTTTAGTTACCTTAAGGTCTTGGTTGAATGACGGATTGGGGCTCTGCTTTGGTGAAGAGAGAGCTAAGCATAAAAGCAAAGTGTTTGGTTTATCGGTCAATCTACCTCCCCACCCTCAACTATGATCGCAAGCTTTGGATAGTGACAGAAAGAATGAGATTGCAGATAGAAGTGACAAAATAACCGTTCTCTGAAGGGTGGACAGCCTCTGCCTTTGTAATAGGATGGAAGAGTTCAGTCATTGGGGAGACATTTGGATTAGAGCCACTGCTCCTTCACATCAAAAGGAGGCAGCTGAGGTGATTCTGGCATGTGATTTGGATGCCTTATGGATACCTCCTGGGTGAGGTGTTTCCGGCATGTCCTGTGGGGAGGAGGCCCCAGGGCAGAGCAGGGCTCGGTGGAGAGATTGCATCTCTCAGTTGGCTTGGAAATAATTCAGTTTTCCCCCAGATGAGCTGGAAGAGGCGGCCAGGAAAAGGCAGGTCTGAGTTTCTCTGCTTAGACTGACCAAACCCATGACCTTGAACCTGGATGTATAGGAGAGGGAGGATAAATGAAAGGATGTTACATTAAACCAAAACAAGCAACAAATTATCCCGTCCGAGAAGCTGAAATCAGAGAAATTCCTTAAATTATGGAAATTATTTCTGATTATGGATAATTGCCACAGCTCTTATTGAAAGTCATTTGAAATGCATATTGAAGCGAGCGCAGTACTTGATGATTCATTTTTTCCTCTTTCTAACTATTCCGTCTGCAGGGTTTGTGAGTTGGAGGAGTTGGGAGAGTTGTCCCCCTGCTGGGAGAACCTGCGGCGGCAGATCGTCTCTCAGTACCAGAACATAATACTCGCTTACCAAGAGACACTGTCTGACCTCAGTGAATACAGAGGTCAGTGTACGTGCAGGCCCGAGTACACCTAAAAGAAAAAGTTAAAAAGATAACGACTAAGCTTCTTCGTCTCTTTGTCAGGCCCATCATTCAAAGCCAGTAACCTGAAAGCAGACAAGAAGCTGGAGTTCATGCCCACTAACCTTCACGTTCAGAGGATGAGGGTGCAGGATGAGCTGGGTTTTGGTTAGACACGAATACAAATTATTAAAAAACAAATCTTGCTGTGATTGCACGCACTTCTTGTTGTGCCTTTAAAACGTCCTTGTTTGTCTTTCCAGAACAGACATATGATGTGGTAACAGTCGGCGCCCCGGCCGCTCACTGCCAGGGTTTTAAGAACGGCGGTCTGAGGAAGATCATCCAGAAGTTCGAGGAAGCAAAGAAACAGTAAGTTGAGCACAAAGTGGGGCGTCACATAGGAAAATGAAAGAGGTGGGGGGAAGCAAGTTGCGATGACCTCTGCTCCTGTTTTGGGTTTTTATATTTTGCTTTATTCATCTTGTGATTTGTATTTAAACAGTTGTTTTTTTTTTGTCATCTTTGTTTCTTCAATTTCTGCATTAATCCTGCAGTTCCCTTTTTATGGCTTCCTCTTAATTTTGTTTTTGTTACTTTTCCGATCAGCGTATATGAGGAGGAATGGTGAGTCGTTGCACTGCTTTGCTTGTTTTCATTTGACACTTCTAAAAAAATACAAAATAAAAAATCACACTTTCATAGATCCTTAAGATTTGTACAACAATGTATTTTCAGTTTTAAGCTGGAAGAATGGGGTTTTGCATAGCTTATTATGTTAATGCAAAGAAATAACGGCACGTGGCGCATCAGTCTTAACAGTGTTGTGTTAACTAATATAGAACTAAAATGTGTGTCGTCTTAAAGCGAGCACAAGGTTTGTCACAAAGTTGTTTGAATACTGCTCACTTTATGAATTCAGTCATCATTTTAAAGTCCATTAAAACATGTTTCTGTGCTTAAAAAGTCAAACCCTGACAATATTAAAGAGACATTTTTAAAATTCTTCTACATGAGATGGTCTGAATTTGTGAAGCGAGTGGTATCGTTCCCCGTCCCTGGCGTTTATTGAAGTCTGCTCCATGTTGTCTCTCCGGTCCATTAAGAGCAGGCATGTGCATGCAGACACTGTATGTTTGTACATCTGTGAAACACTAAAGTTAAGAGTAGTGGGTAATGTCTCTCACTACGTTTTTGAAACAGACCCTCTGAAGCTTGATTTAGACTTCTGCAGGAAGTTTACGTTCTAACTTAAGACGTAACCGAAACCCTTCTTAAACCTAAACAGGTTGCTGCTATAGTATTCTGTTTCCAGTTACAGCGTATATTTCCTGCTGAAGCATATTTCAGACATAAGACAGAAACATTACAAAAATATACACCTACAGGCCACTTTATTAGGTGCACCTTGTCAGTACCGGGTTGGACCTTCAGAGCTGCCTTAATTCTTTATCGCACAGTTCAGCAAGGTGCTGGAAACATTCTTCAAAGTTTTCGGTCCATATTGGCTTGATGGCATCACACAGTTGCTGCAAATTTGTCAGCTGCACATCCATGATGTGGATCTCCTGTTCTACCAAATCCCAATGGTGCTCTGTTGCACTGAGATCTGGTGACTGTGGAGCCCATTTCAGTACAGTGAACTCATCCTCATGTTCAAGAAACCAGTTTGAGATGATTTCATCCAACCGGAGGCAGGATGGATCCATGCTGTCATATTGTTTATGACAAATTCTCACCCTACCAACCAAATGTCACAGCACAAATTCAGGCTCATCAGATCAGGTGACATTTTTCCAGTTCTCTGTTGTCCAGATTTGGTGAGCCCGTGTGAATTGTAGCCTCAGTTTTCTTGTTCTTAGTTGACAGGAGCGGGACCTGGTGTGCTCTTCTGCTGTATTCAGAGCTGCTCTTCTGCATACCTTGGTTGTAATGAGTGGTGGCTTATTATTGCCTTCTTATCAGCTGGCTGGCTGGCTATTCTCCTCTGAAGGCATTTTTACCCAGTGAACTGCCACTCACAAGTTATAGCCTTAGTTTCCTGATCTTAGCTGACAAAAGTTGGATCTTTATGGTTTTCTGTGGTTGTGGTTGTCTGACAAAGTCCTAGTAGATCAGCAGTTTGTGAAATACTCAGACCAAACAACCATTTAAAGTCAATTAAGTCACCTTTCTTCTCCATTCTGATGCTCAGTTTGAACTACAGCAGGTTGTTTTGACCATAAATGCATTAAATTGCTGCCATGACCAGTTGAACAGATGTACCTAATAAAGCACCTAATAAAGTGGCTGGTGAGTGTAGAGTATCCTCAGTCCCAGCTCGGATACAGACGTGTCTGTGTGTCTTTGTTCCCTACAGTAGCGCCCTCTCCAGCTCTCAGTCCATCATCTACATACCCCAGGACATTGTCCGAGCCAAAGAGATCATCGCCCACATCAACACGCTGAAGACTCAGGTCAGCTACTACGCAGAGAGGCTGTCTCGAGCTGCCAAAGACCGATCGGCCAGCGGACTGGAGTGGACGCTCGCCAGTCTGGCTGATAAGGTACAAAAAGTTTTTGGAAGTGATGTGACGTTACGTGGGGACGCTTCTTATTTCATCATATATCATTCATACCTTCTTCCTTTCAGACCCGTCAGCTGGTGACAGTGTGCGACTGCAAGCTGCTAGCTTCAGCTATTCAGGCCCTGAACGCAGCGCGGCCCGAGTACATCGCCTCCAAAGCGTCTCCTTCAGCTGAGTCCGAACAAGTAGTGCTCCGCAACGACCAGGACACACTGACAGCAAAGTACAGCGGTCGCAACAGCCGGTCTTCACTGCATGTGGACTGGCACGAAGAGGAATGGGTGAGTTCATCAGCAGTTTTTGGCTGTTTTTTGATTCCAGATTTATTTATTTATTTATTTTCGCATGAGAACAAATGAGCTTCTTGGCACGCGTTGTGCATACAGCTTAAGATCTTAACTACACTCTGTACCAAGCTGGATGACAACCAGTCTTCAGAAGAGGACACGCAGTTTGTAATTTAACAGATTTCCAACTGAAAGTAGAAAAAACAGGTGAAACTCAAAAAGGAGAAGCTCTGGGTTCATTTTTCAATCTTTTTTTATTTTTAGCCATCTGTTAGCTAATATAAGTAAAACGCAGTATCTGAAAAAACACGTGAGTGGTGGTTAAAGCTTCAGGATGCTTATAAGTGAACTTTTGAGCTCATGTTATTGAAAATATATGCACAACTACGCATCAGAATATTTAAATGATTATCCTTTAACAGTGCCAGTGTTAGGTTTGTAGCATAAACCTATTCGCTGGAACGTTAAGACAATATAATTACACTGCTAAGCAAGACACAAATAGGCAAAGTTCTTCATGTTACTCGTGCACGGGAGAGAACCGGACAACCGCTCGACTCCAGTTGGTCTCGTCCGTCCTCCTGTAACACTGCCCTTTTATTGAGGTTACATGAATATGCATAGGTTCATTAACATACGACGTCTACATACAAACAAAGAGTACCTTGCCTGTGTGTATGCGCGTGTGTGTGTGTGTGTGTGTTGCTGATCAAAGGGTTAAACATCCTTGGTCAGGAAGAGGGTAGCCTCCCCCTCACCCTAGATGGTTCATCCTAGATAACACGGTGAGGAAGTCCTGCAGTTCATCTAAACAAAGAGCACTTAGACTAGAACAGACGTAGCTACGTTAATCCTACCATAAAACAATAAGACACGGTATGACCTCTCATGCTCCCAAAGTGCTGTCTAATACACACAAAGTTTGCAGACTATCAAGGATCAAACCCTCTACCAATCTACAACTAATTACAAAACTCTAAGCATATATAAGTAAATATTTCTAAGCATAAATGACAATCAACAATACAAATCTAACATTTCCCCCCTTTTTGACCTTTATGCTTAAAAAGTTCCCAGGTATGAATACCTCATGTCTGACAGTTTCAATGCAAACCTTTTTATACTCAGCATATGTCAAATCACCCTAAATTACTGAAAAGGTACACAGTTTAATAAATGTATTAGCAGTTACCCCATTCATTGAGCTCATCTCATGGCAAACTACATCTTACGAGCAACCAAAGAAATTGTTAATTTAATAGTGAAACTAAAAAAGTAACATTTTCAAAAACATCTCAGCTTGGTGGTGCTTCCTCCGGGTGTGCACATCACATGTCTCTCTGCAGAGTGGTTTAAGCTCTGCAGGGCGTCATGAATGTCTCTTCCAGTTGTTTCCATCACTGTCCATAGGACCAGAGTCCAAATGTATGTAGAATAGACATTCAAACATACCAGTTGGTTTTGTTGTTCGTCAACATGGGTCTCAGCTATTTCCAAGCTGCAGACCTCTCAGCACTCTAGTTTTATGGCCTCTTACCAGCCCCCATCACCTGACTTCAGACCTTCGTCTTGTGAGGGGGATATTTATGACTCCTTAATTGTCCACGCTCTGCAGAGAAACACCTCTGTGGAAAGGGTGCAGGGTTCAGTTGTCTTACTGCTGTTATGATCCCAGCAGCCTTCAGAGTGTCATCGTATGCACAGTATAGTGGCACAGCATTAGGTGATGTTCATAGGAAACTGCTGTCATCACCACCATAGCTTCTGGTTCCTGTGCTTTCATAGAATCATGATGTCATCCCCGAACTCCTTCTGCGCTGTCGATGGAGCTTGGCACGCTCCCCTCATCCCACGAGTTTTCATGTTCCAACGCTGCTGAAGGTTTAAGGCAGAGCACGTCGTACACCTTAGTTGTCTTCCTCAGCGTCAATATTGAATCTTTCATTTTATTTAAAATCTCCTGGAAGCTCAGTAGCACAGCTCTCTGTGTGATGTCTGCTGTGCTGAAGATGATCTCTGATCCTCCTGAAGCCTCTCTCCTGGCCTCAGCTCCCATCTTGTGGACGATCCTCTCCTCTATTTTGCAGGCAGTTTCATGGTCCTTGCTGTGGCTCCAAGGTCTGATCTCATGATGGGCCCCAACCAGCTTGACCTTTGACCTCAACCACTGCCTGGCTGTCGGCTATGCCTGGAATGGTTCACGCTTCTCACTGGGCCTCTGAAGATTTCTCAGGAGATTACTGCTGCACCTGTATTTCCTTGCTAAGAAGAAAAACTTCTATTTGGAGAGCATGTCAACAATCATCAAACCACATTCTTTAGTTCAGTGAACTTCACTTATAGGCCATCAAAGCCTCATCTGAACATGGATGCACCACTTGCATAGGTTTAATATTTGTAAATAAAACGGCTAATCACACAAATCACTGCAACAATAATAGTAAACATTGTTTAATGTTAATCCTTGCACTCCACCTCTTGACGCATGGACATTCCCATGCGTCAACTCACCAAACCTGGATCCCTGTCTTAAAGAAAAAGATTAGCTAGATCATGTCCCAGGCAACATCAGGGCATCTCCTCTGGAGTAGCTCCGTAACCCTGCAATAAAAGATGTTAGCGTGTGTTGCATATTAAGTTTGCTTAACACCTGGCTCTCCCAGGAGCCTGCATACACACCATCACGGCCTGGAAAGCAAAATCTGGAAGTGAAATCAAACTTCATACCTGTAAACAATTGTATCATAAGAGTAATAAGCATTCAACATCAGCAAGACAAGTGTCATGTGCAGGTTTTCTCAAATCAGTAACTACAACTATTACCCTAATTCACCTCAGACATGGATTATCCCATGTACTCTGTTAACATTAATGTAATCAGTGACTTCTCTTAAGCAAAGTCACTCCACTCATATATTATTATTATGGGTTCAAAAGTGGCCAGCAAATGAGCCCATAATAAACTATTCCATAAATACCGTAATCTCTTATTTGTTTTACCCATGTCACTTGTCCGCTTCAGCTGAATCTACTACAGCATTCTCAAAGAAACAAACATTAGCAATACACATTGACTGTGGTCAGACGGAGGTCAGACACAGGTCAACGGATTCTAGAGGTGCCATAAAACACCATTAAGTTAACACTCGCTGTGGAAACAGTAACACTGGTCTCATCACAGTATGTCTCAAACTATATTAATTTCTCCATCAACATATGCCTGTAACTACAGTTTTCTTCACACATAAACCCAGAAATCTCGTAGTAGAGAAACATTAGCCAGTATTCCTATAAATCACATGATCAAACACATGAAGAACCATAATGCTGTAAAAACGAAAATGCAAATGTTAGCGCTTGCGCAGGCGTATGCATACTTTGTCACAGATATCTCTGTGAGCACACAAGCTAGTGAATGACGCACACATAGTAAATTCACAGACACAGAAAATGGCATTTAAAATGTTAAATCATCACGCAACCTCGAGTGTTGCTGTCATCTTTCTGCTCCTGTAAAGGGAAGCACACACAGACTCATCTGCACCCCTGCCAGGCGGGGGTCAACTTCACACAGTCGTGTTACATCAGTAAAGTCTTGTCAGCTTTTGTCAGCTTTTACCAGTCAGTCAGTTTGTTTTCCTTTCACTCACTCATTCATGCATTCATTCTTTCTTTCTTTGCTGATAGTGGAACCTATCGTCGCATTTAGTTTCCACTCTCAGCAAAATGACGTCATTTCAAAAAGAAAAAGAAGAACTTTAGTTTGGATTACATCGCTGAATCCTTTTGGACTGGGACTGTCATTTAATAATTGTCCCAAATAAGTGGCTTTCTCCAGAGTCCATTTAAATGTGGAGAACTCACTTGGCACAATTTTCTCGACGACGTGTAGCGCTTTTAATTCCCGACGTGCAGATCTGCTTAAAGAACAGAGATTATCAAACAAAACTTTCAGTGCACTGTGAAAGTATCAAAATAAAAAGGCCTTGTTAAGTCATGACACAAGCTCCTCATCTCAGGAGGGTAAATCATACCATTAGCATGGTTCATCATACCATCATACTAATTGGCAGGCTCAACTTCACAACAAAAGAAAAATCATCAGCTAGATTCACTCCAAATCAACCATCAGCTGCACAACACACAACATAATCCTAATGTCTTATTAGCTATGAGTTTAATTACCAGGTCTGTGCTCTTCACTCATTTAGGCCACAGATCTATTTTATTCAATTTTCCTTTTCCCTTCATCATAAAACATGTGACATGCTGTCATGCACTTCACAAAACAGTCTGTTCTGACGTATTCAGAGTTGTGTATCTAAATACAGGATTCACTCGCACATCAAAGCAGGAAACTCAGTGTTTTAGAGTCTCTACTCAACACACAACAACTCCAACACATCTCATTCACTCATACTAGAATTCAGTCACCTTTCATTAATCTAAAACCAATCAACTAATTTGCATATCAGCTATTAACCCACTAAGTTGACAGGACGACAGAAAAGCATGTTCAAAATAGTATCACAAAAGACAATTTCCCTCATACAGTAAATTACATGTGCTGCCTCAATCAAGCAGGAAGCTTCTCCCAATTTACCATTTTAACAACTAAATTTATTGTCTGATCACTGGTTGGTCAAACCAGGATCTTTTTTCTCACAAAAGTTAAATTGTTGTCCTGCAACTTGGAGAGTCAATTTTTTTTCTTTAGGATAAATTCAGCATTTGATAACAAGTGTCTGCTAAATTGACACTATTGTAACACTGATGAAAGATAACAAGCTAATTTTCATTACATGTGTTTGTGTTATTAGGCAGGTCTAATGCATGTCTGTGGAGCTGCATCTCCAGCAGAGCATGTTCTTAAAGCTGCCTTTCCTACACACTTCTCTGCTATTATTTAATCATTTCTTAACTAATGTGCTATGAGTCTTCATGAGTCATTTTGTGTTTGGAATTGTTAGTAGGGTTAATGCATGTTCTGCTTGTGTGTGTGTGATTTTGTATATGTTTCTATTTTCGCAATGTTTCAGACTCCGTCTCAATTTTCCAACTTAAGCAGTCAGTTTTCTTTTCCCCAGGTTTGCTAACCCAAATTTTGATTTCCCACATTAAATAATTCCTATGTGTTCTCACCTAGTCTTCTCACTCTGTTGTCCTCTCCCACTTCAACAGTCCAACAGCCGGCAGTTCTCCTTCAGCTTTGTCCTGTGTCCCACTGTCTCTTCTTGCCATTTTACTCCACAGGTGGCAAATGTCAAACTCCAACTGTTCAGTTCTCCTCAAACGTTTTCTTCACATGCACAGTGAAGTCACAGCCACTGTCACTATTGTCCTCTGATGCGGTTGACTTCGTGCTAGTGGCTGAAGTGCTGCTGCTGCTGCCTTCCTGGGCGACTTCTTAGCAGCTGCTGCCGGTTTCTTGGCTTTGGCCGCGGCGGGCGTCTTAGCTTTGGTCTCAGTAACCCTGTTCATCTTGAAGGATCCGGAGGCCCCGGTGCCCTTGGTCTGCACCAGAGTGTCCTTCGCCACCAGACTCTTGATGGCGGTCTTGACACGGGCCTTGTTCTTGTCCACATCGTAGCCTCCGGCAGCCAGAGCCTTCTTGAGGGCGGCCACGGACAGGCCGTTGCGCTCCTTGGAAGCGGCCACGGCTTTCACAATCAGCTCGCCCACGCTGAGGCCGACCTTCTTGGGCTTGGAAGTCATCGTCTTCTTCTTCTTGGCCTGAACCTCGGCGCAGGGCGTGTTTATGATGGAGCCTTTCCCACCACAGCGCTGGCACGTTGAACGCATCATGAAGGGTCCATTTCTTTCATGTCGCTAGCCAGCATGCTAGCTGCATGTGGCTTGCCCGAGTCACTCAGTCCTTTTTGAGCATTTCAACATGCTGCCACCGCAGAACCTGGCCTCAGATCCAGCAAGCTTAGCGCGCTGATCTCCAAAAAAGTCCCGAAAGCCAGAAAGACGTCAAATAAGTGTCTCGTGCTGAGAACTCAAACAAAAACTATTCTTCACGCCACCATCTTGCTCGCCCTTCCGTGGAATTCATCCAATCAGACAGGAAGATGGGTTTGCTTTCTTCTTCTGCTGCTGTTTATCCACATTGCTGCTGCTTGTTGGGACTTTTTGTGCTCAGGACTTGCTGCTGTCTCTTTATCATGGAGCTGCATTCCTTATCTTCAGGGAGGAGTGAGCTCGCTTGTGAGGTTGAGAAACACATGGCACTGTAAATAAGTCAGCCAGAAACTTGGCCTGCATGTTTCCAATGATGTTAAACTATAACTTTCTTCCGACCGCTGCATGTGGAAAATTGATTCAGGTCTGCTTTTCACCTGAAAGTGACAACTAAGACATTTCATTATTATCATCACTGCTTAATCAACACATATCTCTCTCTCTCTCTCGCTCTGTGTTTTTGTGAACGGTCCTTTCTTAAAAGCAGAAAATGAAATTATAGTTGTTTTTTTTTTTTTTTTGGTTGATCAACACAAAACCTTTTTCCTATGATTATTTTTTTCTACAATATAAATTCTCCCTCTTATTCACTCTTTTTTTTTTTTTTTTTTTTTATTTACAATAGCTGGTGACCTGCAAAATCACCGCTGTCACTCACAATCAAAGGCAATTACTCTTGCACAGTGCACAAAAACACTGTGATGTCAGACACATTCACACTCACTTTGTCATCTGCAAAAATAAATCACATGGCTGATGATATGTGCCATGGTGATCCGTAAATATGATCACCAGTTTATTTAACTATTTTTCAACCCAACAAACAAATAATCAAAAACATGATGCTGATGTTATGAACACTCTACACACAAGTCAAGATGCAGGAAAACTGCTCATGGAAACGTTGCACACTCCAGTTATCACAGTTATCATAGCGCTGTTTCCCTCTCTTAGAGTAGTTCTCAGACAGCTCTCGATCTGATAATGTGTAGCCTGCTCATCAGCTCAGAAGAAAAAAAAAAAAACTGCAACGCAACATCACACAGTAGTTGCTCTGCCCACAGCGGCAAAGTCGTACACTTTCATATTCAACTCAGCTTCTCCATCATGTACTTTTAGATGTTTCATACAGGGTTGAGCATATTAGTTGTTTTCACAGATGTGCTCTATATCTCAACAATGGCTCATAATAAGACGACAGTCTTCCACACAGGTCAAGTGCCTCTATGCACTTCATTAGTTTAAATATTTACCTATATCACTTCACCTCACATGTCATCGTACTGAATTTAAGCAACCACAAGCGTAATGTAGATGACTTTTAACAACTATCCACCTCAATTACGTCTATGGTCTGGCACACAGGCTGAAGAGTTAACGTTTTGTGTCAGCAAGGGGTGGGGGGACAGCCACCCACCAGAGCATAGCTGCTGATGTGGGCTGGCCTTCTCCACACGCTCTTCAAGGCTGGTGTGTTTTCTGAAAACTTCTAACATTTTAATCTCTTCCATTTTTAAGCCTGCGATTAACCGCACGGCTCAGGTCCGCGTGAAACCCGCGTGACCGCGCTCGCGTGAACCCGCGCAGCTGTGGAGCCGTCGCTCTCTCTCTTTTTTACATAAATACTTTGTGCTGCCAGGAGCAAAGTCCAGCACAAACGTCTGTCTCCCTCCGACTCACTCTTGGTTGCTTAGAAACCCATGATAACAACAACAGTCGGTGTCACAGACCACATGTTCTGCTCCGCACACACTCACACACAACAACAACAACGATGACAACAATGACAACGACAACAAAAACAACACAAAATAGGCCTATCGTCCAGCACAGTCTGGACCCCGCGGAACTTCTCAACGCCCCACAAAGTGGCGGAGAACTCACCTCTAGCCACACAAAGTAGCGAGGAACCTCTTGCTCCACAAAGTAGCAAGGAACCCGGGTATCGCTACACAAAGTAGCGAACTTCTCAACGCCTCACACAGTGGCGGAGACTGCACAACGACACGGTTATAGAGTCGGCCTCTTCTCAACGCCTCACACAGTGGCGGAGACTGCACAACGACACGGTTATAGAGTCGGCCTCTTCTCAACGCCTCACACAGTGGCGGAGACTGCACAACGACACGGTTATAGAGTCGGCCTCTTCTCAACGCCTCACACAGTGGCGGAGACTGCACAACGACACGGTTATAGAGTCGGCCTCTTCTCAACGCCTCACACAGTGGCGGAGACTGCACAACGACACGGTTATAGAGTCGGCCTCTTTAAACTTACTTGGCGTTGCTTAGAGTGTAATATCAGCCCGAATCCCGCCGACCGTCATTCATCGAGGAGAAAAGACAGACCGCGAATCCACAGGAACTTCCTGGCTGACGTCAGTCTTTCAGCGTGCCTCTCCTCCCCTCGGTGAACGCGATTCCAGGGCTCCGGCATCGAAGGACCAATTAATGTTAGGTTTGTAGCATAAACCTATTCGCTGGAACGTTAAGACAATATAATTACACTGCTAAGCAAGACACAAATAGGCAAAGTTCTTCATGTTACTCGTGCACGGGAGAGAACCGGACAACCGCTCGACTCCAGTTGGTCTCGTCCGTCCTCCTGTAACACTGCCCTTTTATTGAGGTTACATGAATATGCATAGGTTCATTAACATACGACGTCTACATACAAACAAAGAGTACCTTGCCTGTGTGTATGCGTGTGTGTGTGTGTGTGTGTTGCTGATCAAAGGGTTAAACATCCTTGGTCAGGAAGAGGGTAGCCTCCCCCTCACCCTAGATGGTTCATCCTAGATAACACGGTGAGGAAGTCCTGCAGTTCATCTAAACAAAGAGCACTTAGACTAGAACAGACGTAGCTACGTTAATCCTACCATAAAACAATAAGACACGGTATGACCTCTCATGCTCCCAAAGTGCTGTCTAATACACACAAAGTTTGCAGACTATCAAGGATCAAACCCTCTACCAATCTACAACTAATTACAAAACTCTAAGCATATATAAGTAAATATTTCTAAGCATAAATGACAATCAACAATACAAATCTAACAGCCAGTTTCCATCTTATTATTTAAGTTCTTGTCACTTTGTTATTTAGATTTTGCACTTATCACATTTTTTGAGTATAGTAGCAGAAAAAAAACAAAGTTTTTGTTTTTTTATATCACTACTGTAGATAAATATCATATAACAAGAACAGGAACTTCAAATGACAAAGGAAAGACATTATGCAGTCATCACACAGTCTTCATAGAAATGGTGGCTTCTCTGACACTGCTTAGTGGTAAATGATGCGCAAAATATCTTTATTTAAATTTAATGAACTTGAAGTGACATTACTGTCATGAGTGCATTTTGCCTCTGTGTACTGAGACGAGGGTCATGTAATGAAATCCATGAATCTTCGCTGATTGAATTCCTCCTCTCCTTACTCTGACTTGAGTATAATTCCCTGCTGTAATTTATTTCTTCAATAAAAACAGTACTGTGTCCTGAACTTCCCCTCATTTAGTTATATTTTGTTTCCAGGAGGACAGACTATCTTTTGTTTGTAAAGTACTCTTGAGCAATACTTTTCCAGGCTTTCTTAAGGTGTTTCAAAGTGTTTCTTTGGACGCTGGCTACTTTTTTTTTTTTTTTTTACTCTTTTTCAGTCTAGTCCTTGTACCTGAACATTTCCACAGAAATGTGCTTTGGAAATCTGTTTTTTCTTATTTCCGTTGTGTTTTGTGTGCCTTTGCAACATTTTTCTTATTGCTGGTGTTTTCTTAAGTTGCAGTCCGTTTGGCCTCTCAGGGCCACCGTAGAAATATCACCTGGAAATCATCTGATTGACAACAGCTTCATTTTTCAGCATGACAATGATCCCAAATACACAAGGAATGCAGTAAAAGAATACCAGTGGAGTAATATCAGTCATGGATTGGCCTCCCCAGAGCCCAGACCTCAACATTATTGAAGCAGTGTGGGATCATGTGGACAGAGAACAGAACAAAAGGCAGAAACATCCAAAGAAGAGCTTTGAATGTCCTGCAAGAAGCCTGGAGAACTATTCCTGAAGACGACTTAAAGACATGACAAGAAAGCTGCCTAAGAGAGTTCAGACTGTGCTGAAGAATAAAGCTGATCACACCAAATATTGACTTTCAGGCTCAGAGTTGTAACGCTGTTTCTAATTGAAACTACATACAAGCAAACATTTATAGCATATATACAAAGAAATTAGGAGTGGTGTGAGACGTGCACGTTTTTTACTCCTTTTTTGCACATAAATATTTTCAAAGTGTCACCTTTCCTTTTTTAGCACATTACTTAAAGACGCTCTTTTGATTGGTTTGTTACTCTCTAAAATTGAAGCTGAAACAGCTGAATGTTGTAAACATGTCCTCTCAGGAGAAGGTGTGGTCAAATGTGGATAAGTCTCTGGAGTGCATCATCCAGCGCGTCGACAAGCTGCTTCAGAAAGAGAGGAGACCCAGCGTCGGCAGTCAGGACAGTACCCAGAGTGACCAGCAGGGTGGCAGCAGTAAGAAAGGTAAGAGACTCTTACAGTTTTTTAGCTGTAGTTTACTTCTGTGCCCTCTCATCAGCACTCTTTAATTTATGCTTGCAGTGTTATACTGTTTCCGGGGGGTGAGATGCATGTGTTGCTAACATGTTAATCTGGCTCAGAGGTGGTAAACTGTTGGAGGAAAACAGTGTCAATATGATTCAAGAGCTGGTAAATGTCTTTACTGACATGCTTTTGGTACCATTAATAGGAATCTGCAAACTGGAGGACTAAAAAATGCACAGCAAAGTCAAAAGATTGCATTTTAGTGAGTTAGGGAGCCATAAGAGTGGGAGTTGGTATAAAAAGTCTAGAATAATATGGGATTACTTTGAAACCAGCTTGGCTCTCTTAGTTATGAGGTCCTTTATGTTGTGAAACCAGACGGCACAGGTGAGGGATCAGAAACTGCACAGGACCACAGTTTACAGCAAAAAAAGACTCTAAAGAAGAGGCCAGAAGCTCATGAGCCCAGTGTTTACCTCGTTTATAGGAGCCATGAGATCTGCAGTTATGAGTGAGCAGATGTCCCAGTTGTGGGACTACGTTGTTTTTTTATATCCCTCGGCTCTCCCTGTCCCACAGAGTAAGACAGTATTCCTGGAGTCTGGCTTTAAACCCAGTGCAGGTTAAACCTCTCGCAAGTCACCGATAAGATGTTAGCAGCTCTGCAGAGTTCAGAGAAAAATACCACAAAGAGACAGTAAATACTGAGAAATAGAGTTTTGCTCTTGTTTGTTTCCAACATAGACAGATATAGTGTGAAGTTATCACCACTTGGAATTAGAAGTCAATTTCACCCACCCGTTCTCTTTATTTATTTAAATAAGACAATTGAAATATTCTCGTTGTTTTATACTAAAGTTCTAAACTTGTTTGCTGACCCCTTGATTTTTTTTATGTGGGTGTGAAAAGGCGATGGTGGGAAGTGTTTAGCTTTCTGGATCAACCCAGAAAGTATGTCAGAGGAATCTCCATCCTTACCACCATCATCATCATCATCATTAGAACCACCTCCACCATCATCATCATCTCCACCACCATCCTCTTCCTCTCAGCTTGCCCTCTCCTCTGCACGGCCTCCCAGCCCCGAACAGAAAACCTGTAGGTTTTGTTTTTTTCCTGTTTTTTCTCTTCTTCTTCTTCTTCTTCTTCTTCTTGAGTCATCCCTCCACATCTATTTTCAGCTCAGGTCACTGCTTACTTTTAAGAAGTTGGAGGATTCATGAGCAGATTTTTCCTTCACCTCATCAGCCAACTTTATTCCTTGAGAAAATGCTCTTAAATGACTCGTCTTTAAAAAGCGTTCAGTGTTTTATGTGTGGTCTGCGTGTCTTTATGTGCACAGTGTTGCAGCAGTACTGTAGCAATGTAGCTGTTGTATCTGAGATTTTCTACATGTTGTAGCAGACCAGGGTCCAACATCTGTCCAAATTCCCCCCAAAACACACTAGATTTTCATAAAATAAGACAGAAAAGAGTTCTTCCTCGTGAGCCATTAGAGAATAAGGATGTTTGGACTCTGGTCTGCAGTGTTTCTTCTGTGTTGTCTCTGCTGCCCTCTATGGCGTACAGTGCTGCTAATCATGCATGTCGCACCTCCAACCCCTCTTCCAGATGGAAGCCCCAGTGCTGAGGAGGCGTATCCAGGTAAGAGCTGCCTCCCCACATGTGCTCCTCTCACTCTACTCACTTTTCCAGACGGATTTTGATAAGAAGTCCAGGCAGAGATATTCCAATGTCTGGACTGAGTAAACTCCAACAAACCCTGAAATAGTTACAAAAACTCATTATTTATTTATTTATTTTTTAATAGCTACAGTGATTGACTCATTTTTAATACCTAAATCTGCCCTCAGTCCAAAAACCCCCCACAAATCAGTGTCACTGTTTTAGAATCTGCTGTGACTGCTCTAAATTTGCACCTTTTTCTTTACATAAAGACTGGGGTCTGTAACACTCAGCTCGTTTCCTATTTTTAAGAACAAGCCTGACAGCAGGCTTTTGACTCAAACAGCTCTGTCAGATCTCTGCAAGTGTTTTTAGGTTCTTTCCAGCAGGATTTGTGGCTAGTCCTGTGGCTTCACCCTAAAAGATTTCAGTGTGTGTGTGCTTCTCCTTTCCCCATTGTCCCTCTTGTCTTTTTTTTCTGTTTCTGTCAAATTGAACAAGTGGACTCTGAAAAACACAATCTTTGCTACTTGGTGTGGAAATTATTGGTTTGAAGGCATATTTGTGCTTGGTCTCTCATGGTTTATTTGCACTTGTTGCAGGCGAGTGGAGCGAGGCACTGTACCCTCTCCTTACCACGCTCACGGACTGCGTTGCCATGATGAGCGACAAAGCCAAGAAGTCTATGGTCTTCCTGCTCATGCAGGACACCGCCCCGACGATAGCCATGGACGTGTCACTGCAGTACCGCCGCGACATTGTCTTCTGCCAAACGGTCAGCACGCAAACATCATCCAAGTGACTCAGACACACTCACCTACACATATTTCTGGTAATGTATGTCTGAGCTGATGTGTTTATCCTGGAGTGACTCAAAGTGAAGGAAAAGGCCAAGAAAAGTGTAAATATCGTAAAAGCAAGGAGTTCAGAGCTCTATGACTTTGTGGCTTTACGGTATTCATATGACTATTAAATGTCTGAGTAAAGAGTAAAGGCAAAGGGAGCACAGCAAGTAAGGATTTCACACTCCCACTCACCTGAGACTGCAGTTATAAAGAGGATATGATGCCAGATGTAGTCCTCAAAGTGGATCCCTCCTTCAGTATTTTTAGAGGCTCTTTGCGATTGTAGTTTTTGGCAAACCCTCTTGTCTAACTCACATCAGTTATATTTACCCAGCGGTGGATCCCTGCAGCTCTTAAATGAGCAGCTACAGGACTCAGAGACTTCAAGTTAAACTCTAATCCAAGCATTAAGTAAAGAAGTAAGAATAGCATTTCATAATAGTCAGCTATAATCAGAGCTGAAATACTTACAAGTAATCAGTCAAGCATTTTCAAAGCATAAAGCTAAATATTCTAAAATTTCTTTTTGCGCCATTCAAGTGGTTTGAGTTTCATTGCTCCAAAGCAATGTTTAAAGACGGTGAGATCCTGTTTTCTGACATTGTTAATGCTTTGATTATAGTTCTCAGAAATGACCCACATGTGTTGAGAGTGGCCTTCCATCACTGGCACATCCATCGTTTTTCCCTATGCTACAGTCACACTCTGGGAAAACAGTGGTTGGAGGCCACTGCATGATCACAACCCCCACCATGCACATTGTGATCTTGTTTCCTCTGAAATTGTTGCTTCAAAGACGGGGACCAGGTCTGATAATACGGCGATTAACTGTGATAAAGCTGAGAAAATTTGAACTCTCTTGCCGTCTACATACACAGACATTCACATCAACTACTTACATTTGTAGATTTGACAGAGAAATTCAGAAATTCCTCCATTGGCACTCGGCAATTTTCACATAACCACGATACAACCAGTTTGCAACCACTTAAGTTCAGTCCTCTATTGTAAAAACACGTGTCCCAGAATTGCTGCGCTCATCTGTGCAGACTGATTGCAATATGTTGACAATCTGTCTGTGTTTATAAATTAGACAACAGTTATTTGCAGATCTTTATCATTCTGCCTCAGAGTGCTTGCAGTCGGTCTGAGTTGGACTGCAACTATTTGGAGACAGGTTGCCTCCCAGTAGGCAGTCGGATTTATTATTTGCCTTTCCTAGCTGTAGAGATGGCTGTCGTTTTGTTTTTACTATAGTGTGCTGGGCCATTAATGGCTCGTCCAGTTCTCAGAGGGGCTGGAGCGTATCCCAGCTATCATTGGCGCCATCACAGGCACCTAAGGCCAACGTAGAATCACTGGTCAGTCTAACATACTGGGGGTTATATTTACTCATCAAATAAAAATATCTTCCTGAGTTTGGGACTCTGCAGGCAGAATTTCAGACTCTGTTTCAACCATGCATTAAAGAGCATATTTAAGAGCACACAACTGCAAACTCAATAGTGATCCTCAGCCATTCAGGGTTTGTTGGGTGTATAACATTTCTGATCGTCTTCAGTCAGATCCGTGTGAAGTTAGCTTCTGGCAGTGTGAACTGAAAATCAGTTACATAAAACTTGTCAGTGCAGTCCTCAAAAGCGTGCGCCGCAACACGCTGAGCTGCACAAGGATGCACAGAAACCAACCGCATGAGTCCACTTACATAATGTGATAAGCAGCCAATCGGTGGTGTCTTGATGTGAAACCATATGTTGATTTGCATTCGAGAATATGATGCAGGTTTAAAAACCGACACTGCAGTCAGTGTCGGGTGTGTTAAAAATGAAAGTGTGATCTGAATTGTAAATTAAATGTAAGATTTTTGTGGTAATTACAGCTTAAATCATGTGTCGTTTAACATTTCAAGGAATCTGCAGTGAAAGTACTTTGAATTTGACTTTATTTAAACTGCACAGATTCACAGCAGCAGCAGGCATCAGTGACAACAGACACAGGCGATTAATGCCGAGCTCAGACTGCAGGATGTCTTTGTGTGTAGTGATGATCAGTGTGCTACACAGACAGCTATAGAGTCGTTTTGCTTCCTCATTGCTTTTTTGGTCAGGTTTATGGTTGAAAAACACTGTACTCATATTTGTCGACCTCACAGACGTCAGATTTCAGATGGGACATCAAATGCAGCTCAGTTTCATATTAAACACGAAAGGAACACTATAGCTCAGTCACACTAGAGCAACAGTTGCAAGGAGGAAAGGAGGAAAACTTCCCACTTTTGATTGTAAGCCACAGGTTGACTGGTGGGAGGCTGGCGTGGACCGGGGTTGCAAAGCAGCTTGCAGCAGTAGCTTTGGCTGATGATGGTGTCAGACCGCTGCTTTAAAAGTTTATAAAACTGAGCTTGGAAAACAACAAACTGACTCTTTCTTGTCTGACCTGCTGTTCGAGTTCATGTGTGTGTGTGTGTGTGTGTGTGTGTTACAGCTCACCGCTCTCATCTGCGGCTTCATTATCAAGCTGAGGAACTGTCTCCGTGACAACGGATTCCTGCGACAGCTCTACACCATCGGCCTACTTGCTCAGTTTGAGTCCCTGCTCAGCACCTACGGTACAAACACACTCAAAGCTTTTTCTAATCGCACACAGCTGCTTGAGCCTCTGATTTCCAGTGTGTGTGTGTCTGCAGGAGAGGAGCTCGCCATGCTGGAGGACATGAGCATCGGCATAATGGATCTACGCAACGTCACCTTTAAGGTGAAGCAGCATGCTAACTGTCTTTCCAGGCTGTAGAGCCACTCTACGAGGATAATATTAGGAGGCCAGAGGTCTGGGTGGAGCTGGCATGAAACGTGGAAACGGTCACATAGATTAGACCCACTCTGAAGACACGATTTGGAGTAAATGTACTGCAGAACTCAACTGAATGAGGATGTGTTTACTGACCTTTTTATTGTAGTTTTCCTGGCTTTGCATTAAAAAAGACATGAAAAGTTTTGTGTTAAACGTAAACAAGCAGAGTGAAGCTATAAAGTGTAAACATGGACTCTGTCCATTAAAACTGCACAAAAACAGTTTTTTATTTTGAAAGCTTTGGATTTTTTTGTCCCTTCCTGTGGGACAAAAAACGATACAATCTTTCCAGGGAGCTCAGAGTCTAACTCAGCTCTCTGTGAATGGTACTCATGGTCACTGGTCAGTCAAGAAGGATGAGGAAACGAGGAGGTGAATGTATGGTTATGGAGTCTGAAGAATTCGGTGTTACGACGTATCTTTAATACAAAAGTACAAATCCCTCTCTGATTGAGCTTGTGATCAAAGTTGAGTCAGTTTAATACTGAAGCTGAGGTTTGGTCTCTGCAGAGTTGAGGACATGCTCAAAAACTTGCAGCCTCGCTGGACGGGCTCTGTTAATTTTAATTGAGTATTTATTTTGCTTTTCAGGGGCACTTGGTTCACAATTTCCATCTAGGTATTAAAGCTGCGTATACATGTACCTTTGCTCCTTTAAGGTCACCCAAGCAACCGGCACCTCCACCCCCGAGATGCTGCCGATCATCACAGGTAACCGGGATGGCTTCAATGTCCGCATCCCGCTGCCGGGGCCCATGTTCGAAGCCCTGCCCCGAGAGATCCAGAGCGGCATGCTGCTGCGGGTGCAGCCGGTGCACTTCAACGTGGGAATCAACGAGCAGCAGACGTTGGCCGAGAAGTGAGTGAGCACGTCCGGGATTTACCACCACAGGTGTTTGAGATTGGAAAAAATATTGTTTTGTGTGTTTTTCAGGTTTGGAGACACATCCCTGCAGGAGAACATAAACTCTGAGAGTCTCTCCAGACTGAACTCGTACTACGAGCAGTTCAAAGAAGTCCTGCCGGAGGACTGTGAGTACACAGTTTTCACGTTTTTCCTTCTTTCTAACTTGCACCACAAACCATTAGTGTCGCAACTCCTGCTTTAACCCTTCTTTTTTCTGTTCTTATCTACTTTCAGGCCTCCCGAGGTCTCGCTCTCAGACGTGCCTTCCTGAACTGCTCAGGTTTCTCCGGCAGAATGTCAACGCCAGGAAAAACAAGAACGTAGACATCCTGTGGCAGGCTGCGGAGGTGACATTTGCGCTCTTTTACTCAGAATGTCCGACTGCTTTGTTAGCAACTTTTAATTCTCCAGTAGGATTTTACTGCATTATAAATTTTACAGCTGCTTTTCTCTGAAGATGTCAAAAACGAAATCATCAGCGGTGACTCACCTCTCCTCCCTGCTTGCCTCACCATCTCAGATCTGCCGGCGGCTGAACGGCGTTCGCTTCACCAGCTGCAAGAGCGCCAAAGACCGCACCGCCATGTCCATCACGCTGGAGCAGTGCCTGATCCTGCAGCATGAGCACGGCATGGCGCCGCAGGTCTTCACGCAGGCCCTCGACTGCATGCGCAGGTAGGATGCCCTCACAGTGGCCGAATGGAAAAATGCACAGCTGCAAATCGCACCTGGGCAAAAAAAAAGACAACTTTTACTAAATAAATAACTTCTGTGCAGGGATGAAAAGATCAGGAGTTCATCAGTGTGCTACTTGGTAATCTGACTTTAACTGTTCTCCATGTAGTTTTAACCAATGGGAATACAGTAGGTGTTTAAATGGTGTGTTAGTGGTTACTTCTGTCCCACTTCAAATATGTGGATCCGTCTGCTGTGGGAAATAAGGGAGCAGTGTCTTACTTTTTCTTTTTTAAACTAGAAGATAATATATTTTATGGAGGCTTATTTTCACACTGAAAAACTTTTTTTTTAAAATATATTTTTGATAGTATTTTGTAATACAAGTCAAAATTTCTTGTCGAGAACTTGGTCATTTGAGAGGTATTCCAGGCATGTCCTATCAGGAGGAGGCCCCGAGGCACTTACAGGATTTGCTGGAGGGATTATGTCTCTCAGATGGCTTGGGAGCGACTCAGTTTCCCCTCCTGGATGAGGTGGATGACATGGTCAGGGTGAGGAAAGTCCAGACGTCTCTGCTCAGACTGCTGCCTCCATGACCTCTGTCATGTGAAAGTACAGTTCGGGGGCCTCCTCCCAGTGGGACATGTCCGGAACACCTCACACAGGAGGCATCCTTGTCAGATGCCCGAACCACCTCAGCTGGCTCCTTTCGATGTGGAGCAGCAGCGGCTCTACTCCGAGCCCCTCCCGGATGGCTGAGCTTCTCACCCTGTCTCTAAGGGAGAGTCCAGCCACCCTTCGGAGGAAGCTCATTTCCGCCGCTTGTATCCGCGATCTCGTTCTTTCGGTCACTACCCACAGCTCGTGGCCATAGGTGAGGGTAGGGACGTAGATCGACCGGTAAATTGAGAGCTTCGCTTTTACACTCAGCTCCCTCTTCACCATGACGGACCGGTGCAGCGACCGCATCACTGCGGCCGCTGCACCAATCCGTCTGTCGATCTCCGGCTCCCTTCTCCCATCACTCGCGAACAAGACCCCGAGATACTTGAACTCCTCCACTTGTGGCAGGAACTAGGGCTGGGTATCGTCACTGATTTCTAGAATCGATTCAATTCCGATTCACAAGGTCCCGAATCGAATCGATTCGATCCACGATTCGATTCGATTCGATTTAAATCTGGGAAATTTTGACAGTCAGAAATATAATTCAGATCAGTACATTTACATATTTTTGTATCTATAAAAAGGAAGCTGACACTCGCAAGACTTTATCCAAGGTGTGAGCATCACAGCAGATGCCTTTGTGTCAAAGTAGCTGAAGATAAAACACAGAAAAACATGAAGGTGATTTTCCTGGCCTGGGATTTTATAAAAATATTCTGCAGTACATCAAAAACGAAAGAAAACCATTAATTAATGAACATTACCTCTGACGTTACAGCGGTTTTATTAGAGACACGGCTAAGCATTTTGCATTTTGAATAATTTTAAAAAGTTTCAATTTGTTCAGTATTGAACAGCAGAAATGAGGTTTTCTTTTCGGAAGAATGTAAAAGGGAAAAAAACAGCGGCCGACAGCGCTGTAAACAACAGTAGACTTGTGCGTAACAAGCAAGCGAATAATGAAGAAAGGGAAACTGTTCGAGAGAGAGAGAGGGGGGGGGCGGGGGAGAGGGGGAGGGAGAGAGGGAGAAAGAGAGAGCTGCGCATCGCAATGGAAACAAAACAGTAAAAGAGTGAATTCATGACGATGTTTATGTGAAGCGTTTGGATCTTCTTTTGCTGCTGGTTCGGTCAATATTGTTTGGAGAGAGATCAAACTAACAGCTTTAGAATCAGCGCATAAAGGGCGTGAACACAAAGCGCGGACCCGGATCAGCGAGCTGTCGGCTTTCAGCCCCGACTGTGAGAAAGGCGACATCTAACTGATTCTGATCCGCGAGTCGCGCTGTGTGTTTAAGTCTATGTGCAGAATCCCTGTACCTGCTCTCATTTACTGTTTGGTGGTTCTTGAAATTTTGTGAGATGTCACCAGAGATTCTGGCATTTCGGACAAAATAAATTTATATTAAAAAATCAATTCAGGATTTTAATGAATCGATTTTACGTTATCCAAGCCAGAATCGATTTTAATCGATGAATCGATTATAAAAACCCACCCCTAGCAGGAACTCATCCCCGAAAACCGCATTGTTCCTCCTGTATCCGAGGTTCGACTAGCGGACGAACTCTCCTTTCCAGCACCCTGGCATAGACTTTCCCAGGGAGGCTGAGGAGTGTGATCCCCCTGTAGTTGAAACACACCCTCCGGTTCCCCTTCTTAAAGATGGGGACCACCACCCCGGTCTGCCAGTCCAGGGGTACTGCCCCTGATCTCCACGCAACATTGTAGAGGCGTGTCAACCAGTACAGCCCTACAACGTCCAGAGCCTTCAGGAGCTCGGGGCGGACCTCATCAACACCAGGGGCTCTGCCACCAAGGAGTTGTTTAACTGCCTCAGTTCCCGGAAATTGGCGGGTCATCCCCAGACTCTGCTTCCTCCTCGGAAGACGTGTCAGTGGGATTAAGGGAGGTCCTCGAAGTATTTCTTCCACCATCCGACAATTTTCTCAGTTGAATTCAGCAGCGCTCCGCCAGCACTATACACAGTGCAGGTAGAGCACTGCTTTCCCCTCCTAAGACGCCTGACAGTTTGCCAGAATCTCTTCAAGGCAGTCCGAAAGTCTTTTTCCATGGCCTCTCCAAACTCCTCCCACACCCGAGTTTTCACTTCAGCCACTGCCCGAGCCTCATTCCGCTTGACCTGTCGGTACCTGTCAACTGCCTCCGGAGTCCCACAGGCTAACCAAGTCCGATAGGACTCCTCCTTCAGCCTGGAGGCTGTTGAAATCTCCCAATTCTTTGAATCTTTGGGCTGAAGGAAGGACAATACTCGGTGTATAAATGCTCAATCAACAATCATTTATTTCCATACAATTCAACAATCAGAGCATTACAACGTCCGGACGGGAGAGATGCCTGCAGAGGGTCAACAGCATGTCTCAAAATGGTAGCAACTTTCACAGACTTTTATAGCTAGTAACAGCCCCCCTCCTTGTCATAAAAGCTGCATCTTCACATGTTTTTCTAATTCTTAGCGAGCCTGGCTCCTGACCTTGCCTCCCTGTCTTTCTGTGTGAAGTAGGAAGGGGGGTAAGGAATGTGGTTTTATCTCTTCTGCCCAGACACCTAGTCCCCTGCTTACAGCCTTCTTCACATGATTCAGCAATAAAACATTTCAAGAAAACAGTGTAAGACATTCACAGCTGATCAAGGATACAGAGTAATGCACACTTTATCTAATGAACTACAAAATGATTATGTTTCTTTTATTCAAGAGTATAATAAAGACTAAACTACATACATAGCACACCATCAGAACTAAAGGATAATATATGGCCTACAGCTGTTAACCTAATTTACTACATTGACTACTGGTCATAAAATGGCATATGTTTAACTACTAGTCTCAACAAGGCTCCCTTCACCTCTGGTGTCCACCATTTGGTTCGGGAATTACCACCACGACAGGCACCAACCACCTTGCGGCCACAGCTCAATGCAGCAGCTTCGGCAATGGAGATGCTGAATATGGTCCATTCGGACTCAATGTCCCCAGTCTCCCTCGGAATGCTGTTGAAGCTCTGCCGGAGGTGTGCGTTGAAGATCTCGCGGGCTGGGGCCTCTGCTAGGCATTCCCAGCACACCCTCACTACACGTTTAGGTGCACCGGGTCTGTCCAGCATCCTCCCCCCGCCACCTGATCCAACTCACCACCAAGTGGTGATCAGTTGACAGCTCAGCCCCTCTCTTTACCCGAGTGTCCAGAACATATGGTCGCAGGTCTGGTGATACGATTACAAAATCGATCATCGACCTGCAGCCTAGAGCGTCCTGGTGAAGAAAGTCCAGACGTCTCTGCTCAGACTGCTGCCTCCGTGACCTCTGTCTTGAATCTGTCATGCAGTAAGAAATGGCTGCGTGGAGCTCAGGCTTGTGAGGAAAAAAATATTTTTAAATTTCACGAAAATTGCTTTTTCAGGGGCGATAACAAGCTTCCATAATATTTGGTTGAGTCCTGTCAGAACATCAGCACAAACACTGTCAGCGGCTCCATTTCAGACTAGTGGAGGTGAAGTCTGCACGTCAAAGCAGCCAGTTTCAGCCGCATGCAGTTGTTGGTTAAAGAGACTGAAACCAGGCTGTCAACATGTTTATTTTTGCTGTAATGATGGACATTTTAGCATGGCAGTCTATGGTGACTGACTCGCTGTTGAAGTCAGCCTCAGGCAGACGTTTGAGGTACTTGGTCAGTTTAATTTTTCAGTCCTTGTTGGCACACGTCTGTAAGAGAAAAGAGATATATAATTTCCTTCTGCGTCCACACATCAGTGCATGTCAAAGTTTTCTTTTGTGCCAAAGTGCCTGAGTGATGCTTGTTAGTACCCCCCTCTACATGTATATTACAAACAGGAACCACAGACAAGCACATTTCTGACTTTCTCAAAATTCAGAAGGACAAATGTCCACTTTAAAATGTGGAGACATGGCTGATGTTACGCAGCTCTAGGGAAATACATCCACAGCTTCTCAGATTCAGTGTTTTACTTTATTGAATCTCTAAAATCAGTTTTGCCCATGTGTGGTTTGAAAACTCATCACCTGCTTCCTCTGCATAACGAGGCGAGCTAGAGGCTGTCTCGAAGGTGATGCTCGAATGAGTTAAGACTCAGTTGGTTACCTCACTTCACCGGCAGATTCCTCTCAAAGTTTATCAGTAACTTTTGATGCTTTTTAAACCTAAGAAGGACGCTTACATGGAGAAGAGAGCTACCCAACTGCTACTCAGTCCTTTTAATGGTTATGTCGAGTGTTTGTTGGTCTGTGTTCTTGTCTTGTCTGTCTAAACATCAGTTTGAATATCCGTCTACTTGTCTCAACTGTCTTTCCTTTATTTGTGTAACCAAAACACCTGCCATAGAGTTCCTTCACCCATCCTCATTTTATCGCTTCCAAAAACAATTTCTGCCTGTGTAAAAGAACTGGACTTCGTTTGCCTCTGTGTGTTTTTAAAAAATAAATAAATAAATAAAAATGATCAGGGTTGAAGTCAGGAACACCAGATAAAGGTAGAGATGGGGTGGAGGTGGGTTGCAAAGCGCCTTGCAGAAGCAAAAGTAGGCTACAAGAGCCTTAAAAAGAAGATTAGCCTGTAGAAACATTGGGCTTGACTTTGTGGCAAATGCTACTGTAAACTAACGCTGATTCAATACTTTATAAAGTCAAAAACCTAGGCTTTTCTTTTCCTTCATTTGCTTAAGATTTTTTTTTTTTGGATGAATTCACCCCACATTGTTAAGATAAGATAAGATAGAACTTTATTAATCCCTCGGGTGGGTTCCTCTGGGAAATTCGACTTCCAAAAAAAGCACAGCAACGACCGAAGTTACAGTTACAGAATTGTTATATATATATATACACACACACACACACACACACACACACACACACACACACACACACACACACACACACACACACACACACACATAAATACAGAGACAAATATAAATAAAGTATACAAAGGGGATAAATAGAATAAATAGGAATAAAAAATAAAAATACAAGTGAATTGCACATTTCAAGTATTACTATGGATAGTGTTACTATGGAAACAATCATTCTCTGTTCATGACAGCAAATTAGGGTCACTGAAGGTAAAAAAAAAAACTAAATAAATTAAAGGAAGTAGATAAATCAAAAAAGGGTCTGAGTGAGAGGAGTGAAAACTCAAACTTTTAGAGTTGAAAAACAGAGGCGCAGATACAGAGGTTTTCTCATACATTATTCATTTTTTGTGGTAAATTTGCTACTTTTTCCTCTGAAATTTGCCATTTTATTCATTTTCCACATTTATCTTGTATATGTTTGTAACTTTTCTTGGAAATCTGTCACTTTTCTCTCAAATTTCCCACTTATCTTGGTAAATTTACAACATTTATCACTTAAATGTATCCATTAATGTAATTTAAATTTCTTGTGAAATAAGCATGTTGTTTGCGACCCTTTTTCTTGTAAATGTACATTTAACTCTTTAATTTGCCACTTTTTCTGGTAAATTTACTAGTTCATGTGATTTTCTTGTGAAATAGCCACATTTCTTTGCCATTTATTTGGCGCATTTATCTTTAACCTTAAAGTTTTTTTTCTTAAAAATTCTAACCACTCTCACTCAGCCCCCTTTAAAAGAAATGTTTTCATTTACAAAAAAACCCAGGAAACACGAGGGATGCTGGGAATTTGTATTCCTGAACGGAGCATTATTGATATTTATGTGATTTCCTGCTGGAGGACAGTCAGTGTTTCTCCTTTAAAAGCCTCTGAAAGTGTTTGTTACTTTCTCTGTCGACGGTTGTGTGACTTCCTGTTGTGAATATTTCTGTTAAAGATGGAAACACGCCTGTCTACAATAAAGTCCTGCAGATACTCGCATGATATGATGTCTCTTCACCTTTCTTCCTCTCCCCTTTTTCCTCTCCTCCTCCTCACCAGCCGACGTGCATGAAATCCGATCATTTTTAGAATTTGTTTTATTATGTTGGAGCTCAGAAGCATGCTAAACAATGCTTGGAGATATCGGCCCCCTTCACTCCCTCTTTTATCCCCAGCTATCTGCACTAAGTGGTTTAAAGTGGATGAAGTAAATGGATAAGACACCCTTATTGCATGTTACCTCTAATAGGACGCCATCTTTATCATTTATAGTCTGAAGTTCTTCCTTTAAGCTTTACTCCTTCAATAAAAGGGTGTTTTTTCCAGTCTTTTCCCTCCATCTGTCCCTCCTTCCTCCACCCATGTCTTAGAGTATATAAACATGGAGAGCCATTGCTGTGTTTTCTTACCTTCTTTCCCTTTCTTAATTTCTCTCTTTTCTCTCTCCTCCTCCTGTTTCCTCCTCCTCTTGTTTCCCGTTACATGATTGCTGTTTTGCTCCTGTGATTGGCTCATTTTTGCGGGGTTGTTGTGTTGTTGATTTCTACTCCGTCCGCCCATTTGTCGTCGCCTTGATATTATTGCTTTTATTTTGGTCTAAAATGCCTCCGGTCATTGTGGATGTGGCTTCTTCACTGTCACTCTGATTTTTTTTTTTTTTTTTGGTCACGTGTTAATTTGCCGTCGCACTTGTGTGCACTCACACTCCATCTGTTTATTTTGGCCTCCTCCTTCACCTTTCCTCCTCCCTTCTTGCAATTTCCTCCTTATTTCTTCTCCTTCCTCCTCCGTCCCTCTTCTTATCTTTATTTCCCCCTCTTTTCCTCCCTCCTTCCCCCTGCCTTGTTTGCTGCTTCACACAACCACCTCCTCCTCCTTCTCCTCTTCTTCCTCTTCCCGTCCCCGTGGCTCGGCAGCATTGGCACGAGGGAGGGGGTGATCCAGAAGAACCTGAGCGGCTTGCTGCCAGTGCGTGACTTCCGGCTGGACCCCAGCCTCATGTACTCCCTGCCCCTGCTGGCCCTCAGCCCCAACCTCCTGGTGGTGTGGATCTTCCTCAGCATGGCCTACTTCCTGGCCAAACTGCGCTGCAGCTGAGCGAGCAGCTCTACGCTGGAAGTGACCAAATGTCAAACGTACTGCGAGGGTGGGCGGGGACTCTCCACGCTGACTCCCCGGGGTGTTTCTGAAACTGTGCCACTGACCTGTGAGAGGGGTGTAATCAGCTCACACACACTGTCCCACCCTCACTAAGGGCTGTACGCGACTTACGTCCCACTTATCAGCAGCCACGCTTTGGGCTTTTTCTTTCTTTTCTATTCTTTAAACATCTTTTTCTTTTTTCTATTAAAAACCTGTCATAGCTCAGGGGTGTCAAACTCATCTTATTCGTGGGCCACTAACCCAATCCTGTATGATCCTAACAGGACCAGAAGGCTAACCTCTTCCCACTCCCCTAAACCTCCAAATTGTTCTTAATGTAATGAATTGATCTGATTTATAAATCTGATAAACTCTCTGTGATATCTTGAACTCCTGAGACCCTGCATCATCATACAGGGATATATGGTAACATATTTACTCTTCATTCTTCTTAATAAAGTGTTTATCTTTTCAAAAAAACACAATGATTACTTTATTCTGGTGGGCTGTCAAAGAAATAGTGGAGTTAAGATTAGGTCCAGCTAATCGTAAATCGCTAAGAAAAATTAAAAATGCATCCCTAACGAGAGCTCGGGTGTCCGGAGGTTAAGGACAGAGTATAACGAGAAGACGTCCTCAGTCTTGCAGGTCTAGCGACCCCTGCCTGTCAACCACCAATAGTTATGGAAAAATGTGCAGCACCCACTTTGGTGGGCCTTTTGAAATGTTCAGATGACATTTTTTTTGTCTCTATTACAAGTTTTACACCTTTCAGTTTCACTGCTGCTTAGTAAGCAGTTGCAGACAAGTTGTCTCACTTGCAAAATATGAGTGACTCCTGGCTATCCAGTAGCAGCTACAACAGTGACGTTTGTAGTGCAGCACCGTGTACGTCTTTGCAACCACTTGGCAACCTATTCAGTAATGCACATTTTTCCCTAGCAACCTGTGGTTGCCAGGGATTCACCAACTGGTTTCTAGTTCTGTGTGCCTGAGGTCTTACTGGCCTAGTTCTATCCCACTTGTTTGACACTCCTGATATATTAATTGTGTTGCCTACATTTGAGCGTGAGGCCACATGCCATGTTCACACTAAGCCTGCTGAATGTGAATTCTACATGAATCCATTCATGTGTTTTTTTAGGATGATATTCGTCCACGTGTACACGCTGAAATTACCCAGATTATTTCCTTCTCTTCTCTCTCTTTTTTTTTTTTTTTTTTTTTTTGTCCAGGATTAAGATAGCAGACACTGCTGTTTTAAACTCACGATTCACTTGTCACTACAGTCCAAAACGCTGCCACGTGATTAATCCTTTTTTTGGGCTTTTATGTGAAATACTAAATTTTAACCATTACGATGTCCTAAATCTCCAATTCTGTTTTCTTTACTGAGGTTTAACCAAACATGCATTTTTCTAAGACTTTACAGAAACTAACGCTGCAATTTTCAGATTCAGTGTATCTGAAAAAGCTCAGTTTTGTCCGCATGGACGGTATTTGCCAAAAAGAGGACTTTCAAAAAAAATTTGGCTGGCTCCATGCGAACATATAACACAAAGCCATTAAAAGACATTAAGATATTACCTTTAGTAACTCACAGGATTATCCACTTCCAGTACTGCCTAACGAGAGTGTATTACTTCTTTCTTAGTGTATAGCGCCCTCTGATGGACATATTTTGCTCCTTTGTGATGGTCAGTTAGTACTCTGCCTTACCCTTCACTGGTGGAAGGTAACAGTTTATTGTAAAGAGTATATAATGTGTATAAGGATAAGCAGATGATATCTAAACTTTGCTTTCAGGAAAGACCCACAGTAGCAATCAGATGATTATTTTATTCATGATTTAAGCTCAGCGCAAACAGCTTATATCATCAAAACATTTTCTGGAACATTTGGTTTATCATTGTCTTCCATGTGCTTTTGCACTTGCCCCACACGCTAATGTGGAGGAACCTAAAGCTTTTATCTCGTGCCAAAATGAAGCAAGTACGCGCTTGCTTAGATATATATTTTTAAGGCAGCATTTGCTAGTTTTTGTTTCTTTTGGTCTTCCTGCTTCTTTATAGACGGTGGAAGCATTTTCCTGCTTCTGCCTGAGCTTTTGCACTTTCCAGCAGATCCGGGTCTGTCTCTGTCTTTGTTTAGATCCAGCCTATTGAAATGTTTATGTGAGGTAGTGTTAGGAATCACCTGATAGCCCTGTTTAATCAGAAAAAATGAACTGAACCCATTAACTGACCGTTTACTTGATGGACATTAAACACTTGTGCTGCTGATATGAAAACTATGCTTGTTCACATTCATTTAGCCTTAAACAAAAAGCCCCGTGACATGTGTGACCCGTTTTAAAAGAGGAGTTCACTGAGCAGGAATACTGCTCTGAACTGTGTCGACTAAATGCGTATTGGCACAAGTACAAGCAGTATTTCGAACTCCTAGCACACCCACAAAAATAAAAATAAAATCATAAAAGCTGAAATATTGTCGCTAGTAGACGGAACAATCTAACAGTCTTATATTGAGTGTAGAGTGTGCCAAAATAAGTAACATCAATGTGAAAGCTGTTATTTTTTACGTTCAAACCAGTGTTAAAAAATAGATGTGGAAAAAAATATTTAGTTAACTGGAATAAAATGAACAACTAGACTTTTGAAAAAGAAAACTACTTGAAATGATGCAACCACATAGCTGCCTTAAAATAAATAACAATACACTGGAAATGTCTTTGCAGTTAATTTGGTCTTAATTTAAGTCTAAATATGATAAATGTCTGCTGTAAAAGTTAGCAAAATAAAAATAACTACAACTAATGTAAACTAAAAAAAACTTTGAGTTTCTCTTTAATTAATTCCTTATTAAAATTAAAGCTGCCCTGCTTAGTAGATTCAATGTCGAAATGCTCATTTAGTAGTGATGGCGATACTGAAATATCGATTCCTCCGATACCAGTCATTTATGTTCTAGAATCGATTCTCGTATTAAAATATCGATATTTTAGTAATTTAGGGTAAATTTGTAGTTTATCATTAACAGGAACACAGTGGAAATAAACTATATCATTCGGATTGTCTACATTGGAAGGAACTACTTCCTCTTCTGCCTTTCATAGGTAGGTATGTAGGTATGTTCAGGCCTATACTTTAGTGGCACAATTTACTGTCTTTGAGTCCAGTGTTTTGTATTTGCATTGCACAGCTTTACTGTTTTACTTTTCTCCTGCTGCTCTTTAGTGTCAGCTGTTTCCCCCATGAGCTGGTGGAGACCAAAAATGGAGCAAAAACTTTGATTTATCAGGTAGTCACAGTATTAGCTCCTCTTCTTTTTCTTCCTCCTAGCGTTATTCCCACTCTGCGGGGTCTGCTTTTCTGCAAAGCCGCCTCCATTTGGCACGGCCAAGGGCGTCGTTCAGGTTGGCGCTGATATTCTTCACGTTGCCTTTAATTTGGTCCATCCATCGCCTTTTTGGTCTGCCCCTTGGTCGCCGTCGCAGTGCTGTTCTTGCCACAGAGTTTTAATCACTTCTGACCACATGCCCATACCATCGCAATTGCACTCCTTGCATCTTCTCTGTGATTGGTGCAATACCCAGCCGCTTCCGGATGTCGATGTTCGTGACGTGGTCCTATTGTGTCAGGCCCAGGCACCATCGCAGCATCCGCATTTCCATTGTGTTAAGGGCCTGTTCGTGCTTTGCGGTGGCTGGCCAACACTCTGATCCATAAAGGGCCACAGGGCGCACTACACTCTTGTAGATCTTTGACTTGAGGTGGTCGGGCATTCATCGGTCGCACAGGACACCAGTGACTTGACGCCACTTCATCCAGGCCTCATTAATCCTGGCTCGTACGTCTGGCAGGATGTCGCCGTCATCGCCATCACAGTATTATCTCCTAATGCTAGTAATATTTATTAAAAGAATCACATATTTAACTAAAAGCAACCTTTTGAATTGTACCCCTTTGATCAGTTAAAATTCAAGTCAGACTACACAGCAATAATATGACCCATAATTAACCAGAATACTTTTAATTATCTTTTACTGTCTTTACTGCCAAAACAAAAAAAGTCCTGTAGCCTGGATTTGCTCATTATCATTAAAGTGACCCTCTCAAGTTTAAAGTTTAGGCATGAGTGGCTGTTTTGTCATTCTTTTATCTCTTCATGGACTCAGGTTTTTCCAGTCTGGCTGAGTGTTATTTATGGGTTCAGTTCATTTATAAGACACCGTCACATCCTGGTGTTCACCTGCCCAGAGGCTGAGACTGGCCAGCGATGGCACTCTTCAAACACTTTAATTGGTCCCAGTGTGCCAAAATAGATGCAGTAAGTCAGCGATTCGACCCACATCTGCTCTGCAGCTTTCAGGACAATGCAGTCGAGATCAGCTCTGTCTCACCGACTGACAGAACTGATCTCTGCGTACTTCAGGATGCAGCTTGTAACTGGAATGTATGATTGTAGGATATTCAGGGGAAATGTGTTTGCATTGCTGCAGCTTGTGAACCCTTTAGAGCATTTATCTGTACCAGCCGATATGTTTACATGAGCTTTATAGAGACAGTAGAGTGTTTGATGAGTAATGTGAGGTGTTAAGATGCAAAGAGTTTAGGCTATTAAAGATGGGATGTCTGCATTCATTTTGGCTTATGCATCCTAGAAACAAGGGACCAATACACAATGCAGTGTGTGTCCCTCTTGTTTCAGGCATTCTTGTGTCAAGTAAAGATCCCAGTGTGATGATTTCTGTTAGCTGATTAACTGTTGTTTCTAGTCTTACCTTGCCAACAGTCCAGAACCCAAAGATAATTTGCTTACTAACATATTTTTAAAATAGCAAATTTACCATTAAAAACGCAAATATTTGGCATTCATGTTTAATAAATGGCTAAAATAATAAAAATACATGCCAACTAATTAAGCCACTGGATCATCAGTTAATCATCTTCTTGATTTTATCTAACTTTATGCACTTTTAATAGAGCTTCCTATAAGAATGTTGTTTTGATGTTTGATATGCCCACTGTTAATTATATCATTGTATTATTATGAAGAGCCTTATTTCCCAGTTACTAACTCCATGGCTTCCATGATATTTTGGTTATATTGAGAATGAAGTAAACGGGACCTACTTTGCTTTTTTTTTCTTATTTAGTGCACGGCAGCACGGTGGCACGGTGGTTAGCACTGTTGCCGCACAGCAAGAAGGTCCTGAGTTCAATTCCAACATCAGGCCGGGGTCTTTCTGTGTGGAGTTTGCATGTTCTCCCCGTGTTTGCGTGGGTTCCCTCCGGGTACTCCGGCTTCCTCCCACCGTCCAAAGACATGCAGCTTGTGGGGATAGGTTAATTGGATAATCCAAATTGCCACTAGGTGTGAATGTGCAAGTGAATGTGAGTGTGAATGGTTGTCTGTCCCTGTGTGTTGGCCCTGCGACAGACTGGCGACCTGTCCAGGGTGTACCCCGCCTTTCGCCCTATGACAGCTGGGATAGGCTCCAGCGCCCCCCGCGACCCTGAAAAGGATAAGCGGAAGCGAATGGATGGATGGATGGATGGATGGATAGTTTTAAATATATATAGCCCCTTTTCCATTAGTGCCTACTCGTGTCGTCTCGCTACTATTTACTGGGTTTTCCATTAGGTGATAGTACCTGGTACCAGGTACTGGGTTTTTTTGGGGGGGTTTTTTAGCACCTACTCGCTCAGGGTTCCAAGCGATCCAGGGCGATCTAAAAATGTGACATCAACAGACTGCATGCCACCTATTGGCTCGTCAGTGACGTCACTCCATGAGTCATTAGAGCGTCTCCCTCAGGAAAATCAAAACTGCCACTTTTAAAACCCGGCAACAAGGAAAATGGGTTCAAAAAGCAACGCTGTGGTCCCAGAGTCTGGAAAAAAGCCACAGACCAAGCAGGAGGTATATCGTTGCCTCGACGTCCACCTTTGTGGTTCTTATCCTGTGAAGAGTGCTATATAAATAAAGTAAAGTAGGTGGTACTCGATTGTAATGGGGGGAAAACGATTTGAGGCAAGTCGTGCTGTTTTGAGCTGAGACGAACCGAATAGGTACTAATGGAAAAAGGGCTTTTGTGACAGGAAATTCATATTAAATGGAATTCTTATTAAAAAACTTTCACACAGGAGAAAAACTTCGGTGAAAATAGTCTAGTAGGCACTAACAGTACAGCTCGCAAAGCATTCAGTGCTACCCCTCAGCAGGCTTCCCGATACTGGCCTATTCAAAGAAAGTAGACTTTCAGGTGAGGGTGCTCTTAGGTCTCAATCACGCAGGCTTAGAGAACAGTTGCCAATGCCTGGTAACCACAGTTCACTAGGGAAAAATTAGGGTTCCCTAACTAACTGCGAGTGCTTGTCGGCAGTCGCAAGTGGAAATTGATTGTTAACCCTGTTCATGCAGTCATACTGATGGCTAGTTACCCCCTAATTGGAAGGGGAAAGGGTGTATTCTCTAACCAGTTGGTGATTGATTGCTGGGGGTTGCTTGTTGTTGCTAGGTTGTAAAGTATATGGTGCCCTACCGAAAACCTCCTTGTCATTGCTTTGGTTCTGAGCAGATTGTAACTTTTCATGTTTCATTCAAACCAGAAACTCAGAAAATTTGCCTTCAAAGTAAAAGTTGTTGGTTTCAGTTTTAAAACTACAGTTGCACTAGGGATAAGGTTACAGACTGTAGCACAACCAAAATTATGACAACTGTTGGCATTGAACTTGCAGTGGCTAGTTGAAGACTGGGAAGCTACATCCAGATGAACAGAGTCAGCTGTCTGGACTTTTCTTACCTGGATAACTGAGCGCGGAACGAGGACAGACCAAAGCAATCGCAGAGAGGATTTTGTTGCAGCTGACTTCATGCAATGATAGCCAGCAACCTCATCAAATATGTCAAGAAATAGATGATTTTCCTTTGAAACCTGTCAGGGGTTGCTGACCAGTCTCTAGGCCTGTGTGACTGTAGCCTTAAAGAGAAAGTTAGGGACAGAAGATAAACTGAGGGACCTCTGTGAAATATTAAGTATATCTGAACTGTGAGCCATCCATAGCTACTCTAATACAGTGCGCCAATAAAATCATAGAGCTGGAAACAAGCATAGTAGGTCCTCTTTAACAATGTATGTGGAAACTGTGTTAGAAACCAGAAGCACTTAGATTGTTTTACATATTGGAAATCTGTAATGTAAAAATCAATATCTTTGCTTGTAAAGCTAACCATCAGCATCGGTCGCCTCCCTAGAGTTCAGAGGCTCTGCCTCATTAAGATCGACCCAGTATGGAAATGGATCAGACTAAAATAGCTTCCTTTGGGGAGCTTACCCATGCTGATGACCTCTAAGCAGTCACATACTACAGTAAAATGATCCTTCCTGTATGCTTTCTTTTGGATCCTGAAAATATTGAACATCTTTCAGACTGCTTTGAGAAATGTTTTGTGTCACAGGAAATGCAGTATACGTGTAGTAATTTCAGTAAAATATCAGTCTTGTGCTTTATATTAAAAGAATAATATTAAATTTGGGGATTTACTTCCTGGAAGGTTAGTGAGACGATTGGTACCATTTTTAATAAAGCGGCTAGTTAGCTTAATTTAGCTAATCTTATAAAACTAAAAGTTGTTTTTATTCTTTAAATATTTAACAATCTTACATTGTTAATGTAATTACAGTTAGGATACTGTGTAAAATGTGAATATAGACAGAATACAATGATTTGTAAATCTCACATTGATATTTTATTCACAGTACAACAGAGAAAACATACAAAGTTTAAACTGAGAAATAAAAATATTAGCTTAAATTGAATTTGATGGTAGCAACATGACACAGGGCAGTGTTTACTGCTGTGCAGCATCCCCTCTGCTTTAGCAGTCTATAAATATCTGTAAACTGAGGAAACTAACTTTTAGACTTTTGGGAGAGTCCATTTACTTCTGAGAAACTCTGCCCGTCTATAATGGTACATTTTCTCAGTTTAAACATATTTTTCCTATGTAAAGAAAATGGGAGTTTATGAGATTTGTAAGTCATCATATGTTTTTATTTACATTTTATGTTGTGTCCTAACTTTTTTGCTCATAAAGGAAAGGGCCTTTAGTCTTTAAAGCTGCTGGTTGGTGGATTTTGTTTCTTTTGAACTCAGCCAGGCTAGCATTTTATTCCTTTTTACCCATTTTGTCTATTAGCTGTAAGCTAGCTTAATGTTTTAAAGTAAGACTAAAAATAAAGCTGGGTAAAAGGCTTTGTGAAAAGCTACAAAAGGTATTTTGAAAATCCACCAGCACCCTTAAAGCTCTTTTTTTTAAAAATCTTTAATTAATATAAAATATGTTTTGTTTTTTTTTTATCAACAATATAGCTAACTAAAGCTAACTATCTGCTGGCGGAAGCTTAGCATGCTAATGTGAGTGTGGGGTCAACTTTTTTTTTCTTTTTTTTTTAGCTCAAATCCAGCAACAATGCAACTACAAATTGTCTCAATTTAAGTGATTATACGCCGCTTTTGAGGTTTTTAGCATTAGTTTTAAGGTTATTGCTTTCTTATCATCTGTTGAACTACCTCTGTGAGCTTAGCATTTATTCAAAAATAAAATAATATCAAAACTTATCATCGCTGAGCAGTAGGAATGTAAGTATTATTGGGAAATGGTAAAAAGTTGTGGAAGTTTGATCAAGACTAAATGCCAGTGAGGGATAGTGGTTTCAGATACTTTGAACATTGAGTCCCACTATACCTGCAGGTGTAACTACCCTAAAGTGCTTCCTACAAAATTAATCTAATGTTATATTATCCACCTGAAGAGAAAACATCAGTTTGCCTTTTCCTTTGCTTTATTTATTTATTTATTTTTAGGAAATCAGATATATCAGAAAATATATTTGTACTGCTGTAGATAAACTATATTTAAATGCCTGTATTGCCAAAATGCTTTATTTATCATATTGTTGTCTGCTATATGTATACATATATATATAGTCTGCGGTTATTCCAAAGTAGAGTGTGTATATATTGATTATTATAATGCTTGTGCCATAACTGTCACGCTGTCATTACTCTTGGTCACAGCTGAACATGACTGTTGTTGAGTTCCCTGTAATATGCATATTTATATGTATTTTGTTGTGTTGTGACTGTTAGCTGTGGATTTGATTGCTTCTCTGTTTGCAGGTGTTTTCAAACCTCGTTTTGACGGACTTGCACTGGTTTTGTGGCTCTCTTGTTGTTTAAGTTAGCAAACAGCAGGTACCAGATTTTCTGTTCTTGTTCACGTCCAAAGGCTTTTTATCTCGCTGAGTATCGCGAACCCCAGAAAACCTCCCCTTTTCCTGCTCAAATAAATGCTTCCTGCATCCACCTGCAGAATGTAAACCGTGTGATATTTTATAGTCTTTAAAGTTTTGCACTCTCATCTTATTCTAACCTGCTTTAACGTGTCAGGTTCTACCTGGCTATCCTTGAACATGCTTCAGCTGTGCTCTGAATAAAGAGACAAATGTGATTATCCAGCTGGTAGCAGACAATTTGGAGGTCGTTTATCTATTTATTCATGTGTTTGTCAGTCCATGTGTCATAATGTGCATTTGTTGTGTCTATGAATGGATTTTGTTTTTTTTTAATTCGGCAGCAGTCATGCTGTTTATCAGGTTAAGAAACATGTTTTGGGCTGCTGCCTTAGTGGTGACTGGCTTGTGACCCCCCTGAGGATGAGTGTCTCTCCTCCTGGTCTCAAACCAGAGATCTTTAAGGCGTGGGGGAACTCCAGGCCTGAAGGGCCGGTGTCCTGCAGGTTTTAGATGTGTCCTTCATCCAAAACAGCTGATTCAAATGGCTAAATGACCTCCTCAACATGTCTTGAAGTTCTCCAGAGGGCTGGTAACAAACTAATCATTTGATTCAGATGGGTTGACCTAGGGTGATATCTAAAACCTGCAGGACACCGGCCCTTGAGGCCTGGAGTTCCACCGTGCCTGCTTTAAAATATGACTGCTTCACCTGAGCCTTTCTAGAGTAAATTTGAAAGAGTGTAAACTTACTGACCTTTGCTGGTCATAAGCAGGAATTGCTATTGTGAAATAATCCATAGGCTTTATTTATTTATTTATTTATTTATATAATAAAAAATACATTTTTTTTTTTAACCCTTGAACCCTAATGTGCTTTTTTTTGTCACTAACATTGGGCCTATTTTACTTGATATACTGTTAAAACATACTTAACATCAACAGTACTCTCCTTTCTCTACGTAACCTCTATGCAACGTCTCAAAACAAAATAAAGGAATCATGGCGGGACCCTCCAGGCTCTAATGCACCGCAATGAAAATCACGTAGCTAATATCACGTTGGTGAAAATTACCTGACGTTAGTGTTCTCGGGTTGAGACAGATGCTTTTTTTTTTTTTTTTTTTTTTTTTGTTGAACGTTTTTAAATTAAAGTTTCAGTCTTATTTTCTGTCATTTGTACTAACATTACATTTAGTGATCTGACTGCCTGTCTGCATGGTAGATTAGATTGATATAAAGATTAGATATAAAACCTGTAAAACATGTTTTCATCCATTGTCTCCATCCTGCATTCTTTCTACTCCTGTGCCTATAAAAATCAGTCATTCTACAGACATCTGTGACAAAATTGACCCTGCTTCTCATTCAATCTCCTGCTTCATAATCACAAAACTATCAGAAATGTGTTCACTGGTCTCTAGTTTTGAGTCTTACTGAATATAATGTGATTTAAATTTATTTTTTTTTATTTTGGTTCCATTTGAAGTGAAATCGACCACACAGTGAGCACTTCTCAGTCACATTCACACCTTATGTGGACAGCTCTGGTTTAAAAAAAAAAAAAATAAGGCTGAGGAGTCACAGCATCACAACAACTAAAGTTACCTTTAATTTTCATGGTAACCAGGAGAAATAATAGAATAGATTTTTATAATATTTTAACTTTGTTTAATATTTAAATCCATTTCCTTTTGAAAATAGTGTTAGTTTTACAAGTTCACAAAATTGAGTTTATCCCAGAATTTCAATCCATCAACAAGAGTTTCCCTTTGATTTCATATGAAGAGACGTGTGTCCTCTAACAGAACTCTTAGTCCTTTGCACTCATGGTTGAATGATCATTTTCATCTTTTCTTCTCATCATGTGCACAAGTCATCATTTCTGCTTTTTTTTTTTTTTCCTTTTGCTCTCATTCTGCCTGTGAATGCCCTCTCTCCCCTCTGTCTCCTCCTCCTCCTCCTGTCTCCTCAGCGAGGGCTGTAGGCGAGAAAACACTGTGAAGAACGTCGGATGCCGAAAGTACGCGTTTAACTCGCTGCAGCTCAAGGCCTTCCCCAGACACTACCGACCGCCCGACGGCACCTTTGGCAAAGTGGAGACCTGACTGGAGGAGATCAGAGGACTGCTATGCGATCAAACTGAGTACAGTGAAGATACTGTGATGAGAGACTGTATAATTTCACCATCATGTGGCCTGGTTCCTGCTGTAGAGGTTTTAGATTAGATTATCGTGGAGGTAGACTGAGTGACTGAATGTCACACTAACAAACAGTAGCTCCGTCCTGAAAAATAAAGACGAAAAACCACCTTAGTGGAATGACTGTTTTTAGGTACTGTACACATTGCTTAGAAATGTTTTTATTTTTTACTATAGAAAAGCACTGCCTCACTTCCACTTCCAGTACTGATGTAATCGATATGAAGGATGCATAATTTCTGTTCTACAATAAAGATGAAGAATATCAGAAAATCTGCAACTGTGTTTGACTTCTTTCCAAATGAATACAAATGCAAACAAATACAAATACAAACAGACTTAGTTTTAATAAACCTATATTTGCACTTGTTAATTTCCCAATACACCGAAGATTGGGGGGGGACAAAGTAACACCCCCTTGATTAATAATGTGACTAACCACATTTTGGAAAGCTTTCAGTTCAGTTTCATGAGCCATACTCAGATTACTGCCAGACCTGCTGAATCAATAAATCTGTTAAACGGAACCAGTCTGACAAAGTGAAACAGGCTAAAAGATCGCAAACAACAACACATCAGGCCATGATGCAAAGAAACGGCTGAGAAACAAAGCCAGTGACATCTGTCAGTTTAGGAAAGGTCACAAAGCCATTTCTGACTCCAGTGAACCACAGTGAGAGGCATACACACATAAAGAAAACTTGGGACAGTGCTGAAGCTTCCCAGGAGTGACCAGCCCACCAAAATTACTCCAAGGATGCATCGACGACTCATCCAGGAGGTCACAAAAGAACTCAGAACAACAGCTAAAGAACTGCAGGCCTCACTAGTCTCAGCTAAGGTCAGAGTTCATGTTTCAACAGTGAGACAGAGACTGGGCAAAAATGGCCTCCATGCAAGAGTTCAAGGAGAAAACCACTGCTGACCAAAAAGATCGCAAAAGCTTGTCTCAGTCTCACATTTACTAAAAACATCTTGATGATCCCCAAGAAAATATTCTGTGGACTGACGAGACAAAAACTGAACTTTCTGGAAGGTTTAAGTCCCGTTACATCTGACATCAAACTAACAGCATTTCATAAAAAGAACATCACAGCAACAGTCAAACATGGTGGTGGTAGTGTGATGGGGCTGCTTTGCTGCTTCAGGACGACTTGCTGTAACTGATGGAACCTTGAATTCTGCTCTGAAGGAGGATGTCTGACCATCAGTTTATGCTCTGAAGCTCAAGAGCACTTGGGTTATACACAATGTTGGGTAAGTTACTTTAAATTAGTAACTTAGTTACATTACTAGCTACTTAAAAGTAACTCAGTTACTTCAAGTTACTCGTTACTTTCAAAGTAACTAGTTACTAGGGAAAGTAACTTTGGTTTTACTCAGAATTATCTTGTTAATGTGTTGCTTCCATAACTGGATACCCAGCAAGATTGCAGTCTTCTAGCTTGCTTACTTGCCACAAGTGCACTGTGCATATTTACACAAGAGAAATCCCACACCTGGACCGTCATTGACTGCTGCCATGATTCTAGCCTACGTCACAGCGTCATGTGCGCTTTTTACATCCAACACAAAAACTGCAGTCGTGGTGCTTTCGATTGTACTCAGAACTCAGAAATTCTGCCTTCTGAATAGGAAGATGTAGGTAACACCAGGCTGCAGATGAGCTGCACACAGGGCTGGACTGGGACAAAAAATCGGCCCGGGCATTTTGACTAGAGACCGGCCCACCATTATAGGAATAATCATAAAGCTTTTGAATGAAAACAAACATTGTTGTGACAGTGATGTACACTGTTCTGATGGTATATATGCTTCAATCTATCAATCGTTTGTTGTAAGACTCAGATAATTATTTTTTAAAGCTAGATATTTTAAATGAGAATAAGAAAGAAAAGTATTTCTTCGTGCCCCCCTTTCCCTGTTAATGCCCTACCTGGCCCCCCCTGGCAACACTTTGCTAGACCCGCCCCTGCACAGTTACCAGCTGTCAGCTACCTAAAAAAGGATCCTGGTGTTATTTGTCTCTCAGAAACAGTTCATAACTTCCCTTCAACTCATTCATGTCACCTAAAAGGTAAACCTGTTTCTCCATCACAGCTCTGATGATCCAGTAAGGACATCTCCTGGTTACATCTTCATGTTTCCCTCTCACCCATAGCTGGACTGGCCATCGGGCATACCGGGCATTTGCCCGGTGGGCCGCTGGTGATTTTTTGTTTTTATGGGCCGATGGATTTTTTTTTTTTTTTTTTTTTTTTAGGAAGGGTATATATAATGAAAGGTGTTGGATTGGCCAGTTGGTCATGATCGACTCTGGGCTGGACCAATTACAGCTGAGGAGGCCGGATGCACCCGCCCCCTAGTTTAGCAATCACGTGATTTTCGCGCATTGCATGCCGGGAACTAGTGGCAAAATAATCCAAGTACCGCATCAAATGCAAGCATTTGCAGCACCGCAAAACGTTCATTCTCCGGTTCCAATACCTTCTTGTTTTTTCTTTGCCGCACAAAAAAGGAATGTACAAAACGAAGGAGAACAATGCCGGTCCGTACAAAGACAGACTCGACGAAAAGACAAAGAAAAGATACGAGAAAAAAACTCAAAGGTGTGAAAGGGTCAGACCCTTACGAGCACACAGAGTGGACAAAAGACGTTAGCGTGCTGCCCAACTTTCACCACGCTCAGATTTATAATTATACGGTTCTTGGAGTGAGTGCATACACTCATGAAGTTTAGTAACTTCAGGTCACTGCAACAAGCCCAGGTACAGTTTACCGACGGATGGGTACAGGACCTTGAAACGCACCGTGTAGAACGAAAGACCATCGTACGAACAAAGGTAAGTTTACCAGTCTCACAAATCGTCATCATAAATACACATTCGTTAACCGTTTATTAATATAACCTTTGAGCTCAACGGTAATTAATTAGTGGAAATAATTTCTGGTAGCATCACAGAAATGTAGCAGTGACAATAATATTGTATGCTGTAATCACACTGGGCAATTAGTGATACAAAAAACCTGTTTTATCCTGTGAATAAAAGTATGTGTTTTTGTCAATGTACCATAATAACAGAAGCGAAACGCAATATTGTGTCAGCACAATTCACTATTTATGCACAATAAACACAATAAACAAAGGAGCATAGCGCGACAATTTATGTTCAGCGCCAGACTTGCTTGTAACCTATATCACCAATTATGTTAAGAAAAATGACGCATTAACTACTACAAAACTCTGACCTTTGTGGGAATGCTTGGAGCAGACTAACATGTGAGCTGGAGTGTTCTGAGACGTTATATTTGGTATATCCAGACCATCCGTCGGCTCTTACTTCGGAAACATGGCTTAAAAAATTTCTCTTCAACGACGTAATCCGATAAAAAAAACAAAAAAAAAACGATCTCTTTACCCGTCGGCTTCCTGTGGCTGTCATGCGACCGCCTATTGCAGTTAATAATACAACAGCTTCTTGCCATTTTTTGGGTTTCTTTTTATCGCTGTGTAACTGAGTTCAATTGAAAGCCTGCGTGCGCTAGTACCTCTTGCCACAAGTTCCCAGAATCCTTTGCGGTTTTTACCCCTGAATGACGTCACATTTTCAATCTTTATCCTGGTGGGCCGGTCTCTAGTTAAAATGCCCGGGCCGATTTTTTGACCCAGTCCAGCCTTGCTCTCACCAGATAACCAAACTGATATCATGACCAGCAGGTTAACAGCTGTGGCTCCAGCAAACATCAGCTGATACTAGAAATTAATATTAAATAAATTCTAACAACAGCTGATCAAGCTTAAACGTGCTGCTGTTGTTTAGCGCTACATCCACTGGTTTCTTCTTTCTGGCGCAAAGTGAGCGATAAACAAACGAGAGAGAAAAGCCGATCAGCTGATCATTGATCAGTTTCATGATTGAAGTAGAAACAGGAGAGAAAGAGAGAAGAAGAGGCAGCTGTGCAGCGTAAACACAGAATAACTCCAGCTTTGTGTCTTTTTCATTGTAGCTGAAGTCCGGGACAAACTGCGTTCCTCTTCACCTCAATACGAAACGCGAAATATTTTCTCTGAAAACGAGACGATTCTGTTTTTTACAGGACGGCTGGCAACTCTAATAATTAACCTTATGAACAAAATAAAGTTCAACATCAGTAACATAGCACCACCCAGCTGTATAGAAACTCCGTCATGCTAGTACCCAGTTCGAAAAAGTCAGCATAACGAAAATAAACTCCACCTAAACTTGGTTCATATCTGACCCAGAGAGACTGCAGGTCATAACTTCTTACCTGAAGTTCAGTTCACCTGACACTTGGAGCGGCGGCCGCCTCGGGTCTCTCCTCTTGCCTCCCTTTTCCTTCGTCCACCTGCTGGCCTCCACCATTTGCTAATGTTATTGAATCTGTGGAAGCTCCGCGATAGCCACCACACGAAGTAACGAATAACGAGCCTATCTAAATCCCAGTAACGAGTAACGCGTTCCTGGTTTTGGCATAATAACTAGTTACCGTGCTCGTTACCACAATAATAACGTAGTTACTGTAACACGTTACTTAATAACACGCTAGTCCCTACACTGGTTATACAGCAGGACAATGATCTGAAAAGTCCACCTCAGAATGATTCAAAACCACAAAATTATGGTTTTGGAGTGGCAGAGTCAAAGTCTGGGCTTAAATTTAGATTTATCCTTTTTTTTTAATAAAACAAAAACAAAAAACCCAACTTATTTGCATATTTATTTCAAAAACTAAATACTTTTTAGTTTTTGCAAAACATCTTCCCATCACAAGGTAATGCTTAAATTCTTATCCAGCTCTGCTTTTAACATAATAAATCAGCAATATCTGTCACAGGTGGATCTAGAAGGGTGGCATGGGGTGGCATGTGCCACCCTAAAATGATCTTGTGCCACCCTAGTTTTGCATATGACAGTGTTGTTTATTAAAACAAGATAACATTGGGCCTAGCAACAGTTAACACTGAATGTAAATTCTAAAACTGAATATATTACATAGTGATACCCCCCCTCCCCCATTAACAAATGGTTCAGCCCACAGCACAGAAGCATTATTTCTTGTTCCAGAAGGAGTGGCTACATTTTTAGATAAATAGTTGTATATAACTTTATTGTTTAGAAAAGTTGTGCAGAAATTTTCAAAATTTACAACTTATATTTGCATTTCAAGTTGTGAAAATAATTTACTAAACATGTCTGTGGTTTTTACAGTAAAAAAAAATATAAGTACTACTAGGATTTTTGTTTTTTGTGTGATTTCAGATCAGTTGTGTTAATACTATATGTCAATGAAAAAATAACTGTAAATTCAGACGTGAGGCTGAGGTGAAAAGAATGATACAAGCAAGGAAAAAACCAAACACAAACAAAAGAACAATTTGAAGGTGAAATGCAAATGTCAAATCAAAAGTAGTCAAAAATGGCGAATTACATTTTGGACATCAGAGGGTTAACGCAACAAGTCATGAAAAATTAGGTTTAAATTTTTGTTCATGGCAGTGTAGATTTGTTACATTTTGTGTAAATTTAAGCATGCATCAATTAGATTTTTTCTAAGAAAAAAAGTTTGACACTTTACTTAGACATGTGTTTGTAAATGAACTGCCCCATGTTGTGTAGCTTTCTGGATTTTATACTTATTGGGCTACATATTTATTTATTATACAGGCTATACAGTGTATAAAAACCAAAAATTCACAAACTTTATGTAACTGAAATGTTTACTTGTGTTTGCTACAGAAAATAATTAAATTATAGGCTACATTTATATTAAACACGTATACATACTTCCTTTGAATCATTTTAACCATATGTAACACGTGCATTTGTGTGTGTGTGTGTGTGTGTGTGTGTGTGTGTGTGTGTGTGTGTGTGTTTTAAAGGCTTTGATTTGGCCACCCCATTTGATTTCCACGCCACCCTCGTGCCACCCTAAGAAAATTTCTCTAGATCAGCCCCTGATTTTATGACTGCTTGTGTTTTCCACTCAGGCTGCCGTTTATCTGCAATGACCCATCTGGCCACACGGGGGAGTCACTGCGCTGTAAAGCCAGGCGAACAGCTCAGTCCTGACTTCTTCATACTTTGCTTCCAAGCAGCCAGACTGTTAATAGTTTTTAAAATATGTTTCTGAAGTGCTCTTGCGCAACAGTTTTCCAGACTTTATGAAGGGCTTTCAAGGTGTTTCTCTGGAACCCTGGTAAGCGGTCAGCGGTGGGACCTTCCAGCGGAGGAGCCCAGCAGGAGTCTTGTTTCCATGACAACCGTGTCATTACCTAGCATGGATTGTGAAGCGGCTGCGGCTGCTACTTAGAGTTTTACCGACAAAAACGGGTATACAAAAGGTCGCGGGTTGTTTAATCCAGCAGTTTGGCTCCAGAGAGGCTGTTTGTGATAGTAGCACTAACCGAGTAACGAACGTAGAGACGGACGTCACGTCAGCTGTGCTTTAACCTGGGAAATAAAAACAGGCTGTATACACGTGAATTTTACTTTATTTCAAACACACAAGTGGTAACAATCGAAGAATTAAGGTGTATGTGGAAGGTGATGGTGAAAAAGAATAAAATGAATGGCTGGAGGACCAATCCTGAGGAAACAAACAAACAAGTTTTTAAATTAAAGTATCAAATTCATTTTAAAAACTATGAGCATGTTTGTCTTTCTCATAAATTCACATTTTCTCCTTGTAAGTAGATCAGTTTTTCCTCCAACTTACACTTTGTTTCTCACAAATTTCCAAATTACAATTTCTTGTCTTGTAAATTTGTAAAAACAATTTTTTTGTAAATGTATTATTTTGTCCTCATAATTTACTTTTTTTTAATGTATCATTTTTACTCATAAATTTGCATGTTATTCATAAGTTTGTCATTTTCCATTTTTGTAAATTTATCATTCTCATAAATTAACAAATTTTAACTTGCTAACCAACATTTTCTTTTTAACCAATTTAACGGGTTTTGTTTTGTTTTGTTTTTTTAATGTCATTTTCCCCCATAAAATTTTCTAAAAGCCTTTTTTCCTATGAGTGTAAATTTTTTTAGTTCATAATTTTCTCGTTGTTTCCCCACAAATTTGCCATTTCTTCTTAAACTGTGCCATGAATGACAACATATACCAAATAAGTTGATCTATTCAAATGAAATTCAGCTCGTGGTTCTCCAAAGATTTATCTCTCTGTAGTTCTGCAGTTATAATAAACATAAGACTTTTTTTGAAATTGCCACATGGGGGTTAAAAGATGGCGTCTTTGTAGCACAGGGGGTGTTAACATCTTAGACATTCCTGTCATTTAGCTGTGTTAATCCTAACGTATTTCTAGAAGGTGTAGATGACAGTGTCCCAAACGTCATACTTGTACTCATGCTGCCAAGCCTAACCCTGAATGCCAGCACAACCATCAGTCCTGACTTGTCACATAGAAATAAATCATTAATTGTAAAGAGCTTCTGTACTCATATGAGAATTTTGTGCTGCTAACAGGAAACTCCAGGGTGGGAAGGCTAAATGAGCATGACTCTTAAATCAACCTTTTTAATCTTTATCATTTCAGGGTTTTACTGTGGAAAGTCAGACTACCCAGAGAACATGAATGTGAGTTACTTTCAGACTTTTGGTCGGTCAAAGATTGTAAAAACCTTTGAAACGTTTACTCACCCATGGGCATGAATCTCATGGTATTTGGGGGCTTTTAATGATTTCTTTGAACTGTTCTTTTTTTAGTGGTGGAAAAAGTTAATGTATGTTATATAATTCTATCTATAAAAGCTTTAAAAAACAAGAACTGTGTGCACAACTTTAATTTTATACATATACACTCCCATTAATTTGTGGCTTAATGTCTCTTAGCATGTTGGACCTCAACCAGACACTTTTGGTAGCCACCAACAAGCTTCTGGAATAATCCTGGCTCAGATCTAACAGCTCTTCTTGGCAGAATAGGAAGAATTCATTTAAATTGGGTGGTTTCTTGGCACAATCTAGGCTTTTAAGCTCAGTTCAAACATTTTCAACAGGGTTGAGGTCGGAGCTTTGGGAAGGCCATTCTAGAAGCTCAGTGTTAGCCTGCTTTATCTGTTCTGTAACCAGTTTTTATGTTTTTGGGATCATTGTCATGTTGGAACACCCAACTGTGTCCAAGTTTCAACCATCTAGCTGCTAATTTGAAGTGAAGAATTTGGAGTCCTCCCCCTTCATTATTCCAACCATTTTGTATAATGTATCATTACCACTGGCAGCAAAACGGCCTCCGATTCTACCACCACCATGCTTGACAGCTGGTACAGTGTTCTCAGGTTTGAAAGCCTCACCTTTACCAGTCATGATACTTTACAGTTTGGGTCTTCTTCCAGACCTTTAAAACATGGTGATAGATCTTAATAACAGCTGTACTTGCATACAGTGAGTTAAATGGATGATCTTGGAATCTGCAGTTGGCTCCAAAAAATATTCCCAACTTGGGTAAATCAACAATTCTCTTTCTTGGATCGTCACTTGGAGTTCCTTGAACTTTCCCATTGTTCTGAGTATTGGTCAATTCAATGAGTGCTGTCAAACAATCACTTTAATGCTGCAAAGAGCAATGACGAGTTACATTAAAGATTTAAGCTGTACAATCATTCCACCATAGAAAAAGAACAGTTGAAAGAAATCATTAAAAATTAGCATCACACGGCCTTTCAGGTGAAACTTTTCTGTGTAAAGTTTTACATATTAAAATCGAACATTAACCAAACTGTTATTTCATATTCTAAATTTTCACCTTAGTCAACTTCACATGCGCACACACATTTCAGCTCCACGTGGACTGTGTGGACCCGATCCTTTGGTAGTCCAACTCCTGCCCCTTGGATGTTGTTTACAACCCCCTGACTTTTAGAACCAGTGACAGGAAGACCTCCGCAAAGTCAGACTTCACTTCGAGGTGCTATCAGGCACTTCAGTTTCTTTAAACATCAGGAGATGAATCCTTAATCAAAATCAAGTAAAAAAAAGAAAAAGAAAAAAAAGACTTGAATCTGCAAGTATGAGATTTATTTTTGCTTGCAAAGTTGTATTTTTTCTGTATTTTACAACACAGCATTAATTAAAAAGCCATAAATTCTCACTGGTATCAACTAAGTTTATTAATTTGGTGCACAAAAAAGGCAAGACTAACAGCACTACCATCATTACAGAGGTAAAAACACAAGAGGTGTCCATTGGGGAAGAATCAGACGATTCGATAGTGAGATACACAAGGGGAACACTATACATGGAAATCAATACAAATCACGTTCAAAAACAGGAAGTGGCAGTGATTGGAGTTGTTGCGCTTGTCAAGAAGTACCAGCACAACGTGTTGACATACGACTCCTCGAGTGGCCGCTGAGGCTGGGGTGTACCGTGTTTTTTAAAGCTGATGACAAGCAGGAGAAAAATATTTTCAGCTGTAAGCGTACTGAATGATCAAGTGCTCAGTTTGTTGCTACATTTAAAATTACAAAGCTCAGGCTTTTTGTACAATCCTGTGGGGGGAAAACACTCAAAATCTGTTTCATTCAATCGGTGCATATCTCCACTTCTGGATGGTAGAAAAAAACAGCACAAATGATTTAAATCACTGTCACATCGTACATAAAATCTTTACTATATACATACAAAAGAGCACACGTGAATGTACAGAATGAAATCCAAAGAGTCGTAAAATGATGGAAGACTAATTATGGTAAAAGCTTTGCTGCACTGTTCTCTTTAAAAAGTGAATTTACTTGAAAATATTGCTATTTGAACCATTGTTTTTCACACTGTATCATGGTTCAACAGTTTTAAATGTTTTATTGTGGATATTTTTACCCACTTTTAGTGGGTTTTTACCCGACCTTCAGTGGGTACCCATATTTACCCACTGAAGATTTCTTGGAAACATGGATAAACCTGCCTTGTCCTGCCAGGTAGGAAAGGCATGAAAGAGTATGGTTGGCCTTTTTGTTCAATATTTCACTAAAATACTTCTTTGTATAAATATTAAGAGCGTAAGTACTCAGATTTATGCTACCAGTTGTCCTCTGAGCTCAATGGTAGCATGCTAATATGGTCACAATAGTTAAGCTTAACATGCTAAGCGAGTATATGTATATGCCTTGTAGGGCCGCAGACCAGTCAGCACGCCCCTTATAAAATGTGTATTCCCTGACTGGTTGGTGAGTGGTTGCTGGCTGTCGTTGTGTAAAATAGTTTGCAAAACAGGGTACTGCCTCAAAAACCTTGTTGCAATTGCTTTGGTCGCTAGCAGATTACTGCGGTCGTCCACAGTTTGCATGGAATTTGTCTGCAAACACTCACCAGTCAACCAATGAGTGGTAATGAAACATGAACAAGTGTAGCACCACCTAGAACATTTGCGTTCAAAGTAAAAGCTGCTGAACCAACATATTTCAAAAGGCAACACTTTTACTGTAAAGGCAGTCTGTGCTCTATTCTTCACAGTTTTACTATCGCTTCGTGAGTAGTTGACAAGACATGAAGTGTTTGCAAACCAGGTGGAGACTTCCGTGCAAACTCTGTGCCAAATCGGCCCTCTATTTTGTTACAGCCAGCTTCACCTAGCAACAGTAACCTCCAACAACCTTTTGCTAATCTGGGAAAACACATTTTTCCATAGTGAACGGCAGTTACAAGGGGGTCACTGGTCTTAGCAATGGATTCCACAGCGACTGCCCACAACAAGCAAAAGATCCCCCAGTTCAAGACCAGGAGGAAATACCTTGTGGGTTGCATCAGGATGAGTATCCTGCCCAATCAAATGTGCAGCACTGCCCACTGTGGAAACCCTTAGTGAATAATGGGAGAGCTTAATGTAGTTTTCTTTTGGTTGGAGAATTTTTTTTTTCCTAGCAGCCTTCCAGTGCCAGGCAGTCGCCATCAGCTCTCTACGTCTTGTGTAAATGAGGCCTTAGTCATCTTATTTCAGCTAATATTTCTCATATTTGCTGGTTAGACACAAAGTACAACAGACATTATTATTAGTCTTGCAGGAACTGAACCGTTGAAAATTTGACCATGGACTGTTTAAAGGATGGACAAAGTCAAGCTAATGCAGGAGCGCCTTAAAGGTGCATTCTGATATCCAGCAGGGGGCGAGTCCTCTGACTGCAAAAAGACTTTGGGTCATATAAACCTTTACAGAAAACCGCCCACAGTTCCTAGTTGACAAGTTACAGACAAAGTTGCCAGTTTCAGAACATAGTCGTTCCAACCTCGTTTTAAAAATCTTAATACTGAGCAAGCAGTTTCTCAGTCAAATCCACACCTTACACATCATAGCTGGTTTCAAACATCACAGTGTTTGAAACCAGCTGTGATGTTTGAAACCAGCTGGGGAAAACACTCATCCACTGAAGCACTTAACAGGCCAATGGATGATGCTCTGGTGGCTAGGTCCATCTTTTATACAGTCTATGACTTTGACTTTAAGATGATGCAGCGTGGAAATTTAAGGGTCAGCAAAGTTCTTACAAATCATCCTGAGAGGAACATTAATATACATGGCTATCCATCCAACCAAATGTCAGCCTTATAGTGAACCGGAGAGAAAAATACGTTTGTGATTGAAATAACTGTGATACAGTATCAGGAAACAATGAGCCTCTGTACACATTCTAACAGTAAACCACCAACAGTTGTTGAAATGGTTTACCAACGGACCAACGAGCTCACAGACCGCTACAATGGCATTGCCTTCTGTTGAGCTGCACTATATCAGTGTAGCAAAGAAGCGCTCTCTGGACCAAAAGAGGAGAACCATTATTATAAACTGAAGCGTTCATTCAAACCCAGATTTTTTTCCCTCCCTCTAGAAAATATAAACCTATGTTGATGCCTACTGTGTGAGTATATATATATATATATATAAATAGATTTGGGCATGCAGGTACAGCTAAAAGCAGATCTCCAAGGCACCAATTGCACAATGCTGTCAAGAAATTAGTTTCAAAGGGTAATGCTGTACCCGAAAAGATGTTCAGGTATTAAGAAAAAAGTAAATCAAATCATAATTTATTGTCAAGCAACAGATTCTTTCAGTTACAGAGGACTTGCTATGCTTGTTACCATCTCCATGTTGTTATTCTTGGACTCTACTGCAGTAGCTTTGCATTATTCAAGGATCAAAATAATAAATATTCCTTATACTGAGCCCTGGAGTAGCCTATCTTAGACTATTTGTCTTCTAAATGGCTTCCACTAACAAACAGAGGATTTGAACAACAAGTGGGTGGGGCAAAGACAGCCCCACTCTCTGACATCATCCAGAGCCAACAGCAGAAAAAACTGTCTGAAAGCAAGTATTTAAAGTAGACTGAAGCCGGCACTTTTCCTTGCAGAGGTTACTTAGACATACACTGACCTCATCAATTAAAACCTAATAGGTAGCACAATAAGTCCACTTTGTCCACTGTGTGACAACAGCATATTTATAACAGTATCCCTCAAAGAAAAGTAGCAACTGTACCACTGATTGTTTCCAATAGTTAATCTAATTCTTTGGGCTCTTACGAATCCCGTTAAACAAGTCTTGACACGTTTTGTCATACAAATAAATGTGGACAACTGTAAATGGAAATAAATGGGAAAACAATTCAGTCTAAGTAATCTATGATGAATTGCTGTTAACGGTAAAATGCAAATATATTCATACGCACGGTGAAAACATTCATTTTCATGCATTCAAAAACAGATGTAGGCTAAAAACCTTAAACTTCAGACATGAACTTCAAAATGGCAGCTTTGCTTTGCTTTACAATGTACATCAAAATTTCAATCCAAAGGTTCTGGAGTCAGTCAAAAGTTGGAAAGCTGAAGCTCGTTTTCCTTTTACTTACACTCAGTTTAGTTAACAAATCCCAGAGCGTCATTTATGGTGGAATGAGGCAGTAGGATACAAAGCGAGATGCGAGTGCTGCGGACTGGGAAAGCTTCTTCGTCTTATTTAATATACAGCAGGCATTTATGGTGAGGATAAGTGCACTACACATTGACCTGTATCTGTGTCCATCCTGCAAACTCACCAGATTTTTTTTATACTAAATATCGAAACACACCACCTTTGCGTAACCCTATTTAACGATTACAGGCAGTAAGAAGGCACCCTCTATAATGCCAGAACCGGATACTGTGGGACATCGTGTTCACATGGACATCTGCTGTGAGGAATCTCGCTGGTGATCGTCAGATTTGGGAGAATGAGAGAACACGGTGCACAAACTCGTCTTAACAGCAGCTACATAACGTGACACAGATGCTGATTCATTTCTTGAGCTAGCTTATGCATTCTTTGGCAAAGTTGTACAATCACAGAACTCAACAACAACAATGCCTGTGTGAACACAAACTCATATGAATTACTTAATTTGGATTTTAACTGAAGCACTGATGGGTGGGGAAATGAGCCTGAGAAGCTTTAGCTTCTCTTGGTCAGAGGTCTGCCCTCCCGGATGTGCTTGGCGCTCCTCTTTTCCGTCTTCCCCTTCTCCCTAACCTTCCTCAGGCGCCGGGGAGGTGGTGTACCTCTTGATTCACTGTCCTCCTGAGCGCTGGATGTATCCATCCCATCACGCTCTTCAGGAATATTCGGAATGGCCCCACTGCTCCCATCTAAAATGTTCCTCAGGGACGGGTCCTCTGGTGTGCAGGTAGCAGTGGTGCCGCTCTCACTGCTGCTCAGGTCCTGCTCTTCGCCGTACCGCCCGCCACGGCTGTGGTGCGGCAGGGAAGAAGCCCTGATAGAAGGTCGGTCACGCTCCGTCTCGCGGATGCTTTGCTGAGGCTCGTTCATGTCCACCCCTGAGTCCAGGCTGGTGTCGTTGCTGCTTGGCGGGCGGTGGTGGCTCTGGAGCTCAATGATGGAGTGGCGGACCTGCGCTGCTGGCTTCCCGTCTAAGGAGACAAACCAGGCTCTGGGGTGAGACGACAAGGACTTGCCACGTGTCAGCTCCAGCAAGGTGCGCTCTGAAATCCCCTGCAACTCACTGGGCACGCCGTGCCCGGTGTTGAAGCCCTCCATGCCAGCTGCCTCATTAAGAGTCCCAGGCACAGAGACGGAGGATTCAAGGAGGTTACTGTAGCGTCCCCACACACTGTTAGGGCCTTGCCCCTGAGGGGGCGTCTCCAGAGGCTGGGTATCATCTTGGCTACTCTGCTGTGGGCTGCTCCCACCTTGTGAGTGGTGGTGAGGAATTTTGGGTAGTGTCTGGGTGTAGCTGTCTTTACTTGCAGGCTCTGAGTGAGCATCATACTCACTTCCGTTGCGGGGGAAGGTGGCGGACTTGCAGCCTGGTAGCTGCTGCTCCTGAGCACTGAAGAGCTCGGGAGCGGGAATAATGGCCACTGGCTGGTTGTAGATATGGACCAGCTTATCCTGAAAGAAGTTGTCGCAGTTGATGTTGGCCCGGTTCTGCTCCGACTTCTCCCTTAATCGAGACACCTCCTCACTGTTGATGTAGTGAGGTGGCGGCTGAGGACCCTTCATCCGATCTGGAGTGATGTTCTCATAAAGCGGTGCCGTGGCACGAGTCCCTGGATCCTCCACATAGATGTTATAGTTGGCTTTGTGCCTTGGAGTAGATGACGGTTCGCACTGGATGCTGCAGGTGGCGAGGCTGTTGTCGCCAGATCGGAACAACAAGCCCTCTTCCATGTGGGTGGAGGTGGTTTGGTCTTTCTTTACAACCGTCAATTTGGAAAAACGTGCTCTCCTCCTCCTGGGCTCTCGATAAGAACCTCTGTACATGGGAGAAGCAAAAGTTAAGCAGGACAAGCTTTGGTCTACAGGCTTTTCAGACTCACTCAAAGAACCTTTAAAGTAGGAACTGTTTCACTATTTCATTACTAACAGCCTATCAAAGCTGAACACAGAGTACCACATTTACTTGTTAAGCAGCTCTTGAGAGTTAGCATAACTCTGGCAGAAGATATTGCTAAAGTTGCAACAAGCATTGTAATCTGTCTTTTTAGGTTTTCAGTCATCCAGGTCATACTAGTCTTAAGAGCTTGGTAGAAGGTGAGGGGTCCAGTTTGTTTAGTCACTCTTAAGACTAGCATTGCAATCCTTTCTGCTAATTGTGCACCTGCACTCTTCTACTTTTATCACGTATATTTTCCCAGTTTGACTGTGCCCTTGCAGCAACTTGATTCTTTTCTTTTTCAGCCATTCTGTTGCAGATTTGCTGCTGTGCTTCAGATCATTGTCCTGCTGCATGACCCAGTTTGGACCTTGTTAAGTCTTTTATAATTGTACTTTAACATGCTGATACAGTGCTATGGTGCAGAGTTAAGATAACTGATATGGTGGAGTTGCAACAAGCATGGCAATCATTTCTCCTAGTGCTGCAGCTGCACAGTCTTCTGATCCACTTTACTGATAAAAAGCATGCATAGTTTACCATTTTTACTAAAAATGCTTGAATAATCTAGCAATTTTTTGCAGCGATATATAGGGAAGGCTAAGCTAAGGCTACAGCTAGCAGCTTTAGCCTAGCCTTCTCTGTATGAAAGGTGTCAGAACAGAAGCTAACAAAGTTCTGTTTTAATTAGAAATTTTTGAGCCCAAAAATTGTCTTTAGTTTATATAGCAAATTTATATCTGTTCCAAACAACTGTTAACTGTTTCCTTGATTACTAAAAACTGCCATATTGAGCCATATTGTTTGAGCCCTAATTTAAAGTGACATTGTAACCAGTTAGGCCAAAGAGAAATTTACTGATACTGTTAAAGGCCTGTGAAAATCTAAGCACAACCCATAGCAGAAATAACTTGAAGTAATTATTTCTGTATGGCTTTATCATTTTCTGAGATTGTTAGGAATTTTCTGTATGCAAAGTCGCAGGCAAATCTGAAGAATAAAACTGCTATGATGATTTCTTTAGAGATGCATTAGAAGGCAATCTTGAAGCTATGGATGCACTCTTAGATCACACCTTTTTAATCTGCCTCTTGTTGATCAGCATTGCATATATTGTCAATTGAAAACATTTCTAGAAGGGTTTCTTACCCACAGTGGCACAAGAGCAGGGACAGAAATCCGATCACTATGGCCAGAGTTCCACCCAGTATTCCTACCAACAGGTAGGTATGGTAAGATAGGAAATCCAAAGAGTTTGCATGTCCCAGATAATCTAAAAGGATAAATGTATAAGAAGGTGTGAAACAGGTCTAAACAAAAATAGCATTCACATGTGTTAATGAAGGTCAATGAGGTATCTACCTCTTGATGAAGGCAGAGGGGCGGCGATCCAGTAGCCCAGATGGGAAGCGGTGTAGGTCCAAACCAGCTCATTTCCAACCGTTTTAACTATTCCCAGACCATGATTCTCCCAGCCACCTTCAAACAGCAAGGAAAATAGCATGAGAGGAAATTTCTTTTAAGTCTTTTTCTTGTAATTCAGCTGCTCTGCTGCTATTTGCATTGCTACCTGTCTTCTGGTTGAAGGCCCAGGCTGGCACAGTATCAGAGGCCCTGAGGTGTGTGTGGTGGCCCAGCGGCAGACTGATCTGGATGGGTCCTCGAACCTGTATCTCCTCGCCACCGGAGTACAGCAGGACGCTGATGGCTGCCACGGCTTTCAGATCAATACTTCTGAAAACTGCAAAACAGTCCATGCCAGGAATGTAAATGGTAAAGCATATTGTTACCTCAATAAAAAAGTCATCCATCCATCTCCAAAGCCACACTTTCCAGTTCCTACTGGGGAATGCTGAAACAATCCCAGGCCAGACGAGATATATAATCTCTCCAGCAGGTTCTGGGTCTACCCCAGGATCTCCTTCTAGTTGGGTGTTCCTGGAAAACCTCCAAAGACAGGCACCCAAGAAGCATCCTAACCAGATACCCAAACCACCTAAAGTTCCTCACCCTATCCCTGAGGCTGAGCCAAACCACCCTACTGAGGAAGCTTACCTCAGCCCCTTGCACTTTGAATCACCTTGTTGTTGAATTGTGCTATACAAATAAATTTGCCTTGCCTTGCCTTGTATTCACGACTAATGTTCCCTCTAAGCTGCGCACGTGTGCAATTGCCCACTGCTGGCACGGTCTCTGCGCACAGAAAATCTGCGTTGTGCACAAAAAAAAATCTAACCTTAATTGAAATTGAAATTAAAATTTCAACAATTCTGTTTTGCAGTGTTAGTCAGTACGTGACTGGCTGCTCCAGTATGGGATTAGAACGATGCCACCTTATCCCATAGTCCAGCCAATAATGCGATTCACATTCGTATATACGCAGCTAATCAACGTCGTTGACAGGCTACGACAGCGTCCTTATGTGCCGACACCGGTGTTTTAGCTAGCGAAGCAGCGTGGCTGATGTGGAGTGAAGCCACGTTAATGACAACGTGTACAACCATTGGAGATGTGAGCAGGACTGACGGAAGAATTGACGGGAAAAGTGTTGACTTTATACCAGTTTTTAAATTGTGTTGATAGGCCACGTAAAACCAGAGTTATGATAAAAAAATATATGCAATGTTTGTTTTCTTCCTGAATACTATCGTTGTTTATATTTACTGCGGGAAGAAACGTTCTATAAGAAAAAACGCTCGAAGTACGGAAGCACTCTCCGCCTGTGAGCAAAAACAAAACCAAAAACACCCCACCTTTTCCTATTGGTCGAAAAAAGTACCATGTCGACCAATCAAAAAATGATATGGCAAGTTGTTAAGAAACGGATGGAAGTTTTAGGAGTGACGGCGGTGTTTTGAGATGTGAGAGATTTGCGACATAGCGCAAATCTTATGTCGTTAGTGTGTAGTGTAGTCAATAGTTTTGTTGTGTGTCAGAACAATGAGGCGACTGCTGAATGTTACAGGTGTTACAGGAGTGATACATCTCCTGTTGTCAGGCCTGCAGGTATCAGGCTGTTGTTCTCCTTGATGCGGACAGAAATTATTTTTGGAGTGGCACAAATAATTTGTATGGCATCAAATTTGATGCCAAACAGCTGATTATGCTGTAAATAGTTTGAAATGTTTATTTAAAAAAAAAACACCTTGGCTGCATTTTTAAAAAAATAGCTGCCAAAAAACTTCGTTGTTTGCAAAACTCAGTTACTTTTTTGAAGAAGTAACTATATAATTAATTGCGCAACATTGGTCATTATATATTGTATTTTGCAGACAGAGTTACAGGACTCTCTCCCAGACCACAGACTCATACTCATAATACAACTCAGAGCTTTATAAAATAAAAAAAAGAAGAAATTTGTGTTTTCAAAATTTGAGTTCAAGTTAGTTTTACTTCCAATAGTGTTAACATCCTACACAGGTCAATGACTACATTTTTGTTTTACATTTTCATTGTAAGTGGGCTAAAGCAGTTAATTAAAAGTAGTCTAACATAAATGTAAATGCTGTAATTTAATAAACCATGTAACTTGGATGGATTCAATGCTGGCATGACCACAGTCGTCTGCTGTTGCTCACAGTGGTCCAAGTGTCCGCTCAGGGAGTGTGTGTGTTCGCTCAGACACATGGAAAATTAGAGGGAACATTGTTCACGACCTTACTTTTTCATTCTTTACCTAGATTTCATGACCAGAGGTAAAGGTTGGGATGTAGATGGAGCAGTAGATCAAAACCTGAACCACCCTAACCCACTACTGACAAGGAGTGTGAGCTGGGTGTGTGGACCCTTCAGCACCACAGACTGGTTTCTGGGACGTGGAACATCATTTTTCAAAGGCATGATTGATCTCTTTCATTCTGTACCTCTTTAACTGGACCAAATGTCATTGTGACGTTTAAAAAATCTGATCAGGAAATGTTTTTCTTTACCTGATTTGTTGCTGATGAAGCCCGGCGTGCAGTTGGTGCAGTCCTTCGCCAGGTGGGGATGTGGTACAGTCAGGTACGCCATCACCGAAGAGATGTTGGTCTTATCCGGGATCGTGAGAATGTTCTTTGGGAACTTCACCATCGGCTGGGATGAGCTGTCTGTGAAAACAAAATGGCAGGTTATCAGTAGGAATTTGGGCACATGTGCTTTTTAAGTCGATTCAGCCTTCTGCACATTTGTTACACATCTGCAAGCCGCTTTGCAAACCACTTCCACAACAGCTCCTCCTTTTAAAGGTGTAATTGAATCTTCTCTTTACTCAAATAATCTTTACAAGTGACTTTAGTTGAACTAAAGTCACTTGTAAAGTAGCCACATACAGCTCAGTTTGGTCTGCTGTTTCAATCTATCGATTTAACTGTGAAGCAAACTAGCTAAAATGAACCCTCACTGGGTAGTTGATCTTACAGTCAGTATGTTCACTTTACTAATGAAAGTCTTTTCAATGTAAAGAAGAGGGGCCCTGCCATCTACCCACTGGGTTGCTGTACACAGTGACAGAACACAAGTACATTAAAAACTGACTAAACTAAGAGCAGCCTGTGTGCAGAAAAGCAGTTTGTTTAGTTTTCTGCAGTCTGAAATCTGGAATTTGTCTTTGCTGAAGGTTGACAGCAGTGATACCTGCAGGAGTTAGCCTTAAGCAGCTTCACTACATTCATTTTAGAGAGGGAGGCATGTGTCACAGAGTTTAAATACCTGGAGTCAACCATCCCAAAGTAACAGATGGTGAACAAGAGAGTACAGGCAGGGTGGAGCGGTTGGAGACGAGTGACAGAGGGCAGCAAGAATGGAAAGGAAAGTTAAGAATATGGTTAATGGTTTGGACACAGTGGTGCTGACAAAAAGACAGGACACTGGGAGTAACCAAGGGAGACAAAAGTAGAAATGAGTACATCAGAGGGACGGTTTACTCTGGATATATTTTTACTGCTGTGCAGTAAGGCTGATGCACCAAACCAGGAACAGCAGCGCAGTGTTTGCAAACTATCCAGAGGGCTGAATCGTACCTCTGGGCAGACCGATTCCAGCCTCTGAAGCCACATGTTTAGACACCTCTGGTTTCGTCTCAGTGTCTCTGCCAAGTGTGTCCACTTTACACTGTCAAACACACTCAAAAGCCTACTTAAAGCAGTGTAAATTGAATACTAAAAGCCTAAACACAGTGTGTGTGTGTGTGTGTGTGTGTGTGTGTGTGTGTGTGTGTGTGTGTGTGTGTGTGAGAGAAGGAACTCACCAGGTACCTTCCCGGTGATGAGCACGGAGTCTTCATACAGCCAGATGTTCCCCTGACTGTGAGGCAGCAGCAGCAACGTGACAGAGGAGAAAACTGCCAGAGAACAAAGAGAAAGATCAGGAGCCAATCACAAGTACAGAAGAACAACAACGATCTGTCAGGTTTTCATGACCTATAACATCTGCTGGTGTGTTTGTTTGTTGGTTTGGTAGCTTGTAGAGCTACAAATCCAACAGCAGAGGGCGTCCAAACATTGGAGCACAGCAGAGTTCAGCTGTCTGGCTCAGCACCACAAAAGGGAGGCGTCTCTGCTAATGCAACTGTTCCCCCCACCCTTCCTGCATTTTCTCCTCCATAACACCTGCTCCCCACTTCCCTTTGAATCACCACCTGCTCCCTTGCCCCTTCTCCACACTAAGGCCAGCAGAATAAAAACATCCCCACCACCCCCCTGCTCTGGCAGGACAAAGACACTTTGCTGAGACAAGCATAGGTCTCATGCCGGCCTGAGGCAGACACCTCGACTCCAAGAGCGATCGATGAGGCGAGCACAGGACGCCACGCTCAGTTACACTCGACTGGGAACATAAATCGCCTCATCGTGGACAAACCTCAGAGACAAGTTGTGTGTTGTCGCTGACACTTCATTAATCTATAATGACAATGAATAATGGAGGCGAGTGTGTTTGTGTGTGTCTGAGTGTGTGGGAACTGTGCTAGCAATACTGTAAGCTCCACAGTCTTGTTTTTGGGTTTTTTACGTCACCTTTTAAAAGATTATTTACTGGTTTGGTCATTTTTAGGTTGGCAGTGAGCCCACTTTCTGAATTCTGTCTCTAAAGCACTTTAGACCAATAACAATACTCACCAATACCAGTACCGATATACCAGTATTGGTATTGGTAATATCTGCCCTGTATTTACTTGGTAATTGAAAATTAAAATTATTTAATAAAATTCAGTGGGCTACATACTGAACTTTGAGGATAGAAATAAAGTATTGATCCAGTACTGATATCAGTAATTGTTTCGATCTGCCCACCTCTGCTGGTTACTCACTTGGTCTCTTATTGGTGCTCCAGGGGAGCAGGCTGGGCACGTAGCCTCCCATGCTGCCCAGCAGGGTCAGACCGAGGCCCGGGCTGTACGGCACCCAGAGCAGAACCTCCCCCATCTCCCCGGTCTGGGCAGAAGTCCTCAAGGTGTGGTTGACGTAGACGTCCACCGAAGCCCCCGACAGGGGCTGGCGGGTCACCAGATCTCTCACCAGGACCTTCAGGGCAAACTGAGGCTCTGCAAAGAAGATGCCAGAGGAAAAAGAGGAGATCTGGGTTGCACGTGTCCCTCCTGCGTGCTCCGTAACCTTTCTCTCGCCATGAAAAAGTGATGAGGCGAGCACTTCTGCGGGGAGGGTGGAAAAATACATCCAGGAACCGAACGACAGCACAGAAGAGATGCAGTCTGACTTTTAAATACGAGCTTCCAGATAAATGCACTGTTTGCTGTTATTGACGGACACACACACACAGCCTCAGCTGTCCTTTGTGTGTTCACTAGGGACAGGATGTAAACACAGACTTTACTTACTGTATCAGCAGAGCAGCACAGGATTACCACACTCCCCTCCCTCCCTGTCTCCCATTAAGACATCACCTGCTCAGGCCAAAAAGATAAAAGCCTAATCCTCCACACCTCCATATTCCTCCTATTAATCCTATTACACTGGACTGTCTGATTCCAGTCCAGCAGTGTATCAGTGCGCTCCTGATTTCCTAATTTATTGCAGAAAGCCCCCTTTATTAACGCACCTGCACCATCAGTCATGCCCCACTGTTTCCTCTGCAGCTGATTTCCATTTTCAGTAACAATGACATCCCCCTCCTCCATCCTCCACCCCCCTCCATCCTCCAGCAAACACCCCCTTCCTCTTTGTTTATGTTTACCTGCTGATAGAGCCGAGAGGGTGGCGGCTCGGCTCGAGGCGGCGGTGTAGGTGCCGGACGGGTCTCCGGCCCCGGCCGTGAGGCCGCCGCCCTCCTCCAGTGCCGCTGCTGCCCTCGCCACCCCATCCAGGCAGGAGATCAGCAGCAGCGACGGCAAGAAGAGGAGCAGCGGCGGTGGGTGGCGTTCAGCGGCGGGCATGGCGAGAGGGGGAGCAGGCTCAAAGACATAACGGACCGCGAGGAATCGAGCTCTGGAGCGGGGAGCGCGATCACCGAGGCCTCGTCCCTCCCTCCCTCCGTCTGTGTGTCTGTCAGGGTTCCTGTGATGCTGGTGCCGAAAGAAGGAGGAGGCACCCCGCGGAGAGGAGATGCACTGGTGCTGAGGCTGGGCGTGTGGGGCCGAAGATCGTCTATATAAACCGCGATGTCTCACTCTGTTAGAGGAATGCGTGCGGTAATCGAGATTAAGCAAAATGAGGGCGTGTATCAGTAAACATACCCGGAGCAGAAGCACTGCCGCTGTTTTCTAACGTTTCATGGATGTTACTGTTTGACAAGAGCAGGGGTGCCCAATCCCAGTCCTCGAGAGCTACCGTCCTGCAGCTTTTAGACGCAGCTTTTTAGACGCTGACACACCTGAATCAACTGAATGGCTTGTTATCAGGCCTTTGCCAAACTTGATGGCATGCTGAAGAGGTAATCAAACCATTTGATTCAGCTGTGTTGGAGTAGGGATGCATCTAAAAGCTGCAGGATAGTAGATCTCGAGGACTGGGATTGGGCACCCCTGGACAAGAGTCTCTGCTGTCCGCGGGAAAAGTGTCAGAGTGAGCGCTCCTCTCTCTGCGTCATCTCTGATGAGACCCAACATGCTGTTACATCATCGGGGTCTGCGCGGCCCTCTGTCGGTAAACTGGGGACTCAACACTTCGGATCATACAGGGAATTCTTTATACTTTGCTATGTACATCTTTAAATAAATCACGTTTTTAAACATACATGTAAATACAGTAAATAAGGCAAACTCTCTTAGGCAGCTTTCTTGTCATGTCTTTAAGTAGTCTTCAGGAATAGTTCTCCAGGCTTCTTGAAGGACATTCAAAGCTCTTCTTTGGGTGTTTCTACCTTTAGATGATTTTCATAATTTTCATACCTCAGCCTTTTCTCTCCGTTTCCCTTCCTTAAGAATGGCTTGTTGACAGCCACTGAGACCATTTCTGATGAGGAACAATAGATGATCAGCTGAAGGTCCAGATGAATCTATCAGGTCCTGTGTCAGATTCTTTACTCTTTCTATAAGGACATGACTTGTGTTCTTTTTTGTATTTTTCATAGATTCAAAGAAATTGGAACAAATGATGTGTTTTTGTTACAGGCTGCTTAAAAAAGTGCCTAAAGATGTGTAGAAACAACACTGGCTCATCCCGTGACTTAGGAGCCTTTTTATGCTTGAGTGATAAGTGGCATAACAAAAACAACTGAAAATGAGTGAAAAAGCAGCAAATGCACAAATAAACACAGTAAAAGATCTTCAGAAAGCTGGAGAACTACTGCTCAAGAGCACTTTGAAAACTGACCAGAAAGTTGAACTCCTTGAAAGCAAAATATAAAGAAATGAGGGGCGGCTGATGAAATCAAAAGTTGAATTCAAATATAAGTGAAAATCTGAACCTGTGAAAACCTGGGTGATGAATTTCCATGACTTTCTTGAAATATCATCAACAGTTCAATAATTTCTGTATTTCTCTTGTTATATTTGGGTCGTTTTTTTTTGTGCTTTTTTGCTTTTTAAATAAATTAAAGGCTGTTGCCTGTTTTTAATTCAAGTGTTTGCCGTGTTCCTTAGTGTTGGTAAGTCCTTCAACTGGGTGTAAGATCATAAAAATTATTATAGGAGTGAACCCACTGTCAGTATCACCCTGCACTGTAGTGGTCTTGATTCATTACTCCATGGCATCAGCCTCAGAAATCTGATGAGAAGCTCTCTCTGAAAGCTTGTCAGACTTTTCCTCAGAATGATGGGTTTCAAAAATGTAGGAGACACCTCAAAAATTCTAAACTTGTTAGATCCTTCCATCCAAAGTGAGACTTTTAAATAAACCCAGAGGTTAAGAGTTATTTTGCTGCCATACCTTCAATTTTTTTTTCTTTCAAAGTTTTAGACTCTGAATCTTTGAGAAAACCCGAACCTTCTAAAAACATTGGGCGCTTTTTTAATGCTCTCCTTTGGGGTTTATGGTCAGCGCTGAAGTGTTTCAGGATCTTTATGGACTGGGTTTAGTGTATTTCTTTGAAAAAAAAAGTCAGTGAACACAGGTGATCCTTTTAAATCATATCAAAATACAGAGAATTATTTAAGTAATTGTTCTGGTGACTTCTGTTGATCACACTGCTGCCCTGTTACAAGATAACTGCCCTCTAGTGGTCACTATCAGGAACTACAACTCTGCATGTACATGATCATTTAAAAAACTTCAGGCTTTATATGCAAATACTGACATCAACAGTGAAACTGAGTGGAGCCTATCGCTGCTGACCCAAAGTCTGACTAATTAATGATAATTCTACAAGCTGTAACGGACGTACTCTCTCTGGTTATTTTATTAGGTACACCTACTACTGTGTGTGTGTTTAAGTGATGCTCAGCTCAGTCCAAAGAAAATGTCCTCTAGATCATTACACCACCAGCAGCTTGAAGCAGTCTGGCCATTATCTGACATCAACAGGGATCTGCTGCTCACTGGACATTTTCTCTTTTTCAGACCAGTCTCTTCAAACTCTAGAGACAGCAGATCCAGCAGATCTTCACGCAGACAAACAACCATGTCACATTCAAAGTCACTAAAACTAAAATGAGAAAACAGTCAGGTGTCACAATAAGATGCCCCACAAATTATTTGTGTCAGTAAAAGATTTTACTGACACAAAATCCACCACAAGACAGAGGAGAACACCACAGGGATAAACCCTGCAGGCCTGACAGCAGGTGTATCACTGCTCCTGTTTTCCACCTGGACAGTGCAATCTGCCTTTGTGACAGTCATTAGCACCCTCACTAACACACAAAACAACGACTACATAACACACTAAATGTCACAAATCTCTCATCTCTCGCTCTCTCTACCTTTCTCTCCAATTCGCTCGCTCCGTCTCGCTGCTGTCACTCTCAAACCTTCCCCTCTTCCTAAACAACCAAATCCCACATGCTGCCTTTTTTTTTTTCCTCTTCAAAGTTGGTTGACAGGGTACATTTTTCCACCAACAGGAAAGAGTTGGCTTTTTTTTGTCTTTACAGTTTTCGGACTGTCCTTAGAAAATGCTTTCTTCTTCTTTTTTCATTTCTTCTTTCTAGTATATAGAAAAAGGCATCGCTTATATATATTTTTTCATATCTCTGGACTTAGTGGCCTTTAATGAAAATTTCAAAACTGGTGTATACTTTGAAGTCCAAACTTTCAACACGAGCTGAAATAGAGACTCAGCGTGGCTGCAGCTTGTTTTTATGTCAGCTTAAATCAGTCATGTGATTTGGAGGTGCGCACACAGAGGGTTAATAACACTCACCTTCATTCCATTTCCAGACTGTAACAACCAAGCACCTGTGTGAAATCTTAAATGCCCATTGTGCTCTGGCACAATCATAGGCATCGGTTGCTACTGAAAACAAGAAATAACACCATGAGCTGAACCTGTTAATGGTGGTGGTGTGAAGCAGTGGGCAGCCACCAATGCAGCGCCCGGGGAGCAGCGTGTAGGGACGGTACCTTACTCAGGGGTACCTCAATGTAGCCGTTCAGTGGAGTCAAACCCCCGCCGGGGCCATTAAAATATTATACCACTAGGTGGCAGCGTTGACCATTTCCACAATTTAAGTGATGCTGAAGAAGTCTGCTCCACTTTGTTACAGTGTTTCACTCATGCAAACATAAAAACAGCTTTAATTTAGAATATTTTATTAAAATGCTCACTCATTCGGTCTATCACAGTAACAAAAGTGTCAGGGTTTTGTGAAATGTGCCGTGGTCAAATATTACAAACAGACGGTGCTACATTAGGCTGCGTGTTAACTGTGAAACATCCCCAGAACGTTTTACTAACAGCCGTTTACTCACTTTAAATCCATAAAATCAAATACAGATATATTAAAAAAAGAAGTGCAAGTGTTAGTAAACAGAACAAAAAAGAAACAAAGTTGAGAGATTTTATACAAAAGTGCAACAAGAACCGTTTCCTCTTATCGGTCAGACAGTTTTAAAGTGTTAATATGCACAAAACTTGTGTAAACATTCAGATATTTTGGTCAAGCGTCACGTTTAAAATCAAATATCGGATCAATTAATATATATGTATGCACACTTAATAGTTAGATTTGTACACGAATACGTCATTTATTACGTTTATTGTAAAAACTGGAGTAATTGTACCCAAATGCACAGGGACTGATTAAACTTTAGCAGCATTGTGGGCGCTCGTTGCCACAGGGAAAAATCTCCTGATTAGTCAAAATTATTTATTTATTCAAAATAAATGTGATATAAACAAACACACACAGCATCACGAGGCTCATTAAAAAAACCCAAACAAACTGGCAGCCCTCTTCAGCGGGTTAGTATTACTGGTACCCATCAGCCAGCGGTTTATTGCACAAGAGCAGCAGGGAACAGCGCCCCCTTGGCACAGACCACACTCGTCGATTGTGAAGCAGTCAGTGAATTCAAGGGCTGACGTGCAAACGCAGATTAAGAAAACCCGACTTCCCCGAAGAAATTCTGCATAGACTCTGAGAGATCGGTTCACAAAGACCCTCGGCCGACCTTTCTATGCAGGATCTCAGATTTAAGGTCATCAACAGTCACTTTTTTTGGTCAGAAACCTTTCAGCATCTCCACGGGCAAAAAACAAAAAAACAAAAAAACCCTTGATGCTGAAGTGCAGCGAGTCGCCCCAACCAGCGGGGTGTTGCTGCCACTACTGCGCCGCCGCAAACGTCACGTCCATCAGTAGCAGCCGTCTCGCCAGGTGCTGTCGCGGAGGGCACTGAAGGTGGACAAGCTCTTTGGAGGAGTCAGTAAACTGAGGGAACAGGAGGACGACTAAAGTCAGAGGACAGACAAAGACATGATGTTCCACAACAGGTAAATCTAACAGACATTCGCTGGAGCCACATGTCTCAGGAACCCCACCAGTGCGGTGTGGATGACGAGTAACACTCGGTGCTTTGCCTCATTTCAAACTTTTAGTGTGAGTCCAAATGAATCTAATACCATGTGCTCCAGGGAGAGTGCAGCAACATCAGTGTTTGATGAGAGTTGTTGCTTCAAATGAACAAATTACACAGTACTCTTTATTTTTAAAAAGTAATCCATTATTTTACACATTTACTGACTATAGTCCAATGAGGTAGGTTTGTGTTACTTCAGATTGCGCAAGCAAACACACACACACACACACACACACACACACACACACACACACACCTTCTTTTTAAAGTTTACCTTCGTGCTGGTTGGGCCACCTTGCTGCGGGGGGTGGAGCTTGTGGTACCAACAAAGGAGGCAGGGCGGGGCAGGCTGCTGCGTGCAGTGTTTGAGGTGGTGGGTGTCCCTGCAGGTTTACTAAGCAAAGGGATCCCGCTGTTGGCCCCACCCCCCCCACTGCTGTTCAGATTAAGAGACTGGAGACTGATGGAGGTGGGCATGGAGGCGGAGCCCTTGATAGTGGGACTGACGTAGGCAGTGGCCTTCAGAGGTGGCCGTGACAATGAGGTGAAGTTCCCGACACTCTGGACTCTGTTTTGGAGTTGGCCTGGAGAGGGGACTGAAGACGAGAGGAGACAAACTGAAGTTAGTAAACTTACTTGGCTGGCGGCGCCTTCAAGGCGAATGAATTTTTGGGTGAGCTGTCCCTTTAATTAGAGAAGACAAGCAGCATCTTACTGGAGGACTGCAGTCGAGCCAGTCCGCTGGACGAATCAAAGCTCTGGCTGTTACGAAGCAAAGAAGGGGAAGCACTGGGATTGGCTGGTATGGGCACACTGGGCATGCTGGGAGCTCTGACAAGGTTAGGCATGCTTCTCCGCAGCTTATCTAACACAGACAAAAACAGCCAACAGATTTAAGGCGTCCAGAGCTGCGCCAGGCCAGATTAATAAAGTTATCTGCAGAGTCTGCAAACAGAGAAGCTTCCAAACAAAAACACAGAGACAAATAGAAACCTTCAGATGCTGAACTATTTTTAAAGATGCCTCAAAGCAGCCTCTGATCTTCTTTATACTGCTAACAGTTTCCAGCCCCCCACAGTCAGATATACACTCCTAACTTGTAATCCCATCAAACTCTCGGAGTCTCCGCCTCAAAATGGAAACACATGCCAGCCCGAGAGCTTTAAGAGCAGTTGTACAAGAGGATTAGAAAGAGTTTATGAAGCAGGTAGAGCGTCAGCGAGGTCAGGACCGAGACACCGTCACAGTGTTAAAGGGGCGAGGTTCACAATTAGAAGAAAAAAATAATCAAATTAATGTTCAGAGATGATGTATGAGGTTAGATATACTGAACCATGTTATTGACTTACTCTCATATTCGGCTGGAGGCCATGATGAAGTTTTCCCCCCAAAACAACATGTCCAACGTCATACACGTACACAGCAATACACACAAATATCACACGCACAAAACATAAACACAGAGATAATTTATATTAGTACTCTTCAAAGCATTAATAGGTGCTGATTCTATCAAAAGATCATCAGTAGTTTTAATCCATGTCTGCTGATGGATGGAAATACCTTCTAGTGCCAGATTCTTAAAATCAGGCTTTGGTTCATCCTCATTAAAGGACTACACTCTGAGATTAAAGGTACAGTCAGGCTTTCAGCTTATTTAATAGACAAAAGAAAAGAAAAGAAAAGAAAAAGAGGTGATATACTCATAAATTTGGAGTAGCGTGTGTGTGTGTGTGTGTGTGTGTGAGAGAGATTTGTACATGTATATTCTCATAGACATTCATTTTTGATATTGTTATAAGCTAATGTTAGGCTCGAGTGTCCTTAAAAGTCACTTACAATTTGATTACATTCTCACAACGTATTAGAGTTTAAGTGTCTGAGATCAAAAGTGTTAGATCCACTTTCATGAAAGTTTCACTAACACCAGCTATTATTCTGGTCTCTCAGGAAGCAGAAGACCAGAAGAATGAGCTGAAAGGGAATCTGTTCCTTGATAATTCCGCACAACAGCCTTGTTTCTTTATTTAGATCGAGTTTCCCCTTTTCCTCACCTGAACCTGGTCTGAAGCACTGTTGCTCGGCTGCGCAGGTGCTGCCCACTCCCAGCCCCAGCCCAAGACCCTGAGACTGGGCTTGGAGCGCAGGTTGAACGGCGAACCCAGCGGAAGGGTACGGGGGGGTGGAGGGGGTGGAAGGAGGGGTGCACAGGGAACTGGTGCTTCTTCGCCAGTCTCGGATGCTGGAGAAAGTGTGGGAGTGGGGCAGGCGGGTGAGGCGTGGCTGTGGTGGCGGCAGGAGACCGTAGTCTTCGTCGTCCTCCTCGTCTTCCTCCTCCAGGTCGGGACCGGCGCTGAGCTGGCTGAGCTGGAAGGTCAAGCTCTGGCTGCGGCGGTTGGCCAGGACGGATGAGGTGCTGGCGAGGTCCTGCCTTAGACCTGGGGGAGCGAGATATGAGGACCAGCGTGCAAAACACCCACCACACACGCACACGCACACGCACACACACAGTCATCACCTCCTGGGGTTAATGAAGCTGAAGTAGCGATGGGCTCTGAGATCTGGTGCCATATGTTAAATTATTAGGACGGGGGGGGGGGGGGGGGGGGGGGGGACAGTAGGGATAGACAGACGGACAGCAGGAGAAGTGAGTTGGCTCAAATGACACAGATAACCATAAAAAAGTGACCAAACAGCCAGAATGATTTCTACTGTCCTGAAATCATTTCAGAAACATCTCTCTCTGTATAAAGATTCAGATTTATAGTGCATTTTAAGCACTCTGGCAGGCGGAGCAAACAACTAACCAACAGTCTACAACTCAAATCAAAAATCAGGAAGTGCAGTCAGGGTGCAGACGGAGGTCCTGCTACTTACTCTCCTCCTGCAGCCGGGCCATAACCTGGACATCAGTGAGGTCCTGCAGCTTGTATCCCAGAGCAATGGAGTCATCCTCTGCCTCAGATGCTCCCAGGTCGCTGTCCATGGACGACTGCGGGCTGAGGGTGGAGCGCCGCAGGCTGCGACCTTCAAGTAAAAACAAGACCCAAGAAGTCAGACTTTCCTCTCCGATGTCTCACTTCATGCTGCACAGTTAAACAAATGAGGCAGGACTGCTCCGATGAGAGAAGTACCCTTCACTCTTCAGAGTGTCCTCCACATAAAGATGAGGGGTCCGGACTAATGGAGGGCGATGCTCGGCTCACAGAATTAGAGCCCATTAGGCAGCAGTGAGGCAGAAATATTAAGCCCGAGGTTACAAAAACCTCTTCACAGTTAACGATCTGCCTGATATCTGCTCCCTGCGACTGCTCTATAAAGTAATCCCTTCCATCAGTGCCATTATTCTAATTACTTTAGTCTTATTTGACTCACACAGGCCAGGATTTCTGCACCTTTACGAGCTTCTTTAACGCGGGCCGTCTCTGAATCTTTGAAATTAACTCCTACCAATCAAGAAAGGAACATTAAAAATGTCTGTGGGTTGTGCTGAGTGACACAGGTTTCTCTGGATAGACAAGTGAGACTTTTGAGATCAGCACAAATGACATTTCCTTCACTTCCACTTTGGGCACAAGCTCAGGTAGGTCAACGGTCAGCTTCTTCAGGTAAAACAAATCCCATAATAGGTTTTTTTTCCCTCCTTCAGGTCGATGAGTTTGTCATATTTTCTTGTGTGAAGTAATTTGTAACATGCCTTCAGGGAAGCACTCTATAAATAAAGCCTCATTAAAACTATCGCAGTGAAGTTTTAGAATATTGTTGCTGTGCAGTTTAGATCAGAGGTGCTTTTAATAAAAGGCCAGGGCTAAGTGGTTGTTCCTTCAGTGGGTAGAGTACACACCAAACGGGCTGCACCACCTACAGGAGCTGTTTGGTCATAGAAATGAGGCCATGAAGCTCCTGTCACACAGCTTTAGTGCTGATGTTAATGCCAGAGGAGGTTTGGAGCTCCGCGGTTACAAGTCAGCAATCAGTTCCCCGATCTGCAACTTTATGTGGTTCTGCTGTGGTTTCTAAAAGCTTCCTCTTAGCAATACCAAAACTTACAGCTGATGGTGGAATTTCTCCATGAAACTGTACAATGAGGAGAACACACCTGTTGAGAATAAGACACATTTCTGTTCTAAGGCCTTTAAAATTATTTTTCAGACTCATCTACTTTTAAACAGTCGTTCACACCGATCACAAAATTTCGTAGGAGGAATTTTTTGGCATTCATTTTTTGAATCAATCTCGATTTTTGAGACTTTTCACATGCGAATAAACAGATATGATCAATCGGATCACTGCATTTGTGGTCGTAGCTCCAAAACGTGCACCGGTACCAACTACACAATGAGATGGAAACAGCAGACGTTGCTCCGGGGTTAATCGGCTCTCTCAAATCGTTTCCCCAACATCTAGACCCAACTCTCCCAACAACAGTTCAAAATGCCTCACTGACATCCTGAAACAAGTACTAAAGCAGCTGTGATACAACTTCAGCTCCCGGATCAAACCATTAAAGTGTCCCTGCTGTCGCCTGCTCATGAGAACCGGATGAACCCACAATCTCAGTTTCTTCCTTTTCTTGTTTAGAAACATCAGGACCAGCTCAATCTCACTTCACCATGACTCATGCAATGCAGAGCTTTTGGTGCATTTAAACGTTATGAGACACTTGCATATGAAAAATTGGGAATTTCGCATCGTTTTTCTAAATGCTTTCAGTGTGTAAAAGCCTTCACACATTCTTGGAGCCGTTTTAGATTTATAGTGTACATATTATGTATTAATACAATCTGTGCTACTCTCTTACACATCAGTCTTTTCATTTCCCTTGTTTTCACTGTTTATGTAAAACTGCTGCAGTCTCACAATATAAGGTTCTCACTACGCAACTGTGGCACTTTATCCATCTTGATTATTTGTTGTTGACTATTTTTATTCCTTATCCTGCTGCTGTAATATTAATAATTTCCCTTGTGGGACCAATAAAGCATCTAACTATCACATTTAGTGCTTCAGCTGCCATAGTGTGTTTAACCTTTTCATATTTTTCCAGTATTGTAGCTTTATCCAAGCTTTCATCGGTAAGACGCTGCCAATCGTGCCTCTTTCTTGAAAGCGTGCTTATAGATAAATGAACAAACCCTGGGTTGACTGAGCCCAGCACAGAGCCCATTTGACAGCCCCGAACACATTGGTGGCACAGAGGAGGGCAGGGAGGTTCCCGTTTAGGAGAGCACGAGAAAAAGGCTCATTAAAGCCAGTGTCATGGAAATAAGCTTTGGGCAAACACCCACCACCACTACTTAGACCCCCCAGCAGTTATTTCTGAGCTACATTGCTCAGGATGTGAGCTCGCTCCCTTCAGGGCTGAGCAGTTTTATTCCCTGCAGCTTCGCCCTCTCCTGTGTCTGGAACGTCGTTTTTTCCATTGCTAATAATGCATTTGAATCCACTTTGCCTTCAAACAGGATTCACGTGCAGCAGTGAAATGTAGTCTTATAACGAGCAACAAGCAGGGCAGAGGAAAAAAAAAAAAGGCTGCGATGAAAATATATTCTTCAATTTCAACTTCCTACAGGAGGGAATGTTTGGAATAATGTATAAAAAGCTTGAGCATGACCCAGTTTTTTCCTCCCCCGGCACATTCGTATTCTGGTTACAATACGTATTAAATTTTTAATGTTTGTAAGGAATCAACATGTTCTTTTAAGAAGAGCAGCAAAGGAAGGCTTACTTCGGGTGAGCGGGTGAGGGAGGAAGGTGGGAGTCCTCTCAGCTACGGGGGAGAGCTCCTTCCCGATGGGACTGAGAGTCCGATGGAGGAGAGGGTGGAGCGGGGAGGAGAGGGAAGGAACTGAGGCACAGAGGGAGGGGAAGCCAGTTTTGGGAGAAAAAGATGTGACAGACAGCTGATTCATGAGTGAAAGTTGCACTGATGTTCAATTCTGGACAGTACTCGAGGAAATTTAAGTCCCAGGCCAGCTGATTATGATGCTTTGAAAAAAGATAAAACATTGGTACCGTGTCTTTCAGACGGCTGAGGAGTGGAGCAGGGCTTGGTTGGAGGGGAAGCACTGATAGGAGACACTCCAGCAACTCGACTCAGAGGAGGACCGGGAGAGGAGGAAGGAGAGGGGCTGGACAGGGAGCTACGCCACCTGGAGACTGAAGGAGGGAGAAAACAAGCACAGAGTTAGCATATGTTTAATACAAACTGTTACGTTTCCCTGTCAGACATGACACACCAACTAAAAGCTGTGGGCGGATAAAGAAACAAAAGAAAGTCCCACCCACACACACACACACACACACACACACACCCACACACACACAGGACAGTGTGTTTATAAGATTTCTGCTCTTTTCAGCATAATTATTGGAATTTGTGAATATTCAGGAGTGCACAACAGAGCAAGTGTGCTTATCTAGAAGTCTAAGGGGAAAGTGGCCCAACTGCTCACTTTATTTACTTAGTAAATTTACATTTATAATCTTAAACATTGGTTTCAAGTCTAATTTAATACAAGATCAGGTTTACTTTATAAATGTTAGTCCAATATAGAGAAATTAATGATAAAAAGCAGAGTATTTAGTAGTGGATACTCTGGTAATAATGACTTAAGGAGTGACTACCTCTTGATAAACAAGCCACCTCCATGTGAGTACATTGACCCATCTAACAAAAACTACCCCCCCCCCCACCCCAAAAAGAAAAAAAATTATATTTTTATTTATTATACTTTTATATAAACTATGGTTTCACATTAAGTGTGCATTATCCCAAAGGATGAAGTAGTTTTTAGTACATGCACCATTCATGCTTTCAGTGCAGGGGTGTCAAGTCAAACATCTGGTCCAGGGGACAGAACTGGGCCACCAAACTGACCCAGTGGACAGCTTTAGAAAATGTGACACTTGGAAAGTAGAAGGATACTTGCACAAAATATTGTACTTGTCAAAAGTACAATATGTCAAAAGACTTCACCCAAGGAATGGCATACCACACCAAAGTAGGTAGAAATGTAGGCGTTCTTTACCATTAGTATTCCAACACCCAACTTTGGAGACAAAGTTAGAGAGGCAAGGCTGGAATTTATTGGACAAAGGGTGTTAAATATGGAAGAAGGGAAAGAGTTTTCATGCTATGAGGGAAACAACTGGCAGGTAGACATGTTTATCGATGAGGCAATGCTGTAACTTCATTGGTCCAGCGCACATAAAATCAAATTGGGCTGGATGGTGCCCACAATGTAAAATTAGTCTGACACCACTGATCAGTGGAAGTTACTGAGCTGACACACTCATTTATTTAAATAAAAACATTCCCATATTACATGAATGATGGGAAGATCAAACATGTTGCTAGACTGTTCAGGACCATGTAGCAAAGGCCAATACTGAGAATATGCAGCAGCTTGTTAGAATTAATACACATTAACATTTGATTTCACTCACTTCCGTCGATAGTTCATATTTTGGTTCTGTCTCTATATAAAAGTGAAGTTCCATCATACAGCTCCAACTGCCCAATAATATTTTAGTAAAAATCTTTTGGAGAATCTCTTTGACTAATTTCAGATAAACACATTTGCTTTTATTTGCAGTGCAAATTTTACATCAATCTTGTATAAAATGAAAAAGATTTCCTAACATACAAAAACATTTTTATTTTGAACAGATCATATTTCATTAATATAGGGATATACACATCCGTTATTTGGAACAGATATCTGAACTTTTCTGCCAATAAGTGCTGATTTAATCATTTTTGCCAGTGTTAGCTGCCGTAAGCCTCTTTTAGCCGGCGTTAACCTCCGTTAGCGAAACCTTGAGGGTAGCTCTAGCATTGTTAGACTTACCACACATCTGTCAGACTATGATGTGAGAATGAAGTCAGACTCTTTGTCAGATAAAAAGTTTTCAGGTCACTTGACCTTATCATTAGCTGGTGACTCTTTGAGACACTTTTTCGCTGCTTTTGCAAATAAGGAACTCTTCTCAGATGACAGTACTTTATCATATCTCAACTCTGAAGCTGCAGAAATGAATTAAAATTTGTCTATGACTTCTCTTCTCGTATGTGGCTGGTCTCTAGCTACATACATAAAACAAGACTGAACAGTGTGTTCAAGGTGGCGGGCCAATATGACAAACCTGCACCTACGTATTTTTAACAGATTAATTCTAAGTTTGAGAACACAGTTTGTCGGAATACATAATTATGCACTTATAAATATATATTTATGAGCATAATATTATTGTTTTTCTGTTAAAAACGACTGACTGTAACATTTTAAGCTCAGAGTCAGGTAGACGTAGAAACTAGAAGGACATCACTGAGAAGCTTTTATTTCACTTACAGTAACGACTTGTTGCCAACTCGATTAATGTCCTTTTACTCCACCTGTGCCTCGATAGCGCTACATCAATGAGTGCAGGAGTGGGAATAAAGGACAAACTAGAGTGTAAATGAGCCGTAGTCCTCATTTCCTCACAATGAATTGGTACTTCACACCAGCAAGCATCCAAAATGAAACATGTTAACATTTTTGGGTGTAATGTCTCTTTAAATGCCATCAGTGAATATTCTATGGGACTTAAAAAAAAGGGAAAAAAAAAATCACCATCAGTTCGACTCTTTTGTTCTTTACAGCTCAAAATCAGAGATAAAAAGACAATAACCACACAAAGCCAGACATCACAGACGTCTTTGTGCACGAGGGCAGCGCCGTGCAGCCGCTACCTCACCAGCGGTGTCTGTCACCGACTGTTCTATTCAGCAGCTCAGCGCCGAGGACAAAGCAGGATTCAACACAACAGAGACGCTCACACAATGCAGCTGTACCTGGTGCTGTGCGCCTCTCACACAAATACTATTCATAGAAAGAAGAAACATGACAGCTTTGACACACACACACACACACTTTTGGAATCAGAGGTGAATAAAAGAAAATACTGCTTGTATTATTTAAAAGGTGTGCGAGTAAGGCTGGTGTCTGCACAGAGATGCGAGGGAAATCTTTCTCTCCTTTACCTGTCAATGTGAATATAAAAGCATTTAGCTACGAACCTTTCATGTACACCGTTGCTATGGCAACAGCTCTTCATTTCATCACGGCAAACCTCGGGTGGGGGAGAGAGAGCTAGTGGGCCAAGTTGGTGGGAGGATTCCTCTGCAGAGGATGGTTAGTGTGTCGAGTGGAGGTTTAACTGCTTCTGATGCAACAAGGTGCACAGCCGAGGCAACTTCAGAGGATGCAGCCGAGTCAGGGAGTCGAACTCTGTGACCCAAATACTGAGACTGCAACGGAGGCTAGTTTAAAGCACATGGAAGGTTAGCATGTGATCAGCAATGCAGAGGTGACACTCCAGCACAGTGATCACAGCAGCTGCAATATTCCTTAAGATTTGTTTGTCAGCACTCGCACTCAGCCCATCTAAAACAAGCCTGAGTTACCGTAGAAATGTGTCTAACTGGCAACATGGCTCTCAGGAAGTAACTTGCTACAAACCAAGTGTGGCCGAAAAGATATGCTGTAATGAAATTCACAAGTATCGAGTTCTGGCTGCTACACCAAGACTTGAACAGAGTAGCTTTGCATGAGTCACAGTTCAAAATAATCCTCATTTTATCTGATTCTAGGCCTTCAGATCATCCTCTCTGAAACAAGACAAGAGGTTAGCTCTTCCTCGCACAAGATTAAAAGCAGGTGGCTTCTGTGCCTGAGATGACCAATTCATGATGTTTCCTACTGATGTCATCATAAAGATGAGGAAAATGAAGAAAATCTAACAGAGGGAGGGGCTATTTGATCTTGATTAAACCACAATTTGTTCTGTTAGATGCTCAGAATAACCCAAAGTTCAAAGTGACATCTGGTTTCCGACCGGTTGTATTCCTGTATCAAAGCCACGCTGCCGAGCACCATGTCATTTTACAGTTAAATTGTCATCCTGCAGCAACTACGTCAGTATTTGTGGAGGACTTCCTGCTTCAGATTTGTGAGTTGGGCTGGTCTCTGAATTCAAGTCGTGAATGTGAATTTCCATGCATTCAGATTTGTAATTTTTGCCAGTTTAGTGCAATTAATCACTGTATAGCAACAATGAGGTCAAGTTGTCATGCAGTTCCCAACCCTTATCGACCTCTTGTTGTTGTTTTATGGCCGTCTTGACACGCCAATGTTGCTTTGAAGACGGCAGCTGACTACGAGTGGTTTCAGACATGGTCCCCGTCTTCAAAATGACCATTTCAAAAGGCAACACGATCACAAGTTCAGTGCAGTAGCACAGTAGCAACAACTTTGTCTCCCACGACCGGTTTCCTTTGTGTGACTGTAGCATCAGGATATGTCAGACTTTGAATGTGAAGTCGTAGCTTACTTGATTGTGCGTTATAGTCATATCAAACATGGCCACCTAGAGACTGGCACCATAAATTCAGCAGGAAAAGTGCTTAGCAACCAGACAGCTGGGCCCTCTTTTGCAACCATGTGTTGATCCTGGCTGGTCACTAGAAAGAAAACAGATTCAAGGCACTTTTCAATAGCACCAAACATGAGCACCAATTATTTGCCTTGGCAAACCTAAACTTTGACTTAATGATGGCATGATACCATTAGAGACTTGCTGAAACTGCATAAGGAGGCGGGGGATGCTTTTGCACAAAGAACAGGCATACATGCAGGCTTTAAATCTTGCCTCCTTTCTTTATTAATTGATTTAATCAAAAACATTACTGTCACAGTGAATTTTTGGATTGCGTTGGTGAATCTCCACTCTGCGCATCTAACAAGATTAAATTCAATGTTGCTCTTTCTGCAAGCTTTGCGGTTACAGTGTGAAGATTAGCCTTTCTACACCAACAGCCGGCCCTTGATGGAAGCAAAATTGCAGTGTAAGTGAAGTATTTCTTTGACTTTAACACTGCACATAATTACTTGATTCCTAAGTATGTGGAGGCTGAGCGGGATCGTATGCAGACGAGCGCGCCCACGCAGGTGAGTGGAGCTCCATCTCGCCTCATTAAAGGCTGCGGGCGTTAAGCTGCCTGTTCAGCTGAGGCCGTGGGAGCTGTCGCCTCCACTCACACTTCACAAGCAGCCCCATCTTACACACACACACACACACACACACACACACACACACACACACACACACACACACACACAAAACTACAAAGAGACCCATCGATTTGATGAGGACTCTGATAAGCACACGGACATCAGGACTGATGATCCTGATCTGCTTTTTCCAGGTCACCTGTCGATAAACTCCAAACACGAAATCCATTTTTACAGACCCATGAGGTAACCATGACAACACTAAGCCAAGCGGCGGCCTCACCACTGCCATCGATCCACTGGTCTGCTCCTTGCTTTAACCTGCTGGTATATTTACACCAACTTCCTGTTTTACTTGCTCAGATCTTTTCCGGTTGCTCAGTATCGCTAAGCGACGGCTGTAATTATGACAGACATGCAGGTCAGCTGACCTGGGCCTGATCTGCCTAAGAAGTGCCGACGGACTGCTGAGCCCTGCAGTGCATGGATGAAGGTGAGCCGACCTCAGACTGATCACCGTGACCACAGAGTACTTAGGAAGCATTACTGAGGTGACTGCTTATCTTACTGGCTTTAAAAAGTGGATCATTTAAAAAGAGCGCTAGTGACTGTGCTGCCAGCTGTTTCCATTCATCTCCAGACCTGCTGAGATTTCACCTCTCACAGGAAATGTCTCCTGCTTCTTAAGCTGATTAAACAAATGCAGTGTCACGTTACACTTGTGCTCTAGCACATTACTGCTGCGTCTTTGCATATCAGTCCAAACACCTCCCGTCTGACCATCACAGGTTTATCTGAACAACTTTGAGGGGTGAGATACATTTTTTTAAACAGGATTTAGGTAAAAATGTCATGCCCCTGCCTTCATATTGGTAAAAAAGGGGATCACCATGATAAATTCTGGAAAACACTTTAGTGCACCAACCTTCGTTTCTTTATATATTGCTTACAAAGAGCCAGACGTTGTCATTTTCTAAAGAGTCACCAGTTCTAGAGGTTTTCTAAAGTGTTTCTTTGGACAATAGCTGCTTTTTCACACATTTTCAGTCCAGTCCTTCAGACAACAACATTTCTTTTCTTGAATCTATGAAAAATATCTGGAACTTCAGTGGATCGTTTGAGACCATTTCTGATGAGACTTCAGTGAACAAACATCTCAGTGCATTCCTATTTTATTGTACTTTTACCTTAGAGTACTTTATTTTTCTATTGTCCCTTATTTTTGTGTTCAATGTAAAGCACTTTTGTCACCTATAGTTGTTTAGTATTTGCTATACAAATAAAGTTGAAATTTCGTTGTCCAAACTCTGTTTCTGCCTTAAATACTGTATTTACATGTTTCAATATAATCACTGCACCCATTTCTTATTTTACTAGCAAGATAAACAAATGAGTGGTAGCTCTTTTCTTGCTAATGGCTCCTCCAAAATAAATGGCACAGAGAAAATAGCTACACAAATATCAACAACTTTTGTGGGGCCGTTAGTTCGACTTTAATGCATGCAATGTTGGACTGAGCAAACTGTTCCGTCCACAAACAGTAAACCACCACTGAGAACACAACTTCTCTCATACACGATCCAAGACATGAAGATCAAGAAACAAGCTGCTCAAGCTGAGTAAGTTGAGAAGCCAAACAAGCAGCTGTCAATCTTGATTTTCAACAGGTAACAAAAGCAGAGATGAACAAGCTCATATTTTCTGCCTGTACTGGTTCATACGGCACAATCACCAAAACAGAGTGTGACGTTTTTCCTTCTCCTCCACCCCACGCAGTTTGCTGGCAGCTTTGTGCTAATTTCAAACAGGCAACTAAAACAAAGACCTTCTGTATGCATTTCATTTTAAAGAGATATTGGAGCAGACGAAGTTTGGCGTCATATTGTCAGAGCAATCGCACAGGTGACGTTTTGACATAAAAGGAACCTAATTAATAACCTTCTAAATACAATAGCACAAAATTTCTTGTAACACAACACCGCTCAATACAAACTCAGAAAATGGCCACAAGAGCAGGAAGAACAGTTTCAGCTGGAAAAACTAAAAATTAACATTGTAAAATAATACTAACAACAAAAACAACAAATTAATAAAAATAAATGGAGTGCAATTACACTTTTCTTATGCTGACATGCCGAGGCCCCAGCTGCCCACAGATGTGCTGACGTATCTAAAGTAAAGAGTCTTTACTTATTCATTACTGAATGAATTATTACACATTGCTCAAGTAAATGAGAAGCTGGGCTGTTTTTTTTTTTTTTAAGGGAGGGCTTTTCTATTAATTTCTATGTCTGCATTTGTATTCTTAGTACAGCTTTGCATGATTCACAGTATCAAAATAATCCTCTTATCTCATTATGTCCTTAAAGCTAGCTTTCTTCTGGTTGGATGGTTCTCACAAACAGAAGCTTTTGACAGCGAGTGGGTGGGGCTTGTACCTGCTCAGTATTATCATACTGGTGTGAAAAAATAAATGATTCAAATGTGTCTGCATGTCATTTTGAAACTCATGCTCAAACGCTGACACAGTTTTAAGGAATTCATCCACACTGAACAAAAACCAGTGTTGACAAATTAATCTGCTGAACCCAGGGACTCATCTCATCAGTAATACACTATACTGCCAAAAGTATTCACTCATCCATACAAACTATTGAATTCAAGTGTTCCAATCACTTTAGTGGTCACAGGTGTATAAAAATCAAGCAGCTAGCCTGCTTGTACAAGCAAGCTCCATAAAGACAGAGGAGAGAATTTGGTGTAGAAGAACTTGACTGGCCTGCACAGAGTCCTGACCTCAACTCGACAGAACACCTTTGGGATTAATTCGATTGCAATCTGTGAACCAGGCCTTCATCCGACTGTACTTCTGGAAGAATGTTCAAAAATTCCCATAAACGCTCCTGAACCTCAGTTGAAGCTGTTGTGTCTGCAAAGGGCTGACATCATATCAAACCCTAAGAATGGGAGGTCACTTAAGTTCAGATGTGTGTGAAGGCAGATGAGTGAATACTTTTTGCAGTGTAGTGTATTTGTGCTCAACACATTTCTTTCTAACAAGCCAGCAGCTGTGCTGTGTGCAAGATCTGTACGAACTAACACCAACACTTCCTCCTGGCCAGCATTTGTGTTGTGAGAGACAGTAGGGGCGTGTGAGGTAGCGAGCGCTCTTGTTTTTGGCAAGACACTAAAAGCTGTGTACATCAGTTTTAAAATAGCCTGGAGGCGAGCGGCACCCTGCAAACTAATCCGCTGCCTCAGCCTTTGGTTTTAGCGTGCACTGAACAACAGAACTGCGGGGACTTCAAGCTCTGAAATGCTCCCAAGATAAAGATGCATTTTATTAAGAGAAACCGTCTTGAGAAACACCCACAGGCTGAACTCCAAGTTAATGAGGAAGAAACTCCCACTCTTCACTCATCTACTCAGAGAAATATCAGACTTGATCATCTTTCTTGCAGCAGTAGCTACAGCAGTGCTCCCAGCAGCAACTTAATCATGTGGCTTGTGTCCTCTTTTGCACCATTGACCTGCACAGCCAGGTGTGTGCAAGCCAACCTCCCTTGGGGGGGGGGGGGGGGGGGGGGGGGGGGGCAGTCAGAGTCGTTTTCTCTACACACAAATTACAAACAAACCAGTTGACTCGCACCTTGCTCTAGCCGGAGGGACAGCGACCTTCTGGCGGCCTCCACCTCCGATTTGGGGCTGTCCAGAGCCTGCCGGCACCACTGCAGCGGTGTGAGGGCGTCGCTTGTGGTCTCCGACCTGCGGTCCTTTGATGACACATATAACCTGGAAAGAGAAGCAAGAGTGAACTAGACTTCTACAACTTCTATGAGCTCTGATAGGAGACTCTGGCCAATCCCAGATCTTTCCAAACATGATCAGGGGAGCAGTTTAAGAGACTACAAAGAGCTGGACAGTGTGTACACTGTGGTGGGGACAAATCTGGGAAAGCCAAACTCAAAGGTCAACAAAGACTTACTCTGTAGTAAGGTGCTTGAATGCTCATTCATTCTGAAAGCCAACTGGAGCTTTACTTATTTAGCCTATAAACCAAGTAGTCCATCCTAATGTTTCAGGGCGTAGAGATGATGTTACTGCCCAACAAACAGTTCAAAACCAAAGAGTGTGTTTGTGTAACTCTGAGAAAAGCGGTAAAAGCTCACATTTGAGATGGCAAAACAAGAAAACACAAATTACTGCCACTGTTTTGCCCAAGTTTGTGCTTGAAAGACATCTAAAACCAGTACTTAACAATGCCCACATGAGAATTTCCTCCTTTTCTGTCATAAGAAGCTGTGGTCAGGCATTTACATACACAGGCCTGTTAACTTGTTACCCATCATGATCGATTACACCTGGTAGTGTCTCTTTGCGACTATTAAAATATATAGACAAATATTACTCTTAATGCCATCTTCCTCTTTTAAAACTTCTCCTGTTTCATGTCAACATCCTCCTCACTACATATCTAGCCTTAATCACGTGCCTATTCTTTTAACTCAACTCTTAGCTGTTGAATACAGATAACCAACTCAATCTGGATAATTCAGTGCTGTGACATACATATATAATCTCTCAGCACACAGTCCCTGACAGATCGCACTCCAGACTCCATCGTTCCTTTTGCGCCACCAACTCGTTTCCTCCTGAGTCAGAGAAATCTGTCTCCCACTCAGTTTGAAGGTGGTGTCAAGCCTTTTTAGAAGCAAGGAAGAGGCTCAAACAGAGTGGATCAGATTATTCTGACAGCCCGGATGCTGCTGCTCTGTGGGCAACATGGAAGAAGTTGAATTATAGATTAAAACCCCGGCTGACATCAGGTGAGAGTGTGACCTGAAGGGGACTGAGTGCACACCCACACATGGAGATCTGTTATATTCATATCTATCTATCTATCTATCGCTACAAGTGAAAAAAATGACCACTTGTATTAGTTAAATGCAGCCCTGGGTCACTTCCTGTTTATGAGTTTGCACAACACCTCACAAGCTGTGACAAAAATCAGCAAAAAATTTCACTTCCTTAATTTGATTTAGTCCTCTCTGCAGCCACTCCACAGCAAAACACAAGAAGTGTTTCCCTGAAGCTTTAAAGGCAAGTGGCAGCACATAAGTAGGGCCTGATTAACTTCAAGGTGTGTGTGGCTTTGTTGGGGCACTGCAGAGGGCTGGAGCAGCTGAAAACAAAGCTTTAAAATCCCACATTTCAGTTAGAAATCACATACTACATGACTGAGCAACATATGGTTGGAAATGCAGTGTGCACTTACCAGGTTTCATCAGACTCCTCTGAGCAGCTCAGGGAATTCAAATCCAGAAGTTCCAGCTCGTCCAGAACCGACGGCTCGGATGCATCCTCCTCCTCCTCCTCCTCGTCGTCCTCCTCCCTCGCAGCAGCAGCCGCTCCATCCCTGCCGCTGTGCGGGTGGAAATAGTCGAAAGGCTCCTCGGGGGCGGAGAACGAGCCCAAGGACGAGTGGCACAGCAGGGTGGGCAGCGGGCTGGGGAGGCAGTATCCGCCGGCGCCGGCTCGGGTGCGCAGCTGCTCGTTCTGCCGCTCCAGTTTGCGCACCAGCTCCTGCAGCTTCTTCACCTCCAGCTCGGCGTTCAGGGTGTTGCTGTTGCAGTCCACCTCCGTCATGATCGCGGGGTTCAGCACGGCCGCCTCCATTGGAGCAAAGAAAAGCACACGAAAAGACCACAATACCAGCCGCCTTCACCTCTACCTCCACCTTAAACCACAAATGGAGGACAGGTAGGGCCAAGCTGCTGCTGCTGCGCCCTCAGACTGCTTTCTGTATTCGGCAGCGGTAGTAATCTGTCTAGTACGCCTGTCTGGACGTTCACCCAATGGGAGACTACATAACTCCCCCCCTCCCTCCGACACATTTACACACGTACCCCTCCCTCTGTTCCTCTCCCGGCACTGATTACAGGTAGATGGTGCACCTGTCAGTCTAAAATGTGGGCTAAGGTCCAACACACCTAACCGTAAACATATGACATTTATTTTTTTCATGCTGTAACACATTTCTATATTCTGCTTCACTCAATGCAAACACACTGCCTCAGTTAATATTTACTTATAAGCTTTTAACTAATTAATGATGTTATTTTATAATGAGATGAAGTTATAATTAGCAACAGACGGTCACACATGGCAGGCATTTGTGAAACTTTGGCGACATCTAGTGGTTGAAGTGAGGGATATATCAAATTAAATATATATTATTTCATAACAGAAATAAAACAGAAAAAAAGCCTACGTTCGTCCGGTTCTGCCTTTGACCTTTATCGGCAATATGTCGATAAAGCAATATGTTTTTTCACTCTAGAGACTAAACTATTGATAAACTATCGAATTCGTCAATTTATTTATTAATAAAAAAAAACGTTACTTAGTAGAAATCACCACAGTCACCCCAAGCGAATTTGTATTTCACCGTTATTAGCATACACTCCCGAAAACACCCGGATGCTCCGAATCCACGAAGGCAGTGCCCGAGCGTTAGTGTTGCACTGTGGGTAATGTAGGCCATGGATTTTGACAAAATAAAACGTAAAACGCGGAATAAAATCATATCTGGTTCTACTGCAGGTTGTTGGCAGCATATTTTATTTGATTAATTTGATTAGTAGATTTGTTTATATAAAAACTTTTTTTAAACACATCACCACAGTTGACTTGATTCAATCTAAAAAAAATTCTTAGTTTTGCTTCAAAAACTGCACAGTTTGCCGTAAAATCGTTACTCCTGCCTTTAAAAAAAACAAAAATTAGCCTCGAGTCTTTAACATTTACTATAAAATAATCTCACACTATGGTGAACATAGGTACCTAACCTACTACCTAAGAAGGTATTTGAAAAAAAAAAAAAAAAAAAAAAGGAAAATTGTTTAAATTGTATTAAAAAAAAAACAAAAAAAAAAACAAGCCAAAATATCACAACCTTTATTTATATTTTATAGAAAATCTTTAATTTATTAATTGATGTACAGATAAACAGTCCAAACTATGAATTTCTTATAACATGTCTCCATCTGGTGGCTGAAGGAGCTCCCTGCAGCAGGTGCATCATGAAAACCATGTGAGAAAGCATAGCACTTGGCACCAAGAGCTTAAAGAGGACAGAGTGGCATCGCCTCTGGAGAGAAAATAAAGCAGTTTCACTGATGTCAGAAATCAGTTTGAATGTTTCATATCCAAGCTCAGGTGGAACTGATCCGCCCCTCAGCGCTTCTTCCAGGTGAATTTCCGTCGTGCTCCCTCCTGTCCAGGCTTCTTCCTCTCCCTCACTCTTGGGTCGGGGGTCAGCAGACCAGCTGTGGAAAAAAAAAATGAAAAGAATGAAATATAACTGAACACAGGCGCAGATGAGTAAATTTTTATGTATCTATTAGTTCATTAGTACATGCATGTCATAACACAAGTAGTCCTTATGAGACTGGAGAGTGACATAAATATTTATGGTAGGGAAGATCACGGTAACGTTTAAGTAACAAAAAACACAGCAGCAAACAACCAGCTGTCACGGAGCTTTGTGGTCTCAGGAAAACCAGAGGTGATAAAAACTACACAATAAATTCAAGACTAAATAACTTTACTTTATTATAGTTGGCTAATAAAAAAGGTTAGCTGAGAAAAGAAAAGAAAAGAAAAAAGAAAGAAAACTCTGGAGAAAATACTGTGCTTTGTTCTGTTCTCCGTCAACATGATCCTACACTGCTTCAATAATGAGGTCCGACTCATGACTGATAGTGTTCCACTGTATGTTTTTCTATACAACTCTGATTTTACTGCACTACCAGTGTGTTTGGGATCATTGTCATGCTGAAAAATGTTATCAATCAGATGCTTCCTTGCATGATAGATTCAAAACCTGATGGCACTTTTCTGCGTTATTGTCACAATTACTTAATGTCAGCAGATTAGACATGTGACCCTCCCGTTCCTGGTGACAACGAGCCGGCTAAACAACAACAGCTGATTATAAGCTAACATTATGCTAGTTAATGTTAGGCTCGTGCCTCCTGAAAATCCCAAGTTCCTTGTGACAAACTCTCATACAGTATGAAAATTTATTAACTAAGTGTCTGAATGCAGCAATTCAGTGAAACTTTATTCTCAGTGAAACTAGCATCAGCTAACAGAGGCTAACAACGGCAAAATACAGCTGTGCTTAGTAACAGGAAATTTTCTAGAGTTGCTTTGCTGTCTGAGAACTCTTGCTACAGATGAACGGTGACTTGAGTGACTCGGGGTAACTATCTCTGTTTTTTATTGCTAAGTGTTGATATTATTCAAATATGTTCATTTACAGTTTACAAAATGTGTTTGTTTGTCTTCCCTTTTTACACAAACAGCAGTAGAAACATGCCGACCGGGTGTGGCCTTTATGGGGTACAGTCTAAATTTAATATTGTTGATCTCTCCTTGCTGACTAAAACATGGCAGCTGCCATAGCTAAGGCGGTGCACTTAATTGGGAGGGGTAAAGCCTAGGTTATCCTCAGGTTTGCAAACAGACTGCTGCAGACCCGACGGCCAAGCAGTCATTCCTGTTATGCTGCTTTAAAGTCAGTGTGTAATGTAAATTCTCTATGGAGAAGTCTACACGGTAACAAAAACCAAACAGGACCTTTGCACTAACCATCCGACGACAAACTTTACGTGACTGGGACCCAAGTAGACCCCCAGACTTCCCGAATCCATGCTTAGGAAAACAGAACCCAGTAAAGGTAATATGTAATCTACTGACAGAGATTTTAGACCCTCTACCTTAAAGAACATGCTTTTCAGATACGGTTTATTTAGGCTTTACATGTCTTGTCCAGTTCTTCAAATATTTTAAGGACACACTGCAAACCACGCTTAGATATGTCCATCCAACCAAAGATTTTTAAAACCAGCTGCACAAGCTGGTGAATGAGCACTCTTTTAATCCCAAGTTGTAAAAGTATATCAGTGGTAGTAGTTTTCAGACAGGATGCTGCCGTAGGAGATACAAACAAAACAAAACAAAGCAAAACTACCCACCTTGTCTCATCGCCTCCCCATCTCCCTCAGACAGGAAGCTGAGCAGCGCACGGGAAATGGCGAGTCTCAGGGCCCCCGCCTGGCTCGACCTGCCGCCACCGCTCACCTTACACTCCAAGTTGAAGCGGCCCAGCACGCCCATGAACTGCAACGGGAACATCAGCTGCTCTCTGAGAGGTATTTTTATAAAAAAAAAAAAAGAAGAAGAAGAGAAAATGACCAAGAGATAATAAGGTGAAAGAATGAAATGTGGCTGAATGGGCAGACCAGGAGTGTGCACTATTTAACAGATAGCGGTATCAACGGCGGAGGCTTAGCTAATTTAATGTCTGGTTGGGTGACTTTTCAGACAAGCGTAGAGGATCCCGGCGCTGTGAAATGCCTTCTTTTACAATCTCACCACCACATATAACAGAGAAACTTCTGACTCAGCAGGAAGAGGATAAGAGTGTGTGTGTGTGTGTGTGAGTGAGAAAAAGAAAGTGTCTGTGTTCTGGATGGCGTCTTAGGCTGAATGGCCCATAGCTGCTGACAAAGTCAATTGTCACCTCTCTGCTCCAATTACAGCCCCGTCCTCACACTGCGTGACAACACCAGCTCTGGACATTCTCTCTCACACTCACACTCACACACACACACACACACACACAATCACTCAACTGTGTAATTAACTTACTACAAGGAGATAAATAAAAAACGAGGCGATGCTGTGAAGAGTGAAAAAGCTGCTTTTTAATTTATTTATTTTTTTTTGGAGAGGTAGGGGTGGAGGGTGGAGAGTAAAACCCATCGCGTCTTGCATTTTAAGGAAAACGGTATCTGTGAATGAAGCAGTGCAGAGGCTGTGAGGTGGAAAGGCTTATTTGCTCAGAGTGGAAACCTTCGTGCTGCTCTCCTCACCTGTCCTGCAGCACGGGGAAGTATTGGAGGTAGTCCTGGCCGTTGACGGTAATGTGTCCTGAGCCGCAGTCCCGCAGGATCACTGATGAGTCTGATGTCTTCCTCCGACCTGAGAATGACAATGAAACACAGTCTGGTTTTTTACTTCAGACACGAGTGTCATGTTTGCAAGTTTACTACAAAGGTTACCTTTTTTAACCTTCCAAATCATCCCAGAAATGACTGGGAATGGAGGAAGTTACCTGGTCTCGCACACTGAAAAAAATGCAATAGGGTGGTTGTTGAATCTGCATAGAATTACTTCATATATCCAGCATGACTAATTTAAATTTCACATCTAAACATATTTTTGTCTTTTAATTTTCACATATTCTTTAAGAATATTCATTCTTTTAGAACAAATCATGTTGAAAAGAAACAAGTTAGTCGTGTTTTATCCTCAAGCTCCGCCCCCTGGAAAGGAAAAATCGGCTGCACTGTCCGCCATTTTTGTCTCTCGCTTTGGAAAATCTACTACCATCTGGAGTTTTACACTTGAAGGTAAATAGGATTTTAAAGCTAACACACCAGTGAGAAAGAGTGTAGACCCTTTATATATGTGGACTTTTACTGGGGTGTTGTTATTTTACAGGTATGTGGGCTGTTTATCGAAAACCATGAAAGGCCAATGTTAGGCTCCAGTTAGCTAATGGTAACCGAAATTATGCGATAAGCAAATTAGTAATTAACATATATAATGTGAGTTAATATTGTTTGTATATTCTTTCAGTCTAAATTAACAGACTATTACAAACTTGCATCGGTGTCTGTAGTAAGTGGTGGTACCTGCAGTGTCTTAACCATTAAACAAGCTAATGTAGGGCCGGGATATGACTAGTTTGTTGAAACATGTCTGCTGCTAATGTGACTGCTCACACACGGTAACATTACCAGCACATAGCCACAGCCGCTATAAACATGCTGAAAGGTCAATCTAGCTTCTGTAGTCAGCAGCTGGAAGACTCAACACAGACCCAAGATTCAGTGTAACGGTTATCTAAATGTTGTGTGTCCTGTTTGTAAGCCCAGAAAAAGAAATTAAATAAAATGACGACCTTGAGCTTCAAGCTAATGTAAGCGTAATGCTATAGCATAAAGCGACTAATGCAATGATGACGTTGTTAAATTAGTAAAAATACAGTAAATATATCCAACATGAATCAGTTATATTTTTGGTCTAAACATAATTAAGTCTCACGCCTTTCACTTGTTTTAGAAGGATGTTCAGTCTTTTAAAACCAGTCATATCAAAATAACAGAAAATAGTTGTGTTTTCTGTTGAAACTCCACCCCCCCCAGGGCGTGTTCTGCGAGGGAAAATTCACTGTGGCGGTCCGCCATTTTTTGTCGTTGCTTCGTTTACGTTTGGTGCTGAGCTTTACTTTGTCGAGGTAAACTGAAAACTACATGTTTGAGAGGAAACGAAGAGAACATCCATTATATGGGGAAGTTTTTCTCATGAATTCCTGTTGAGCAACATAGCGGAAAAAACAAGTCATTCCTTAAGTTAACTAACGATAATGCTAGCTTAAGCTGCAGGACAATATTATGTGCATTAGCTTTTTTTCAGTGTGTGCCCAGTCACATTCGCTTGTTTTTTCTCAGTGAATACAGACTAACAAACTCGTGTCCATTTAGTTAACTGGTTGTACCTAAAATGTTTTAGTTAAACAGTTAAATAAGCTAGTTTGCCATGGGGTGGGCTCTGTTGGGGGGGTGAAGATTTGCATATGTTATCTCACATTCTGTAAGGTAAATTTTCTGGAAAGGTCAAATTAACTAATTTAACTAAGTATTAATGAAAGACCTTGATGTGTATATGACAATAATAGATGTAGTTTCTGGGTCATTTGGCAGAACTGCAAAATGGCCAGAAGGAGGCAACTGCTGTGATTGCAAACAGGCTTTGGGTGGTATGGAAGTAAGGGCAACTATGGAACTGCTCAGCAACATGGGACCCATAGCTAATAAATAGTAACATGACAAAAAATAACAACTTTGTGTGGATGTAACCTTGTGAGATTTGAGATTTTGACAGCATTTTTATGTGACAACTTGTCTTTTTAGATAAATGCAGAGTTTAAGCGCATTACCACCATGCCACTGCAGTCCAGATTACTCTCGCAGATAGATGTGCTATCTGACAAACTCATAAAGGTCTTCAAAAGGCGAGGAGGACAAATAGGAAGAAGACTGCAGAACATTCTGGAGCCCACGGCCCAGGTAAGAAAAAAATAATTTGTGTATACACTTTAGGGAAAATAATAATTTTAACAAAATGCTGCTTGTCACTCTATGCCAGGAGTATGTTGAAAATCACCTGGGATTTTCACAATTTACCATGGGTGCGTTTTTTGTTTTTGTTTTTTCTTTTACCTGCATCAGAACGATGTGTGGAGTTCATAGTTGAACACCTCTCTATGCTCTGACAGTATTCTGCTTCTTTGCATGGAGATTTCACTTCATGCATTACCTTTTTAAGCATTCTGAGGACTCAAATCACATGCTGTAATGAATCCATTTTTGTTCACCTAATGTGTTAATGTTAACATTTTTTGGAATAGTGACACAGATTAAAATAAGATTTGGTATAATGTTCTTTGACCAGTGTTCTGTTTAATTAAATTTTGGAATTCTGCATTTTCTAGGCCACAGATGAAGCCATTATCCAACGATCTAATAAGGAAACAACCATGGGAATTTACATCATAAAGTCAAGAGATGCCAATGGCAGCCCTGAGGACATCGGGATAGTCCTTGAAGGCCAGAGAGTCTGGCAGGATTTGGATAACTATACCCTAGCAGCTGCAATGCTGTTTGGACTAATGTACACTTTGAACCTCACCTACCCACTGGAAAAGTATACCTTCGAGGTATTATAGAAACTGGTTATGGAGCTCAAAAGGAACAGCCTTTCAAAGAAGACCCAGGTTCTCAGGACCAGACTGTACGATTGAACAGTTTTCCAGTTATGATGTGGGAACAACATGTTTACCTCTTCGAATATGTACCATCCTTTCTTTTAAGCCAGCACTGGTAAAGTTGCAGTACATAGTGAAACTTATTTTTCTGGCACTTTTCAACTTGGGGCCTTTATTACTGCAGTTTTCACTTTTCAAGCCATGGTTTTTTTTTTTTTTTTAAATTCAAACTTTGAATGTCCATTTTTCTCAATGGAAATGGCGCCTTGCACCAATTTCACCAATTTGCAATTTTTTTCCCAAGGTGCACCACTACAAACAGATTGCATCGTGTAGTATTAGTGATTGTGATGTTTAGTGATAGAAGCAAGCCAATACTAATCAGTTTAGGTCTCTTGGTTGTGTGCCTGTGGGTTATAATGTTATTTTAAGTCTCTTCTTTGTGTCATTTTAATAATTACACCCCTGTTGCCATATTACCTTACCTTATGGTTCTTACATTTAAAAAACTATTTTTTACATAAGTGCGATGTCACAAGGCCCCACAATGTTGAATTCAGGTTCCAGCAGATAACTTTGAGGAATGTTGTGGAATGTTTTTCAAGAGATGCATTGTACAAATATGACTCATGTATATTTTGGAAGCCTGAATTGAAAGTCCATTTTTACAACTGTGTAGTATTTTCAAAAATACAGGTCATTGTTCAAAAATGTTTTGCTTATTTCTTTGATTGAGAGAAAGTGTACAGTACATACAGTAAGATCAGCCTTAATTTAGTTTTATTTATTGAACACTCATATATTAGATTATATATTATATATTAGAAATTTGTTATAAAATAAAATAAGCTTACCATAAAATAATCTTGTCAATATAACACATAGTCCAATACAATTAACACAAAAAGTTCATGTCTGATAAACAAGTGGTTTCTATAAATATTTGACCGGAATGAAAAACATAACAACAACATAAAAAAGTCATGTTCGTGTTACCAGAAAAATGTGTGCAGGTATAACATAAAAAACTAAGGTTAACCAAACATAACTTAATTTCGTGCAACCGCTTACAATAATTTTTTTATGTTTATCCCACTGATTATTTTTTTCAGTGCATGTAGCAAGAAAACAAAACACTTTGTTTAGGCGAGGGAGGCATGAAGCATGATAATTCAGCAGAAATTACCCTCATTGATGGGCTCAATCAGACATTAGAAGGAATTGATACCCAGGAGGTGTCAGACTGATGATTATTTGATGTAGACACTTACAGTGGTCTCTCTCCTGACCTGCTCCGTACATACTGAAGATGTTTTGAACCAAACAATTCCATCAGACCCATTTTCACTGATTTCTAGTCCAATTCTTGTGTAATATGGGATGCCTCAGCCCTATCTCCCCGTTTCCCTTCCTTAAGAATGGCAGTAGATGATGAGCTGAAGGTCCAGATGCATCTCTCAAGTTCTGTGTCAGGTCTTTGCTGGATTATTTTCTGATTCTTAATACTCATCAACTCGACATGATACATTTCATCTACTAATAGTTTTTTAGACCAGAAACTTCTTTTGTCCTCCAATTGTTCAGTGTCCTTGATTTTTTTAAGAACACCCTGCACACCATGCTGAGATATGCCAAGTTTTTAGCTAACAGCTGTTTGAGAATCCCCTTTTTGGTGTAATGATACTATTTAATCTTAAACTGTGTTATCTTTGGAATTTTTCAGAGATTAAACAAAAGAAAAGGGTACAAATTGTGTGTTTTTGTGACAGGCTGCTAATAAAAAAAAGTGCCTAAAGATACAATTTAACAACACTGGTTCATCCCTTTAGCTAGAGCTTTTTTTAATGTTTGAATGAATCTTCAGAGAGCCTGGAGAACTAATGCTTAAGAGCACTTAAAAAACACTAGTCTGGCTCTTTGGAAGCAAAATATAAAGAACTGAGGAGGGGCTCAAGACCTTTGCTCAGCACAATAAAATCATGCTGGTTTTTTTTTTGTTTTTTTTTAATTTCCCCCAAATACTCTGAATTCCACAAAAACTGTGCAATGAAATTATTTGCATTTGTTTTTAAGCCTGGCTAAATCTGCTCACACTGTCACATTATCAGAGTTTTAGCCAAGACAGAAATACCAAAAACTGAATCTCCACAGACTGCCACAGATTAACGTGTTTACGTCTTGCTACAAAAACAGTTTTGGTCTTGCTAATTTATCCATTTGTGATGGCTGTGCCTGGTCAACTGGCTCCACTATGACAAGAAAACAACAGGTGGTGAGGGTGGCCATTATTTCTATACAGAATATGCATGTACAGATCCCAAAAAGCCACATTAAAAGGGACATACCAGGGTGAAATCAACCAAACGTGCCTTAAACTGAGAGGTTCCTTTTCTGTGTTAAACAGTTTTTTTGGTCAATTTTCAAAACTTCTGAGACTTCTGAGAAACACATCGCTGTTGTGAACCTACCCTCCGCGGTGCTGAAGGCCACACCATTTTCATCCTTCTCCAGCAGTGGCACCAATTGCTTCAAGGACTGAGCCTCCAGCAGCCGACGGTATCGCTGAACGAACTCCTCCTCCGTGCTGCTGTACGGCATGCAAAGCATGTGCTCCATTAGCTTGATAAAACGGTCGTACTGAAGACAAATGCACAAAAATGCAAATCAAACTCTTGGACACAAAAGAGGTGCAAAATAGGACGACAAAAAGCATAAAACCTACATCATGAGTAGAGATGGTCTCCACTAGTAACAGTTCCAGCTCCTCCTTTGTCAGCCACCGGCTTGGGCCGAGAGAGCTAATGGAAACAGGAAGAGATGCGAAATAAAAAAACAAATTGCCAAAACCGCTTTAAAGACTTTTGATTGTGGACTCTTCCTCCTCTTACATCAGCTGGGCATCCTGGGAGAAAAGTCCTTTGGCCCTCAGACGGTCTTGGTGCTTCTCGATTTTCAGGATTTTGCCATAAAGATCCTAAAACAACAAAAGCTTTCCTCAGTCTTATAGAAAAATCTTACTGAACACAAATCAGGGTTGAAAACGGGATTTTAAGGGGAACATCTTTCTCCATTGCCCATCCTGGCCCTCCACAGTCAGATTTAAGCCCTACATCAACACTGACATGGGGCCTAAAAATCCAACCAAAGCTCTCGAGAACGAGAAAAAGTTCAGCCGTATTCTAACCAGAAGAGGAGAAACAGTTTTCATTCCATTTCTATTTTACCCATTTCATAGACTGAACAACTAATGAGTGATGGAAATGGAGTGATCTGCCCAAAAGCCCTTTCTTCTGTTTAGGAAGTAACTTTCATTCCCAGGAAGTCTTTTCCCCTCCTTCAGGCAGCTGTTTTTCTTCCTTCTGTTAAAGTCTAAAGCGCCAAAAGGATTATGAAAATAACCACAGCACTTGTCTGACTCTCTTCTCTGTGGCCACAGAGGAACGGTTAAACCTTGCTGATTGGCTGCATCCGCACAGCACCTTCTGGCAGGGCAGCGCAGGGGTGTACGAGGGTTGATTTGTGCTTTAGAAAGAAATCATTGTGACATGATCATAAAGCACTGATTCACTGCTCTTTATTTTGCTAACAGCTTTTACACCTACATCGCCCGCTGCTGATTTTTGGCACAATCTTGCTCATTTAACTCATTGAAAGCATGAAAGTCAAAGTCTGAATGTTCTGTGTACAGTTACTGATCATTTCTGCACAATAAAAGATGGATGAGGTACAGATTTCTTTGTCAACATCTTGTTTAATTAAACCTAAACGTCACAAGTGACGCCCTGAAGCTTCATCCTTCTTTTTGACTCTATGCTTATGAAATAAACCTCATGCTCTACTAAATAAGTCTTCAAACAAGAGACTGAGACCATAGCTTTATCAGTAAAGAGTTTACTGAGGCCATAATTGGAGGCTCATTTTCACATGGATTTCTACACAGACTACTTCCTGTGACCAGAGTTGCAAGTTTAAGACACCTCAGCGTCAAACTGAATCATTGTTAAGTGACTTTAGACATGTGCCAGATGGGCTGGTCTGAGTATTTCAGAAACTGCTGATCTGTTAGGATTGTCCCACACAACCTTCTCCAGGGTTTACAAAAAAAATAGTTTGAAAAAGAGAAAATGTCCCGGTGACATCAGAGGTCAGCTGAAAATGATGGTTTCCATGTGATAGGAAGGCAACAGTAACTCAAGAAACTACTCGTTACAACCAATGTGTGCAGAAGAGCATCTCAACAGCAGCAGAAGACCACACAGGACCACGCCTGTCAGCTAACAACAGGAAACTGAGGCTATAATTCACACAGGCTCACCAAAACTGGACAATAGACGTTTTGCAGATCTGAATCAGGATTTCTTCTGCAAGTTTCAGTTGGTAGGGTCAGAATTTGGTACAAACAACATGAAAGCATGGATCCATCCTGCCTTATATCAATAGTTCAGGTTGCTGCTGGTGTAATGGTTTGGAGGATATTTTCTTTATACACCTCTCTGCATTTAATCATTAGTCATTATTAATCTCTTCCACAGTGTGTCTCTTGTCCTGTCTTACTCTCGTCACCCCTACTGGTCGCAGCAGATGGCCGCGTCTCCCCAAGCCTGGTTCTGCTGGAAGTTTCTCTTCTGTTAGGAGTTTTTCCTTCCCACAGTCGCCAGGTTCTTGCTCATATTGGGGCCATTTAATTGTTGGGTTTTTCCTCTCCAAAGAAGCTGTAACTAATGAATTGACCAGTGAGCGTAGAGTTAAAGACCCAGACAGTTCAAGACTTTAGTGTAAAAGATGCTAATTTCTTTGCAGCCTTGTTGAGAAACTGAAAATAAAGAACTTCATATCAGCCTTTAGTGGAAAAAAAACTAAAAATAATGAGAATAAAAGCAGATTACAACTAAACACTTTTAAAGGATAAAAACTCTTTTCTATTTTTCTACTAATTTTCTATTAGTTTTCTTTACAGTTTAATTTCAGTCAGTTTGTAATGTCATGATGCATTTGCTCATGTATTGTGTAGTAAAATTGACCTCGGCAACTGTGCTGCACAACTGAAGCAGAGCTGGAAGGAGCAAAAAAAATCTGGAGTTAAATACCCGACACTAGAGTTTCGCTGAGCGGCGGATCAATGCCGCGCTGGGGGTAACCTGGGGAGAATGTGTCATGGCGACGGACACAGACAGAAAGGCAGACAGACGGTAGGGTAAGATCGGGGGAAGAGAAGGAGGAGAGGGTGGGCATGCTGGTCACGTCCCCGAGGCAGTCCCCACCCCCACCCCACCTTAGCCACACAGCGCCTGGGTGAGAACTCATTTCCCCGTCAATTATTCACCAGATGTTTGTTTAATTCCTTCTTGATAGAGTGTGCCTAATCCGCTGCCACTCTGACCAGCGACAGAGGGGTACGGGAGGAGGAGAGAAAAAGAAAATCAAGCAAACATCAAGGAAAAACCAATTTTCTTTACAAAAAGAAAAAAAAAATACAGTAATAGAAAAATCAGAAAAAAAAGAAGGCGAGAGGAGAAGGCAGCTTGAGTTACACGTGTGCAAACACTGGCTCCTACAATGGCGAGGAATAATTCGCATGGATTGGCGGGATGAAAGGAGGTGGCGGCGGAGTAGTGGGCCAGTATCTGGATACATTTAAGTTGAGGCTGTTACAGAGACAGACAGTCAATAAAGGCTCTTCAAATGCACGTTCAGAGCTCCGGCTACGTGAGAACGAGGCATTAACTACCAGCATTTATTCGGTCTTCGTGTGGAAAAGGAAGGCGAGTTCTCGGGCCTCCCTGGAGTTGTGGCCATAAAGGGTTCAGCGGAGCAGCGAGCAGGTTAATGTGCCACGCCGGCTGAGAGGAGAGCAGCCGAGCACGAAGGCTGCTTCTTTACACGCCACTGCCCCCTCCTGGCAACGCTCCCGGGGCTTGTGAGACAGCGAGACGATGGGTAAAGGGCAAAGGATGGGAAGGACGGGAAAGACAGACATGTCTGACATACCTATTTAAACCCACAGCAGGGGGTGCAGATTACAGCTGCAGGGCAAAACGATGTGTGTGTGTGTGGGGACAAATATTCACATATCATCCCCCTCTTCTCTCTCTCCTTCTCTGTGTTGCAGATACAATCAGACAGAAGAACAAGCGTGAACGGTGTGCCTGCTCATCTGCCCCACTCATCCTCCTCTTCATCGCCCAGCCCTGCTTCCCTCCAAATCCCCGAGGAGGAGGTCTTCCCCGTAGCGGGACAAAGCCTGACAACCAGACACCTTTGATGGGACTCAAATCCTGGACATAAAAAAATAAAACTACACCGTTTATTCCAATCAAAAGGGTTTTAAAATTCTGTTGTGTTTGTATCTTTGTCTCAAACGGCTGTTTTGCTATTACACAGGCCAAACACATCATTTGATCTATTTTTAATACAAATGATCTCGGCACTGCAGGACAAAAATGCCCTGAAATTATTTTTCTTAGTGGAGTCTGGATATACTGCTGATGTGCGTTTACTTTCTGTTGTAGTAGTTTTTAAATTTTCCCTCTTTTGTGGTCTCAACACCAGTGTACGGTTCATCTTCACTTTAAGAGGCTTGAAATGTTTGTATATTTCATTTCTGGAGTCACCGTGTTCACATGATTTTCAGAAAACTTGACCTCTGACCTTGACTTCAAATTTAAATATTGGTCTGACTATTGGTGACCACTGATATTCGAACTCTCTGAGATTTGCAGTAGATGAACCTAAGACAGGAAGACAGGTCCTGTTTGGTATGTTTAGTAAGCACCCAGAGAGCAGGTCTGGGTGCTTAGGCTAAGCCGATCCCAAAGCCACCCTCAAACATCACATGTACACAGACACAGACAGAAGAGGATGAGGGGAATGAGAATCAGTATGTATGTAAGTGCTAATTGGTGCCCCCTGAAAGCCTGAACTGAGCAGTTTCTGTCATATTTCAGGCCTGCTCAAAGAACAAAATGCCCGGGTGCATCAGAAGTTAGTGAGGGTGGTGTCTGCTTACGGAGTACGGAGCTACCCTTGGAAAAACTCAACCTATTCTAATGGTGTGAAAACCAAATCTTTATTGAGATATAATGAGGTGTCAAAACTCCTCATTAAGGGTGCAGGGAGGTCACCAAATGTTGTGTTTACGGGGGAAAGAGTTACGATTAAGGATCTGAAAGCCAGCACTGGGGTGCCAAGATTGGAGCCTCGACTGCCTTCTGTTTACACGGACAGACTGACTGAACAACACAATGTTAAAGGTCAGTGAGCCAGCCTGTGACTGTGTATGTGCTTATTTAAAGAAAAGTTGCTAAAATGATATAAAAAGTTGCAAAACCCAGTGGCAAATTTGTTAAGTTTGCAACAACGAGGCAAACTAACGCACAATGTCAAGTTGAAGAGGTGAGATGATAAACATCTCCACATGAAGAAAATAGAGTCTGTAATTAGCTTAAACAATAAACCTCTGCAGGTGGGCTTGTGTCTGATTATATAACTGCGACATCAGGTAAGGAAATCACCCCAGACTTGAATTAAAGATAATGGCTGTCTGTGCTGTGATTTCAGCTGTATTTAAATGTAAAATAATCACCGAGGGGGAAAGTTAGATGCAACAAAAGCTCTAGTACTTTTATTCTGTCACACGGTGCACAGCCTGAGAGCAACAGAAGCAGGAATGTCCGTGTTCTTAGCAAGTCCCATTCCTGATAACTAAGACTGGAGGAAAATGACATGTGATGCTCACTGCTTAGATTAAAAGCTGAAGATGTACAAAACTATTATCGAAATGACAATATTGACCAATGAATACCTACACAACAGACGGATATTCAGGTACAACACACCCCCCCAAAAAACAAAGCAAAAAACAACCAAACCCAAAACTGTCACAGTGTTGTGAATTCCTTTGTGCTAAAAGTCTTCACAAGTCTTCAAGAGCCCTAACAAAAATAAAATCCTCCATTAGTTTTGTTTGCTGAGATTTGGGGGCTGGGTGATTAGGTATTCCACAGGGATCCATTCTTGGACCTCTTTTATTTATTCTTTACACAATATTATCTCTGTCATCCGCAATTTTTTATGCAGAAGACACCATTTCATATGCCACCGTCTCTTCCCTTGATCTGACCATTGCAAATCTGCAGCTGGCTTCTGATAAATTTTAGAAATCTGCTATTGCACATAAACTTGTTTTAAACAGTGACAAAACTAAATGCGTGATATTAACAAGATTTACAAGGTCCCCTAAAAGTATCCGGGAACTACCCTTCATATTCAAATGCTTTATAGTCATAAAATCCAAATGGTTGACTGATATAAATCCTCGGGCTGGATGAATTTAAAAAATCATTTAAAAAAAAAAATCATCCAGAAAAGTTTTTTCTGTGTTCATTTTGAAAACATATCTCAGTCTATGTCAAAAAGCAAAACATTAAGGACAGTCAAGAGTGTACAAAACCAACAGGTAATGATGCAACCCTCACCGTGAAGAAATGTTTGCCAATCAAAAGCCCACAAACAATAACAGAGCGCACAATTTTTTGAAAATCTGCACCCTGGCCGGAGTTTTTCCAAAGCTCAATTTTCAGTGATCCAAAATGCCATTTATGTGTGGACGTAGACTGGGAAGCTACATCCAGATTTTCAGTTTTAACGCGCTGGTTTCAGTTCCACACAAAAGAAAAACTAACCAATCAAGTCATAAATAACAGTTTGCGAATAACATGACGTGGCATCTGGTGTAGTGTAACAGCTTTACTTCCTTGGTGGAAGAAGTTGTCTGATGGCAGCTGAAGCAGGGAAATAAATATAATATATATACTATAAATACTTAAGTTCATAGTGTTTTCCAACAACTACATCAGCTGACAAGAACTGCATTTAAATGTGAGCTATGAAACTACATCTCTTAGTGACATGCAGCCTATATTACAAAAACAACCTTTTGCTGCAGTTTGAAAACCAGCTAAAAAAATTACATTCATGCAGGGCTATAAAAAATATCTTCAGCTACAAGAAGAACAGGAAGTCGTGCAGCAGATTGTGGGTTAGTCCTGACCTCAGACTGTAAGTACAGAAACAGACTCAAGGATATGCCATAAAAACATAAATAAAAACTACTGTTGGTACTATGTTTTGTAAATTCATGGTACACAGATAAACCTTCGGTATGACAGATGAAAGATGACCTCAAAAGGTTCAACATGAATCCAAACAGGTGAAAATAAGCCTCCATCTCTGCAGCAGGTTCCCCCCTGAGATTCGCATGTTAAGCTGGACTACCTCTGACCTCCTGCTCGCCTCACCTCCCTCTATTCTCCCACCTCTTCCCTCACACCGCTGCGTGGAAAAGAGGATCTGACTTCGCTGCTCCTCCAGGGAACGGCACCATCTTCTTTCAACTCACTCTGTCTGAATAGGATATGACCCGAGGGTGCGGGAAGCAGGGAGGGAGCAGGTGAGGAAGAGCTGGGGATTTGAGGGGGATGAAGGTTTAACTGACAGCGCTGCTCGCTGCTCCAGCTGTACTGCCGTACTCACATGCATGAGGGAGTAGTAGGACTGCTTGCCAGTGTAAAACAGGAAGTGAAAGGGCCGCCCGTCTGCTCCCCACTGGACAGCTTTATGGAGAGGAAAATGAATCAGCTCTGGAAACCCTCAGTTAAAAAAAATGAATAAAAAATGCATTCAGGAGCAGATTTACATACCTCTTTGCTTGGGAAAGATTTCATCAGGATGCTGGAAATAAAAACAGATTTGTTTCAGTAAAAAAAAAAACCCAAATAAATAAAATCAAACAACTGGTGATGTGTAGAGCTTTAAAAGCCACCACTCCTGAGCTCTACTCAGGAACCATCTTTTGCTTCTGTTTACCCCTCAAACTCACTGATGTACCAGACAAGTACCTGTGCTTGTGATGTTTATATTTATACTGGTGACCACAGTGAACAAGACAATTTACCAACCTACCTGAGGTCAAACTGAAAAGATCAAGGACATTTCATCATAAAAGCACCAGAACTGATGCGTTCCATCAAAATGCTGCTTGTGTTTCCACTGTAGACCCACCAACATTAGAGAAATTACTCAGCACTAAGCTTCTTTTGTTTGTTTTTTACATCCCTTTCAATCTTTAAAAAAAGGACAAAAACCAAAAAAAAAAACAGGTAAATTGAACAGACCATCTTTAAACTAAATTTGTTTCATTTGTTCTTTTCTATTTTAATATTTCAACTACATATTTCCTTTAAGAAAAGGGCAAAAAGAAAAATTGGGACAATATGAAACAACAGTGCTGGCGTCTACAAAAACTGGTTTTGAAGAAAGTGGAGCCCTGTCCCAGTTCAGATTTTATTTTTGTTTTTCTTTTTATTGTGCCCACCATGGAACGTGTCCTCCTGAGAAGTTCTTGTCCAAGATCATAGATGGTAAAGAAAATCAGACGTATCTGTGTCCACTGGTTGATCATCTACATCGTCGTCCTCCACAGAAACTGGCTCATCCATATTAATGTTTTGTGTCCAGATATGATGAACCACAGCTTGGCTTATTGTAAATCTGCTTATTTTTGCATGCTACAAACTGGAGATGTGTACTGTGAAAGCTAGCGACTAAACCGAGTTGGTCTGCACATGCCTTACATGTCTGTACCTTTTCATGTGGACGTTTAGATTGGAGCAGTGGGGATAAAGGGGGCTGTTTGTTCAGGGAAAGAGACAAACAGGTAAAGAGGGAAACCCCTAACTTCTCTCTGACAGTGTTAGTGACCTCACAGTATGTTTATGATTTCAGTTTTGGCACTGATTATTGTTTTATAGTCTCATATTATAAATGGGTTGAAACCGACCCAAACAACACAAAGATGAGAATTTTCACCAGAGCATTTTATCATTTTGTAAAATTCAATTTTTGTCTTTTGTTTTGTTTAAACAGAGATTCCTGACAATGTGAAAAAGCCTTGAAGCAATAGTCTAATTTAAAAGGTGTTGCCACGACAGGTTAATGGAAGTAAATAGGGGAAAAAAGAGAAACGCTTAACCAACAAGTAAATTAAACCGTGCAGTCTTACCTTCATGAGCGGCCGAGCTGTCTTCTCAAACAGGCCGGAGGGAAAAAGGTACGTGATGCTTCTCTGTGGGCGAAAGACAGAGAAACAAACAAACAAATACATAAATAAATAAATAAAAGGAGATGGCAGTTTGAGAGATGATGGCACATTATGACAACGCTGACATGTCCACACAACAGAGGTCACACCAACAAAGTGACAGAGTAAGAGGTGCAAGCTGCTTGCGGGTTCAAGGAAAGGCGAGCAAGGTGTGTGTGTGTGTGTGTGTGTGTGTGTGTGTGTGTGTGTAGTTAGAGGAGAAAACAAGCATGAAAAGGCACAAGTTTAGGCTTTGTTGACAGCGAACAGAGGACACTGTGGATGTCTAACAGTTCACTCCGAGTTCATCCTCTGCTGTGTGTGTTATTAGCAGGGCTACAGATGGCATTGGAAATGTGTGTGTGAGGGAAGAAAGGCCCCTCATCAAGACAGCCTGCTCTTCTCTCCCTCTTCATCCCACCATCTCTGCACTCTTCCTCCTGTCCTGCTCTCTCTGTCGGTTCAATTAGCGAGGCAGCAGGTGCTGCGGGGAGAGAGCAGGTTGCTGCCTTTAAGGTTGTCAAAACGACGGAAAAGTAGGAAGAAAAAAGGGGGCCGGTCGAGGGAAATGTCTGCGCTAAAGCTGTGAGAGGCAGGAAGAGGAAGACAAGTGAGGAGAAGTTAAAGGGTAGGAAAAAAAAATAAAAGGAGGAGGAAAAGGGAAAGACGAGGAACAGATGAAGACGCACCTGTGTGTCCCCAGAGAGTTGACAGAGATGTGGAAGAGCTCCCCGAGGGGGGAAAGACGGAGTGACAGAGGGGAAAAGACGACTTAGCAGAGCCACAGCGCACAAAGATATTTTTTTTTACTTCATGGTGAAATAGGAAGCTGCAACAGGACAGACAGTAGTGGAGGAAAAGATCAAAGACGAAGATGAACAGAGTTATTTTAAACCTACAAAACCACGAGTGAAGATTCAAAACTTCACAAATTCACTGCACGATTCAATATCTGTGAGATTTTTTAACATTTTGTAATATTTCGAGTATTGCAATAATATATACCGTATTTCACGACCATAAGGCGCACTGTCAATGAACGGTCTGTTTTCATTCACAATGCGCACCGGATTACAAGGCGCATTAAGTGAAACAAAACAGTCAGATACGTCACACTTTAGTCAACCTTTTCTTCTTGCTTCCTCCACCTCTGTGCCATTGATTCACCAATGCTGAATTCTCTCACAGCTGCTCTATTCCCATGTTGTTGCAGTATATTAATGACTAACCTCATATTGTGGATGGATTATCTCAGTTGTTCTCCTGACTGAAGTTTGGTCTGTTTACAGCATCCTGCCATGCGATTGCATTTGGTGAGGTCTCCCGTTGACTTTTATTGAGTGGAAAAAGGTTAGCATTCGTCCTCCAGCTTGACTGTGTTTATGTTATGCTAACGTAGCTGTGTCGCTAGCGATGGCGTAGCACATCATTATATACCAGCTAGCCCAACTTCAGCAACCCTAAAAAAGTCACTGCTGTTCAGTTTTCTGTCTTCATTTATGTTGGAAGTGATGGCAGAGCTGTAAGTTTGAATTCTTTCAGATATCTCTCAGTCAGAACATGCTATATCATGTTTAGGTAGAAGCTAGCGAGCTAACTTCCTGCTAACTTCTAACTCTGTTGAATTTCATAAATTCTGTTTTCATGGATGTTAAACTTAATTGTTACACCTGGTAAAGCAGCAACGGGACCTGAAGAGGACGGTTTTTTGACCCAGATTACTCTGCCAGGCTCCTGACTACAATAGCCATAATGCTCCAACAATCCATCAAGCAGTGCGGCTTCATAGCTTACCAAAGTCGTACTAAAACATTTCTGACTGATTTTTGAGCGCTGTGTACCACATAAAATCAGTTCGAGGTCAGCAAGCACAACCAGAATTCATACTTAAGGCGCACCGGATTATAAAGGGCACCGTCGATTTTGAGAAAATTAAAGGATTTTAAGTGCGCCTTATAGTGCGGAAAGTAAGGTACTGCAAATAATGTTCTCAAAGTTAGACTTTGCCAGTATCTGTTTATCCAATAAGATAAAGTTGTCTCACTTCAGTTATTGAGATTGTCAAACAATTCAACACTTGCTGAAACCTGCCGTAAAAGTTGCCATAACAGCCGACTTGACAACTGAATGGAGTCAAGTTGTCCGTTACATGAAACCAGTTTCTAATAATACAGCAATTAATTGTGATAAAAAAAATACAAAGACAGAAATTCATATTTAACTATTATATTTGCACTCAGCAGCCTTCCAGTTCTGGGAGGGTCCTGTGCTGGATTCCCCCCCAATGCAGCCAGTTTAATATAGGTTTACTCGACTAACACTATCACAGCTGCATGAGATGCCACAAATGTACTCAAATGTATAATTTTTTCAAAAATCATTTTAGCTAAATAAGACAAATTTTTTCAAGTTCCAGCTTCTAAAGACTAAAGACCAGAGACTGTATATAAAAGATGGAATCCTACTGCCTATGGTAGACCCAATTTCCCTTTATTTTTTCAAATATAGTTTGTACAGTAGCAGATAATCTCTAACTGGTACATACTTTTATTTTTGTTTTTCAGTTCTTACCGGTAACAGCTTGTAGGTACACTACTGCCGCCTTTTGGTTGTAGCAGTGTGTTACATCTTAGCAGGAACCAGTTAAAAACAAGCAAACTATGAGCTTCAAGATCATAAATAGCTACATGGACAATTTATATATAATTTAATGACTGAATATTCAAAAATTGTGATCATCGCTAACAAGAACGCGACCAAAACTAAAGCACAAACTTCATGAATGTTTTTTTTTAATGGCAGTTAAGCTTTATCTGTATTCATATGTATGAGTTATACAGTTGCTATGAAGGGAGAAGCTAGCCTAGTTGGAAATTTTAACATGATGTGGGGATTGACCCACTATCGGAAGCAGCCTCGTGGCCATTAGAGGAACTGCAGTTAGTGACACTTTTTTCAGCCTCCTTATTACCTCTAAAATCAGAAATCATCTTTTATTCGCCTTTGTTTAACCTGATAATGTTCTAAGCACTTTATAAACAGTTCCCTAAAAATGTTTCATTTATTTATGATTAATCTATTAAATATTGTCTAACTGTTTCAGTGCTCGTTTACTTGCAAGTAAATTTGGCTCAAAAAGTCACCAGAGTCCCAGAAAAGAGAAAAAAACCCAAATAAATAAAAAAAAATCTGAGATTTTTTGGGCCTTTCTGGGTCTGCGCTCTGTATTAATTCCTCCTCCTGGCTGCAAACATCCTTTTGATTTTCCCCGGGTCTTTATCACCGTCACACCTGAAGAGTCTGGACTCCAAACTGGAGCGCAGGGATTTCTCAGGTGCCCCACTATGCACCTCTGCAGTCCTCCCAAATTTTCCTCTTTCCCTCCACGCATCCAAGTCCAGGCTGCTGGCCGTCGCTTCGGCTTTCACAGCCTGGCGCAAACAGCTCACTTCATTATTTGTGAGGGGCACTGGGGACTGGACGAGGGACGGGTGGGAAATCGAGCTAAATGGTTAGAGCAGTGAGGGCTAATGTATTGCCAAAAAAAAGAAAAATCACAAACAAGCTTTGGGTGCATTTAAGGGCGTTGCTAATAGCAATGATGCAGTGGATTAGACAGACGCGGCCACACCTGCCTGCTGCACGTGGAGCCAAACGACGCTAATGATGCTGACAAAGAGTGGAGGCTTTAAACGCATCAAACTTCTGCCTGCAATGCCAGATAGGATGGTGTGAGGGGGAACGACATACCAAAGATGGCCTACGGTGGATTCAAAGCCACCATGCTACAGTAGGAATCTACACTGCCGCACAAACTCAGCATTTCAGAGATTTACAGCTCACTGTTCACTGCTAAAGACTCCAAAATTTATTGTTTTTAATTTACAGAAATGTTCCTAAAAAGGAAATTCAAACAAACAGGAGTCAACCACAGTTTGTTTGGGACTTTTTTTAGTGGCGTATTAATCCACATTTAGTGGCTTTCTGAGCATTTGACTGAGATGTGATATAAATATGTCATCTGCTCAGTGGATCTGGAGGTTTTAATGTCTAGAGAGGTGGGAAAAAATAAACAGACTCCACAATTTAATATAGTGAACGTCAGCAAATGCCATACGTACAGTCCCTTAAACTCAATCGCTTCATTAGCTGGGATCACATATCCAAATGGGATTAGACACTTTTTAGTGAAAGAAAATGTCAGATGGACGGTAAGCAAAGATCTGGGTCTAAGACTGCAGTTTTGCCCAAAACGAGATGGCATTACGCTCATTTAAAACTGGGTGTAAAAAGGTTAAAAGACTGGCTGTTGAAGATGGCAGCAGGAAACACAGAGCACGAGGAGACATCAGCAGGTGTGTAGTTCAGCAGTAAGTGTGGCTGCAGGGTGGTTGTTGTAATCTTAGATGTGAGGATTAGCCTTTTGTCTAGGGTAGGGCTGCCACGATTAGTCGACTAGTCACGACTACGTTGACTATCAAAATCTGAGACAACTAATTTAATAGTCGACGCGTCGTTTGAAGTAGGGCTGGGCTATATCATACCGTTCACGGTAATACTGGTGTAATTTTGGGCAACGATAGGAAAATGAAATATTGCGATAGAATATGGGTAAAACGTGCATGCGCAGTGCCTTTGTTTACATACACACATGGCGGCGACGCAGAATGAAAAGAGCGAAAGTGGATCGTTGAATGAAACGGATGAACCAGAATTGGTTTGTAAAAATGCTGCAACTTCAGTGGTGTGGAACTGGTTTAGCTTTTGTCCGTCAGATACACAACAAAGCACTATTTTTGATAGCGCATGCTAGCGGGCCGTCGTTATTACCGTGTTGTTTGGAAACTACGGTACACTTAAAATCAATCCTTTGATTTTTCTGAAAATCGACAGTGCCCCTTATAATCCCGTGTGCCTTATGTATGAATTCTGGTTGTGTTTACTTCCCTCGAAACGATTTTATGTCGTACACGGCGCTCGAAAATCTGTCAAATGTTTCAGTACGACTTTGCTAAGCTACAAAACCGCACCGCTTGATGGATTGTCGGAGCATTACGGCTATCGTAGGCAGGCGCCTAATATTACCGTATTGTGTGTGTATAACCTCTTTTTAAATTTTGTGGATATTAAACATGGTTATGCTGAGGATATGTCGGCCAGTTTCCACTGGAAATGCCTTTTGGTTAAACTGTCAGCAAGGAATTTGCACCGTTACATTTTTATATAACTTTAATGCACATAAAAAAACAGCTGCTTGTTTAAGTGAAAATACATTGATGGGGTTTTTTGCACTAATGAAGTTGTGGAGTTGTGAAGTATTTTGTCTAGTGTCAATTATATCGTCAGTTATATCGTTATCGCAAATTTTCAAATGTATATCGTGATAAATATTTTTGGTTATATCGCCCTGCTCTAGTTTGAAGCTTTGTAAGAAAGATGCAGGAATAAGTAGTAGGATTTAATTGTGTAATAACGGACTGAAACAGAAGATGGCAGCACTGCATGTACAAGGATGCCAGCTGCCGTTAAACCCCAAAGAAGAAGAAGCAGTGTCCGGTATTGTAGCTGTGTCCAAATTCAGGGCCGCATCCTCCTGAGGCCGCATTTGTAGGCCGATTACGTCCAAATTCGAAGACTCCTCCAAATGCAGCCGAAAAATGCGCCCTCCTTTTCCCCAGATTTGAAGGATGGGTCGAGTGTATCCTTCGTGGCCCAGCTATCCCAGAATTCATAGCGCGGCCTTGCTCAGTTTCCAACAATGGCGGCAGCTAGCTAGTTTTAATATTACTCTTATTATTCTTTCTGGGTCACAAAATAAACGTTTAATATATTTTCAGGCGAGAATGTAGCTGTGTAAACTTCAAATATCTGCTCAGTTTATCAGGACACCACATATTTTCAAAAGCGTTCTGACGTTTTCAGAGACGTCTGTTACCCACTAGCTTGATAGCTAGCCGGGGTTCAAGGCTCACTAGAGCTGCGAAAAACCTCCCAGCAAATCGTTTTCAAACCCACCGCCGTCTTTCACTACTCAGGTTAAACATGATATATAAGTCACTTAGATAACTTAAAAATGTTATTGTTTGATTTTTTTCAGTTTTTTGTTTTGTTCCTGAGTAAATCAGTTTGTCTGAGATTAAAGTTATAGTTTTTACACAGCTGAATAAACGTCAAACAGACAACTGATCATCAGAAGTGTGAGATGGTCGAGAATATACTCCGGTGTCCTGTTATATTTTAGATAGCAAGGAGCAGACGGCTGAGTTTATTAAACTCCACCGAGACAATCTGCAAATTTCTATAAAAGCTTAATAAACTATCATCTGCTCTTTATTTTTAGTTAGCACATACCTTAAACACTTCAAGCTTTAAGCTAATGATAGTTATATAAGAGCAGACACATGCTGATGCAATAAGCTGTACGTTTTACTTCCAATGGATGCATGATCTGATTAGTCGACTAATCGCAAAAATAATCCGTGACTAGTCGACTATCAAAATAATTGTTTGTGGCAGCCCTAGTCTAGGGTCACCTGCGTTTCCCAGTAGCAGGAGAAAAGACAAGAAAGGAGAGTGCTGGGGCAGATTTCAGATACTACACAAACATCACTTTCACACTCCAAGCCAGATGAGATCACTCACTCACGCCAGCTTTCTGTTGATTTGCAGTTATATTTCTATATTTTCTTTTCGCAAGTGCCAAAATTAAGTGACCCCTGCCCAGGCCAGCTCCTGACCTACATCAATTGCAGATACCTTTGCAAACACCACTGTCAAGTACTCAAGACTCACTAAAGAAGTGCTGAAAATCCCCAACTATGTCATGTACAGTTCAAAGCTTAAAATGGTGCAAAAAAAATCACATGAAAACCTCGCCGTTCTCGTCTTTTTATCCTTTATTTCCCACATAAAGCATCCTGCCTATGTGTGATGCTTTAGAAGCTGCTGCCAAATTCTTTCTAATTAAAGCGAACTTACATCGATGTCCTCCTGGGTGAAGTTCTCGGGATCTTCTCCCATCATGTTGGCCAGGTGGCGTTTCCCGATTTCGTACTCCTCCACCTGCTTTTGGATGTACTCCAGGGTGAACTTCTCCGGTCCAGCGGCCGCCAGGTTCTTCCTGCACAGGGCAGAGCTCACACATACCTGCCTGCTCAGCAGCACCTGGGGACGGGGGGAAAAGAGCCATTATTGTCAGACAAATATCCAGGGCAGCTCGATAACACAGCCGAATTACAGTTAAGAGCTCAGTAAACTGACATAAAGCACCTCAACGACTGTGGCACATTCATGAAACTACAGACGTGGTGACAGGTTCTTAATTTAAATATCCGTCAGCGGAGATTTGGCTAACAAACCCTGCTAGAAGCCGCTAACTCAAGGACGAGGCAGTTTCGTCCTTTATTTAAACATATTCGCGTGCGTTAAAGGTGAAATAACGCGTTAAAATGTCACACGCTACGTTAATTCTACCTGTTGGCTTACCTGCGTGGCGACTGTGTTTATACTCGAGCTGCATGTCATACATTTCCCCAGAAACGAGCCCACGGTCCGCACACAGGACGCCGCCATCTTTGCTGACAGCGGTGACGTCCGAGGCGGAAGTTGTCTACGTCAGAAACACGTGCGGTAATCCGTAAAAATAAAATAAAATAAACTCTGTCCGCTTAATAAAACAACAACAACAACGTTATTAGAAGTGTAAATTCTAAAATCAGGAGTTTGTTTTAGTTTCTTTGCAGCCCTTTTCTGTTTAAAACAATGTCCTGATTTATGTATGTAGATGAATGTTGCTGGTGTCTTTACAGTTTACAATTTTAGAAGAATTACCCCTGAAAATATGGCATAATATACATCCCACCAAGAATTAGATGCTGATAGTATGAGTGAGGCATAAGTAATTTTAGCAAAGGGAATAAAGTGTAGACCTCAAAACTGTGCCAAACAAATAAGAAATTTAGGTCAGTAGTTTGTATTTCAGGCTGTAAAATTGACATTATTTGAAGATGATTATCAGCTGTTTGTGTATATATGTATAAAAAGGGTGGTCTTTATTCTTCAAGCTCGGGTCCTCTACCAGAGGCCTGGGAGCTTGAGGGTCCTGTGCTTTATCTTTGCCGTTCCTAAGACTGCGCTCTTCTGGACAGAGATCTCGGATGTTGTTCCTGGGATCTGCTGGAGCCACTCACCCAGTTTTGAGGTCACTGCATTGAGTGCTTCGATTACCCCTGGGACCACTGTAACTTCACCCTCAACATCTTCTCGAGCTCTTCTCTGAGCCCTTGTTTTTCTCCAGCTTCTCGTGTTCCTTCTTCCTGATGTTGCTGTCACTTGGTATAGCTACTATCTATCACTGTGGCCGTCTTCCTCTGCTGCTCCACCACTACTATGTCTGGTTAGTTAGCCATCATCAGTTTGTCTGTCTGTATCTGGAAGACCAGTAGGATCTTAGCATGGTAATTCTTCACCACCCTGAGGGGGCATATCACATTTTTAACTCTGGATTTTCATGCCATACTCAGGACAGACATTCCTCTCTGCTATCAGTCCAGCTCGATGTACTCTGATGTACTCAAGGATGTTTGTTGTCTCATCCTAGACAGTGGTTCTGACACTCACTAGCCACTGGGCTTCTTCCTTCTGCTTAGAGTACAGTCTCATGTTACTGGAGCTTTTCCCCCATCTATCTATCTATCTATCTATCTATCTATCTATCTATCTATCTATCTATCTATCTATCTATCTATCTATCTATCTATCTATCTATCTATCTATCTATCTATCTATCTATCTATCTATCTATCTATCTATCTATCTATCTATCTATCTATCTATCTATCTTTACAGAGTTTCTTGGAGATAAAGATATGGTAGATGAGGTTGTTGTTACCAGTAATGTTGATGAAATATTTTAATCATAGATTGGTAAACCTTTCCTTTGCAGTTCCTTAATTATTAATTAATATGCAATGATGATCCCTCCCACTCTGTGTGGTTGATTCTCCTTCTTCCTCATCTGTGTAGGAAACAGGTAGCGTATTAGAGGCGGGGCCTAAGAGAAAACAAATCTGTTACCATTGGGCTAATTGTTTAAAATGGGCCTGCAGCATGTGTTTTTTTTCTTGTAAACATTTAGCTGCTCTATATTTCTATTTAGCTTAAACTGCATTATCTGTGTGGTCTCCTAGTTTTGTCTTTAGTAGGATACAGCAAGGTAAAAATAGGTGCGCAGATAATTACAAAGAAAATACAGGTCAAATACTAAGAAAACCTCGGCATCAACTCAACCTTGTTGTTGTGACTCTTTTAGGTTGGTTCATTCAGTGTACTTCCTCAGAAAGTGTCCAACAATTCTTAGAAACACCTTTCCTATTACTTATTAGTTCGTGTTATGATTATCCAAGTTTATGTTGGTAGCAGCTCAAGTTTAACTGTGCACACACAGAAAATATTTCCCTGTTTTATATATCATTTTCATGGCTGTACCCCAACTTTAAAGGATTTATTTCATTAACACGAATATGAAAACAACATCTGGTAAGAAAAAAAATACATCTTCTTGCAGGTGTTTTTACAATTTACTCTTTCACTAAGCTAGAACTTTACTGAAAAAAAGGTCCTGTGTTTGTGCCTGTGGCACCATGGTACCACGTTCTTACCGCACACTTTGTTTTTGTACCAGATAAATCTTGACATGTGTGTTGGTGAAGTAAAAGAAAAAGCTTTTTAAAGCATAACAAAAAGCAAAAGAAGAGCATGAACAGGATAATCCAAGCTGCATGACAGCAAAACCACAGAGCTGCATAATCTGCCCGAAATGACAAACGAGGCGAATTAAAAAAGAAAAAAAAGAAGAAGAAAGGGGAAAAAAGGGTACATTCCAGTGAGAGCAGAACATTTTAAAACAATTATAAAGGCCACTTCTACTACACCACTTTCTAAACTCTCTCTTGAGCAGCGGTCCGTATCCTAAAAAGTCACACCTCACTGAAAGCTCGTGTTTTGCAGGGCGAGCATGCCAGCCACATGGTGCAGCTACAAGTCTGCAGGGATCTGGCACTCTGGAGCGATCCCTGCTGATTTTTTTTTTTTTTTTTGGGGGGGGGGGGGGGGGGGGGGGTGTTATAAATTAACAGCAGCCACTGACACAACCTTAAACTCTAAACTTGTTTGTGCACAGGTTAAAAAATGACAAACTTGGCTCCACCTCTTTTAGCACAATGAAAATTTGTTTCTATATTTAAACTTAATGGATCAGAGTTTGACGCCATGTATCTGCCGCTGGTATTGTTTTTTGGATCCAGGTCACACGTCTATCGGGCGACCTCCATGACCCCCGCAGAGCCAGTGGATGTTGCACGCGTTGCTCAACTCCATGTGAGCGCCATGTGCCAAATGGAGAGCTGTGCTGTCAGCATCATGCAACAGGATTTAAAACGGCAGATCCGCATGAGTTATCAGAAATAACACAATAATGATTAAAAGAAAAAAGCTCAGCCAGAGCTTGCCAAACGTGCTGGCACGGCTACATGTAAAGCAGATTGTTTTGCATATGCGGTGCAGCCGGAGCAGAGATGGATTAACACAACATTATGTGACGCACAAGTTTGTAGATGAACTTCATACGTTGAGATGAAAACAAAGTTTCCCACAGGGAGTGCTGGCTGATGGTTTTCATGCATCACATACAGCAGCGTGTGGTGAATCACAGCTTTCTGCTGTGACTGCTGAGCAGCAGGTGGTCTTAGTTTTCATTTGAAATGATTGCACTTTATATCTGGTCCTTTACTGAGTTTGCTCTTCTACAGTCCACCCCATGATTCAGTAGCTCGTAGAACCACCTTGAGCAGAAATAACGAGCAGTAATGGTTTTCTGTATGACTTTATCAGTCTCCCACATTGTTGCGGAGGAGTTTTGTCCCACTGTTCTTTACAACATTGTTTCAGTTCACTGAGGTTTATTCACAGCTCTCTTAAGGTCCCACCACAGCATTTCAGTCAGGTTGAGGTCTGGACTTCAACCGGACCTTTGCAAAGACTCCTGTTTAGGTCAAGCTTCATCTGTCAGACAGATGGCCTCACATTGACTCTACAATACTTTGGTATATGAAAGAGTTAATGCTCAACTCAATGACTGCAAGGTGTCCAGGTCCTGTGACTGCAAAACAAGTCTTGTAGTTTATTCAGATGCAACTTTGCAAACCTAAGATGTGTTGCTACAACGATGGGGACTTTGATGGTTTGGCCATGTGTGCCGAATGAACAGAAACCGGATACTGTCAAAGCTCCTATGGCGCGAAAGACCAGCTCAAGGAAAGGTGCAACGCTCCCTGAAAAAAGTGGAGAAACCACATCGCCGAAAATATGGAGAAAATGTGATTGACCATCGAGGAAGCCTGCACCATAACCACTGATTACAAATAGAAGAAAATCACAAAGAAGTCCTGAACCCATTGTGACCACAGCAGCTTATTTACTCCAAGGACACACTCCTGTTCCTACTGCCAAGTGATGGAAAAAAGCAGAAGAAGAGAGAAGCTGTTCCAAGTCAAACTTATTCAGTCTTTTTCCAATTGTACTGTCATGAATTTTGATTTTAACGTGCTAACTGAGGCCTGTAGAGTTGCACATGTAGCTCTTGGGTATTTTCTCAGTTTCTCTGAGTATTGCACAATCTGACCTTGGAGTGAATTTGCTGGGATGCCCACTCCTGGGAAGATTGGCAACTGTCTTGAATTTTTTCCAAAGGTGAATAAATCTCTCTCACTTCAGAATGATGGACTTTAAATTGTGTGGAAATGTCCGGTTGTTTTTCTAACATCATTGCTGATATCTTTCCTCCTTGGTATTAACTGACACCTGAATGCTCCAAACCACAAACTTCCCAAACCTCTGCTATTAAAGAGGTGCTCACACTTGACTATCAATTAATCAAGTGTATTTGATTAGTTGGTTGCTACTTAGCCTCTTAATCCCTGGTGGAAGCGGTGAGGGTGGACTGCATCAGTCCTGTGAAAAGCCTTTTTTTCACATGATTGTATGTGCAAATACTTACTCTCAATTTCTGTAACCTGGCTTGTTTTTGACTTCTTCTCATCCTATATCAGTGCTGATGTAGGGTTACTGTCTGAGTGGCAACACCCATAGGAGAATACTGCAGTGGATACCCGCACCTTAATGGTGAACATAAATAGAAGTGGCTGTATGATGACGTTACCAGTGGATATACTGGAGTCTTCATGCGGCACAGCAAGCAATCTCAGTGCCATTCCATATCATACCTTGATGCCTCTGCAGACTGTTTTGCAACCCACCTCCACCTAGCTCCTCTGCATGCCATTTCTAACTTAATCAATTAGATATCTGTTATCCATTGATGCCCGTACCCTTTATTCCTTGTTGTATTTTCAAATCTGAAATGCAACATTTCTAATTAAGCTTTACTTTATTGTAGCCAGATAATCCCATTTGTTGTTGTCCAAAGAAAATCCCAAAGAGGAAGAGTTCGGGCAAGACAATAGAAGCCGGTGTCTCGGTTCATGTAAACACTTTGGAGGTAGCACTACAGTACAATGTATGAAAACCCTTCATTATCCTACATATTTATCATCAAAAATGAGACAAAATGCTTCCTTTTCTAATCACACCTGCAGTAATTTTGGTCCTGTCTCCTCTGTGTGTTTGTGTTTGTGTGTTTTCAGTACAGTAATATGCTGTGTTTACAGATCAATGCTGTGTGTCTTCACTTAGATTACTTTGATAGAGTTGGAACAGGAACACGGGGAGATTAATCAAAGTGAAGGGGCACCGACTCCCGGCCCGTGCCAGTCGATATGGCCGCATGGTTAATTTGCCCCGAGGAGGGCTGTCGTCAGGCAGATGATAAACAGTGTTTGCCCCATTTTTTCGCCACGAGCGTGCTCCTGCTCACCAAGAAAAATAGTTTCGACCTGTGGTCTCTAATTCACAGTGGGGCGTGAGAGGTGGGACATTAATCATCCTTCTGTTGTGGCCTGCCTTTGACAAGCGAGCCACCGTGGGTGGATTGGGTGGAGATATTCGTTTGGTGAGCTCACAGTGGACTCAGGTAAACCATGCAATGGGCTGAAATGTGCAGAAAGTAGAGAATGTATCTGTTTCACTTTGTTAATAATAATAATTAAAAAAAAAAACATTAACAGTTGGTGTGAAAACAGCAAATCCGCCCTGAAACTAAAGTAAAAGGATTTAATTTAGGGAACGTTATGGGCTTCAGTTGTCATGCATGGCAACTCAGTGCCAGGCATTAGAGTGCTGGCTGTCTTCCAGCTCCTCCATATGGACAAAAGGGATTCCAGCACCGTCTTGAAAAGGAAATGCCACAATAGGCGACACTGACCTCCTCTCAATTTGCCCGATCCCCCAGATTGAGTGACATCCTTCTAATTGTAGAGCCAAAACAGCGATGGAGCAAGAAATAATGGAGGATATCACACTGTGGAGCTTTACCAAGTCCGCCCCCCTCCTTCTTTCCTAAGGATGGAGTGCTGGAGAATCGAGGGCTTATAATACCAGCGAGTTGAGGCTTTGCTCCAGTCATCATTTCCATGCTGCTTTACGCTGATTCCCTAATATCCTTAGCGCCTTGCGTAGGGATAAGCCCATCGTGCCGAAACATGGCTGTCATGCCTATAAACCATTCACGGCTCTAAAGAATCCATTATGGCTGCTCCACAAACACGGGGACTCAAAGGGCCACTTTGCTCAAGCTCATTTATTCTTTTAAGGGGTATTTATTTACCCCTAGCGCTGCTGGTGGAGGGGGATCTCCAGTACACCACAATACATCACAGCAAGCTGTATTTAAGTGTAAGTGGTCATTTACACCATGAGTCACACATATTACACTTAATGTACTGAGCCCATAATGCACACGCTGATCCTGCGATGCACAGACTGTGGGATAAACACATGTTATGATGTGTATGTACTGGCAATGGGCAAAAAGAGGAAATGGGCAGATCATTTATTTCAAATGCAGCTCACTCGGGGGGTGGGGGGTGTCAACATTTGTGGTTATTGTCGCAAAATTTAGACTTACAAGCCAAAACTCAGAGAAAGTACTTTAATAAAATATAAATATACATTTAAATCTATTTCATTTACATTTTTATTACTTAATTAAAATGTAAAAGGTTTAAATATAAAAATAAAATTGAGGAAATATCATGAAAACTTGAGATATTAACCCTTTTAATTTTGGGAAGTGTAAAAAGTGACTTTCCTTTGCGCTCAGAAAATGAACAAAATGTATTTAACTTAATTTTTAATTTGATTACATAGATTACATAGAAATTTTTGTGTAATCATGTTACATATGTGGAAGAGTTATTGTAATTTAGTAGTTTATTTTTATTTCATTTTGAGTTTTTGTATTTAATTCAGTTTAGCTGCGTTTAGTTTCCAGAGTGGATATTCTTATTTTTACCTTAGTTTTTATTGTTTTCAAATATTTAGATTTCATTAGTTTCATTAGCTTCGTCTTTTTAATTATTATCTTAATTATAGTGTGAAGGGCCTGTCTCAGAGGCAGGGTTTGAGAAAATCAGTACAGGTAGTAAAATAAAAACACAGAAGTTCTTGAACATCATTAACTCAAGTTTGTAGAGTGATCCAAAATCTCAATAAACACGCCTGCGTCAAAAGGCCAAAATGAACAAAAACTAAAATTAAAGATATTTTATCTCTGTTTTTTGTTCAAAATGTTTTTTCACATCTATTTTCAGTTTAGTTTTAGTTAAAAGAAAAAAACGTTCATGCTGTAAAACGTTAAATGTAATGGAAACTGGTCAAAATGAGATTAACTTTACTGGTAGGCATCCAGTGTATCCCAAGCATATTTTCCTTAAAAACCATTTTTTTAAACAAATAAACCTTTGATTTTATTCAATTAAGATGCATTTGACTCAAAATGACTGCTTCGTGTTCACGAGGGCAAAGAATAATTTTTTAAGGCAGCGCTGATGTTAGTCTGATTCTGCAAGTGGCATCGTAGCTGTGCAAAACTCAACACTTTTAGCATTAACTTTCACTGAACCACCAAAAGGAACAAGAAGCACTCTGAGAGTGCAAACCTACACCAAGGCAGCTATATACATATATGTATAGTAAGTTTGTAGTAAAAACAAGTCAAAAATGTAGGCTCTTGTTATTTGCCCTATTGAACCCCTTTTAATATACTTTATATTAAAACACATAATATTTTTTATTTATGTGGGTAAATTTCAAGTTTATTTTGTTTAAAGTTTCAAATTGTTATTCAGTTCAGTTTAATTTCATTTATACAGCACCAAATCACAAGAACAGCCGCCTTAAGCTGCTTTATACTGTAAGGTAAAGACCCTTCAATAACAGAGAGATGACTGCTTACCAGTAAGCACTTTGGTGACAGTGGGAAGGAAAAACACCTTTTTAACAGGAAGAAACCTCCAGCAGATCGTCAGCAACATAACAAAGTCAAAAATAAAGTAATGTGATATTTAGAAGCCTTATATATTATACTATATGTCTGTATGCTGTCAATACAAACAATGGCAGAGTTAAACAGATCTTTATGACATTATTATCACTTTCACCTTCAGATCAATATATTGAGCTTGAAGCAAAGGTCAGAGGTCGAATACCTTCTGTATGTGGGTAATAAAAAACCACACTCAGGCTTTTAAGCTCAAGTTTTAAGGCCTTTTGTCTTTTTTTTTTCGAATTTGCAGGTCACAGAAAATTTTTATCGCTATAAAATTTTATATTTTACTTGTTTGCAATCTAAACTTCTAAACAGCTTACCCCAAAGCTGCACTGCTGTGTGGTTTCACCACATCCGGCACAGCTGTCTACATTACTTTTTCAGCACATGTTGCTTCGTTTTGTGTTTTTTTTATATATCAAACAGGTTTCGAACAGTCACCAGATCTCAGTCCAACAGCACACCTTTGGGATGAGGTGGAACAGGAGATTATAATCGTGGATGTGCAGCGGACAAATCAGCAGCAACTGTGTGATGCAGTCATATCAACAAAATATATATATATATTTTTGCCTGTCCCATTTGGTTCTTTAGCCGTCAGAATTAAAGGAGACCCAATGGATTTACTTTGCCAAATGTTTCATCACGGCCTTGCCGTATTGGTCCATTTGATCGACCTTTGTTGTTATTATTTATTTTATTTCCGGTTGTTACAGACGGGACAGACATGACTGAGGGATAGGAAAGGGAGAAAGAAAGATGAAGGAAAAGAAAAACAGAAGGGAAGAGGGACAGTGAGAAAGGGCACTTAAAAAGAGAAAGAAGAGAAAAAAAATCTCCTGGATCACCTGTTGAGAGAAAAAGAAGAGAAAACAAGCAAAAAAACAAAACAAAAAACGGAGCAAAATACTAAACACAACATCAATCTAGCTAAGTGTAAACAGCAGTAAATGCTAAATATTGAATGTTGTTGTGTAGTAAGCAGGACCGACAGCGCACAATGTGCTTGGAAATAGCAGCCAATAAAGGTGTAGTTTATGTCTATGAACAGTGAACACCTGTGTGGATCAGTGCGCTTGTATTCAAAAGGTTTCCCCATGTAACGGTCTGCTAGAGGATGTAGAGAGCCATAGCCCCGTCCCCATGAAGCAGGCATGGAGGAGATCCAGGCTCCAGACATCCAGAGGCCCCAGAGTGTGAGAGCCCAAGGAGGACCACTGGAGGGGCATCCGTGCCTCCTTCCTGGGATGAGCTGAGGAGAGCCCCAGATGAGGGGTCACCCAGTAGCCCCGGAGCAGAAGCCAGAGGGGGCTGCACTGGCATGCCCGCCGGCTCTGCCGGCAGCCAGCTGTGCCAGAGTGAACCGAGCCGCAGGCCCAGAGACCAGAGGCCCGACGGCCCCCTAAGAGGCCTGACTGAACATCAGGTGCCAGGCCCCGCCAAGTAGCCACCAGGAGTGAGCTGGTACATACCTGAGTGCCCAGCCCTGGACACCAAGAACCACCAACGCACCGACCCCTGAGGGCATCAGTTACCGGCAGGGAGTGTGGTGAGGGGAGATAGGCCTCCATACTTTGGAGGGCCTGGGAGTTCCCAGAGAGGTGGAGTCTAAGGCCTGACCTGGCATATAGACACAGACAAACAGGCACACACAGACACAAACATGCATTCCCACCCTCATGCACACATATACAAATACTTAACACTCACCCAACGTAGGGATAGACATACATCGACATGTACACACAATCACACACCCCAAACATACTCTGTACCCCGGGTCCAGGTACCCTCACTGTCTACATTACTGCAAAACTGAAATTATTAATGACTTTCTGTGGAACCAGCGTGCCAGATTGATCCCTTTGGCCCACGTGTTTGACACCCCCGGGCTAACGTGTGCATAACCTTAAACCCTTAACGCCAAAACTAACATACAAATGTGGTTCAGTTCCTCATGTTTAATAAAGTGTAGATTTGAGGGGGAAAACGGGAGCAGAAATATTAGTTTTCATAGATTTCTTTAATGCACAATCTTATTCATCAGCTTCAAAGTTTTTCCTGCTCTCTTCTGAGCAGAAGCTCTGATATTGGGACATTTGAAACCCAAATAAACTGTGAGATGCTGTTTTTCTTAGTTTAGAGGGGTTTGTTTCTAGTTTGCAAATTTTAAGGAAATGATGCCTGTGCTTCTTTTTTTTTTGTCTGTATGCCTCAGATACATAGTTGAGATGAGTATCATTCCTATAAAGCAATCATCCCAACCACAGATATGTGTGACACGTGTTGAGCGTGCAGAAAGTCTTGAATATGAGCACAAATCCCACTGAAACACATCTGAGCCCCGTCCTGATAAATCTGTTGTAAACATCAAAGCATGTTACTTCCTCAAACAGGCTCGGTATCAGGCAGCGCTGCCAAATACTTACGGGACTCTCAAGTGAAGTGTGGAGCCAAGCGAACATCCATGGCCATGAGAGACACTCATATTTGTGTTTGTGTCAATTCAACAGGGATACCTTTAAACGAGAAGAGCTGAGAATAATTCCTAGAACTCATTGTGTTATTTTTCAGCACATGTTGCTTCGTTTTGTGTTTTTTTTATATATCAAACAGGTTTCGAACAGTCACCAGATCTCAGTCAAACAGCACACCTTTGGGATGAGGTGGAACAGGAGATTATAATCGTGGATGTGCAGCGGACAAATCAGCAGCAACTGTGTGATGCAGTCATGTCAACAAAATATATATATATATTTTTGCCTGTCCCATTTGGTTCTTTAGCCGTCAGAATTGTTGTCTGAAGACCAACAAGGAGACCCAATGGATTTACTTTGCCAAATGGATCATCATGGCCTTGCCGTATTGGTCCATCTGAGCGACCTTTGTTGTTATTATTTATTTTATTTTATTTTCAGTTGTTACAGATGGGACAGACATGAGTGAGGGATAGGAAAGGGAGAAAGAAAGAGGAAGGAAAAGAAAAACAGAAGGGAAGAGGGACAGTGAGAAAGGGCACTTAAAAAGAGAAAGAAGAGAAAAAAAATCTCCTGGATCACCTGTTGAGAGAAAAAGAAGAGAAAACAAGCAAAAACAACCCAGAGCAATATACTAAACACAACACCATCACGTTAATCTAGCTAAGTGTAAAAAGCAGTAAATACTAAATATTGAATGTTGTTGTGCGCAGGACCAACAGCGCATGATGTGCTTGGAAATAGCAGCCAATAAAGCTGTAGTTTATGTCTATGAACAGTGAACACCCGTGTGCACACCTGTGTGGATCAGCGCGCTTGTATTCAAAAGGTTTCCCCATGTAACGGTCTGCTAGAGGATGTAGAGAGCCATAGCCCTGTCCCCATGAAGCAGGCATGGAGGAGATCCAGGCTCCAGACATCCAGAGGCCCCAGAGTGCGAGAGCCCAAGGAGGACCACCGGAGGGGCATCCGTGCCTCCCTCCTGGGAAGAGCTGAGGAGAGCCCCAGATGAGGGGTCACCCAGTAGCCCCGGAGCAGAAGCCAGAGGGAGCTGCAGTGGCATGCCCGCCGGCTCTGCCGGCAGCCAGCTGTGCCAGAGTGAACCGAGCCACAGGCCCGACGGCCTGACCGAGCAACAGGCACCAGGCCCCGCCAAGTAGTCAGCGGGAGTGAGCTGGTACATACCTGAGTGCCCAGCCCCGGACACCAAGAACCACCAACGCACCGACCCCTGAGGGCATCAGTCACTGGCAGGGAGTGTGGTGAGGGGAGATAGGCCTCCAACAAAATCTTTGAGGAATGTTTCCAGCATCTTGTTAAATCTGTGAAGATTTAAAGACATGGCCAGTGAGTGCAAAGAGGAACCATTTCTAATCCAGCTTCTGTCTAAAAGTGCTAGCAGAGGATGGTTTTGATCCATCGACCTCTGGGTTAGGGGCCCAGCACGCTTCCGCTGCGCCACTCTTCTGGAAATCACCCCAGATGGGACTCGAACCCACAATCCCTGGCTTAGAAGGCCAGTGCCTTATCCATTAGGCCACTGGGGCCACACACAGTGACCTTGAAGTGCTGCATATTGTTTAGCATACAGCTGGTTCATTGTGAACAACAGAATGGAGAAAATGCTTATTCAGCTCCTGAGCAGAGCTCTGAGCTTCACTTTGTTTGGTCGGTGTTTCTGTTGTTTGTGGAGACTCATGAAACCACATAAGGACCAGAGAGTAACTACGATCTGGATCACTGGGTCTAGTTACATTAAACATTAAGTCTTTATGAGTCTTGGAAGCATCTTTCTGAATTTATACCACAAACAAGTAAGAAAGCTCTGAAGGCAAAAGGTGATTCAGCCCTTTACTATCAAGGTGCACCTAATAAAGTGTCCAGTGAGTGTATTTTCCTATCTCTAGTCCATTTATATTCCTGTCTTTTGTGTCCTTACTCCCAGTTGGCTTACTTCATTTCCCATTTACACCACTATCATTCCAGTCTATTCCAGTTTCTCCATGCCCATTTCTATTTCAAATCCCACTACTGTTCCTATTCCCATTTCCAGCTCCTCTATCAATTTCTTTTTCCATTCTCAGGCCCGTCTTCCTAGCACTTGGTTATTAATAAAGTCATACTGTTTAAAATGAGTAATTGTATAATATTAAAGAAAATGAACAACATTTCCACCCCTGCAGCATTTAAAAACTGTTACTTTAACCAATAGTCAATACACACAGAGACTAAAACACAGAGTGTACTATGTAGTGTCAGGCTAACACCCACAGTGTGGGGTAAAGCAAGTTATATGCTATGGTTCAGAGCTCTGACAGGAATTACTTATCGTTCTTCTTACACACACACACACACACACACACACACACACACACACACACACACACACACTGATTCAGAGATTATCAACGAGTATGGCCATTGAGTGGAAATTAATTTGCCACTGGTAATGGATAGAGACATTTTGCTGAGATGCGTAAAAACAGCTGAACTGCCAGCGATTACCTGCTGGAATCAGCCTTCATCAATATCAGGATAATTACAAAGCACTTCTGGCAGTGCGTGAAATGAATGGAGCGTGCAACAGATTGGGCGGTGGCCATAGATGTCTGCAGATATTAGGCCTCCTCCTCAGAGTGGCTCCACAAGGGGTTGAAAGCTACCTGAACAGACTGGAGCTGCTGCTGCACCAGCAGCTTCAGGAGGCGGGTAAATCGGAAGAGAACTGAGTGTAAGAGAAAAGCACGTTCGGGAGTAGACTGAAGAAGAGAGAAGAATTAGAATGAAATAAGTAATACACACCATAAATGTATATATACTTATATGAAAAAGACTGTCGAGAGTCCTGTGAAACACTAAGTCCACCCCATGATTCAGTAGCTTGCAGAACCACCTTCAGCAGCATGGTTTTGTGCATTATGACCAGACATGTCCACTTTGGTCTCGTCTGTCCAAAGGACATTGTTCCAGAAGTCTTGTGATTTGTTTAGATGTTACTTTGCAAACCTAAGCTGTGCTGCAGTGCTCATTTTAGAGAGAAGAAGCCTTTTCTTGGAAACACTTCTAAACAAGTAATATGTGTTCAGTGTTTTTCTAATTGTGCTGTCATGAACTTTAGCATTTAACGCGCTAACTGAGGCCTGTTCTTTTTATAAAACTCTACTCATATTTTATAGAGACATGTGTGTGTGGAGTTTGCCAGATGTGAGATGCTGAAATTCAAACCCACAGAAAAATGGTCTAAGACTGAAAGTTATTTCTTGAAACTGCAAACGCGAGTTGTCAAAATAAGGGCTTGGTAATCCTTCCACAGCTTTTGACCCTATCAAATCTGCTTTTTTGAGCAGAAATGCCAGAAAAAATTTTCATCTTTAAGCACTTAAAAGTAGAGGTAGAACAGGGTTGATTTCCGCGCTTTTTAACCTTTGCATGAATTGCTGATCATTGAAACATTTTTAAATATCCATTAATTCATTAAATCAAAGTTTAAGGTGTGTAAACATCCTTTTGCTCAATGGGTTTCAGTAAAAACAGTTATCTTAAAAAAATAATGTAAAACTTTTTATTTTCTCAGATAGAATAGAGCTATCACTAAGTTTAGAAATGAACACCACCTAATGGCTCTTATAAGGAGTTCGCTCCTATTAAAAGGTATTTAATTATGAGATGAGCTCCTTTGAGATCAACGATAAATAACATCGATGTGTAGCAAATGAGCACATCTTTAGTGGTCTTGTTTCTGATTCTAGGCGGTAATAATTAACTGTCTACACCCTGAGAGACTTAATGCTTTTATTCTCCTCAAGCGTTCAGAAGCAAACGTCTTCAGATTAGGGCCAAACAGCAGCATTTTACAGTGTCTATGGCTACGTTCACACTGCAGGTCTTAATGCTCAATTCCGATTTTTTGATCAAATCTGATTTTTTTGTCTGCTTGTTCACACTACAAATAAAATGTGACAGCAAACGCGCTCCAGTGTGAACCCTCAAAGTGTCCCGCAGGCGCAAAAGAAGACGTCACACACAACGCGCTCTGTTTAGACCCAGACCAAACAGTATTGTTTGACTGATGGCTCTTAATATAAAGATTTGTTTCGGACTTTACGTTTCCCAATTTTGCTTTAAGTTATAAAGTTATTTTGTTATTTACAAATGGCCTAATAATGATCCTTATTGCTGTTTTAGAGAGGAGCGGTGCTTCAAATGATAGTTGAAGATTTCTGTCAGAATCTGCAGATTGTACAGTACAAATAAAATGTTCACGTTGTCTTCCTAACAGTTTCACTGGATGGCCAGGAAGCGTTCACGATGTCTTCTCTGGCACTGATAATTGGCGTCTGTCTTGTGTCAGTGACGTAAAAGACAGATTTAATGCGACATGACCGTTCAAACAGCAGTCGCTTTCTAAAACATCGGATATGTATCGGATTCAGTACCACATACGAAAGTGACCCAGATCGGATTTGAAAATATCGGATTTGTGCCGTTCACACTGTAATAACATGATCGGATATGGGTTGCATAGGGTCAAAAAAGTCGGATTTGATGCGCTTTCGCCTGCAGTGTGAATGTAGCCTATGCTTCTCAAACTCTATGTGGTATCCCCCATTTCAGAAGCCAGAGGCAGAACTGGCTACACACCAGTGCCATGATGGTGGAAATATGGGTGGGCCCACAGCTGGAGTCGATGATGTTCAAATTCAGTCAAAAATGATTTCTTTGCACCGACATGACCCCAGTTTCTACAAAGCAACACTGTCTGACGTTCGAGCCTCGCTGGAAGACAAAGATCGGTAAGGCGGTTTGAGTTGGTCGGCAAGGAGGGAGATGGAGGGGTGTCAAGGGTGACAATCTTTGTCTTTCCCAGACTTCACTTCCATTTCTCACATGGAACCACTTTGCGTGCCCCCCTCTCCTCTTGGCCTCTCCTTTCTGTCCTCTCAGACAGCAAGCAGGAGGCAGTATTCGGTTACCTCTCCAGCTGAAGGGTTACTTCAGTCCATCGCTGGGATGAAAAGATGACTATTTTTCCTGCCCTTCTCCAATCCAACTGTTTTTTAAGGTGAGAGGCTCAGGGAGGAAGGAAACTATTAGACGAGGGGTGAAGCAGGGCCTAGAGACGCAGCTACCAGCCTCCTTAGCCCTAGCCTGGTGGGAAGGAAGAGGATCTGGATCTAGAAACCCGAGATCTCTCATAACGTCTGGGAATGACCTAAGTATAACTTCCGCTGCCCCTCCGCCATCCTCATCCTCATCCTGTTGTATCCTATAACGGTTTCCTCCAAAGGCTTGCATGCACAAGTGTGTGAAAGCATGAGAACACAGGGGTCGTACCACATATAAGATCATGAACGAAAGAACGAGGTGGTGTCTTTGACCTTTTCAAAGTTATGCTTTGGCTAGGCACACCTCTTCAGGCTTCCAAAGACTGATCAAAACCAGGCCTCCGGTCGGGAGCAGATTTGCATATTTGGGAGAATTTTTCAAATGCCGGGTCTGATCAGAAGAGTCGAGGGGAAATTCCAGCTTTAGCAGTAATGTTTTCACTTTGCTTCATCTGGACGGACGCTTTGTGCGAGTCCCACATCAATCACCGCCTTACTGTCAGAGAGAGGGAGAGCTTTGGGTGGAAAATAAGGCAAAGAAAATGGAGGCCGTGTAGCTTCGTCTGCAATGTGTTCCTTACAAGGGTATCTTCTCTCTGTGCTTCTTTAAAACAGTAACAGTGGCGTAAACAGGCATCATCTCCCCCCTGCATGGCGTCCCAGTGGATGTGTTAAACCTCCCCAGCTGACAAATTGTCAGAGTGACTCGACTGAAGAGCTGATTGCTAGGTTAATATCTGCCATTGATCTCTTCATTGATCATTTGTCCCTTGCTAATGACTGTGACTGGACTGATTTTAAATAATACGTCTCGCTTGTAACCCGACATCAGAGGAGGAGGGATAAGGATCGGAGTATGACCGTTTCTCGGGGAAGGAAACCGCTGCGAAAAATCAGCTTGAAAGGCCAGAGGAAATTGAGACAATATTAAAAAGAAAAGGTTCAATCTGTAAGCTCTTTTTCCCTGCTGATCAGAAGGGCTGCGGACTACCGCTGGGCTCCTTAACATCTGGTCGGGCAATTTACCCCGCTCTGACGACTGGAAAGGTTAAACCACTAAAATCTAATATTTGCCTGGAGGGGGTCAAGGCACTGCAATTACAAGGTACAATCGGCAGGGCTAATCAGCTAGTAGCGCGTACCAGGGGCTCGGCTGGGCAAATAAGCCCTGATCAGAAGCGCCTTGCTCTGCCTCTCCTGTTTACTTATTAAACCCTGTTCTCATGTTCAAGGGCCCCACTGCAGCCTCTGGCCCCACACACCCCAAGGCACAGGGGAGTAAATTTAGCTTTTTAAATGGGACCGCACCACTTGGCGAGAAAGCAGCCCCCCGTGTTAATCAGTATCTGTGGCCTTTGTTGCGAAATGATCTCACATTACTTTTCTCCAATCTGGCAGGCATTAACACCTTGGGAAGGAATGGGATAGGTAGGGATTTGTACCCTGAGGAGGAGCTGCAGACAGATGTGTGTGTGTGTGTGCAAGGACACCGATGAAGGCCCATGTCTCAGAAGGATGTGTGTTGTTCCACAGTGCTGTTTACATGATTGCTCTTTGACACACATTTCCTAATTGACTGAGTATCAAGTGCAGGATTAGTGTATAATATATCAGAACTGTCTGGTGCACACAACACTTTTGAACAAGGCTCGGGGAACAATTACTGGTAATTAAATATGTGCCAGTTACTGGAAAAGATAATTATGTCCTTGGTGTATAACACCAATTAATTACTTTTATTTCAGCGAGCAAAGCTTTTAAACGGCAGCGGAAGCCATTCGAATGGCGTTCGAGTGCAGGCAACCTCCGTGTTTGCTAATTGCTAAAGTCGTGTTGCGACGCGCCAGAGGTAGAGCGCATGTAAAGTCTTTAAATCGGGTTTTTCACTTTTCTCCTGCAAGCTCATGTCGACTGGAAGGACGGAGAGGATGCAGACATCGTGGTGGTTGTGAAACTGCCATGAAAAATTGACAGTAGCACTCTGGCATTAGCTGCAAACAAGCTCTGCCAAAGCTACACTATACATATATATTTTTACCTCTCTCCTCTCCCTCGTTAGGCATTAAACACTGACATAATGAAAAAGAGACTTCTCGAGGGAGGGCAGAGCTCAGCTCTCTCTTGCTAAGAGGATTGGTCAGATTGGATATAGAGCCTGTGTGGAATCGCAGGTGCTCTGCATATCCTCACACCTTCTTCTTCAACGACACCTCTCCACGCCGAGATAGGAGCGTTAGATTAGCCGTAAACCTCTCCTTCCCCAAAACTAACAGCTTTGAATTCAAGCATGTGTACGCCGCTCTTCTTCACATATCAAAGCGGGGCTTCGGGAGAGGTGAAAACCTATGGATTAGCAATGATCTCAGTTTGGGCGTCCGCCTTTTAATGTCTAACTTGGAAAAACCTGTGGCCGATCATTAGTAATCTATTAAATCCACGGCCTAGAAATGGTTACACTGCGAGCTCCTCTGAGCTCCTCTGGCTGATGCTACTTTTCCAACCGCCCCCCCATCGCCCCTCACTTTGGTTAATGAGATACAGAGTCAGATGGGCCAGGCGTGCTCTCTCTCTCTCTCTCTCTCTCTCTTTCTTTCTTCCTCGCTCTCTTTGGTCCCGCTGCACACACTACTGTAATTTTTATCTGTCAGCTTGAGTCCTGCACCAACAGCTTAATCCTCAAATAATCATTCAGTCAGGAGTGTGTGGCCCTGTAAATATTGTTGTGTGGATACAGGAGTACAACAAAATATGTGCTCTATCCAGCATGTGGGCATGTGCAGAGGAGTGTTTCTGAGTCTGTGAAGATACTGTTAATGGTAGTACAGGGTGGGCCATTTATATGGATACACCGTAATAACATGGGAATGGTTGGTGATATTAAAGTCCTGTTTGTGGCACATTAGTATATGTGAGGGGGCAAACTCCTCAAGATGGGTGGTGACCATGGTGGCCATTTAGAAGTCGGCCATCTTGGATACAACTTTTGTTTTTTCAATAGGAAGAGGGCCATGTGACACATCAAACCTATTGGTAATGTCACAAGAAAAACAATGGTGTGCTTGGTTTCAACGTAACTTTATTCTTTCATGAGTTATTTACAAGTTTCTCTTTGTTCACAGCCATTGACATGTCGAAGAGGTTAACACATGAGGAGCGGATCGAAATTGTGTTGATATCTGGTGAAAGCAGTAACCGGGTCATTGCAGCAGATTTCAATGCAAGACACCCTACGAGACCACCCATCTCCCATGGTACAGTTAGCAAACTGCTTCCTAAGTTTTGTGAAACTGGTTCAGTGTTGGATTTGCCAAAATGTCGACGCAAGAAAACTGTCACTAATGAAGAAACATCAGTGGCTGTCCTAGCTTCATTCAACAAGAGCCCACAGCGTAGAACTCGCCGCATGTCACTGGAGAGTGGCATTAGTTGAACATCCCTTCGGCGGATATTAGCTACTCACAAATGGCACCCTTACAAACTCCAGCTACTGCAGCATCTCAACGAGGATGACCCAGATCGGCGCACAGAATTTGTAGAATGGGCAAAACAAAGATTGGCAAACTTTTATGTGAATGGTGAAGTTAACAAACAAAACCACCGCTATTGGTCTGACACTAACCCTTGGATGGATCCCTCCAAGACTGTTGGAACAACAAAAGTGATGGTTTGGTGTGGTATATGGGGTACAACGATAGTGGGTCCATTCTTCATCAATGGAAACCTCAAGGCCACTGGATATGTGAAATTGCTACATGATGATGTGTTTCCCTCTTTATGCACTGAAGCTGGCACGTTCCCTGAGTTTTTCCAGCAAGATGGTGCACCACCACATTATGGGTGCCAGGTCCGAGCATTCCTAGATGAACAGTTTCCTGGAAAGTGGATTGGTCATCGTGGGCCAGTTGAATGGCCCCCAAGGTCTCCTGATCTGACACCCTTAGACTTTTATCTTTGGGGTCATCTGAAGGCAATTGTCTATGGTGTGAAGATACGAGATGTGCAGCACCTGAAACTACGGATACTGGATGCCTGTGCTGGCATTTCTCCTGCAGTGTTGCTATCAGTGTGTGAAGAGTGGGAGAAGAGGGTTGCATTGACAATCCAACACAATGGACAGCACATTGAACACATTTTATAAGTGGTCAGAAACTTGTAAATAACTCATGAAAGAATAAAGTTACGTTAAAACCAAGCACACCATTGTTTTTCTTGTGACATTACCAATAAGTTTGATGTGTCACATGGCCCTCTTCCTATTGAAAAAACAAAAGTTGTATCCAAGATGGCCGACTTTTAAATGGCCACCATGGTCACCACCCATCTTGAGGAGTTTGCCCCCTCACATATACTAATGTGCCACAAACAGGACTTTAATATCACCAACCATTCCCATTTTATTACGGTGTATCCATATAAATGGCCCACCCTGTATATGTGAGTTTGTAGTATGTCACTGTTCCCTACAGGGTAAAGACTGTGACACAGGTGCTTCATACAAATGAAACAATACTTGGATTTGTGTTGTGACGTATCAATAATTGATTCAAACAGTTCTGTCGGTCAAATACGGTGCCTCTAAAGTCCAAAACACAGCAACGTTAGGTCAAAGACAACAACACAAAAACTCAAATTCAATTCAATATTATTTATATAGTGCCAAATCACAACAACAGCTGCTTCAAGGTCCTTTAGCTTGTAAGGTAAAGACCCAATAATCATATGACCCCTATGAGCAAGTGCTTTGGTGACAGTGGGAAGGAAAAACTCCCTTTTAACAGGAAGAAACCTCCAGCAGAGGTGGACTCAGGGTGGGGCGGCCATCTGTCATGACTGGTTGGGGGTGATGGGAAAAAGACAGGCCAAAGACATGCTGTGGAAGAGGACCAGAGACTATCTATAACTAATAATTAAATGCAGAGTGGTGTGTAAGCACACAGTGAGTGAAATAAAATGTAACATTTGACAATTTATGGCCACTTGTGCATTGAGTTGTGAGATTAATGCTTTACATCATCAAACACTACATGTTTTTGTCTACATATCAAAGCTATCTTGAAATTGAACCATCAACTCAATGTTCAGGCACGCTAACAACTGCATATTTAACCAGTCTCAGTACTCTCACTTTACTTTGTTACAATAGGCACTGTAAGCAGAGCATACCTACTATACTGAAATCATTTAAATGACTTGCAGTTGTATATCTAACAGCCTCATAAATCCTTTCTAACTGTATGAATGGAACAGAATGTGCTTTTATCTGTGTAACCATAGAGGATATAACTCATGATGATGGTTTAATTTTTCAAAACCAGTTGTGCAAATAAGTCCAGAACACAATAGTTGTGTCACCCGACATGTCTGTGTGAATTTCTAAGACAAACATGCTGGAATCTGTCAGGTAATCTAGTACATTTTATGGTTATGAGTTGTTTTTTGACAATGGTTAGGGTTTGTGTTGAGGTACCTGTCAGACTAAATATGTGTACCTGCTAACCAATTTTGCAGTTTTAAAGAGCCTTGTGGAAAGATTAGCAACTAATCTATCAACCTAGAAGCTAAAATAGACTCCATTTTGTTAGACTCTATTGGGCCAAAACAGGAAGTGTTAACCTAGGATACTTTTGATATTGGGGGGAAAAATAGAGCTCCAGAGGAAACTTGGGAAAGCACAGAGTGAACATAAAAAATTCACCCAGAAGGTCTGGCATATAGATCTAGGGTTTAAATTCAGGACCCTCTTGCAGTGAATGAACTGTGCTAAAGTATTAGCAAATGGTAGAAGTGCAGCATTAAGACTTATCTAAAAGCAATAAATATAGCTAGCTAAAAGTAACAAATAAAAAAATCTAAAATATGTATCTAATACATAATAATATTATGTATTATTTAGCTACATAATATTTAGCTATTATGTAGCTAAATATTTAAAATATGTGACTAATATGTTATTAAATACCAAATATTTATCTAATGTGTAGCTAAATTTAAAAGAAATGGCAGAGAAAGAAAGCTACATTAGCTGTAATAATTAACCTAGCTAAGTATTTATATATAAAACGTAACTAATATATTATGCAATGGCAAAACTTTTGACATTGTAGAACTCGACTTAAGTAAGTTAAATATTCTTCTATTGGAGTCATAGTAGAAACATTCAGGGTTTGGGGGTTGCCTCCAAAAATGAGTAAGAATGAAGGTTTATCAAACTAATCTAAAGACTGGAATATGATAGGTGGGGTCAGTGAAGGGATACTGGAGCTTGTTGGAGATCTAACTTGCTAACATATACCCATGTGAATACATATCTGTATGTATCATACTGTAAACGATGGTGTCTATATCTTCCCAGAGGTGTTTGCATTAACTGGGACAAGACAATATCCTGCAAAGGTTTCATTTAGAGATATAAAGTAAGTGCCCATGAGGCAAACTGCACCTACAGCATTAGGATGGTGTGTGAGGGAGTGTGTGTGTGTTGGCTCTCTGGAGAGGCCCAGCGTGTGTCACGGCGGGCTCTGCTCCCCCTGGATCTAAGCAGTATTGACAAACCCATCAGAACTGGTGATGCATCTGGCTCCCTGCTCGCTCCCCTCCGCCCTTCCCTCCTGCCCTCAGTGGCGCTGTGGGGCTGCGCTGACATGCTGTCACCTTGGTAACTGCTGCCAGAGCGAACGGGCCTGCTGGGATGGCTGACCCGAGCTGGCGGCTGGCCGGCGAGCTGCAGCAGGAGATGTCACCGACGCACCCCTGAGGACCAACCGACCCCTGTCTCTGTCCCCTAGCCATCGATCTGTCTGGCTTGTAGATCCGTCACCGCTCCGTGATGCTCCCTGGGATAGGACACTGGTAAAATCTAATGTGCAGGCCTATGGTGAGAAACATTATTGTACACTTATGTTCACATTTTTACATGTAGACACACTGAAACGGTCCCAAAGAGCTAAACCACATTCTGATCTTGGATATCCTGACACCAAATCCAAAATGTCCCCAGAATTACCTCCTCAAAGCCCAAACTACAAAAACATCTGCCTCCAAATCCATGTCTATTTGAGAGAAGCCGTCCCCATGTGATGTTTGTCTGCTTGTAAGCAGAAAGTGTTTGGCGCGTCTTTGGAGAATCACTTCTTTTTCTCTGCTTTTTGAGGTTACCAAGTCATAACTTGGCACCTTCTGAATCCCCCTCTCTGTACTGTTGTTTTTTCAGAGCCAACATAAATAGAAGTTGTTGGCAGCCGGCTGTCAGTAGGCGTCCACAAAAGCTGTGAGTGCTTCAAAATGTTGACCAGCTTTTTGACACAAGATTTTAGAAGTAAGCAAGCTCTTGCTGAGAGTCATAGGTCAGGCTGGGTTCACTAACTTTATGAATAGATGAAACACATGCCATGAGTATCTCAAAAGGTCCCTGCAAGAATATTATTCTGTTTTAAACTTTGCTCCACTTTGTGTTAAATTTAGAGACTTTATGCAACTCTTTGAAACACTAAGACACTTTAAAAGTAGGAATATTAATGATAATGCAAATGATAGGCTGGATCTGAAGAAGTAAGATTACCGGTTATAAAGATGATAAGGGTGAGAAAATAGAAGCCAAAGGGAATGTATACAAGATTCAAATAGATCAGCTGCACCACTGATAAAAGTGATCAATGCCTGAAACACTTATACAAATGTTAACTAAATTTAACAGTTGATATAAAATAGCTAGCCAAAATTGCGACTGTTTTGCAAAAAGTACAGCTCAAAGTCAAATTATTAATCAGTAACTAAAAATATTGAAATAAATAAACAAACTTGTTATAGAGCAGCTAACTTAAATTAATTAAGTATAGCTTCCAGGAGAAATATTATCCAGTAGCATAGCTCGACAAATTATTAGCAGATCATTAGCTAAATATAATGGGAAAAAAGTAGCTAGCTAAAATTATTTATAAAAACCCACAGCTATATGAATTTGCTAAATAATTAGTATTTAATTTGCTACCACTCTGAGTTAAGAGTTGAACTAGCTTGATAAAAGTGGTAAAACACTTTTAGCATGAAAGCTTAAAGTATGGATAGAATATAATATTATTACGTTATTTTGCCCAAAATATAGCTAACTGTTCAATTTTAAGCTAACACTATGAACTGAGTCAAACTAGCCAGATAAAACTATTGATAAGCATGTATTGACAAGTTTTGATATGCACTGATGAGCATAGACAGCTAAAAGTGTGTTTATAATATATATATGAATTGATTTGCCAAAGAAATATGGCTAATAGTAACAGCTAAACATAACATAAGTATGGCTAAATAACTAAATTTGTTAGCTAACCATAGAAACAAGATGTTAGCTACAAAATTAAAATTGAATAGTGGATAAATGGATAAAATACTAAATCAGGTACAGAAAGTTATAAGTTAAGTAACTATAGGGTAACTGGAAATAAGCTAAAAGTAGCCTAGACACACTTTAAAATTAGTCTAATTAAACTCACTGAAACATTAAAGGCATGGAAGAGGATTTTTGAGCCCCTGACAACATTTTTTTCATCTGAGGGGGGATCAGTTAGATTAACAAAAAAAACAAAAACAAAACAAAACAAAACAAAAAAAACCACTGAAAAAATCAATACATTAAGTGAGTAAGTACTCAGATTACTGCATGGAATCAAAAATAAGTGTTCAAGAAAGCCATTTCCTCCATTTTCACCAAACCTAAATAAAACTAAAAACTAACAGTGAACTAGATGCTTCTTCACAGAAGAGAACCAACACATTAATGATAACAGATCAGTGGTGTAGCCTTAGCAGGAACAACAACAACACCACAAAGCAGCTTTTCCAAACGCATGTGCACAGACTGAAAAGCCAGTCTCAACCTCGCATCACCCGAATCTACAGCAGGAGAAAATGTGAAAGATCACTAACTAGCTTCCTGGTTCCCATGGCTACAAATAAAGCCCGGTTGGCTGTCTTTTATGTGGGATCATGAGCACGGGTGTAGCATGTGTTTAACCGAGGATGCTGCAAAACAAGATCTCAATCCCCCCCCTCCCAAAACTGCATCACAACTGAAAAAAGCTGAACAGATGCCAACAGGAAACCCTTTGAGGTGGTGATAAAATTTTCAAAATAAGCATGAAAACAGCTACTATTTTTGGGAGATGCAAAATGTGTGTAATTTGCAAAAAAATATTATATTTATCATATTTACCATCAAATGGTTTTTTTTAGAGCCACCGATAATACCCAAGTGCTGTAGTATAAATAAAGCCAAAAATATTAAGTAATATTCAGTAATGTTATTAATATTATTAAGTAATGTTTTTTTTTATTTAACCTTTATTTATACAGGTTAGACTGAGACTGTCTCAATTACAAGAGAGACCTGTTTCAGACAAACATATTAAAATTACAACAATTAAAAACGAGAAAGATAAAACAGCCAAAGCTGCCTAATGTTTAAAGAATCATATCAAGACCAGGAACAAGTTCCCAGTGATGACATGGTTACATCTATAGCTGAATCTGCAAGAAACAGATTTCCTCTCAAAGCATCCAGAACGTTCTCAACTTGTTTGCTTTGATTGCTCAAGAAGAAGGCATTAACTTGGATGGCATAAACACTTGGAGACCGTACTCGTCTGGACAGCTACAAAGTGTACAAAAGTGTTGCAAAGGAGATTAGACAATCAATGAACCAACAGGAGATACCAAAGAGCTCTTTAGCTTCTTATTTAAGTGATGAAAAGCTGAAAATGTAGAGATTTTGACAGGTCGGTCTGATAAACACACATCACATACTCCATCGGTGCTCAGTGATTGTAATGCTTAAATAATGATAATAAAAAAAGCAATAAGAAGTTCAGCTTTAATTAATAAATAATGGATAGCATTGTATTTTTTATTTTTTTAAATAAATGCTCATTAAACCCATTTCCCGTATCTGCATGGCTAACTTTCCAGCCTGAAGTCCACAAAATGACACAAAGTGACTTAAAACCTTTGCAGACCTGCACACAATCTCGAGCTAAACGAAAATGTCAGGTTTATTAATTAACTCTGATTAAGGATGTTGTTGATTCTGCTGGAGATAATGACAAGGGGAGCTGGAAAAATCAAACGGGGAGTCAGCTCGAGCGTCCACTGGGTGGCGCTGTAAGGTCAGGGAAACCGGAGAGGAGAAGCTGTGGTTATAAGAAAAGAAAAAAAGAAAAGAGGATGGAGGGACGGGGGGGAGGTGGGGTGTGTGGAGAAGATGTCTGGATTAGATTAGGCTTTGATTGTGGAAAAATACTCATGAAAACGTGAAGGAGTTGTTGTTTAAGTCACTTTAATGCGGGTAAATATGGAGGGAACTGACAGGTGAGCTGGATTTATTCAAGCTTTTTTCCTTTTTTTTTTTTTTTTTTTTAGTGTAAAAGAGATCCACGTTTGTGTTTGATGAGCTTAAAGGCGGATGAAGAGGGGTTAGAAGTCTAGTTTCACTTTCTGGGCTTCTTCTGTATTTGTCTATATAACTTTTCCCTCTCAGTGAGGCGTTTCAGGGACACAAAGTGAGCCACACACAACACGCAGAGACTAAAATTACGCGCACACACACGTATGAACACCTGATTTCATTTGATATATTGTATATGTTGTATATTATATAATATGATATAATAATTAATGAGGGGTGTGTGGGGTCTGTAGTCTGCGCACTGACCCGCAACAGAAAAAACAAACGGGACTACTTTTCGTCTAAAAACTTCCTTTGGAAAATACAACTTATTGCAATAGTGTGTGTGTGTGTGTGTGTGTGTGTGTGTGTGTGTGTGTGTGTGTGTGTGTGTGTGACTTAAAACAAACAAACAAAAAAAGGAATTTCGCTGCTACTAAACTTTCCTGTAAGTGTGTTTATTTACCGCCTTCATAATAAGAAATTTAAATTCCCGTGACGCACTTATGAGAATTATGTGCTTATTACATGATTATTACAAACAATTACAATGATACTAATAATAATTTAAAAAAACACTTTAGCGGTATTTTAAACCCGAAGCACATCAGTGTAAAGGCGAGAAACACTTACAGGGATGTGGAGGAGCGTTTGAGGTGAATTTATTTTGAAAATCTCGTGTCTAAATAATCAATAATCATTTTGTTTTTTTTTAATGGAGCATTTTGTATCTGAACTGCTAATCAAAGCTCTCGTGTTGCTGAGTTAAAGTTAAAGATTTAAAAAGAGGAAGAGGAGTAGAAAACCCCCACAAACATTAGACTTCAGCGCGCAGGCTTTCTGCGCTTTTGAAATGCACGCAGGCAGATGAGGTGCTGAAGCACATTACCTCTGTGAGAGCTGAGCTGCCTTCAGACTCCATTCACCCCACCCTCCTCCTCCTCCACCTATCCATCCTGCCTGCTCACAAAACCATGACCTTCACAATTTATAGAGAGGAAACCCCCGAGAGTCACGTCATATTTTAAAACATCCTCCTCTCCTTCTTCTTCTCCTTCTTCTTCTTCTCTCCCTGCTGCCACAATAGAGTCTTGATAAGCTGTATTTACACGGAGGCCTGTTATGATCTACTGCTTTTGTTTGACTCTGATAGATATTCTGATGTCGAGAGAAGAGGAGGGAAAAAAAGTCTCCCGTAAATGTCTAGCATGCCACTTTCTTTTTATATTTACATACAAATATGCAAATACTGATGATAATAATAATAACAATATTATTAATAATAATGGGGTAAGAATAACGATGACTAGTAAAAGAATAACTAAAATAGTTGCGTCAACCTTAGTTATAGTGCGTTTGAAAAAAATCTGTACAATTGCTGTAAAATGAATTCAAAACAAACAAAAATAAATTACGAATAAATGAAATTATAAACAAAACTATTTACTTAATTACTAATAAATAATTCAGAATAAATTACAAATAACTCACAAATAAAACTAGATTTATGATAATAAAATATACTATTATTATTAGTTTGCGGAATGTATATTAAATTGTAAATATAGTAAAATAAAAATTTTAAAAAATGGGGAATTATCTTCACACAAAAATTGAAACTGACCCTGTAGCAGCTCCCACAATTTCTCGTAAAATTTCCACGATGACAGCCCGACAACCGGGACACGAGTGGGGTGAAATAAAGCGCCATGGTGGCTGGAAATCCTACCCACTGTTAATGACGATCAGAAGTCAGAAGACGGGGATAGGTTTTTCTGAACGTCTCTCTCTCCCTCTCCCTCTCTTCTGCAGCACACATAAATCCATGTAGACGTGGAAGCGGAAGGCTCCCTGCGGAGAGCAGCTCTGAATAATCCATATTCATGCGCCCGACACGTGGAGTAAATATGAACGTGGTGGTTTTTGGGGTGGGTGTGTGGTTGGGTGGGTGGGTGGGTGGGTGGAGGGTTTGAAGGGAGAATCCAGTTGTGCGTATGCACATTTTCACCAGGTCAGAGGGCGAGACCGGCACCCACCTGCCCCATAGGTGTGCTTTCAGAGAAAGTGGAGCCAAGAAAGTGAGGAAGTTGTGCGGGGCCTTGTTAAAAGTAGAAACCCTGTGCGTGGTAAATGCGCTCAAAACCTCTGAAACAGGGTGGGTATAAATATGATTTCAGAGGTGCGTATTATTAATTTAAAAACAGTAAAAACGTTATGAAAAACAAACCCAAACACCTGTAAGTCTGGGTGGATGTATTCAAGCGTGAACGTCGCAGTCAAATAGACACACGTGTATTTATTTTTATTCAAACAGAAGCATTTACTGAAATATGAATCTCATTAAGTAACTGTTTTTTTTTTTTATTAGATTTCTTGCGCTCAAGCAGACTTTGCGTGTATGTGTGTGTGTCGGCGGCTGATTGAAGGCCCATGAAATATTTATCATCAAAAGTTTGGATTTATAGGAAAAATCTGGAGTCCCTCCACCCGCCCTCCACCCTGCTGAAGCCTGGTTTTAAAGAGCGCATAGCTGTGACAACGAGCGGCTTTAATTAGCGCGGACGGGCGAGGCGAGCCTGTCGGGCCAACGTCGTCCCCAGAATCAATAGCGGGGAAAGCGAAGCGCTCCCAGCTCCCGGGGCCTACCAGTGCGCGCACGCACACCTACATGCATGCACACCCGCGTGCTACTGCTGCCAACACGGCTATGAAAACCCATGAAAAAGGCAAAGCTGTTGGAGAATAGGCGGATCAAAACCCATTATGAGATTTGAAACTCTTTTTTTCCCCTCCTGTGTGTGTTTCTTGTGTCGCCCTTTGGTTAAAAATGTCTCTCTAGATTGGGATATTTGTGCAAGAGCAAACTGTTGGATGCTCTCAAAGCTATTTTTCTTCTTCTTCCTCTTCTTTGTGTGTGTCTGTGTCTTTTTTTTGGTTGGAATCCATAAACGCAATGTAAACGCACAAGTGTGGGATTTGTTGCAGAGGAACCTCGATTGCTCCTGCCTGTGCTGAAGGTCTTATCTCGGCGAGTCACGTGACTTTCTCTTTGGGGTTTTTTTTTTTTATGCAGAGGAGCACAGGAACTGCATGCATAATGAGCGCGTGCAATAGGTAGGCCAAACTAGAACCTCGCGGTATTTTATTTTTATTTTATTTTAATGTTTACTGTCTCATAAGCACGCCCACATATTTATTTATTTATTTGTAATTTAAACACAATTAAACAAGCAGCCCGGCACCTTTTAAAATATTTTAATTAATTATATATTTTTTTAAAAGGCAAAAATGCACGAGAGAGGGTGTAAAGTTTTTTTTTTGTTTGTTTTGTTTTTGCTGGCTTCACGTGCAGCAGCGTGCCTCCTCTGCTGCCACTTTTACTAATGGAGACAAAGAAAAATGATGCCCACTTCTCTCTATATCATTGAATTCAGTTGCTAAGCAACTAGTATAGGGAAATCATCCGCGAAATTCAAAATCCTGCAGCGCGAGGACACGTTTGGTGAGTTTTTGCTGAATAGGCGAGCAAGACAACTCCAGAAAAAAAAGTGAAATAAACAAAATATCTATATATTTTGTATATTTTCAGTACAAATTAAAAAAAAAAGTTTGAAAGACAGGGACACGTTTTCATGGTGATAAAATTTGCATGATAACAACAACAATAATAAAAATAATTTAGATTTACTACAGGAAGATAAACATTACAAGATGCTTTTTTTGGTCTGCGCAGGCGCTATTAGTGATATTGTTTGGCTGGTATATTTCCCTGTCAGACTGCACCGTGCTGAGCTGTGGACACACTCGGTGCTTAAAAACCTCAGTGACCCACTGCCCCGGATCCTAAAACAACATGTCAGCCTCACCGGGTTTATGGAGCCCGTGGACCCAAACACACCTGCACAGCGAGGGGCAGAGGAGAGCCAGGCAGCCGGCTTATAAAGTCTAACTTAAGGAAATCATTGTGCGGATTAGCCTCTCGTAATGTTGAGCAGAATTAAAGCAGGAGGATGAAAAAAAATCCCCAAACATGATGCTGAGTGTGTTTATCTGGACTGCGAGCTTAAATATTACATAACACACAACCCCAGAACATCAGGAGGCTCCACACAGCAGCGACACTAACCCACAGCGCCCTACTGTACCTGTATTACACACACACACACACACACACACACACACACACACACACACACACACACACACACACACACACACACACACATATATGTATATATATATGTGTGTGTGTGAATATACAAAACAGCAGAATTACTGTAAAACCACAGTCGTTTGTTTTAAAACTACACAATAGAGACACTCGTTTTAATCCTATTTCCTTATTTCTGTTTTAAATATAAGTAGGAACCATTTCCCAGCCTGAAGGCTAACTTTCCTGCTTTTTGCGCAGGCCCTGAAGAGGCAGCAGATGTAAACAAACAGCCAGACGAGCACATGCACTGTGCAGGCCTGCAGCTGACCACGATGTTCCACTCACACACACACAGTTAAGGCATGATGACGATGATGAGAACACTACTGCACCTTTACCCCATCATCACGCACTCTTACTACATCAACAAATCCCGGCGCTGTTTTTTTTTTTTTAAATAAATGAATCCCGCGTTTTATTATTATTCTGCAGCTGTGCACGCAAATAACAGCATCTGGATTATTTTTGAGCTTTTGTGTTAAATACATGAGTAAATAAAAGTGGAAAACACAACATGACTGCGTTTCATTCTAACAAATTTATTGTGTCTCAATCAGCTCGTACGGAACCACTACTGAAATTAAATTACAATCAAACTGATCACATCAAAATATACCCTTATTACCTAACAACGGTCAGCTTATGGTGATTTGTGCTCCTTTAGAAAACAAAATTAAACAAATAAGGGCAAATTTTTTTATATATATGTAAATATATATACATATATATTTACACATATTTTTTAAAAAAAAAACAATAAAAACAAGAGAGGGGAAAGCATCTTACACAAGTTCCTTGAGGAGGAGGAAGGGGTGGGGAGGGTGGGGGGCAAGAAAAATAAATTACCGTGTTGAAAGTATTCCCAATAAAATATTAAAACAAGTCATTTTTGGATGAAAAATATAAAGTAAATAACTCAGATCAGTATCTGATCTAGTGATCTATATTGCCGCCTTTACAGTTTTTTTTCATTTTCTTTTCTTTTTGTTTATTAAAACCTACCAAAGAATACTGCTTACAAAGGGCAGCATTAATAGGATATCCACAGCACCCACTCAGTCACACTTGGCAACAGAATTTTTTTTCTTTTTTTGTCCTTTTTCTCTCAAAGAAGTGCAGCTGGAGTCTTTTGCAAATGTCTCTATTTGTTGATGAGGGGGGAAAAAATATATATATATGTGTTTTTATATGAAGAAGAAAAAATCCACTCGTGGTGTCCATTAAATAATAATAATAATAATATTAATAATAATAATAATAATAATAGGTAGAATCGAAGAAGCTCCCACGTGAAGGATTTTGTATTTTTTTTTCAGGTCAGTCCTGGTCCTGCTCGTCTTTTCTTTCTCGTGAGGGGCCTCAAAGATGGCAAACAAAAAAGGGAAGGAGAAGAAAAAAAAATATCCCTAATTCTCCATAAGTGAAACCATGCAGTCCACCTCAAAAAGAAGCTGCAAATGATAAAGGAAGCCTCGTGGATGTCACTCTTCTTCACACAGTTGCAGTTTTTACCCCCCCTCCTGTCTCTCTTGTTATTGTTGGGCATGGAGAAGTAGAAAGGGGCGGTTCAGTCCCATTTCTGAATATACAAAAAAATAATTAAAATGTAAAAGCCCCAAAAAGAAAAAAAGAGCGTCCTTTGTTGTTTCTTCAGTCAAACACAGGAAAATGAGAAATGAGGGGTGATATTTTTTAATTTGTCCTTTTTTGTTTTATGGGGATTTGGAGGGACAGAGAATTTTCTTTTTCTTTCGTTCTTTTTTTTTAAACGGAATCATCATCGTCATAATCATAGTAATAATAATGATAATAATAATAAAAAATACTTGGGTTTCCTCTTGGTTGTTGTCTCAATGCGCCAAAATTACCTGGTGGAATGAACTTGTGGTTGTCACCCTCTGGTCGCTCGCTTCACTTGCATCATCTTTTAAGTAATCTACTAAAAAATGCCCCTGAAAGAAAAAAGCAGAAGGAACCTTTTAGGTAAAGACATTTCTTTAAGGGCCTGGAAGAAGAGAGGGGGGAGGACACAAAAAGAAAAAAAGAAGGGAAGGGGTGAAGGTTTTTTGTTTCTGGTGAAAAATAGATAACACATTTTTGTTTTTTTGTATTTTTCTTGTTTTTGTTTTGCAGTCTCATTCATATTCCCTCACAATCACAGTATCAAAAAAATGTTTTTTGCTGTCTTTTTTCTGTTTTTTTGTCTATCTTGGCGATAGTCTGTATGGTGTTGCTTTTATGTCCTAAACAGTTTTAATTTGATATAAAATATTCTGCTGTGCTGTTTCTATGTTTCACTGAACATTCGTTTGCAGTCCATGGAGGGGGGCGGTGTTTCTGCACTCACATTGCCGACCTGAGAGTACACATCCTCCGGCGTCTGCGCCACTCCCGGGGGCGTCATCCGTTTTTCCTTCTGTCTCCTATTGCAAAACCACACTCTAACCACCTCCTTCTCCAGCTGCAAGTTGTCCGCCAGGCTGCTGATCTCCTGGGCCGAGGGCTTGGGGCATTTTAGAAAGTGGCTCTCCAGAGCCCCCTTGACGCTCACCTCGATGGACGTGCGCTTCTTTCGCTTCCTCCCCTGCGCCGCGATCTTGTCGATGCTGGTAGGGCTGCCCGTGGAAGAGTCGGCCTCCTCGAGCCACTTGTTCAACAAAGGCTTCAGCTTGCACATGTTCTTGAAGCTGAGCTGCAGAGCCTCGAACCTGCAAATGGTGGTCTGCGAGAAGACGTTCCCATACAGGGTGCCCAGAGCCAGGCCCACGTCTGCTTGCGTGAAGCCCAGCTTGATCCGCCGCTGCTTGAACTGCTTGGCGAACTGCTCCAGGTCGTCCGAGGTCGGCGTGTCGTCGTCCGAGTGCGGGTCGTGGCTGTTGACACCTCCGCCTCCTCCGCCTCCGTGGTGCTGGTGGTGCGGATGCTGGTGGTGATGGTGATGGTGGTGGCTGCCGTGGTCCAGGTCCGGGGTGTTCCCCCTCACCAGCCCTGGGTGCACCAGGCTCTGTCCGCCCGGGCTCAGCATGCCGTTGACAGTGAAGCCTCCGGGCTGGGAGTAGATGAGCGACTGCTGCTGCTGCTGGCCCCCGGAGATGGAGTTGATGTGAGCCGCCGTGGTGCTGCCCCAGCTCCCGGCGTGAGTCTGATGGGGAGCTAGGTGGGGGGGCCTGTGGTGTAGAGCCGTGCCCGTGTGCAGGTCGTCTCTGCCGGATCCTTTCACGTCCTGCTGCTGCGGGCTGCCCGTCATCCCGACCGGGCTCGACGACCAGGGGGACCCGGCTTCCGCCGCGGCCACAGCGGCCGCCGCAGCGGCCGCGGCGGCGTGCGGGAGGGACGTCACCCACTGGTGGGCATGGCTCAGCATGTGCCCCCCGTTGCTCGCTGCCATGGCGCCCTGCATAAAGTCACTCTGAACCATCTTGACCGTGGGGTCCCCCCTGTAGCCCCCAGACCCGGAGGTAACCGCAGCGCTGCCCGGCTGCATGCCACCACCTCCGGAGTCAGAGTGCACGATGGAGCCGGACGATAAGATGCTATTGGTGGGGAGATAAGGATTGGAAGCCGCGGTGGCCATTCCGTCAGCCCCTTATGAATATGTTTGTGGATAACCCCCCTCCCTTTCTCTCTTTCTCTTTCTTCCCCCTTTTTTCTTCTTCTTTTTTTCTAAAACCGTCACTTCTCTCGAGCAGGCAAATCGTATCTCATGAATTATTCAAACTTTTAAAAGTACGGAGAGGGTTTTTTTTCTCTTTGGCAAACACCATCGGAAAAATAAAATAAAAATCCTGGAGTAGAAAAAAAAGTGGATAAAATCCTCTCGTATTTACAACATTCTACTGCAGGGATTAAAACATCCACGTCTTTCAGAAGCCCTTTTTCAAACCATGTGCTGTCCGGCTCGAAAGTTTCTGGCTGGGGTGAGACTGCGAACATTAAAAATTCAAATAAGAAAAACGGCACGCGCTTGTCCCGAAGCAAACTTTCGGTGGCCGCAGAAAACAAACAAAACACACGAAGAAGAAGGAAAAAAAAAAAAAAAAGAACAGCCTCGCAAATTCTCCACAGCGTACAAAGTCCCGGTTTATGTCCCCGTGTAGATGTGGAAACCATGAGCGGAGTGTCCTCAGTTCTTTTGTAATTCAGTCGCTGAGATTTCTCCCCTCGCTTTCTTCTTTTTCTCCTCTCTTGTTTCCCGGCGCTGTGGCCGTGCTCGAGCCCGTCTCTTTGTTCTGTTTTGATGTGTATAAACCTGCCAAACCGCAAACTCCCGTTCAAGTACAATCCAGTGGAACAGTGCGCGGCGCTGCTCGCGAGCCTCTTCTCTCATTCGCTTGTTCTCTCACTCTCTCTCCCCCTGCCTCTCTCTCTCTATATCTCTCTCTCTCTCTTCCAGACAGCCCCGCCCCCCTCCAACACCCCCCAAGTCCTCTACCCTCCCCACCTCCCAGCCAGAGGACGCGGTGTTTTACCCCCGTGCGTCCGCATTGATTGGTTACCCGGGGCGTGATTGGCAGATTTTTTTTTTTTTGCCAGCCTTGCTCCGGGCGCACGAGCCCTCCTTCCGGCTGTTCCGATTGGCTGATTTTTAATTGCAGTCCAAACAAAACCTGGGGTACAACTTGGTAGTAAATAGTGGTGAGATGCTAGTACACAAACGGGATGAGGAGCGCGGGGGAAATAAAGTTTGGATAAACTGACATTTAAACCATAATCAAGATAAACGCTCTCTGGTGTCTTCCACGTGTGTCTTTACAGACAAATATGCACGTTTTAGTGGATAAGAAGATTAGTTTTGGGGAGTCACTCCTCTCTGGGACAGAAGTGTACAAAAAAGGGCTTTACAGTCTCAGGATTGTGGGGTTTGTCTAAATCCACCTGCTGAAGAGAGCAAACAAAGAAGCAAAAAACAGGCTCAGGTGAGACTGCCATCCTGTATCTTACATCCAGTTAACAGATGTGGGCGATTGATACAAATATCAATAATAATGATATAAACACTGGTATCGATATCAGATTGAAACTAGCACAATAGGGTTGATATTTTGTATTTATCCTCCAAGTTCAGTATGTAGCCTGCTGAAGAGTGTTAGTTCTAGTTTTTTTTTTTTTTTTTGGGGGGGGTGGAAATGACAAAAAAAACCAACCCAACTCAGACGTACACTATAAAAGATGTCTGAACCATTTTTTGTCTCCCAACTTTTGTGTGCTTAAAATAGTCGTTTTTGTGGATATCCTGTGGCTATTTTGTTGACTCCACTGACATACAGGGTGAGTTTCACTTATTTCTCTAAAGAGGTATGTGCCACCCTACCTTGACCCCCCCCCCACCCTCCACACACACACACACACTTGCTGGCCCCCATGTAAAATTTTCTAGCTCTGCCACTGCACGAAAAGCTTAACTACTTATTGTAGAAAGTTAACAGTTAAAAGAAAAATCTCAGTGATTTTGTGGTCATTAATATATGTTCAAAATTTGCAAATTGATGATGACTCGTGTCATAAATAAAGACACACTGCTCTCACCTACGTGCGGGTTAAAAATATCGGTATTGATCGGTATTGATATTGAGTCACTTTTAAAACACCTGGGGGTGAGGCAAGAAAAGTGGTGACCAAAACAAGGGCGAGCTGAGCAGCCCTTTACGGAGACATGGCCTGCACCGTCACTCAAGATGACCACATGACCCCCCCCCCCCCCCCCGAGATGAATGGGGCCCTTTGTGAGAGGACATCCCCCCCACCCCTCCCTCTATTTCCCCCCTCTCCCTGCGTGCTTATATACGCATGCATGGGTGGTAATAAGCCACAGATATATAGCTCCCACTGCACCCACTGGCTGGGTTTGGGCCTGTAAGCAGGTGAATTTCAGGCAGATTAGCGGCGCATGTCCCGCCTTAGCCCCCAACATCGCCTCATAAGCTCCCCAAATCAAAGATGACGCAAAGATTTTTATTGCAAATGGGATTTAACAGCAAATATAAGGCGGTCGAGTAGCTGTGTACTCCATGCCAGTGAACCACCACCACCACCACCACCGCCCCCATTCCGCCCTTCTTCTTCTTCTTCTCCTCCTCCTCATCCCCAGCAGATTTAATTTGGACTGGGCTCAAAAATCGAGGGAGCCGCGTGGATTTGTTTACATTGAATGGGCAGGCTAGGGCCCAGAGCCGTGGGGGCCCCCTCCATTCATTAATATACAGTGAGGATTTCTGTCTAAATTACTGCTGCTCAGTCCACACCGCCGCAGCTTTGAAAGGGCGTCTCAGGCGGCCAGCGGCACAAACGTGACAGCACATATGCAGAGAAGACAAGACCGGAAAAAGAACAGAAGAAGAAGAAATATGTAACATACATAAAAGAGGAGTCAGGGAAAGAAAACAAACCCACTCCTCTCTGATATGTGATGTGTTTATTATTTATTTGCTTACTACAAAAAAAGGTCCCCCAAGTTCCCCTGCTGCGGATTGGGGGTGGGTGGGGTGGGGTAGTGGGGGGTGGTGGGGTTCATTTATTGTGTATGAAAAAAAAGAAGGAAAGAAAGAAAGGAAAAAAAGGGGGGGGAGAGGAAAAAAAAATCATCCCCAAGTACAACAAGAGACGAACAGTTAGTGCTGATTTTCATTTGCATAAATTTTCATACATTTTGGTGAAAATAATAGCGGAGCCGAGCACAGCTCCTGCTCAGTCGAGGCAGAGGGAAGAAAATCTCAGGGAGCACCGAGTCGTAGGAAAAAGACACACAGATAACCGTTTCCAGGCTGCACGCGAGCAACGGTGAAGCTTATTTATTACCCCCCACCTCACACACACAACACCACCCAACACACACTCACACACACCGACACCGACCATCACCGGCACCAGCTCCACTTTTCTCGGACACGAGGTAAGTCAACAATCATCGATAACCTTTGCTTATTTATTTATTTGTTTGTTTATTTTTTGTGCACGAGGGATGTTTTGGAGTTTATCGCCTTCTTGTTCTTGTTCTTCTCGCTCGTGGCTTGCTCTCTTTCCCCCACCTCCACCACCACCTTGTCTGTCCTTTAAACGACATTTCAGCCTGCACTCGTATCATCATCATCATCATCATCATCATCTTCTTCTTCTTCTTCTTCTTCTTCTTCTTCTTCTTCGTCTTCTTGTTTTTGGTTTCCTCTCTCCTGAATGCGTAAAAATCAATATGCTCGCGCAGTTTGCGCCCCAGCCATCCCGTCTCTTTCTTTCCTTTCTTTTTCTCTTTTTTATTATTATTTTTTTAAATTAAATATATATATAAATATCGGGCAGATGCTGTGCTGCTTTGTAGCGAATGTCCACCGGAGAAAAGTGCAATCAATCACATTTTTAAGCAGGGAGAGAGAGAGAGAGAGAGAGTGGAAACCCCTCAGTGGAATCCTCCAGAGAGTTCGCGTAGGCAAGTGCAGTATGAAAATGGGTTTTAATACGAATCGATCTTCCACTGCTGTGGAGTTTGTTTAAAGTTTAGGAGAGAGGAGAGAAAAGGGCTTAAAAATAGCGCGGATTTGAATGTGGATGACTTCAGATTTTGTCGTGTGTGTTTTGGTTTTTGGAGATCTTCCAGTGAGCGTCAAGAAAAGTTTTCTTTCTTTCTTTCTTTTCTTTTCTTTTTTTAAAATAAAGGCAAAGAGAGGAGTGGGCACAGGGAATAAGTTTGTGTTATATTTTACAGTCGAAGTTGATTTGAGGAGCTGCTGAGTGTGACTTTTTTTTTCTTTTCTTTTTCTCACGGATTAAAAAACCTCTTTCCCTTCATTGATTCAGGGGGCAGAGCATTTCTGAGCCCAGCGCTTGGTAGCCATGGTGAGCCCAATAAAAGAGGGGGAACACTGGTCGCATTAAGCTGTATGTTTGTGCACTGGAGTCGAGATGAAAAGGGGCTCGGTGTGTCCCGGGCCAGCAGCACCGGTGCTGCCCGCTCCAAGCGGGAGGAGAGGGGCAAACAAACCCGCTTGATTTGTCTGTTATTCCTTTTTAATTATCGCCTTCTAACGATGTTTTCTCATTTATGACTCATCTCAGATATGCGCAGAAGTTAACTTAAAATTAATTAGAACAAAAATCAACACCAGATTCTTGACTCTTCATGATTTTTATTAATGTAAATAATTTTTGTAATTTATTAAATAAATTCTCGTGTATTTGAGCTGCATTAAAGGCCTCTCCACCTCTCGGCGCTCCGGTCGGTGCTGAGGTGGAGGAAACGGTTTGCAAGTCGTTGTTGGCCTCATTGATTGAGAATGATGAAGCTGCCGCCAGGTGTCGCGCTCACTCATGGTGCAGCTTACACTGCAACCCCCCTCCAAAAAAAACCTGCCTCTTTAATATTTGTGGGCTTTATTTGAATTATTTAAGAGTTTATTTCATTGAATCACAAACCTAGTTAGCTGATTTTAACCCCCCCGCCCCCCCTAAAAAAAAAAAAGAAAAAAAAAGAAAATTGTAATTCTGCAAGAAAAAAATGGACCCTTTTACCCTCACCTTGCTGTGTGCCAGTGCATTTTTTCAGCTCTCCCCCTTCTGTTTTTTAAAGTATGAGTGACTGAATGGCATGAAATGGGCTTTACGTACATGTATACTTTCTTGCAATGCGTAGGTGCGTTCCCACTTTATGGCATGAATCGATGGCTGAACGGGGAAGATTGGCAATTAAGATATCGCCCGCCCACGGCAGGAAAAGTGACTGATTTCTGTGGGTCACTGCAACAAAGATGTGGTGCTCATTTTTGAAAAACAGGGGCAAACACACCATATTATATATATAATGAAATGAAACATATATATATATATATATATATATATTTCTAAATATGTCTTAGACCTCCGCGTAAAACTTGAGCTTTCTAAGGAATGCTGTCTGTATCGATCCGGGACGGGAGCTTATCAGCGAGAGCGCAGTCCTGCACGGTTCATATGCATAGTGGTTCAGCCGCCATCTGCAGCCGCCTGAGCCATGAGTCAGAGCCATATGAAGCAGACGAGGACGCGGGGACATTAATAATTATTAGCAAAGTCAAAGGCTCTTTCTTGCAATTCCTCCCTCCCCGTATTGCTCTACCGGCCATTTAGTATCCAGTCTTCATCATCCCCCTCTTCACCACAAGCAGCAGCAGCAGCAGCAGCAGCAAAAGCACTGGATGTTATCACTCTGCGTTATGCACCCGTTCTGACAGTGATGGTTATTGGTAGCAGGAAGCCAAGTTGCACAGATCGCCAGGAGCAACATTTTAAAGTTGATTTAATTCAGAGTATACTTGCTGCACCTGCACTACACAACAAAAAACACTAAATAAGTGTCACTCTGTCCCCCTAGAAACCCCTCACATATCCAGAGGTGGAGCCATTCAAATATCGTTAGTATCGATACCAACGTTGGTATTGGCATCAGATCATAGCAGCGTCATAGGGTTCAGATTTTGCTTTTATCACCTAAGTTCAGTATGTAGCCCGCTGAATTGTGTTAAATACATAATTATTTTGGAAATGTAAAAATCACAGTGACTTAGTAGTCATTGAAATGTGTTCAGAATTTAAAAATCATGACACATTGCTCTCCTCTAAATAAGCTGCCTTTATAGGTAAAAGATATCGGTATTGGTATCGGCAATACTGTCCCTGTATTTACTTCGTATCAGGTTGATGTCAGAATTTGCAGTATCGCCGAGTTTGGTCACTCTGGCTCTACTTTCTGCATCCGCCGGTTTATTGGGGAGGCACTCCACCACTACAAGTTCCAACATTCAGATTATATTGATGCATTTCCCGCCATTTTAATTATGCTGCCATAAGTTGCCTATGGGCACCCATAATTTATCCCCCACTAATCCCCACGCGACATACGTTGAGTGCGTCCCACGTCGGGGGCCAAACGTTGATTTAAAGCCGAATCCAACTTGGAGCACTTAAATGATAATGTAGCTCCTGTACCGCTAATTAAATGGGCCACACTGAGTCTAAGCATTAAACATGCCTTCAATTTCAGACATGAATGGGATTTTTTTTCCTCCACACACACATACTTTAGCCATTCAAATGAGACAGAGGCTCTTTATTAATCTATTATTAAAGGCCACCGTAGAGTTATATTGCACTACACGGGGCTGGTAATTGCCCTGTATTAGTCGGTGAAAGCACTATAGGCCTACAGCTTGCAAATAGGCCAACGCGGAGGTAAAGATTATATGTTTAGTGTTATCGCAGGACTCACTCAGTAGTGATGCTTGGTGCTCATTTCAAACAAGAGTCCTGGCTCAGGCGTTGCATCAGCAGGGCCGGGTATTGATTTCAGATTGGAAATCAGCAGGGATGTTATAATTTGGTGAAAAATAGAGATGGCTGTGCTTCTTTTTTTTAAAGAGAGGATATAAATATATATATAAGTAATTCTTTCTGTGTTTTTGACAATGAATTAAAAAAATCACTTTCAATTAGGCAAAAAATAACTAAGTTTTAAGTTGAGCAAGAGCAACAGATTGTAATTAAAAGGATTTAATTTAAAAACAAAGGTCAAAAGTTGCACTGAGGCTGAGCGCATATGGAATAAGGTGAAGGCGGGCACATGTAGGAGGAAATAAAAGAGAGAGGAGGTGAGTGAGGGGTAAAGGTGCGTGTGTGCTCCAGCTTTGTCCCAGTCTATCCCCACCCCTCACTGGGTGCCACACAGTCATCCATCCCCCTCTCCCTTTCCTGCACCACACATACAGATGTAAAGCACATCAGCATGGACACACACACACACACACACACACACACACACACACACACACACACACACACACACACACACACACACACACTCCACCTCCAGCAGCAACAGCATCAAAACAAACCCAGTTTTATTGTGTATGCAAATCAGTTTACGGACACGCTGCTATTTTTCTGTTCTATTAGCCTGTATTACACATGCTAATCAAGACTGATATTCTGTTATTAAGCCGAGTAATTAATAAATAAACCAAATCCGCTGCAAATCAACTCTACAGACTCATACTTTGGCTCAGCGGCCTGGTTTGCAGCCGCTCTGCATGTCATTCCTGCTTTTTTTTTTTTTTACGTTCCTTGTCTTCTTCTACTCCCTTTTTTGTTGTTGTTTTGTTTTTGTTTGTTAAACAGTGGCGGTCCCCGAGGATAGAAGAGGGGGGCTCGTGGCACCTCCCTGCCCAGGATTACATTAATCAAAGTATTTATTTCCCTCGGGGAGAGAGGCGCAAATCACTCCAAATCCCAGTAAAATTGGATAACAGAAGAATGGGCGCACCTAGGGTAACCCGCTCTGCCACTTTTTTGTGTGTGTGTGTTTGTCTTTGAGTGTTCATTTCAGCAACTTAATGGATCTAGTTCTAACTTTTTTTTTGTGGAACAGCGTGGGGAAGAGCAGGGTTGCGTGGAGGAGGAGGATGAGGGGTGGGGGGTGCACAAAGCTAGAGGTATTGGGGTCTTTGAGAAGACAAACAACATAATTGGATGGAAGCAGGCACTCAGGTAAAGAATAAAAACAACACTAACCACATCCCTGATAGGACTCACTCTGGATATAGAGCTGTACAAATAATAGCCATTCTCTTGATTCCCTGTCGAGGCTACAATAGGCATGCCTGGGTCCGAGCCAGCGGCGGGGAAAAAAACAGATCTTCCATCTGTGATAGACGCGTTCTACCTCCAGCGCTAAAGCTGCCTGCTTTCTCCATGCTAAGTCTGGTCAATCCACTGCAAAACCCGCCAAATTCCCGATCCCGTCCTTGCGCTATTTGCTCAGTAATTACGTCTGATGTTTGGGTATAGCCCGATGACTAATAAATCAGCAAATGTTTACAGCCAAGCTGCTGCTGATAAGGCAATAAATACAGCGCCCAATATGGTGCCTATTACAGGTAATGCAAATAAAATAATAGGGCTGTAATTTTTCCTTATGTGTTGCTGTGGCAGTGGCGCTGGCGCTGCCTCGTCTTTGATATTCATGAGGGAAATGGGGAGGAAATGTCGTCTCTTGGTCTTTATGGGAGCCACAGCGTAGTGCAAATCCAATGCTGTTGCCTTCATCCCAATCAGGGGATAAATAATGGCCTTGTTGTGTCACAGTGGAGCCTCTCGAATGCGTGCAAACACATTTCTGTGTTTGTAGACACATGCTCGCACACACACACATACTGTTGCTGCCATGCATGCTGTGTTGGTTGTGGGTATCAAGGGTAGTCCCCCCCCCACACACACACATCCCCAGGCAGGGCTCTTGCTCAGACCCAGGCCTCTCAGGGTGATCATGTGTATATGTGAACCAGCATTTTGTGGGTATTGTATTTTGCAGAGCAGAGAAAGCTGCACATTTTGGTTTCTTTTCCACCCCGTGTATACGCATGCGCACATGTGAGTTTGTGCCTGGGTGCAGGTTTGACGCACATGTGCAGACAGACAGCGCAAACCTGCATCTGTCTGATGATGCATGATGCTTAGTAAATGAGCAGAAAATCTACAGCTCTAATGGGACCAGCACAGGTTGGATGGAGGGGAAGGTAAGGAATGTGTAATCGGAGTGGTGGAAATGCTAAAATGAGTGTGCACAAGGCTGTTAATGCAGGCTGAACGCCAGAGTTGACTTTGTTGTAGCCCTTGGACCTGGACACCATGTGCTGCTTGAATATATATATATGACATTTGGCTTAAAAACAAACGAAAAAACTGTTATCAACGTTTTAGCAATCAGGGGACAAAATTTATAGCTCTTATACTCTTTCTTGTCTTAAAAAAAAGACTCATCAGAGGGTTAAATCTGTTTATAAACAAATATTTTTCAGACAGTTCTCAGTTTATCGTTCAGATTGTTTGAACTTTAAACATGAGCAACAGTCTTCATTTCTGAGAATAATGGCTCTAACGTTCATACTGCAAGTTGGTGATCTTTACTCTCTTGCACTGTTTTAATAATCTAAGGATTCTTTTTCCTGAACGGTCCTGGACTTGTATTTAAACATGCTCCACTGTGTTCATTTTTGTAAAATTTATCGACAAAAACAAGATTTTGTTTTTAATACTGCACATTGATGTACGCTCTGATTGGACTTGTGAAAATATAAAGAAATTTGGCCACATTACAGATGATGTATGAGAGTCATTCAATTCCTACAACAAGCGATACTCCTTTTTATTGGGAACTATCAAGTATGTGTCCGAATTTTAAAAAAATGTGACGGTAAAGACAAACTTCCTCCACTTACCAAGGATAACTATATTAGAAAGGTAGTTAAATGACACTAGCTGGTCATGGTGATGATTTCAAAGCATAATCTAACTAGCATGTCTTGTAAAATGGCTTGTGGTCTTGTGACATCTCTAATAGTCAAAAACTGAAACCTGTAAAAATCCAACAATGGCTCCTTTTAACCAAAACATGACAATAGTTTCAATAATTTAGCCATGTGAAGTTTCAGGCTACATTTCCACAGGACTTCATTCATTATATGAAACTGGAAGTCTATTGGAAAATGCGAATAAAAAAGCTAGTTGAGAAGTTGGCAGTGGCGCACCAAGGACAACATGATAAGAGTAACCCAGACCCTCTAACCAACTTTATTAGTGTCAAATCATTCCTAAAGTTAACCCTCTCAGGCTCAAATTAAACTTTTTGTTGCTAATGCACAACCAAGTCCTGCAGTGGTACTTCTGAGTAAAAAAAACCTCATAAAATATGTATGTGGGGTAATCAGGTTGTTAGTTTTTAACTGTTGCAAATCGGCAACGCCTGCCTCAAGAGGGTTAATACAGTTTGTCTCCTTGCATTATGATTTTACAGCTCTGGTCTAGGGAGCTAAGCTCTGATTAGTTTTAAAAGTGTGGTCACTGATTACCATATTGAAGTGAAATTATTGGTAGCAATGGCTTCCTGGAAGAGCATACTAAAACTAAATGCACTGCTGCATAGGCTCTTAAAAGCCTTCTATTTGTCCCTTATTTGTCCTCAGCACAACACTTTGAACCTCCCCTGTTTTTGTAAAACAAAGGTTCTGCTTAAATCATACACAAACTGTATAAACATGTATGAGTGACTGAATGTGGCTAGCTACCTCCAGTTTCAAGGCGTTTACAATAATGATCAGTGACTTCCAACTTCAGAATGGGGCCTTGCTGTTGAGGGTTGGCGACTGTTGTTGATGATATGTGCTATTCAAACGCAAGCTTGTGTGGTCACATTCAACAGCCGGGAAGTCTTGATTCATGCGGGCATTATGCACGCTGGACGCTTATGGCACCTCTCTCCGTTGCTGTGCAGTCGGGCCCATTTGTTTGGAAATGGGTTTACATACATCTTCTTCTCGATGGCTCTCCCTCTTCCCCTCCCTCAGCTTACAGCTCTTGTACACACACATTGGGTGAAGTGGAAGTCACAAACGTGCAGCCATATGAACCATAACAGGGTGTTTAGGTGGTGTAGTTCACTCTCTTTTGGCCATGCTGAAGGTGTTTAGCTATTGTAGGTGGCTTTGTTTAAGAAAGTCTTATTATGCTTTTACATGAAGGATCAGGCATTTACAGCAATGATACCTAGAGTTGGAGATATTTTCATTTTGTAGGGTTTTTTTCCCCCAAGTGTATAACCATTCTAAAGTATATAACAATTTATTAACCCTACATATTTGGAAGCATTAGGCTTAAGAGTATATATTCAGAAGTTGTAAGGTTTTATGTTTTAGAGCTTTAGCTCTAGCTCTTGCCCCCATGGATGATCAGCTTTATCATTTAGCTCTGGCCCAAAAGATAAAATTAATGCTAGCAAAGTTAGCATTACAACGTGGCAACAATCAGGATTTTACTGTTAGACATCGAATTTTTTACTGACATAATTTCTAAAATATGTTATTTTCTCAAATCATAGTGCTAGAAAATGCATCTTTATGCTAAATGTAAACCAGCTCTTGCTTGAAGTTTCAGTATAAGTGTTAAATGGTAGCTAACTGAGTCTCAATCAAACCACACAGTCTATAGAAAAAGTTGAAAAAAAGTAGAGCTGGAAAGCTGAAAGAAAACAATAAAAAGAAAGTAAAAATAGATGCAGCAAAATGTGTCAAATGAAGCGACATGTTATCTGTCGTTGCTGCTCTACAGTGAACAGTAGTACCAGTAACAACTAGATGGAGATAATTAGGAAGAGAGCGATTTAAGGGTTCAGGTAAAATGAATGAATATTCTAACCTGATTAAAAACTGTTCTAATATCTGTAATTAAATAAAAAAGAAATGTATACATGATATGTGCATGTATAATATATGTATATATATATATATATATATATATATATATATATATATATATATATATATATATATATATTTTTTTTTTTTTTTTTGAGCGATCATGGTGGGTTGCCTGGACCAAAAATATGGACCCGACTATTTGTCCCAGTCCAGCCCTGCTCACAGTCCACTGTCTTGGTGGTTGGTGAGTTCATAGATTGACTTCTGCACCTTGAGAAAATGTCTTTCCTGCTTTCCCTCTCCAATCTAACACAGATATTTTTGCACTTCTGTAACTGTGGCTACATTTCTCTATGAGTGTCCCATATGTGAATGGTCGTAATTAAGCGTACCGAGTCATGATGTGGTTTAGAGGAACTTGTTTATCCTTAAATTTGTTGTGTAGTCTGTAACGGTGGTAGAGTGTATAGTCTTATTAATCATATAGGATCGACTCTCTTAGCACTCTTTAAAATGTAAATTTAATGGATATTTCAGGGCATTTTAGTTAAAATCCTCTGTTTTGTGAGTGCTAGTGCATATAAGTGACAATAGGTATTCACTATCTCCTGTTTTTCTTCTTTATTTTCATTGTATTCTTTTTAGATACATGATTTGAGCCAAATGAACCCTCTCCCTGTTAAAGTTGGTTACCCATCCAGCCGATGAACTCAGGCTTTCATAGAGTTCACTGAAGGATTTGTACATATTAAGCAGCCTCCTGATTGGGTTGTTCGACAGAATTTCTCCCCGACCTTTTAACTCCTTAATGCAACAGTCTCGAGGAGAGACGCCAGACGTGATTTCTGGAAGTGTTACAACTGCAAAAGCCTCAATAGGAGTATGATTGGCCACACTTAGACGCATACTCTCTCTTTCGCTGCTCCACGGAGCTGCTGCTAGCTTCACCCCTTTCACTTTTCCTCCCTCCCTTCTTTGTCCATAGCCCGGAGTGAGCGTTCAAGCCAGCAGCACCACAAAAGCGGCTTTGAGGAGATTGCACGCTGGCCGCCGACCCCTCTGAGCTCACACCCATCACACATTACTCACCAGCAGGCCTTAGTGCGGGCTGCAAACCAGGCTGGGAAATACTGCATGTCACTGAACTGGAGAGAAAGGAGGTTATACTCGGTTTTATCCCGCTAGAGTCTTTAGTCTGTTTTCATTTCAGAGCTTGTTTTTTAATTTAGCTTACCTTGAGTGGGGATCTTTAGGCTGTATAAATGACGAGTAATTAGAGGAGAATTAAACAATGCAGCACAGAGCAAAGCACAATAGAACTTTGTTGCTCAACCACATTGGAAAATTGCCTCAGCATGGACTGTCAAGTCAAATATCCCTCTCAGCTCTTGGCTTTTGGTCGTGCACTGTCAGTTTGTCGTTCCAGGAAGTGATGTCGGCTGCGTGTGAACATGTGTATTGAATATGAGACTCTCTATTTGCTGTGCAGCAGACTTTTTTTCCCCTTTACCCCCCAAAAGAAAAAATGAATAACAGAATAGCATGGTTTGCTTTTAGCCAAGCAGAAACAAGTTAGATCTGTTGTTCGGGGAGTTTCAGCTCTGATTATAAATAGTTTTCACACAGACTGAAAGGTAGTGTTAACTTCAGCGTGTCAAGTGTCATCAATTTAGGTCAAAAACCACCTTTTTCACAACATATGGCATCACATGTGCTCATATTACTATATATTGCCACTGAAGATGTCTTCACTGTCAAAACAGAAGAAATGACAAAGCTTGAGGTTTTCCTGCTTCTTTGTCTGAGCTTCAGGTAAAGCAAAGTGTCATGTGAAATGAAAGTACATCTGCATCTCTCGAGACTGAAACCTTCATGTTGTAGGTGTGAGGTGGACGCTAGATGTAGGCTGATCGATGCAAGTATCGATACTGATGCTGGTATCGGTATTAGATCGATACTGGAGCGATTACTGGGAAGTTAAGAACATAGCCAACTGAATTGTGAAAAATTCATTTTGACACACTGCTCTCCCATACGTAACCTGCCTTAATAGGATCAAAGTATCGGTATCAGTATTGGTCTCAGCAGTATTGGACCTGTATTTACTTGGTATCAGATTGCTAGTGGAACACATCGCCCTGCATTTAGATTTCCCGCTGTGGGTGATGTATATGTCGTAAACCTCTCTCGAACTCCACTTTAACCTATATTCATCCAACCTGTGTGCCCTCCTCCGCCTCCAGCGACACCTCTGAACAACACTGTTACGTAACGCCGCTCAGAGTCTTCAATGCAGATAAAACTGCACCCACAGGAGCCCGTGTCACACTTCAGATCCATCCTCTCATTTCTAAATGCCATTTGTATGCAAAATATTTGATTCAGTGGCTGATCCCGGCCTTTTTTTCCTTATACCCTGCAAGTACAAGCCAGTTGGACTTAAATTAAGAGAATGCCACTGACAATAAAGCAGCTTTGGTGAGAACCAGGGGAAAGTGTATTCATCTCTGCTTCATTTCCATCTTTCATGGCTCGCAGTTCTGCTGCATCTCTGTGCTGCACTTTCCAGAAACAACCTGCCAATCAAACTGCGTAGGTGGCACTGTTTTGTTCTTTTACATACATTTTATTTTCTGTTGAGCTCCTTAGCCACATCGAGATGCCCAGTAGTTCTTTAAAATCAAACATGTTTCCGGGAAAGAGCTGACAACACAAAGTATGGAGTGGTGTTTGTAAACTTATATTATAGACCAGGCAGCACAAGCGAGTCACGTTTGCATAGATTAAACTAGAAATAGAAAACACAGGAAGATGCCACAGAGTGCCACTTCAGGCCTTAAAATTGACACGAGAGGAGCTTTTGGTGTGTTTAGAAGAGCCAGAACTGGGAAAAAAAAATCAAAAAAATCGTACATTATCCAGTGGATACATTTCCAGAAACATCCCCACATAAGACTGAAAAGAAGAAGTACACAAAATAATCTCAAAGTTAGTGGGAATGAAGAAAGATCCCAACTGATTCTGGAAGGACTGATGGTGCCCACCCCACAGCGTGAGCACCTTCAGATATTTATTTATTACTGAAAGTCAACTGAAGTCCAGATTAAAAGCTTGCTTCTGCAACTGAAATGTGTTTTTTTTTGCCACTTATCAGTCAAAATCTTGGGTTATTATCTAACAATTTGACTTAATGACTCAAAATTTCACATTACTACCTCAAATTCTTTAATTAGTTTCTCCAAAGTTCTGAAGTTGAGTTAGCGAGTTGAAATTTTGAGATAATAACCCCAGATTTTGACTTTTGGATGGCAAAAATTGTTCTTTTTTTCAGTGGTGGAAAATTTTTTTGGAGATCCTTTGTTTTTTTCTGATGGTGTGGGGCGTCAACTGTTTTCTGTTTGCCAGAAAAAAAGTTTAAGAATCACAGAATTAGCTCAACAATGAATCTTTTCTAACGGACTGCTTACTTCTAAGAAGCCTTTTCTTTAATTTTTTAAGGAGAAGAGGCGTCTCCTGTTAGACTTTAGAGCAGTTTACTTTTATTCTTGGGGACAAGAATGTTTACCTTGAGCTAGATGTTTACTGGGTGGCACTGTGTGATGTGCAGACTGTGTTTATAATATTGACAGGGTGGCTGTCAAATACCCATCTTCATATTTCTTGTTCGTCATTGTGCCTGAATGTTTGAAGCATTATTTAGTTTGTGTTTTTGATGTAAAAAAGAAGCCGATGGTGCACAAATTTATCTAAACAGGTACGGCCGAGTAGCCTAAAAGTAATTCAGTAATTGTTATCTGAATAGAAGTAAATAGGCAACAGCATGCAATGAGGTACGACAGTATTTTTCAGGGTTTTGATTATAAAGCACTTTGTGACTTTATGTCTGTGAAAGTGGTTTTATCAATTAACTTTATTTACTTTTTTACTTTTGAAGGGTAAGTTTATTGATGGAGTAAAGTTTTTAAACGATAAAATAAAAATAAAAATAAATACATTTCTTAAAAACAAAGATGAAATTCAGCCTGGATGGAGTGTTTTTTAAACGTTCACCTGAAAGGACAGACAGACAAAAAAAATATTTACATATGTGAGATCAAAAAACAAGCCGATGATTTACTAACTGATGTACTGATTTCTAAAAGCATTTTGAATTTGCTAAAATTATTATTTTTGAGTTACAAAGAGCTGTTTTCTGTAAAAGTCTGCATTTTTGGATTCATCTTCTACTTACATATGTTTAAATGTCAGGCAGGCTGAAGGTTAAAGACCTGAATTCATAGCACTGGGAAGAAGAAGAGTACAGAAAGACAAAGTATCCACAAATGCTACAACACATACCTTCCTTCCCCTTGATATGAAGTATCCCCACATTAAATCAGTTTACACTGTAATATCTAATTACGTCTGTATCTTCTTGTATTACAAAGCAAAAGTTGAGCAGTATATCTGTACAAATAGACACTCAACATCAGGTGCTAACAATCAAGCGTTTCCCGGCACTGACCAATCAGAGGAGAGCAGCTCAGGTCACAGTCCTTTTTATGAAAAACTTTAAAATTTAATAAATAAAGTTGTATTTAAATCTAAACAGGTAACTTAAATTTAAAGAAAAAAAATGTAGGAGCACATTTTTAAAACCCCCACAACCTCACTAAAAGACGTCAGATAAATACAGAGAAAAAGACTCAAAGAATGTGCTGAATATGAGATATTGGAAAACTGTACAGTGAGCCGCACAAAAGATGAGATAGAATAAAATTATTAAAGATTATATGGAAGAAATTCAGTCTTTTAGTCCTTAGCAATATTTTATTTTCAATGTTTTCTGTGTAAAATCAACTAAAAAGTAACCATATTATGGTTAAAAAACACAAACTGAAAACCAAAACTTATTGTTAAAAACAAACAGACATTGTAGCGAACTAAAATAAAAGCTAGACTTTAATGTGAAAGGAACAAAAATAAAACAATACAGGTTTTGATGTATTTCTTTGTTGAGTCTCAGATGTTTGAATTAAAGTTCATCCGCCTTCACAAAGTGTTGATTGTTTTAATTTCTTAAGTTTTTCCCCTGATAAAAATTGCCAATAGGATAAAAAATGAAAAAGTAGACTAAAACTAATGATTTGTGAACAATAGAACTTATGTCATTTGCTTTTCTGCTTCACAAGAGACCTACAGTGTATTGTACAATATATTTTTTATATTTACATGTTTGAAATAAAACATTTAATCACTAAAAGGAGAAAACCTGATCTGAAAGTTAAGCTGAACTGAAAAAAGAAAAAAAAAAGTTAAACTAATTAAAAATAAAACAAATGAAACTATTTATTCAATAAATTCATATCTGATACATAATTAAATGTCGGTACCACACTGTAAAAAAACACTCAGTTGCATTCACATGTCAAATGATGTCAAAAAGTTCTCAAAATACAGCACACACAGTGAATAAATGTCCCCTGTAAGTGTTAGATTATTTTATATTATATAATCTAATAATTATTATCCATGTATCAGTGTGTAAGCAGCATTTCTACCTTGCTGAAAATGACCTTTTGGGGGGTTTAGCTCTTAAGAGAGGATCATATTCTAAAACTACTTTATTACTTAGGTAACTCAAATTAATATATGTTAAAAAACACAGAGTAAAATCATAATATTTGAAATTTAGTGAAGAATTGGTGTAAAGTAGCACAAAATCAAAAAGCTGAAGTACAATGAAACAGCTCTTCTTAGCTCATTTCACTGCATTTTTTCTGTTGTCTTCAGTATTAATTGATTTAATAAATTTCTTTGCATTTATGTATTTATTTTTTTACAGTGTGTCCATCTGATTCTAATGTCTGCTTTCTTCTTTGTCTCTTTCAGGAGTGCCACACTCCCCTGGTGCACACACACATTCATATATACTCAAACACACACACCAAACTTTGGTCACCCCTCCTTGCCCCCCTGTCCCCCCCCCCCCCCCCTTCATCCTCACCCCTGATGCAACACCTCTGGAGGTAAGGGTTGCATGTGTGTGTGTGTGTGTGTGTGTGTGTGTGCTTGCACTGTCTCTCTCTCTCTCTCCCCCCAGCGAAAGCGGACACGTCGTCTCCCCAGCTTCCGTTTTCCTCTGCACGCCTGCTGCTGGAGTATTCACGCTTCAGGCTGTTTTCTTTGAGAGAGGGAGAGAGGAAGACAGAGTATAAAAATATGCAAATGCTATTGTTGAAGCGCAGAATGAAGGAGGGTGGGGGTGCTCCTTTTACACCTCCTCACCTCCCCTGTCGCCACTGCTGCCACTGCTGCTGCCACCGTCACCACTTCCACCTCCGTCCATCCATCTATCCATGTAGAGTGAGGGAGAGAGGGGACATTCAGGTGGCACAGCAGGGGCAGGTTATTAAAAATATACTTAAAGGCCACCATTATCTCTATCAGTTCAGGCTTTTCCCCCCAAAATCCAGCGGTAGACCGACGGATATATCAGAGAAAGAAGGAAGGAAATGTGCAGCTATTTAGATAATGAACTACAAAAGAAGTACATATGTAAACCCCCCAACACAAGGAGGGAGGGGCAGGGACTTCACATTACACTGTATATAATATATGCATATGACTAAACAGAAGCAGCAATAGGCGTACACATAAATCTCAGTCAAACTGAAGCGATGGAGGGCTACAAGCTGTGGCCTAATTGCAGGGCTGTGCACACCACCCACACAGGTGTTTTCACTGTGTGGAAGTTAAAGGTGTTTAAAGGGTCATTACGGCGTTTACTGCAGTAACTGCAGCGACTGCAGCAAATGACGGTTGCAAGTTTGCAAGTGGAGGAAGGGCTTCTGCTCAGAACATCCCTGCCTGAATCATTTACTGTTTTGCTGATGATTTGCTATATTATCCACTGTTTAGCACATTATAAATAATACTTATGGAGCTTGGCTGTATTTGTACTATTAGCATGGATGCATACCGAGACTGCAGTTCCTCCAATGGACACTCGAGGCTGGATCTGAACATGAGACTCCCAAGTTAAAATTTTCATCTTTATATTAGGTTTAAACATGCTGCTAATAATGCATATCTTTAGCTAATATAAATGCCATTTGTGGCAGTTAACTAACTTTTCATTCTCTTTAGTGTGTGATATAACAAAAATAAAAGATCTCTGACAGGCACGGGTTTGTACGCCAAGCATCAGTGGCAAAAAGTTCCCCTAATGGCCACTTGAGGCTGGCTCTAAACGTGAGTCAACCCCCATAGACTCCCACGTTAAACAGCCAAACTTTACATTAGAAATAAACATGTTTACAGCCCAGTCCAATTAATAGTTTTGCTCTTTATGCTGATTTAGCTCTGTACAGGAGGTGACCTTTAATTGAAGTTATAATAAGGCCTATTTATTGAGGGTTTATTGAGGGTGTGGCCACTTTGACTGACAGGGTGGGAGCAGAATGAGCCACTAGGAGTCACCCAGCAGGTTTTTTGACCATGAAAACATTTTAAAGTAACATTACGACAAATAATGTCTCAATTCCCAGTTAACTGTACTAATAGACTGTTTAAGAAGTCTGTGCCCTAGTTTTGGATGCACCTGACCTAGCACTCGTCCCACTTTAGACATAATGCTGAAATCAAACCTCCAATTGAATTGGTGACATTATAATGGCTTAATATGACGCGCAGGTTGGAGAAGATGCTTAGTTGTCTTTTTTCCACGATAAAGGTGGAGAAGAATGAACACAACGCTTTTCTAGCCCACTAATAGAAAAGCAGAGGCTAAAGCAGACATGGAAGCACACACACCCAACCAGAGAGACTGAGAGGCAGTACGAGTGTAGCCCTGTGAAAGTGGGAAGCCCATTTGTAAAGCCCTCACGCTCTCAGGAAGACTTTTTGAAGTGATTATGAAGACAGTTCAGATCAAAGGATTTGACAAGTCTGAGTGCGCGCCAAATACGAGGCCGGGTAATCACGCTGAAGCCCCTCCATACAAGATGGCAGTGGTCCCCCCAGCTGCTTTGCAAATGTAATGCGACACTTGCGGATAAACAGATTATGAAGAAATGGAGGGGTTGGGGGCGGGGGCGAAGGGGACCGAAAAGAAAAAAAAAATGACTTCACAACTTGTAGAAATTAGAGGAGGGGAAATAGTTTATTTAATGAACTCTGGGGATGGGCAGTGTCAAAGAAATGATGATTAATTCTGGAGCGCTGATACAGGTCTAAACGATATAATTTGGGAATATTAGCGGGAACATTAGATGATGAGGCAGTATTTCTCGTGCTAGTATCTCAGATTCGAGGCTCCAGAGACTGTTTTTTTTCTCTCCTTCCTTTCTCTTTCCCTTCACTAGTTATTATAGATTAATCCATAATCCTCACCACCTAAAGACATTTTTGTCAGTAAAGCTCAGGGATAGAGCCGGTAGATTTTTTATTTTTTGGGGGGGAATATATCTCTGCTCCTGCTCATTTCCCCTCAGCATGATGTCACATTGTCACATCTACTGAAAATACTCCATCGCCAGCTCCTCTCAGATATACCGTTTCATTTCGGTAGAGCTAAGGTGGGACTTATCAGTTTATGTAACCGGAAATTTTCTACATCATGTACACGATTCCCATTTATTCAACATCATGTCAAGTTGAATGTGATGTTCGGCGCTCACAGTAAGACAGAAACGCTCATAATGTGTTGATATGAATCATTTTTTTCCTGCTTTTTTTTCTTCTCTTCTTTTATGAATGAGCTCAAGTAGCAAAGTATTGTAAGCTGTGCAGCCGTGCTGTAATGTCAGATAATGCACTTTTCACTGTACAAGAAGGGATTTTTGTGCCTGTTCTTCATGCAGTGTTTTAATTCCAAACTCCATTGAAAAAACAATCGATTTTATTGCTGATTTGTTCTCTGTGTCTGTGCAGCATTTCAAAGCTGTGGAGCAGAGCCGGATAAAGTGATAGCTATCTTGAGTGCAGAAAGTACTACAAAGCAATTTGATGTATAACAATGTCGTCACAGTGAAAACATGCGTCTTCAAATGTGGGTTATTAACCATTAAAGAAAAAAAAGAAACACTGGAAAAATGCTTATTTTCTTAGCTCACAAAAATCTGTATTTGCAATGTCTCTTTGCTTTAATCTGTGCAATAAAAACAGATCAACAGAAGGTGTGCTCTCTGCCTGTTTTGTCCTACAAGTATCTTAGGCATTAGTCAGCTTTTAGGTTAAAAACAAAGCTCTTTACTTTCATTGGACAGGACGATTAAAGCGCCCTGAAGAGCCTCACTCATCACCGAGTGTCCATTTGTCCAGTCAGAAGAGGGTGTGCTTCTTTCTTTCTTTTTTCTCTGTATATATGTGTGTGTGTGTGTGTTCTGAATGACCCTTGTGGTGGGATAAACGTCTCTTTGAGAGTGCAGGGACAGATGGACAGACAGAGGGACTCAGCGACAGACACAGAGGACTGAGGCTCCAGTGTAGGCGCTGCCACGTGGCCTGAATCCCCTTTCATCTCCACAACTCGTCCATTTCCTGCCCCTTCACTCTAAACAAACATACAAAACCGTGATGCTGCACGCAGTGACGGATAGATGGATGGGTTTGAGGAAAGGGCTGGTGATTTGAGGTGTCACAGGGAACAATGCCAGCTACGTTCAAACACCTCCTGGTTTTATTTAGATATAAATATTTTTGGTTTTGGTTTATTTGCAAATAAAAAAAAAATGCCAAAAAGCTGACAAGAGCATAGAGAGAGAGACAGAGGCAGAAATACAAAAAGAAACCCCATGGAGCTGATAAAAATATCTCGCCCCAAAAGAGAAAAGAGGGAAAAAGAAACAAGTTCACCAGCAGAGACACAGGTGAATTTTTCACAGAAGCAAAAAAAGAGAAAAAAAAAGCCCAATGCAGTATTTTGAAGTCTGTTTCTGCAAATAGAAGAGGCTAAGCGCCATTAGTAATCACTACAGTCTGACACAAACGATTACAATTGAAACAAATTAAGTCTCTTTAACATAAGCACTCTAAATGTAGCCTGTTAAAAGTTAATTCATATAAAAGTCATCACATAACCCAGTGATTCCCAAACTGGGTAAAACTACTGGTGGTAGGGTACTTCTGCAGTTTCCACGTGGAAGGATTAGCTGTCTAATCTGAATAAAGGAACAAATAAATAAAAACATAATTACATAAAGAAAAAAATAAATATTTATGTTTGCTTTGAGCAGAAAAAACACAAAGACTGAAAGAAAAAATATGAAATATTTGTGGTATTTGAATTAATAGTATAGATAAAGGTAACCCGTTTAAATGAATTATTATTAGCTAACATTATTGTGAAATGTTCAAAATGAAATGACAGTAAATACAAACAGCTAAAATAGTTCAACAGCTGAATTGAATGGTTAACAATAATGTATAAAAACTCAGAAATGAGTAATTAATAGATACCAGTAAACAGCTGAAAATGATTCTCTAACAGTATAAATATGCATAATTTGCTGTTGCCAATAATACACAATAAACAACCCAAAAAGCTATTTGATCAAACTAAGTTTTGACTTGCAGCTGAAATTGCTAGCTTAAGGCATGAATAAACAGTTGGAAATTGTATGAACAAACAAATGAAATGATTAGTTTCACATATTAGATAAACGACTGAAATAGTGGGATAAAATTAATAATAGAAACCTGGAAATTATTAGATTAAGGTACAGATAAACAGCTGGAAACTGTTATCTAACTGTGCAGATATGCTAATTTAGCAGTTTGCTAAAAAAGCTAGCTAAAGTTAAGAGGAAAATGTTAGAAATTATTAAGTAAAAGTAAGCTAGGACTTGCAGTAAAATTGCTATTGAATACATAGTTGGAAATTATATGGATAAATCAAATTGTGCTGTTGAAACAGTTGCCTAAGGTTATCAAGAAAAATTAAGCTGAAGGTATGGATACGCTATTGTAAACTATTGTAGGTCAAACTACAGTTAGGCAAATTCAACCACTAGCTAAAAATAAAAGATTAACTGAAAAACTAACTAACTAAAAGTAAAAAAAAAAGTTAGCAAATAGCTAAAACTCTTGGGCTTTCATATTGCTCAAAAGTTATCTAGGTCATAAGGGAAAAATGTCTACTCATTGCTTGAGATGAACTCAAGTAAAGTAAAGTAAATCTCCTTGTAGTTGTTTTGGTAGTATTCAGATTGTCGCCTGTAGTTTGCATAGAAGACACTGATTTATCTGCAAACACCTGCTACCTACAGAGTGGCAAAAGCGAACTTTGAGGACAACATTCTCTGTTCAAGACACGCTTTGGTAAATTTTAAATAAATTGTGAGAGCATGCAGAAAAATTTGCAAATCAGCATCTTTCATGTAAAGCAGAGGCGACTACGGCAATCTGCTGTCATGATCAAAAGGATCACGAGGAAGTTTTTGCCAGCAAGTCAGGGAATTTTCTTCCCTTGCGACCGGTGGCTGTCAGATAGTCACTGAGTGCTCTCATTAACTTAACAGGGTTGCACATCTGAAATGACTGACAAGTTATTGTCATGTGACTGAAAAATCTCAACAGATAAACTTGCAACAGATAAAACTGCAATTTAAACACTTAAAAATGGTGTGGATAAAGACAAGTATTAGGTAATCACAATGAGTAAACAGTTGAAAAAGCTAGCTAAACCGGCAATTTTGCCAAAATTATCAGTCAAAATGACGCTAACCCTAACTAACTTTAGCTTTAGCTAAATGTATCAAATAATTAATAAAAGTGGTTACTAAAAGTAATGAGTAGTTTTTAAATATAGTATTAATTAAAAGCAGCAGATCAGTGGATGAAATAGTAATGCAGTGGTTGAGATACTACCATGCTAACATAACTGATATGTAACTGAGTGAGCTAAAAGTAGTCCTGATCCAGTTTCAAGTTAGCTGAGAGGTGTTGTTAATAAAGCTGTTCTTGGGACAGTGACTATGGTACTAACATGTCCTCCAGTATACTCACAGAAGTGGTGGACCTGCAGCACAGCTGCAACTTCCTCTTCCCACTGGCTCAATGTGTCAGCAAGAGATGTCAATGTGATTGGTCAGTACTGAGGGCAGACGGCTATTGATTGGGTGGTCATTAGGAGAAAACGGCCCGGCGGGAGTATCAGGCCTGACACCGTTAACACCCAACTCCGCCGTGTCGACCGCTCTTTAACGAACGGCCATCAACTGACTGGGACCCGGGCCATTGACCCGCGGGCTTCCTGCAATCCCTTACTGCCAGACTGGAGTGTGAGTAAAGGGCTGTGGTGTGTGGTAGTATCGATCCCTTGATGAGACACTGAGGCCGTGGAGGGAAACTGTATCGGAGACAAGTTTACAATCAGAGTGAGAGTGATTTTTAGTTATCGGAGTGGAGCCTAGCAACATGAAAAAAGGACACAATCCAAGAAAATTAGGAAACTGGGAATATTACTGCTACTGATACTCTGACTCTGTTAGTACATATATAGATTTAAGTACTTGTACTAACTGCAAACAGTTTGACCTGTTTTTCCCTCTGAATAAATGAAGAAAGAGCAAAAAATTTTCTCACACAAGGAAAAACAGGAGAAATGCACTTTAGTTGATCATATCATGTCTAATAAACAGCAGTAAAGTTTAAGATGAATACGTGAAAAGTTTACCGTCTGTGTATTCATGATTACATTTGCCACATTCATTTTGGGATAAAAGCACTCAGTAACTGTAAGCATTAAAATCTAAGCTTTAAAAGTGTAATGCTTAACTGTGTCAAACCAGAGCAAATACTGGGTTAACAGTAGATGGTGCTCGAGATAAGAAACCCTCATTTGTGCTCAGAATAACCGTACTTTTAGATTTTAGATTGGCCTGATATTAAGAATACAAATTTTGGAACTATTATCAAGCACAACCATAATCGTAACCAAGCGTCGCAGAGACGGAAAGCCCTACCCGAGGTTAAGTAGAGTTTGTTTGCTTTAAGAGTTACATCTTTCTTTAAATCCATCAGATGTGGAAAGGGTTATGCATGCTTATGTTACGCGTAGACTGGACTACTGTTACCGCACTGCATACTGGAGTCAGTCAATCATCTCCTGCTCGTTTACAAGTAGTCAGAGCTTGCACTGGATTTCCTTTGCATTAAGGAATCTGCTATAAAGTGTCACTCTTTGTACTTACAGCTTGATTATGTGGTGGATATGCTGCTTCCTAATCAGTCTTCACCATCAGGCGATCAAAACTGACCTCAGACAAGCATCAGCTGTGACTGCCTTCAAGATGAAAACATACCTTTTTTCTGTTGTAAAGCGCTTTGGTTTCAGATGTGCTATATGAATAAAATTCACTTACTTAAATACCAGGAAATGTCCTGAGGGCCACCTGGAGATTTGCCACGTTAGCATGAAGGCAGTAAAACGGGACTACACATGTAAATTAGCAGTTCTGCTATAATCTGGCATGTTTGCATTTCATATTTTTGGTATACTGGTGTCCATTAATGTGCCTTTTTTCCTGCCAAATTTAAAAAAAGAAAAAAGTAAAGTTGAAATCCCTTCACAGTGTTGTCAAAACTGAGTTTGGGTTTCATCTGGTAGCAGCAGAACCTGGTTTGCAGCTCTTATCTATTCAAAAAGTTTCTTTTTTTAAACATCTCTCGGGTAGCTTGAATATTTTGTCACATCTTTTGTAGAGAAGCTTGATTTTTCTAACAATCCCAGCATGCTGAACAGGTGTTTTTTTTCTGTTTTTCTGTGAAATTTCTCGAACCTGTAGCTTCTCCCTGCACTGTGAAATCAGGGCCTGGATACACGAGACACACTGACACCAAATTTGGCCGCTTTGTGTTGCAGCTTCTACTCTGAGCAGACGGCGAACGGACTCGCGCTCAGTGCTGCGTGCGGCGTTAGCACGGGAGTGTAGCTCAGGTATTCGACCGTTTGGCTGATCAGATGTCTTCATAGCGAGAGTTGGCAGAGGTACAAGTCAACAACAGCGGATTGGTTCAGCACCGCCGTGCCTTCGGGGATGCCTGCACATAAATCTGTGTGAGTGTGTAAGGGGGGAATGCAAGGAAAGGATGCAAGCGGGCTTCCAGTGTATGACAGCTATATCCTCTTTGACTCAGTGAAATATCATTAGCTGCACTTATCAGATTAGTTTGAGAAAGGGATTAGCGTGCTGCGACTGAGCGCGTGCACTCTGGTTTATTCTACTTTTGTCTGCAGAAATTACCAAAAAGAAAATTTGAAGAAAAAAAATAACGTGATGCATGAACAAAGAAGCTTATTTTGATGAAATCTGGCGAGTCTGGTATGAGATGGCAATCACAAAGTGAACTGTCAGGGCTGAGGAAATATTTCCTGACACTGGGGAAGTGAGGGACGAAAATAGCAAATAACCGCACAATGAAGACAGGCTGCGATGTCTGTGTGTGTTTGACTGGCTGTGTGTGCACGTCAGTTTGAGTGTGTCAGGCTGTGATCAGAAAGTGAATGAGCCATTTCACTGGCTGCTCTTCTCCCCCCTCCTTCCCTTTCCCTCTCTCTCTCTCTCTCTCTCTCTGTCTCTCTGAGGGGAAGCCTGAGCTGTGGACAGCAGTGGAAATGAGCTCGGCCGTGCAGTAAGTGTGGCGACCTCGTGGCTAACCCCACACTGTTTCCACCGCTCTCTCCACTAAATGATGCCTACTGTATCCTGCCCGGGATGAGGAGGAGGAGGATGGAGCCTAAACTCAGACAGTCTACCCACCCCCCCTTCCCTTCCTTCCTCCTAGTGTGCGCTCATCAGCCCGTCTGGCGGACTAAAGCAGCACAGACATGTGCTATTTCTATCTAAGGGACATTTTGGCTTCTCACTCATGACGGTGCTGATTCATGTTAGAACTTGCAGCAGCAACAAAATTTATTATATACCATATATGTCATTTTAAGGATTGTTATGTTTAGATTTCCCTCCAATGATGACAGGGTGGAAGTGAGCAGGGATCAGTTGGGAAATGGTGATGTCATGTGCTTCTGAGCACCAATCAGGATTAGGCAAATTTCTTAATAAGCAATACAAAAAAACCCAGAAATGGTTTACGTTTGTAAAATGATCGGGACTATATGGATACTATATGGCTGAAACTGCCAAAATAAAGACATAACAAGATAATTAAAAATAATTATTTAAACATAAATAAATTAATAAAGAAATGATGTGCAACTTTTTATGCTGTTTATTGGTTAAACTAATAGGGTTTTCTGTTTTATTTTTCTTCTAAATTTACTGCATTTATTTAGTTTTTATTAACTGTTGAATTATCCTGTAATTCTCTCCTTATTTGCTTTAAAAATACATATATTATTCTTTATTAATTAATTACACTTAACAGGTGTTGCTGTTTTTTTGCTGCCTTGAGGCATCGTAAACCTACACAGGTTTGTTTGTTAAGCACATTGAGTTGACATATAATGAAATACATTATATAAATAAAAATGCCATTGCCACTGATTCACGCTTAAATCTATGTATTTATTTGTGAATTTATTTGTGTTCTATTTTCTAGTTGAGCTGCTCCTAAATAGCACACAAACACTGTGGCCTGTTACATTATGGCAACCTGATATACTTGGCACATGTTTTTATGGTATAATTGGGTCATTTTAGCCCACTGCTAACTAGTTGCTAAACCACACAAGGGAAATAGTATGTGGAAACCAAAATTATTGCAACCATGTGCAATACACTCTGGATTTTGGAGACCAGGTGTGTGTGTCAGTCGCCTTCTTCAGACCGGCTTTGGTGCATGAAGGATGGAAATAAAACAGCAATTACAAAGAATCAGTCCGCTATTAGTTTGCAGTTGAATTGGGGTCAGGTTGGTAATTATACGCACTCTGTTTGTGATAATGATATAATAATAAATTCAATCTTTTGCTGTCTGCATATATAGACATTCATTTTCATTATCTTGAACCAGGGTCCAGTTTGAAATACGTAGATCAAAAACATGAATTCAGAAATTCTTCCACGAACAGTGATGCAGTTGTTGCAGGACAGAGATTTTACAGTAAAATGACATTGATTTTAAATTAGACTACAACCAGAATACAACCAGTGCCACGTCGCAGACGAATTGCAGTCATCAGTGCAGATTGACCCAGATTGATTGCAATCTGTTGGCAATCATTCTGAGAGTGATTGCAGGGAGTTTGAGTCAAACGTGACTGTTCTCAGTCACCTTGTGAGGCAGACTGGTTATTTGTTGTAACTTCTTACAATCAATAACTGAAAGCAAAAAACCCCCCAAAACAAACAAATCCATGCAACCACTAGTTTTTTCTATTCTCAAAGAGGTTGCAGTCCAACTGTCAGCTGTGTGACTGAGCCATGCATCCCTAAGGGGTCTAAACTGTCCCTGTGCGCCAGGTTTGTTTGCTGAAATCCTGATGTTTCAGGAGTAGACAGACAGTTTACATGTACAGTATTACAGTATGATTAATTTCTTCTTTCTATCACTGTATTATCTTTTTATTTGCCTTCATTCGTTTTTGCAACTTTTCACCTACGATCGATGTCCGTAAGCATACGGTGAGTGTGTATCAGGCATTCAATGGAATTTATTTCATAATTTTGCAAGTTTCATCTGTGTTACAGAAAATTTCTGGAACTGAAGTTTCCAGAGTTCTTCAGTGGTATACCAGAGGTATCGATTGGAGTGCAGTTTTTTGCAACAGTACTTGCAGATCAGTGTGGTGAAGCCTGGAGTTTTTATCTCAAACTAAATTTAGTGTAAAAATTTAGTTTGGCTTGGTTTTGAAATTTGCTCTGACACAGGGGGTTTTATAACTCTGCAAACTCTGGGATGTTGAATTTAAAATAAATTTTGCGTGGGTTTGTACATTTTGTTCATGGATGAATTTGTAATGATTACTGATTCAACTTTAAAACTGTGCAGCACTTCTGTAAATGCCTACCGGGCTTTGGATCGCTGACAAATCAGAACGTCAATACGAATGTGCGGAAATGTAACGTCGTATGAAAATAAAACCATTTTCATCACAATGTGAGTCTTTTATTACTTAAATTACAGCTTGGCTAGAAGCACCAGATTTTTGCTGCTGTAAATCTCTCTTGTTAAGTCCAGCAGCGCAGCTTTCCTCTTGAAAGAGTTTTGTTTCTGTGAACAAACTAAAAAACATGACAAAAGCTACTGAAAAGGAATTGTGAATGTTTCCCTATATTGAATTAAACTCTTGCTAGCTTATAAAAGGCTTGTGTGTGTTTGTAACTATAGATTTAAGGTGAGCAGGAATGTTGAAGGTATAATTTGACCAGGTTTCTAACCTTCAGTGTCTCCCCACATGGGATCTGTGCAGATTTCTCTGTCATAATTCACGACTTTCCAAGTAAGAGTTTGTCTTTTAAAGGATGTTTTTGAAAGAGTTTCACAATCTTAAGATAAATCGAACACTATATGAAAATCACATAATTGGTTCTTTAAGATATAACGAGGGTTTTATGATGACTCTTTCCCCTCACATAACAAAAGAAAAACACAAAAGGGCGGAAATATTCTTTAATCTTTCCCTTTTAACCTCACGCTGCTAGAACAGGAGCCAGTTCCAGGGTAGTTGGAGTCTTCTAGTTTCATAACTGCAGTAATGTTTATGAAAGACTGGGTGTAACAGGGTTTTCTTCTCTTGCCCCAAACCACAAAAGATCAACGTGTGCAACATTGTGCAGTACGTGCATTCTGCTTTGTTTCATGCTGCGCTGTAAAAACTTTAAAGTGGATGTGACAATCTGCGCTTCCTCTTTCTCATTTGCTTAGGAAAGTTTGACCTGATATTTTAAATGAAAAGTGCATCTATTTAAGAGCAAAAGCACAACATTTTCACATGTTCACACACATATAATTACTTACTGGTTGCAAATGTTTCATGGGGATGGTACTGGGACCTGATAATGAAATGAAATATTGTGAGTCTTTTAACAGAGATCAGCATGACAGAATAATCCATCCATGACCCTACTCAGGGTCGGGCACGGTGGTTAGCACTGTTGCCGCACAGCAAGAAGGTCCTGAGTTCAATTCCACCATCAGGCCGGGGTCTTTCTGTGTGGAGTTTGCATGTTCTCCCCGTGTTTGCGTGGGTTCTCTCCGGGTACTCCGGCTTCCTCCCACGGTCCAAAGACATGCAGCTTGTGGGGATAGGTTAATTGGATAATCCAAATTGCCACTAGGTGTGAATGTGCGAGTGAATGTGAGTGTGAATGGTTGTCTGTCCCTATGTGTTAGCCCTGCGACAGACTGGCGACCTGTCCAGGGTGTACCCTGCCTCTCGCCCTATGACAGCTGGGATAGGCTCCAGCGCCCCCCGCGACCCTGAAAAGGATAAGCGGAAGCGAATGGATGGATGGATGGACCCTACTCAGTCCTGTGAGTACACCCTTATCCTTGCTTTCACATTGGCTTGTATTAAGAGGGTAAGTAGTAGCCAGCTGGTGCTTGTCGACTGCACTACATTAACTGATCATCAGCAGAAGCTTTAGCGGTTTCCTGGTGTGCAGCATTCAGGTGTTTGTTGAAACAATGGCACAATCTTCCCAGGACTGGACATCCCAGGAACTTTACCTCAAGGTCAGAGTGTGCAATGGTCAAAAAATTTGAATCTGTATTTTGCTCATCTGTTCTTTGGCCAGATCAGACCAAAGTGGTGATGTTTGGCCATAAAGCACAAAACCACACTCGGAATATCAGCACAAACACCTCATACCAGCTGTAGGCACGGTGGTGGAGGGGTCATGATTCGAGCTTATTCTGGAGCCACACGATGTGGACAGCCTGCAGTCATGAAGTCTTCTCTATACCAAAGTATTCTAACAAAATGTGAAGACATCTCTCTGACAGCTACAACTTGGACCAAAATTGGGTCATATAAGAGGACAATGATCCCAAACAGAGCAGAAACGTACAACAGAATAGCTGAAAAAGAAACAAATCAAGGTCCTGCAGTGATTATGTGTTTGGACCTTAAGAACCTTAAATTTTTAATGATCTGCAGCATCGCTGTAAAGAGGAGTGGGCCAAAATTCCTCCACAATGATGTGAGACAGTGATAACGTCATACATAGAATGATTACTTCAACTTATGGTTGTTAAAGGTGGCTCCACAAACTACTGAATCAGGGGTGTATTTAGTTTTTAATCCATTTGTTTTTGTCTTCCACATTATAAATGTTTCTTTAAGAAGAAAAGGAAAAGAACCTGAAGGAAAATGTGAAAGAGAAGAGGGTAAATCAAAAGAGCAAGGTGTGAAGAAGAGGTGGAAAAAAGTCTGGGAGGATAAAGAGAGAGAGTAGAGATGGGATTATCTACACCTGCAGAAGAAAGAGAGAGAGAGAGAGAGAGAGAGAGAGAGAGAGAGAGAGAGAGAGAGAGAGAGAGAGAGAGAGAGAGAGGTCTACAAAGTGAGATCTGGGAAGATAGAAGAAAAAAAAGAGGATGTTTGAGTGAGAAAAAGAGAGCGAGAGCAGCGAACATCCAGCTCTGCTTGGAGCTAACCCCTCCTCACAGGGGAGCCAGCTGGGCAGATTGCATGTGAAACAGAGGCTTTGATGGTTGCAGGTAGCAGCTTTTTTTTTACCCCCCTTCTTGCTCTCTCCTTCCTACCCCACCACACCTCGCCTTCCTCCCAGTTCCTCTCTGCAGAGCAACAGCTCGAACCACAGCGGCCCTCCAGCAGGCACAGGTGGTATTGCTCACTCCAATTTAGCTCAAACCGCCGACTTGAAATAGCGCGGCTGTCAGAGGCAATCTGCGGCGCGAGATGGACCGCTGACTCCAGCGCTGAAGAAGTAGGACTGAAAGAGAGTGAGTGGGGAGGAGAGGAGGGGACCGAGAGAGGAAGGAGGAGGAACGACCTCCCCTCCTGCTGAGCTCCTACCGTCCAGCAGCAGCACATGCTCACTGTGAGCTCGGTGCAGACAAAGGTCAGAGTAGCCAGTTTATTTATTGCCGGATGGGACCACATGCCATATGGGGGGTCCAATCTGTTAGCGTCCATCCTGCTGTCCCCCGGAGCTGAAAAGGCGCTGCTAACACACACATGCTCTGAGCGAGGCAAACTTTTCAAAAGCAGAAAGTAGCGAGTGTGATGTTTGCCTTTAGTAATTCTGGAAGACGCCTTACAGGTGATATAACTCACCTGAAAGTCGTACTGGAGGTCTGTAAATCGCAGTGTCAGCTGAAAAGGTGCAAGACAAAACAAATCCTTCTTCAGCCACTATCGAGGAAAGAACCTGCGAACAACCTCTGGTCCAGTTTTACTTGTATAGAGTCACATCCCAACGACATCCGCCTCATGCACAAGTTAGGTAAAGACCATATCGTACAGGATAATGTTCACTGCCTAAAAAACGGTCAAATTTAAAGGAAAACAGATGATGAGATGCAGGCTGCTCTTTAAGGAGAAGGTTCTTGTGATATAAATGAACCCAATAAAGATAATTAACCAACTAACAGGTAACTACAGCATGAGCATCCTTGGTTCGTCAGTGCCAGAACTGTGGCCTTCTGTGTTGATCTTTGATAAACCGTGTGTGTTTTCAGATCATCTCTTCAGATTTCTCCAGACCAGAAACTTTTCAAAAGCACCCTTTTTACCACCTGTGCCATCAAAGTGGTTTTTCTACTTCGGGCTTCTGGAGCGAATCGGTGGGACTGATGGTACAAATGTGAGCCTGCCTTGAAGACACAGCCGGTTCTACAAAAATTAGATAGCCAGGAAGTGTGTGTGTGTGTTTGCTGCTGTCGTTGTTGTTAAAAAAGGTAAGACTGCAAGGTCCTGAAAATAAACCTCAAATGTTTTGAACCCAGAAGAGAGGTGAGGAAAACGGATTTGGATTGAGAGGGGAATGAAACGCAGATCGTATTTTACGCAAAGACCCAGGAAGCTCTCTCTCCCTTTATTTCCCATCATCCTCTCTTTTCTCTTTGTCTTTCACACACACACACACACACACACACACACACACACACACACACACACGCCCATCTGTGCTACAATTGTCTTAAGTGCAGATGCTCTCTTCAGAGGTGCATTAACTGGTAATGCTTGCTTCTAAGGATCCCTGGGTGCCTGATATCCAACGTGCAGACACAGAGAGCACCCAGCAGTGTAGCACAGCACACAAACAGCAAGGGATTTACACACACACACACACACACACACACACACACACACGCGCACACACACACACACACACACACACACACACACACACACACACACACACACGCACACACAAAAAAGCAACAAAAACAGGAAGCACACGATTAGAATGAGCTCTGAGAGACTGAAAGTGTTTCTTCTTCGACAGCGTGCGTTTAAAGCCTTGTTGTTTTCGCCCGCAGCTACAGCCAGCTCGGATGATGTTGAGTTCCTTGCAGAGGGTGAACTAGGCTGCTTTGGCTGAATGTTAATGCAGACTACAAATATCTGGAAAAGAAAAAGAAAGAAAAAAACATGCAAGCTCACTCTCGCCGTGTAGCGTTTAATGCCGGCTTTGGTTAAATCAGCTAATTCTGTTGTTGAGCTGAGAAACCAAGAGGTGTAGCTTCAGTGTGCGACGGAAAAAACGAAGCGTGGTTTTATTTGATGGTATATGTTTATGTTTAAGTGTTATCAGGTATCTATGTATTTTTCTGCTATATTTCTAGATGCTGTTTTCAAAGCCTTTGAGAACAACTGAGACAGGTGCCCGGGACTCGACACATTAGCTACATGTCAGCCAATTACAACTGAACCATGGTGTAAAAACAAGTCACGTGACCTCACAAAAACAAATAAACAAACGAAAACAGTCACCGGGCAGAAATAAAAGTAACAAAACAAGCGCAGTTATTTCAGGTAGTAGCTAAAATCTGCAATCCGTGAACCTGAGCTGGTAACAGCTGATCTGAATGCCAGCTGGCATCAGCTCACCCTGGCTCAGCTGAGAATTTACTACACACCCTGTCTGATAACAAGCTGCTTTAGCCTGGTCCTACATCTGCAAACCACTTTGCAACCCACTTCCACCCCAGATCTTTGTGTTCATGTTGTGTTTTTTTCCCCATTCCAAAACAGAAAACATTCACCAAACCAGTCACTTTAATTCAGTTCAGTTCAATTTAGTTTTATTTATATAGCACAGAAACACAAGACTGCAATGTAAGCACTAAACAATAATACACGGTCTTTGTGCCTACAGTAAAAGCTATCTTTGTTAGGTACACCTTGCTAATACTGGTGCTGGAAACACTGCTCAGAGATTTTGGTCCTTGATGATATGACAGCATCACACACAGCTGTGTTAGATTGTTGTGTTCTCGTGTGCATGTGTGTGCGGTCATGTCTAGAAGTTTTTTAGACTGAATCTAAACTTACTGGACTTTTTATTGGTACACCTTGCTAGTGAAGGGTTGGACCAGGTTGAGCCTTGCAGCTGTCTTAATTCTTCTTCGCATAAATTTAGCAAGATGCTACAAAGACTCTAAGGGCTTAATGCATAATGTAACTAGATCTTGGTTACCCTCTGGTCCTCGTGTCGTTTCATGAGTCTCCACAAACAACAGAAACAACATCCAAATAAAGTGGAGCTCAGAGCAAAGCTCAGGAGCTGAATCAACATTTTCTCAATTCTGCTGCAGGTCACAATGGATCAGCTGTACACTGAACAATATGCAGCATGTTTGGACTTTGTTTGTGCAACCTCAGTGGCCTAATGGATAGGGCAATGGCCTCCTAAGCCAGGGATTGTGGGTTTGACTCCCGTCTGGGGTGATTACTAGTGGAATGGCACAGCAGAAGCACGCTGGGCCCTTAACCCAGAGGTGGATGGATTGAAACCATCCTCTGCTAGCATTTTTAGACAGCCAGATTTCTGTCATTAATGCATCATGTTCAAGCAAGCAGTTTGAGATCATCTGGGCTTTATGACATGGTGTGTTCTGATGGCTGCTTAGATAAGTACCCTGCGTTTATAAAGTGATCGACATGGTCTGCAACAGTACTCAGGAAGGCCCTGGTGTTTAAATGATGCTTAGTTGGTACAAGTGTGACAAGAACCCCCCCCCCACACACACACACACACCACTAGCAGTCTGAACCATTGATATGAGGTAGGGTGGATCCATGTTATCCATGTTAAATTCTGACCCTGCCATCTGAATGTTGCAGCAGAAACTGAGACTCTTCAGTCCAGGAAACACATTTCCAGTATAGTGAAACCAGAGATGCTCTCCTGCACGCCTTGGTTGTTTTGAGTGGTTATTTGACTTCCTGTTAACTTGAAGCAGTCTGGCCATTTTCCTCTGAAATACACTGAACTGCTGCCATGTGATTGAGTGATTAGGCATGTGTGTTAACGAACAGTTGAACAGGTGCATATTGCAGCTCAAGACTTTTGCACAGTATTGCAGCTTCAAATAAGTAGATACCATTTGAAGTACAAATATAGTGATTAGCTCAAAAATGACATTTGCAGCCGACTGGCATTACGGTTGAATGCTGCTTCAACATTTCCTGACTGCGAGACTTCAAAGATATGCCTCCTTAAAGGCCTCTTGGCTAAAGCACCTACAGTATACAGTAAACACTACGCTGAAAGACCAGACTCTGTTCAACGCCACTCATATCATCTATATCTGCTCACAGACCCATCAGGTCAATAATGTTTCATCTGAGGAATTAAATAAATAAATAAATAAAAAAAGCAGGCTGAGGCTTTAATTAAAGAAGTGGCTGGCCATTGAGTTGTCCATCAGAGGCTTCAGGAGAGAGAGAGAGTGAGTGAGTGAGAGGGAGCGAGAGCAGCGACTTTCATCCTCTGGCTTCAAACACTGTGCTGAAAATGGAGTTTTTGCCACTCTGGCTCCAACGTAGCGGACGGCCCTCAGTGCGTGACGACTCGCACCCCGCGGCGTCAGCGGGGAGTCTGCTCAAAAGCACCACACACGCACACACACGCATATGCAATAGATGAAGACGGGAACTCACATAACATTTGCACAAAAAAATAAAACCTGGCGTGCACAGAAGCACACATTGTCCTCGTGCACGCCCGTACAAACGAGAGGAGGAACTAAGTAGTCGGCGTGGAAGCTCTAGGAGCATAATGACTGCTTCTGAGGGAGACAGACAAACTACAATAACAAAAAGTGTGTGTGTGTGTGTGTGTGTGTGTGTGTGTGTGTGTGTGTGTGTGTGTGTGTGTGTGTGAAAAAGGATGCAGTTAACTCTGGAGAGCTCTGAGTCATCTTTCCGCACTGACAGCAGAGCATTCGTACCTGTCTCCTAGAAGCGCGATAGCACAAAGCGTCTATGGGTGTGTGTGAGTCTGCGTGCTTACCTTGAAACAGATATCCCGAGAACACCTACGTAAACTCTCATCTGTACCGAGGTGACAAATGAAATAGCGGCAGAGCCAGAGAGTTGAAGATAAATGGCACAACCTCGGTGTGGAGCAATTAAACCTCTCTCCATGCCCACATTATTCACTTCCTCCTCCCTCCTCCTTCTCCCTGCTCCTCTCTTCAGGGGGTCCCAGCCTCACTTTGTTTGTTTTAATTATTTTTCCGTATGCAAATGTGCCTTTCCTTCATAATTGCTGCATGAGCTCCTTGTCTCTGATTTAGAGCATTGAGGTGGGAATAGAGTAAGTTTGGGGGGATGGGGTTAAAAAGAGAAGAAAGAAAAGAAGGAGCGCTGGTTATCGATTCCAAGGGAGCCATTTTTGGAGAAGTCATCAGTAAGGTAGCAGTAAGGGTAATCAATCGTTCGCGTACATTACACCACCTCCTCCTTCTTTCATGTACTAGCAGCATGAGAAGTGTTAATGCTACCTCTCAGCATCAATCACACACTGAGATGGGCGGGGTGGTGGTGGGAACAAGTGCTGGAGGAGAGAGCAGTGGAAGAGAAATACAGATGCAACAAAGAGAAAGAAGGAGTAGAAAATATCTAAAAGAGGGGAAAATAATGGAAACGGCGGGTTGCGAGGAAAGATAAAAGCTGTCTGACTCTGAACATCCACAAACCTGAACTCACTTCAGAGAAACATCACTTCTCTCACTTCAGACTGCTGCTGCAGGTCAAGAAGCGGCAAAGAGTTATAAAGACTAATGTGCTAAAATTGAAAAGAAATTGATTTTCTATGGAGTCATAATAAAGACTAAATGTTTTTCAGCATTGAGAGTATCCATCAAATTGTCTTGACATCAATTATGAGGTCACGGCTATTATTAATATGAGGTTATTAAGGTTTGGTATCGTAATCTAAGACCCCATTTAAATCTGGTGTTAACTTGCAGTTTGGATCTGGATTGGAAGAAAATCTCCGGCGTCATCCACATCTACCTTTTCTACACTAAATGGCAAAATACAGAGTTCGTTCAAGCTAGGCGTGAATGTTTTCATGGCGGATGTCTGAAATACTCTGGGTTAGATCCCAGTAACACATGCTGAGAGACTAGTTGGCAACAAAGGAACGCGTGTATTTGGTGACTGGTTGATCAGCAGTTATTGGCAGATGCTAGTGTTGATGCAGGGAACAGTACAGCACAAAAAACCCCACCTTTCACTGCTTCAGTTGCTAGTAGGTTGTCACCGGTAGTTTGCATGAAAGACACTGTGAAGTACAAAAACTTGCCAAATAGTCACCAAGTGGTTGTGAAAGTGGAATTTTTTTATTTTTCAGACGGGACAGACATGACTGAGGGATAGGAAAGGGAGAAAGAAAGAGGAAGGAAAAGAAAAACAGAAGGGAAGAGGGACAGTGAGAAAGGGCACTTAAAAAGAGAAAGAAGAGAAAAAAAATCTCCTGGATCACCTGTTGAGAGAAAAAGAAGAGAAAACAAGCAAAAACAACAGAGCAACATACTAAACACAACACCATCACGTTAATCTAGCTAAGTGTAAACAGCAGTAAATACTAAATATTGAATGTTGTTGTGCGCAGGACCAACAGCGCACAATGTGCTTGGAAGTAGCAGCCAATAAAGCTGTAGTTTATGTCTATGAACAGTGAACACCTGTGTGGATCAGTGCGCTTGTATTCAAAAGGTTTCCCCATGTAACGGTCTGCTAGAGGGTGTAGAGAGCCATAGCCCTGTCCCCCAGGGCATGAAGCAGGCATGGAAGAGATCCAGGCCCCAGACATCCAGAGGCCCCAGAGTGCGAGAGCCCAAGGAAGACCACCGGAGGGGCATGCGTGCCACCCTCCTTGGAAGAGCTGAGGAGAGCCCCAGATGAGGGGTCACCCAGTAGCCACGGAGCAGAAGCCAGAGGGGGCTGGACAGACGTGCCCGCCGGCTCTGCCGGCAGCCAGCTGTGCCAGAGTGAACCGAGCCACAGGCCCAGAGGCCCGACGGCCCCCTTTGCCCCGGAAGAGGCCTGACCGAGCAACAGGCACCAGGCCCTCGCCAAGTAGTCAGCGGGAGTGAGCTGGTACATACAGTGCCCAGCCCCGGACACCAAGAACCTCCAACACACCGACCCCTGAGGGCATCAGTTACCGGCAGGGAGTGTGGTGAGGGGAGAACGAAAGTTGAAAAATTTAACTGTAAATGGGCTTTTTTCTACTCTAGCTGACGACTAAAAGTACTTTTTTTACTCCAACCCAAATTCACACAGTCATAGTCATTTATTTATCTATACTGAAGTCCACTCTGATGGATGCACCTGAGGCAACTCAGGGTTCAGTATCCTGTTCAAGGATAGTTTGACAGGACTGGAGGAATCACAGACCAGGTCATCTATCTGCCTTCCAATTGGTAGATGACCTGCTCTAACACCTGAGACACAGCTTTCCATAATGACTGACACAAGACAGGTTAGTTTTACCCTACTGATGATGTGTTGTTGCAATAGTAACGACACACTGCTCACTAAGAGACGAACTGCAGATTTAGTGGTCACTACTGTCTGCGGGATTATGACCAAATGCTTCTGTGTCAGTCCTGCTAGAAGCAGTGACAGTGTAGTGTTGTGGATCTTTGATAGGTCTTTGATAACAATCCCACCCGAGCAGATGAAGGAAAGCTGCTCGTCACTGGGTTGCTTGTGGAGAACCTGGTGCAAAAAAAATATTTTGGGTCAGGGTCGTGCAGAACAGCTAATCGCTGCCACGTTTTGAAAAAGTGCAACACAAACTGTAAACATAGACCAATTTGTTTCAAAGTAAAAGTGGGACGCTTGAAATGTGTTGATTGCAGTGAAACCTTTACTTTGAAAGTGAATTTGTTCATTTCATGTCACATGTTTTCAAGTTTCTCATCACCTCCTGGTCTCTTGGCTGGTGTCATTGAGGCCTTAGTAAGATCTTTTTTTGGTTAAAAAGACTGATTTGTGAAGATTAGGAGATCTTTATCATCATCATTATTATAATAAAGACGTGGTCAAAACTTGAAAATTATTCCAAGTAAAGAAAAACACTTCATGCTTTGATTTAAAAGCAGATGTTTTGCTGACCCATCAATCCACACCACTCTGAAAGAAGTCATATGGCTGATGAAGTCTTGGGAGGACAACGTCTTCAAGCAGAGGCTGTAAATTGCTCCAAATACAAATACAAAAGTAGGTTGAGTCCATACAGCAATCTGGCAACACATCGGCCAGTCTGCTGACTTAGCCTCTGGAGATGGCGGCCAAACATTTTGGGACTGTTGGTGTTGCCAGTGAATATATGAGCCAAGACTTTCTGTTACATGCACTGGCCACTGTTGATGACTGTGTAAAAGTTTTTAAAAACTAACAAAAAGGAACACTGTGCACAGACAGACAATAACTGATTGTCTTGAAATTGAATTCTGGCAAATGCTTTCCCTCTTTTGTTGAAAACACAGACTCTTAACCTGCATGCAACCGAAGCCTTCTCATAAATGATGGAAACAAAAAAGCTTATTCTTTGTCTCTTGATTACTCTTGCTCCTTCTATTTTAGGCATATATTGTATATACAGGCATATTAAATGGCCTGTATTTATATAGCGCTTTACTAGTCCCTAAGGACCCCAAAGCGCTTTACATATCCAGTCATCCACCCATTCACACACAGGTGATGGTAAGCTACATTGTAGCCAAAGCCACCCTGGGGCACACCGACAGAGGCGAGGCTGCCGGACACTGGCGCCACCGGGCACTCTGACCACCACCAGTAGGCAACGGGTGAAGTGTCTTGCCCAAGGACACAAAGATCGAGACTGTCCAAGCCGGGGCTCAAACCGGCAACCTTCCGATTACAAGGCGAACTCCCAACTCTTGAGCCACGATCGCCCACCATTATGGACTTAATGTTTAATGTAACTACAGCCAGTAATCAATCTTAGTTCCTCTCTGGTCCTCGTGTGGTTTCATGAGTCTCCACAGACAACCGAAATCACCCAAGCAAAGTGGAGCTCAGAGCTCAGCTCAGGAGCTGAATAAACATTTTCTCCATTCTGTTATTCACAATGAACCAGCTGTACACTGTGTGTGCAACCCCAGTGGCCTAATTTAAAAGGCACTGGTCTCCTAAGCCAGGGATTGTGAGTTCGAGGCTCATCTGGAGCGATTTCCCGCAGAGTGGCGCAGCGGAAGTGTGCTGGGCCCATAACCCAGAGGTCGGTGGATCGAAACCATCCTCTGCTAGTCCTTTTAGACAGCCAACTTTCAGTTGTTAACTGGTTCCTATATGTATTCACTAACTCTGTCATTGCTAGCACCTTGCTGGATCTTTATTAATTCTTCATGATTCAACAAGGCCCTGGAAACATTCCTCAGAGATTTTGCTCCATGTTGACATGACAGCGTCGCATAGTTGCTGCAGTTTTGTCGGAGGCACATCCATGATGAGCACCAATGATCAAATTATGACCCTACCATCCATATTTTGCAGCAGAAATTGAGACTCCTCAGCAGGGACGTGCAGAGAGGTTTAAAGGGGCGGGTGCTCAAAGTTAAAAAGGGGCACATTGAACCATGCTGAATAACAACAACACACATTCATCAAGAATCTAATATGGGAAGGGCAGGGCTGTGTTGATCTGAGACTGTAGACATTAAAAAGTCCACAGGAGAGATGGTAGCTGATTAAACAAGTGTCATGAGATAATAACAAAATGCAAAGATTGGTGACAGCGCTTGGAACCATAAGGCAACAAAAAACTGTGAGAAATAATTTAGGCTCTGCCTGTGAATCACTCTTTGCTTCTCTTCTTCCTTCCATCCCATCATTTCATATATCACTCTCCACTTGCTGTCTATCTGAGAACAAGGCACAACTTGCTATTGCAATAAACTATAATCTAATTATCCACACCTAACAACTCTTGCACTTAATCTATAATAAAATGATGACAGAAAAATGTTATAGCACTGCCTTTAGTAGCCTCACACAGCTCCTGCTGTTTCCTCATGTCCTTACCAGCCATGTCTGCACAATGTTATATCATGAGTAATATTTTTTTAAATCCAGCTAAATAAAACACACACACGCACGCACACACAGGGACATTTTAGACCTTCTTCAGAATACTGTATATACTATGGGCATCCTTACATTATTATTTATTACTAGAGCTACAATAATAAAGCAAAGAGGAGGGGGAAGTAATAAATATGAAATAATGTATTTATGATGATTCCATTTGTTTCACTATCCACTCTGTGCAGGGCAAAGCTTATTACATTTTTAAACTGTAGAGATACAATCATTTTACTGCTGTAAAATCCTAATTTTGTCTTATTTAAAATATAAATCTAATATAATCTGCTTCTTAATGTATGTTCTTTAAAATACAGCGTGTGTTTTTTTAATATATTATAATTATAATAATTATTATGTGGACATGCATATTAGATCGTTTTTTAGTGAAATATAATCCCTCCAGAAAGGCAGGAAATGCCCAGAAACTTACTTTAAAACTAAATATGTTCCCTAAAACGGTGACAGAGCTACAGACCCATGACAGCCTTACACAGGTAGCCAGCAGCTATGACCAGCACTACTTGTGCAGTTAATAAAAGGACAGGTAATGTTTGTCGCGCTGTTGCACACACAGCACGCTCGTTTGTTTCAGTTCGTCAGTTGCAACAAGACAGCTTACCAACGTGTACGTAATAAGCTAATACTCCTGTGTGCTACACACTACAGTGTGCGCTGTACACCTACTTACTGGTTTTGTCGCATCAGTCTGTGTCTCTGAGTTAACTTGTGTTTCTCCTACAGCTCCGGACCGCAAAAAATGCGCGTGCTCTTTGTGAGCTCGTTCCCGGCTCGTAACAGCGCGTTCTGCCCGTCGAGGGCGATCATTGGTTAAATGTGATCATGTGACTGATGCAAGCCAGATCCTTTTATTTAGCAAAACTATGATTAATAGCAGCCAAGGTAACAGGCAAAAGCAGTCGATCTACAATTAAAGGACATATAAACATAAAAATACAACCGCCTTCACTTTCGTCTCTGCGCTGCAGCTGTTTGAACTGTTTGCTCTACATTACATTGGCATTTTATAACAAAATACACACACACATAAAAAAATAAATAAATAAATAAAAAAAATTTAAAAGTTGCCTCAACAAAAGGGCACTTTGGGCACTCATCAGGAAAGGGGCGGGTGCTCAAGCCCCTCTAGCCCCCCCCTCTGCACGTCCCTGCTCCTCAGACCAGGCAATGTTTTTCACATCTTCTATGTGAATTTTAGCCTCAGTTAACTGTTGTTAGTTGACAGGAGTGGCCACTGGTGTGGTCCTCTGCTGCTGTAGTGTAGAGATGCCCTTCTGCATCCTGTATAACCAGTGGCTATTAGAATTACTGTTGCCGTCTTATAAACTTGAAGGAGTCTGGACATTCTTCGCTGACTTCTAACTGGATATTTTCTTTTTGTCAGATTGGGTGGGGAAAATCCCAGCAGATCAGCAGTTCCTGAAATACTCAGACAATGATGCCATGTCCAAAGTCTCTTAATCACCTTTCTTACTGATTCTGATACTCATTTCAAACTTCAGCAGGTGAGTTTGATCATGTCTACATGTGTAAATACACTAAATTGTTGCCATGTGATTCGCTGATTTGGCGCTTATGTTAATAAGCAGTTGAACAGGTGTACCTAATATACTGCCCGGTGAGTGAATTTCTACAGTGAGGGGAACCAATCCTTGCTGACCTTTTCAGTTTTAAAAAAAGGAAAAATGTTTTATTGAAATTTCACCATAAACCCAGGGGAAACATGTGGTTTTAATTAAGTTATAACCAACAGTACCAACACCTACTGCTGCAAGATGGAAGAAAATTATCATCTGGTCTTATATCTTGGATATGATTATCCCAAAGTATATAAGTTAGTTAGACTAGACTGATGAACTGATGACAGAAGTGGAAAAATGGAAAAATTAGTCCAGTTTTGCCTTTGGATCCCAGTGGTAGACATATTTTGAGGCAGGTAGTTGTGTTTGAATAAGGATCGTTAATGAGGTCTGCTCTATATACATATATTTATATGTATATATATAAAAAAGAAAAGCAGAAAAGGATAGGGACTGAGACTTGAAGACTCAGAGAGAAAGACGGGGCGGGAGAGGAAGGGAGTACAGTGAGTTGGCTGTGCGCTCAAAGACAAGAGAACAAACCCCTCAAAGTCATTCAGCTAATCCATCTCGACAACACTGAAGCCTCATCATATCGACCCCTCCCTAAGCTGTACACACAAACGCACACACATACACACATTTCACTCCTTTCCTGACAGGCCCTCTCCCCCCTTCTCCTTCCTCACCACCACCACCACCAGCAGCAGCACAGCTCCTCTCCGGCTGTTTAAAGGAGAGAGAGGGATGAAACGAACAGGAGGCGGAGGACGGAGGAGGAAGGTCAGGAGGGAGAAAGAAGGGAGGAAGCAAAGGGAAGAACAGCTGAGGTTCACCCCGTTGGCGATGCAGCGGCATGGACTCTGGCTGCTTGAGAGCCTCAGCCCCTCCTCCCCCCAACCACCACCAGCACCACCTGACTACTACAATAACAAGTAACCTCTACGACTGATGACTTCACTAACTGACCACCCACGTCTCATGTTTCCAAGCCCGGCGCCCCTCACAGAGGAGAAAGGTGGGGAATCCTCTCTTTCTGCAAAAAAAAGAAAAAAAGAGGCCCTTACATAAAAGCCTAACCAACCCTCACTGCAGTTTTTCAAATTAAATTAAAAGATGACAGTTCCTCAGGTGCTCAGCAAGATTCATGACCCAATAGAAGGAGGTGAAAGCGATTTGAAGCTACAATATGCAGCTTTTCGCCTGCAGCCTGTGAGGTGTTTTCACCGGGCCTCCCTTCCTTGCCCCCCCCCCCACCACCACCTCGCCTTGTCAGAATCCTATCCTCAATGCTTTTTCCTCAATTTGATGAGCTGTCAACCTTGACTGGGCGCTGAGCCCAGCCCGCAGCCAAGGTAACAGGCGAAAGCAGTCGATCTACAATTAAAGGACATATAAACATAAAAATACAACCGCCTTCACTTTCGTCTCTGCGCTGCAGCTGTTTGAACTGTTTGCTCTACATTACATTGGCATTTTATAACAAAATACAGCTTTTGGGTTTATTTGTCTTTTCCCTCTTGTCCATTGGCTATTTGATTTAAAACAAAGTTATAGTGACTCAGAACTCATGATATAAATCAAAAGAGAGGGTTGCACAGCAAGGCATAAAAGGAATGCATTTTAATAAACTACCACAGGCTCATTTGACACATAAAGCAAAAGATTCTGGCTGATGTTAGACCTCATTCACATGGGCCTAGAGACTGGTTGTCAACCCACAGGAGACCTCAGTTCACTAGGGAAGAAAAAAGTTTTTTGTTTTTTTTGTTTTTTCAAATTGAGGTTGCTGGCAGTCTTTAAGTGAAACTGGTTGCGAAGAGGTGAACACTAGTGATGGTAAATTCAATTCTTTTTACTGAATCGAGTTTTAATGAGTCACTCACCAACGTGAATCATGTTTTTTGAGTCATTTGATTCACTGAGTCAGTTGACCACAGGGTGCAAAAAATGTACATTTTCACTCAAACTTAATTTGTTTCTCTTTTCATGTATATCCTACTGCTGATTCTAAAAGAAAACAATTATTTTAAAAAAGAACAAAACAAATTCTAAAGGGAACATTTATTTTGTTTATTTTTATTTTATTAGTATTTTCCTTAAATGTGTCAAATATATATTTTCTCATCTAAATGTCCACTGAGCTGTGAGCCAGGGGGCGGTAATGCGCCTTAACATTGGTTGCCAACCAAGAAGAAGAAGAAGCTGTGAGCCAGGATGGAGGGGGTGAGTGAGTGAGTGAGTGGCCCTGTCTCAATATGCGTACTTGTGCGTACTTGCGTTCTCGTGATACGTCATCAGTCGGAGACCAAGTACTGTTCTAATTCAAACTACGCATCAATGCGAAAAAGTCCCGGATGTGTTCTCGCTCCGCCTGTTTTATCGAGCATGCATCGGTGGTGACTTGTGTGGACTTGGTACAGCTAAATATCCCAGAATGCATTTCGTCCAAAACTCAAACGCGGCAATAGCGGACGAGCGGGGCTAAAAACTTTTAAATATTACTCTTTCTGCGTCACAAAATAAACTTCTAAGTTATTTTCAAGCGAGAATGTAGCTGTGTAAACTTCAAATATCTGCTCGATTTATCAAGATATCATATATTTCCAAATGCGCTCCGACGTTTTCGGAGACGTCTGTGACCCGCCAGCTCCATAGCAGACAGCGAGGTCGAAGATCACTACAGCCGGCAAGAACAGCGGACTCCCGGCACATCGTTTTCAAAGTTAAGCTTCATAACATATTACTCACAGTTAAATTAAGAGGGGACGGCAGTAAAAGCTCCGGACCGCTGGTGTTCCAATTGTACAAATTGCGAGTCCGTGTTCGTGTTCTCGGCAAGTTCGTACTCCCGTGCGGTCTCGGCAAGTCCGGTCTCACCGAGAACGCGAGTACGTACTTGCGTACTTAGAATTGAGAAAGGGCCAGTGATTCGTTCGCTCTATGATTCAGCACAGGAAGGGAGGGGGTGAGTAGCTCAAATGTGCTGTTAGCAGAGCGATGCTACTATGAACTGAGGAGCTATTTTCGTGATGTGAGCTTCTACTCAGGTTTTTTTCTTCCAGTTCAGAGCAGATTTTTTTTTGTTAAGATACTGGATGTTGTGTTTTTCTCCACAATTTTAATTATAAGCTAGATACATTGCTGCTAACAGCAACAGAGATGAGTCAGTGAGTCAGTTGGGCTTGTGAATCATGATTCATGAGTCAGTAAAGTGATTCTCGAGTATTGAACGATTCGTTCATGATTCGCGCATCACTAGTGAACACTGCCTCACCCAAAACATGTTAGATAATGCTTTGGTTATTAGTAGGTTAGTAGAGTTTCCATGGAAAATGCCAATATTTCTATAAAGACTAAAGAAATATTTGCTACCCAATAAATACCAATGAGGCTTCAATGTCATGGACGCTCTCAGGTCGAAAATCAGCAGCAGTTTGCTTTCAGTTTGGCTAACTCTATTGAAAATGCCTAAATCAAGCCTGTGGATGGCTACGTGGCTACGGAGATACTAGCAGTATACAAACTCTAACTGGAGAAAGTTAAACACAGTAACAACAATTTCATGGCTACAACAGTTCTTAAAACACACAGTTACAAAGTAATTCCCAATTAGGATAAAAACCATAAATTAAAGAGGTCTATCCCAACATACTGTGAATGCAATCTCACATTCACGTATACGGTTTTACGTACAAACAAAGTTCAGGTAGTACAACCTAAAAAGTTTGTCCGTCTTAGGATTTCAAAGGTAGTCAGTGCATCAAAAGACACATGTATGCATGCAAGACCGTCACGTGCCAGGAAATTAATAGGCGTGTTTATGTGATTGCAACACAAGAGTAAAAAAATGAAGCTGTTTTTAACAGTAACGCTACCAAGCCTTGTTAAAGGTGTCTGCTAATTTGAATGCAAACAGTACTGTAAGACCACGTGTTTCTGTGGCAGCTTTAAGCTGATTTAGTGCAATACTTAAAGAGTCTGACATGTATGCTTACACACAGCCTTTATCGACAAGTGTTCGAAAGAAGAATCACTGTGGTGCAATTTCAAATGGCTTTGGACACCGGATGCACATGCTCTCTTAAATTCAGAATGATCTGTCTCATAAGCGAGATTCCCCTCTCACTGTTCAGATTACCACTTCTTCTACTGTATTTGTTCCTCTTTAAATGACACCAGCTGAGACGAACTGAATGTTCAAATGTCTATGGAATTAAACACATACAAACATGTTTCTTCTCATCCAACTATAAGATTAGAATGGCAATAAGTCAGAGCTTCTCACAGCCTGCGAGGAAAAGATGCGCATCCAAATTTCGCTCAGGCTGAGGCTTCTTTCCAAATCCTTACTTGGATTCGTGCTCACTCATACCAGATATTTTTCTTTCTTTCTTTTCTTTTTTTTTTTTGAAAAGAAGTGCTGGAAATGAGCAGTCCCAGACTTAATGAACAGCTTTACACATTATTAATGGTTGTTGATCAAAATCACCATGGCGACCGGAAAGCAGCAGGTCACGTCGACATTCAAGCCAACTGCTTTCTGTGTCACTCTTTTCCCTCCCCGCAGCTCTCCGTGTCATTCCATCCTCCTAAGCACTCAAATGGGCGAAAGCGCCGCCAGAAAAGTACATTTTTTCCTGTCCGACAGTGGATTGGCTGCCCGTGGAGAGGGGGATTGTGGGAAGGCAGGGCGCCGAGGCTCTGATGTTGTGTGGCCGTTGGCATCTTTTAGGTTCTCTGCCCCCAGGACCGATGGCATTACTAAAGATTACTGCGCCACACTTGGCAGCAGTGTGTGCGTTTTTATTGTGTGTCTGTGTGCGTGTGCTGTGAAACTGGGTGTATGCGTTCAAGCATGTGCACTCGGCCCTATGCTTAGAGGTGAATGGACCTGAGTGTGTGACTGTGTGTGTGTGTGAAATTTCTGTCCCCTCTGGACAGCTGGTGTGCCAAAGCCTGTTGAGCTGTTTGTCACACTTCTCTCACTCAGGAGAGCTCAAACGGCGAGCAGAGGCCTTTCACGGCTGACATGCTGGAGACTGTACTCACACACACACACACACACACACACACACACACACACACACACACACACACACACACACACACACACACACACAGATTCACTTTCCTACTTACAGTGGGGCAAAAAAGTATTTAGTCAGCCACCGATTGTGCAAGTTCCCCCACTTAAAATGATGACAGAGGTCAGTAATTTGCACCAGAGGTACACTTCAACTGTGAGAGACAGAATGTGAAAAAAAAATCCATGAATCCACATGGTAGGATTTGTAAAGAATTTATTCGTAAATCAGGGTGGAAAATAAGTATTTGGTCAATAACAAAAATACAACTCAATACTTTGTAACATAACCTTTGTTGGCAATAACAGAGGTCAAACGTTTACTATAGGTCTTTACCAGGTTTGCACACACAGTAGCTGGTATTTTGGCCCATTCCTCCATGCAGATCTTCTCGAGAGCAGTGATGTTTTGGGGCTATCGCCGAGCAACACGGACTTTCAACTCCCGCCACAGATTTTCTATGGGGTTGAGGTCTGGAGACTGGCTAGGCCACTCCAGGACTTTCAAATGCTTCTTACAGAGCCACTCCTTTGTTGCCCGGGCGGTGTGTTTTGGATCATTGTCATGTTGGAAGACCCAGCCTCGTTTCATCTTCAAAGTTCTCACTGATGGAAGGAGGTTTTGGCTCAAAATCTCACGATACATGGCCCCATTCATTCTGTCCTTAACACGGATCAGTCGTCCTGTCCCCTTGGCAGAAAAACAGCCCCATAGCATGATGTTTCCACCCCCATGCTTCACAGTAGGTATGGTGTTCTTGGGATGCAACTCAGTATTCTTCTTCCTCCAAACACGACGAGTTGAGTTTATACCAAAAAGTTCTACTTTGGTTTCATCTGACCACATGACATTCTCCCAATCCTCTGCTGTATCATCCATGTGCTCTCATGGCAAACTTCAGACGGGCCTGGACATGCACTGGCTTCAGCAGCGGAACACGTCTGGCACTGCGGGATTTGATTCCCTGCCGTTGTAGTGTGTTACTGATGGTGACCTTTGTTACTTTGGTCCCAGCTCTCTGCAGGTCATTCACCAGGTCCCCCCGTGTGGCTCTGGGATCTTTGCTCACCGTTCTCATGATCATTTTGACCCCACGGGATGAGATCTTGCGTGGAGCCCCAGATCGAGGGAGATTATCAGTGGCCTTGTATGTCTTCCATTTTCTGATGATTGCTCCCACAGTTGATTTTTTCACACCAAGCTGCTTGCCTATTGTAGATTCACTCTTCCCAGTCTGGTGCAGGTCTACAATACTTTTCCTGCTGTCCTTCGAAAGCTCTTTGGTCTTGGCCATGGCGGAGTTTGGAGTCTGACTGTTTGAGGCTGTGGACAGGTGTCTTTTATACAGATGATGAGTTCAAACAGGTGCCATTCATACAGGTAACGAGTGGGGGACAGAAAAGCTTCTTACAGAAGACGTTACAGGTCTGTGAGAGCCAGAGATTTTCCTTGTTTGAGGTGACCAAATACTTATTTTCCACCCTAATTTACGAATAAATTCTTTACAAATCCTACCATGTGGATTCATGGATTTTTTTTTCACATTCTGTCTCTCACAGTTGAAGTGTACCTCTGGTGCAAATTACTGACCTCTGTCATCATTTTAAGTGGGGGAACTTGCACAATCGGTGGCTGACTAAATACTTTTTTGCCCCACTGTATTTTAAGCAGCGATGCTCACACTGAAAAATTATGACAACTGTTTGCCTCTGAGTCTTGTGCTATATTTTTGTTGGTCCAAATATCAGAATGTATTCCCTGTGTAAGGTCGTGCAGGCTGTAAACGATCCCCTTGTTTAGCCAAATTCTCTGTGCTACTTAACCAGAAAAACTCTGAAGTTCATGAAGGCAGAGCCGAATGAAGTGGCATGTCTTATTTATCAAAATGTACCTGAGTCTGTAGGTCCCAGGACTTTGCACAGTGACCACCAAAACAGCACCTTTAGCATTTGAACATGTCCCTGTTTTTGTAGTTTGATGATGTTTGTGTGTACATTCTTGTTGAATGCATAAAAAAATAATGAACATTTTGCTTCTAAACCCATGGCTGAACTGAATACATAGTATATACTAACTGCAAAGCAAATGCTGTAACTCTCGGCTTCCAGTAGTTTCAGTTAAAGTGACTAAACCCGGAGTGAGTAGAGCTTGTCAAGCTCTGTGAAAAAAAATCTACTCCCTTTCTGTTTTTTTTTTTTTTTTTTTTCCAAATTTGTCACAAGTACATGTTTCAAATACAAAATGCAGGCTGCTACTAGTACTACTGATACTTGGACTGGATGAAGATATCTGGAGTTTTTCCCTGCCTGTGGAAGGCTGTCAGGCCACTAACCTCAGCTGTCAATGCTGGGTGTAAAGCGTGTTCACGCTGAAGGAGGCTGTTAAACTTTGTGAAAGAAGAATGATATAAGTCAACGAAGCTCACCAATGAAAACGGCACTGAGGCGAGTTGTTGAGGATATCCTGAACTTTTCTGTCAGTAAGGACCGCTGTTTTTGTTGCTGTTAGCCAATGTTAACTGCTGTTAGCCTATGGTCGCTGCTGTTAGCCATTAATGAAACATTCTTTGAAGTAGATCTAACTTTTTTGGAAGTTGAGTTACTAAGCGTAATCTCTCATAGGATGTGAGAATGTAATCCAACTGTTTTTAGTGGGAAAGTGGGATTTTTAGGACACTCAAGCCGAACATTAGCTGGCATCATGCTAACATGCCTAATCTGCTGACTAAACTAATTGTGACAATTTTGAGAATAAATAAGGATGCTTCCACAAACCTTAACCCCATGCTTATATTCATAATACGTTTTTATGAGAATACATCAGTTTGTTGGAAAATGTATTTGTATACTATTCTATTTACATTTACATGTGCGGTATCCTTTTTTAATTTAAGATAAACTAAAAAAATTACTTACTGGTTAAGGGTACTAATGTTTTTTCTTCTCTTAGCAACCACACAGGAGAGGTGTGAGCTACCTCCAATAGTTGTGACACATGGTAAAGTTTTAGAAATCTGACATTTTACTGAAATTTTGCAGAAGTGCTCATAGCAGCTACACACTGCCTTCTTTCCAGCTGCCACAAAACATGAGGAGCAGCCTGGCAAGTAGTAGTTTAGCATGTCTGCTCAATCGTGCTGTAATGGAGACAACGTTGTCAAAAACATACTGCCACACAGTTCAGGAACAATTTACAATCAAGAAAAGTAGATTTATGCCATAAAATAATCACTAATCTGAAGACAGACAAGATCACACCAGTTTTGGACCGACGGCATCTGTGTGCGTGTGTCTGCAGGTGCTCGCTGAAAAGTGATTACTGATAGTGTGTGTGGATCCATGCACATGCAGTACATCCGTGCACATGAGTATGCTTCCTGTGCTGAGGCCTGCATGCATGTCTGGGGATGCAACATTTGTCTCTCTGTGAATGCATTCCTGCATAAGCAATTCTCTAAGTATTAATTTGAAACTGCTAATCCTTTTTATGTTCCCCTCCTATTCCCTAAAGCTGCAAGGCTCTCATGGCTGTGAATGGTGCAGCAGGGGCACACATAAGCACATGTGTACACATAAGCACACATCATCTGTCATGCTTAGTGTGGCCTTTTGTCAACCTCATACATGTCAGTAAATAATTATCAGGATACATTTTATATATTAAAGTTTATGTGTCCATCTGTTTAGTAGTCTATAATAATAGTGCCTATTTATAGGCACTTTCATTGGACATATTTAAACTTTTATATTTTCATGTTGATATCAATCTAATCCTTTTATACTTTTTAATTTAACGAAACTGATGTTAAGACAATACCCACATGCTGTATATAAAAGATGGGAACAAAATCACTGGTTCATGGACTAACGTTTTTATACTTTAACTTCATCCTTTTGGGCGTCTTTGTTGTTTGGAGGCAGATATGATGAAAACTAGGCATGAAGATGGAGTGCTAAGTTAGCTAAGGTTAGCTAACTTATGCTACAGGGGTTGGAGACTGCTGCACGACCAACATGAGCGTCAATCCAAACAATTGTTTCAGAACTATTTTTATCATCTAAAGAATATTTCTAAAATTAAACTACTGGTGTTAAAGGCTGAGCTTGAGATCAGGGCTGTGCAGAGAGGTTTAAAGGGGCGGGTGCTCAAAGTTAAAAAAGGGCACATTGAACCAGGCTGAATAACAACAACACACATTCATCAAGAATCTAATATGGGCAACAAGGCAAAGCAAACGTAGCCGATGCTTTACCTGATGGGTACAATGTTGCTGTTGAGGGGTTGTTGCTGATAGTGCTGGAGGGCAGGGCTGTGTTGATCTGAGACTGTAGACATTAAAAAGTCCATAGGAGAGATGGTAGCTGATTAAACAAGTGTCATGAGATAATAACAAAATGCAAAGATTGGTGACCATAAGGCAACAAAAAACTGTGAGAAATAATTTAGGCTCTGCCTGTGATTCACTCTTTGCTTCTCTTCTTTCTTCCATCCCATCTTTTCATATATCACTCTCCACTTGCTGTCTTTCTGACAACAAGGCACAACTTGCTATTGCAATAAACTATAATCTAATTATCCACACCTAACAACTCTTGCACTTAATCTAAAATAAAATGATGACAGAAAAATGTTATAGCACTGCCTTTAGTAGCCTCACACAGCTCCTACTGTTTCCTCCTCATGTCCTTACCAGGCATGTCTGGACAATGTTATATCATGAGTAATATTTTTTTTAAAAATCCATCTAAATAAAACACACACATGCATGCACACACAGTGACATTTTAGACCTTCTTCAGAATACTGTATATACTATGGGCATCATGGTGCTGATCCAGAATCCTTACATTATTATTTATTACTAGAGCTACAATAATAAAGCAAAGAGGAGGGGGAAGTAATAAATATGAAATAATGTCATTAAATCAAATCAAATCAAATCACTTTTATTGTCACATCACATGTGCAGGTACATTGGTACAGTACATGTGAGTGAAATTCTTGTGTGCGAGCTTCACAAGCAACAGAGTTGTGCAAAATACAATAACGTAAACAAGCAAAATACAAGAATGGCTACATCTGAAACTAATAAATATATGTACAATATATAATAGTATATGCATTTCTGGATGTGTATACTAAATATTTTTCTACGTGTGTGTGTGTGTGTGTGTGTGTGTGTATACACATATTTTACAAATTAAATAGAGTAAACAATAAATAAAATATATAAAAATATACAGAGTTGAGACATGTGCAAAACAGTGGCATTACTGTACAGTATGGAGTGCATAATGTTAAAGTTCCAGTAGTGAAGCTGAGGTGTCTATGACGTGTTCAGCAGTCTGATGGCCTGATGGAAAAAGCTGTCTCTCAGTCTGCTGGTACGGGACCGGATGCTGCAGAACCTCCTTCCTGATGGAAGTAGTCTGAACAGTTTATGGCTGGGGTGACTGGAGTCCTTGATGATCCTCCCCGCTTTCCTCAGGCAGCGCTTCCTGTAGATGTCTTGGAGGGAGGGAAGCTCACCTCCAATTATCTGTTCAGAGCACCGCACTACTCGCTGGAGAGCTTTGCAGTTGTAGGCGGTGCTGTTGCCATACCAGGTGGTGATGCATCCAGTGAGGATGCTCTCAATGGCACAGTGATAGAAGGTCCTGAGGATGAGGGGGCTCATGCCGAATCTTTTCAGTCTCCTGAGAAAGAAGAGGCGCTGCTGCGCCTTCTTCACTGTTTTGTTTGTGTGTACTGACCACGTAAGATCCTCAGCCAGATGTGCACCAAGGAACCGGAAGCTGCTCACTCTCTCCACAGCAGCGCCGTTGATGGTGATGGGGGTGTGTACTTCTCTGCACCTCCGGAAGTCCACTATCAACTCCTTTGTCTTTGCGACGTTGAGGGTGAGATGGTTGTCTTGACACCAGTGGGTCAGGGCGCTGACCTCCTCCCTGTAAGCCGTCTCATCACCATTGGTGATAAGACCCACCACTGTAGTGTCACAATGATGTTGGAGTTGTTAGTGGCTGTGCAGTCGTAGGTGTAGAGTGAGTAGGGATGGGTATCGTTTAGGTTTTATCCGATACCGGTGCCAAATCGGTACTTTTGAAACGGTGCCGGTGCTCAAACGGTGCTCAAACCGGTGCTTAAAGAATGGAGAACACAAAATTGGTCCAAAAACCTCTCATGTTCAGCTGTTTTTTTGTAAAAAGATAACAATGTTAGCCTTTTCTGCAGCTATGGGGCATATATGGTATCACTCTTGGCTGGAAGCAGTGCTTAAACAATGGAAAAACCATAAACTTTGTCCAAAAACCTCTCATGTTTAACTGTTTTCCACTTTTTCTTTGGTCATTTTAGCCTTTTTGGCCAGGGTGAAGGGAGTATCTGCCATCAAACAAGAAGACAGCCGCATGTAGCTATGATGATGTTTGCTAGTTCACCTTACGTGCATTAATGTAATAACGTGGTTAGCCTACTCAACGTAAATTACACACGAACAACATTAAGCTACTCACGCAGAGAAGAACGGCTGCTGCTGCCATCATCATCCATCATCATTTCTGCTACACTGGCAGGGCTAGGGGCCAGGACTCTCCTCTTCGTGTTTTTGGGGGATGTTGCTAACTCCGGGTCCGATAACAGGCAACCCACCCGCAGTAGATGTGCTCGGTGTGAGGTCTCGCAGCAAGCTATCAAATACGGCGCATTTCTCGGCTTTTTAAAAAAACGCTATGCGTCGCCAGGTGTTTCATCAGATTTGAGGTGTTACCTCCTTTGACAGTATCACCTTAAAGCACTTGTTGCAGGCTGCTGAGTTTGCATATTTTGCTATGAAGTACAGCCAGACTTTTGAGCGCTTCGCCTTGGGCATCTTTAATCTGTAGCTCTGCTCTGAAAGAACGTACGTACCTGGACCCGCCTACTATCCTTGGAAACGTAAAATGATTGGCTAGAAGTGTATCACAGCTCAGGAAAAAAAAAGCACTGAAATAAAGCACCGAAATGTGCGCTGCTTTTCGGTCTGGTTACTACCGTTTATGTCAGAACCGGTGCCATCATGGCACCGGACACCGGTACCCATCCCTAAGAGTGAGTATAGGAGAGGGCTCAGTACACACCCCTGTGGAGCACCAGTGTTCAGTGTGATGGGGGATGAGGTGATGCTGCCCAGTCTGACCACTTGGCGTCTGTCAGACAGGAAGCTAAGGATCCAGCTGCAGAGGGAGCTGCTCAGTCCTAGATCCTGCAGTTTCCTGTCCAGCTTCGAGGGAACGATGGTATTGAATGCTGAGCTGTAATCTACAAACAGCATTCTCACATACGTGTCTGTCTTCTCCAGGTGTGACAGGGCAGTGTGTAGTGTCAGGGCTATGGCATCATCAGTGGACCTGTTGTGGCGGTATGCGAACTGTAGAGGGTCCAGTGAGTCGGGTAGTGCAGAGCAGATGAAGTCCCTGACCAGCTTCTCGAAGCATTTGCTTACGATGGGGGTCAGGGCTACAGGTCGCCAGTCGTTTAATGAGGAGATGGTGGAGGATTTGGGTACAGGGACGATGGTGGCCATTTTGAAGCAGGCTGGGACTACAGACAGAGAGAGGGAAAGGTTGAAGATGTGTGTGAACACTCCAGCCAGCCGAGCCGCGCATGACTTGAGGACGCGGCCGGGAATCCCGTTCGGACCAGTAGCTTTGCGTGCGTTCACCTTCCTGAAGCACTTCCGCACATCCTCCTCAGACACAGTGTGCGCACTGACATCATCCGCGGTGCGCACACTGTCCGGTCTCATGGTGTTCGCTGTGTCGAATCTAGCGTAGAATACGTTTAGATCCTCACACAGAGAGGCCGTGGTCTGCGGTGTGCTGGTTTTCCCTCTAAAGTCTGTGATCGTGTTTAGTCCCTGCCACATACTCCGAGGGTTGTCAAACTGTTGCTCCACCCTGTCCCTGTACTCACGTTTGGCTGCTTTGATCGTCTTCCGGAGTTGGTAATGTGCGTGTTTGTATGTATGCGTGTATGATGATTCCATGTGTTTCACTATCCACTCTGTGCAGGGCAAAGCTTATTACATTTTTAAACTGTAGAGATACAATAATTTTACTGCTGTAAAATCCAAATTTTGTCTTATTTAAAATATAAATCTAATATAATCTGCTTCTTAATGTATGTTCTTTAAAATACAGCGTGTGTTTTTAATATATTATGATTATAATAATGCATAATTATGTGGACATGCATATTAGATCGTTTTTTAGTGAAATATAATCCCTCCAGAAAGGCAGGAAAAGCCCTGTAACTTGCTTTAAAACTAAATATGTTCTAAATACTTTAAAACTAAATATGTTCCCTAAAACGGTGACAGAGCTACAGACCCATGACAACCTTACACAGGTAGCCAGCAGCTATGACCAGCACTACTTGTGCAGTTAATAAAAGGACAGGTAATGTTTGTCGCGCTGTTGCACACACAGCACGCTCGTTTGTTTCAGTTCGTCAGTTGCTACAAGACAGCTTACCAACGTGTACGTAATAAGCTAATACTCCTGTGTGCTACACACTACAGTGTGCGCTGTACACCTACTTACTGGTTTTGTCGCATCAGTCTGTGTCTCTGAGTTAACTTGTGTTTCTCCTACAGCTCCGGACCGCTAAAAATGCGCGTACTCTTTGTGAGCTCGTTCCCGGCTCGTAACCAGCGCGTTCTGCCGTCAAGGGCGATCATTGGTTAAATGCAGTGTTGGGACTAACGCGTTATTAAGTAACGCGTTACAGTAACTACGTTATTATTGTGGTAACGAGCACGGTAACTAGTTATTATGCCAAAATCAGGAACGCATTAGTCGTTACTGGGATTTAGATAGGGTCGTTACTCGTTACTTCGTGTGGTGGCTATCGCGGAGCTTCCACAGATTCAGTAACATTAGCAAGTGGTGGAGGCCAGCAGGTGGATGAAGGAAAGGGGACGCAGAAGGAAAAGAGACCCGAGGCGGCCTCCGGTCCAAGTGTGAACTGAACTTCAGGTAAGAAGTTATGACCTGCAGTCTCTCTGGGTCAGATATGAACCAAGTTTAGGTGGAGTTTATTTTCGTTGTGCTGACTTTTTCCGTACTGCGTGCTAGCTAGCATGACGGAGTTTCTATACAGCTGGGTGGTGCTATGAAGTTAATGATGTTGCACTTTATTTTGTTCATAAGTTATTAGAGTTGCCAACCGTCCCGTCTGGTATTCAGAGAAAATATTACGCGTTTCTTATTGAGGGGAAAAGGAACAGTTTGTCCCGTAATTCAGCTACAATGGAAAAGGCACAAAGCTGGAGTTATTCTGTGTCTTTGCTGCACAGCTGCCTCTTCTCTCATTCTCTCCCCTCCCTCTCTCGTTTCTACTTCAATCATGAAAACTGATCAGTGATCAGCTGATCGTCTCTCTTGTTTGTTTATCGCCCACTTTGCGCCGAAAGAGGAAACCAGCGGATGTCGCGCTAAACAACAGCAGCACGTTTAAGCTTGATCAGCTGTTGTTAGAATTTATTTAATATTAATTTCTAGTATCAGCTGATGTTCGCTGGAGCCACAGCTGTAAACCTGCTGGTCATGATATGGTTTGGTTATCTGGTGAGAGGGAAACATGAAGATGAAACCAGGAGATGTCCTTACTGGATCATCAGAGCTGAACAGGTGATGGAGAAACAGGTTTACCTTTTAGGTGACATGAATGAGTTGAAGTTATGAACTGTTTCTGAGAGACAAATAACACCAGGATCCTTTTCTAAGTAGCTGGCAGCTGGTAACTGTGCAGGTGCGGATCTAGCAAAGTGTTGCCAGGGGGCCAGGTAGGGCATTAACAGGGAGAGGGGGGCACAAAGAAATACTTTTCTTTCTTATTCTCATTTAAAATGTCTAGCTTTTAAAAAATAATTATCTGAATCTTACAACAAACGATTGATAGATTGATGCATATATACCATCAAAACAGTGTACATCACTCTCACAACAGTGTTTATTTTCATTCAAAGGCTTTATGATTTTTCCTATAATGGTGGGCCGGTCTCTAGTAAAAATGCCCGGGACGATTTTCTGTCCCAGTCCAGCCCTGTATGCAGCTCATCTGCAGTCTGGTGTTACCTACATCTTCCTATTCAGAAGGCAGAATTTCTGAGTTCTGAGTACAATCAAAGCACCACGACTGCAGTTTTTGTGTTGGATGTAAAAAGCGCACATGACACTGTGACGTAGGCTAGAATCATGGCAGCAGTCAATGACGGTCCAGGCGTGGGATTTCTCTAGTGGAAATATGCACATTATCTTTTCCTTTCGATTGGTAGGTGGCACAGTGCACTTGTGGCAAGTAAGCAAGCTAGAAGACTGGCAAAGTTATGGAAGAAACACATTAACAAGAGAATTCTGAGTAAAACCAAAGTTACTTTCCCTAGTAACTAGTTACTTTGAAAGTAACGAGTAACTTGAAGTAACTGAGTTACTTTTGAGAGAAGTAACTAGTAATGTAACTAAGTTACTATTTTAAAGTAACTTACCCAACACTGGTTAAATGTGATCATGTGACTGATGCAAGCCAGATCCTTTTATTTAGCAAAACTGTGATTAATAGTTAAATATTATTGTTGAGGGGCACAGACAGGACTCCGCACGCACACACACATTAAAAAAATAATAATAAATTTTTTTTTTTTTTAAAGTTGCCTCAACAAAAGGGCACCTTGGGCACCCATCAGGAAAGGGGCGAGTGCTCAAGCCCCTCTAGCCCCCCCCCTCTGCACGTGCCTGCTTGAGATGATTATTTGGATTATTGTAACGGTCATTTTATTTATTTTAACAAATCAGCTTTGAATTGCCTTCAGACTGTACCGAACACTGGGAGAAGACTTTTAATTTGGCTTGTCTTTGGTTTCCACTTTAAATATCTCTGACCTGCTGCAATCTCACTCTCCAGGTCTTCAGGTCAAACGTACTTGTTAAAAAATGTGTTGGCATCGAGCTTTTCAAGCAGCAACACAAAGGTAGGAATTCTCTTCCAATGTGTTTTTGCTGTGCAGACTCTTTTAAAAAGCAGCTGAAGACATTTTTATACAGAAAAGTTTTTAATTAAATTATCATTGTTGTATTTTATTGTTTTGCATTATTCCTATATCCTAAATTTGTATTTCTGACGTTGAGGGTGCAACACTCTGGATTGCTTGTAATCTTTTGCTGGAGGTGAAAAATTCCAGTAAAACCACAGGTTGAAGGAGGTTGCCATCCTGTTTTTACTCTAATGAGATTGAGCCATTGCTTAGCATCACACACCCATAGACTGTGTAGATACCTCACCCCCAGTTGGTTGCAGCAGATATCTGTCCCCCGCTGAGCCTGGCTCTGCTGAAGTTTTCTTCCTGTTAAAAGGGAGTTTTTCCTTCCCACTGTCACATTGTCAAAGTGCTTGCTCACAGGAGGCCATATGATTGTTGGCATTTTCTCTCATTTCTTTTTTGTATTACAATATAAAGCGCCTTGAGGCAACTGTTGTTGTGATTTGGTGCTATATATATATATAAAAAAAGAATAGATATGTGTTAAACTGATATGGAAACCTGATAATGGGGTTTAATTTCACTCACTCAGAAAAAAGAAAATACCTTTCAGATGCTCTTTTATCAGATTGACTTTTTTTTTTTTACAATTAGGTGCATATCAAGGCAAGGCAAGGTAAGTTTATTTGTATAGCACAATTCAACAACAAGGTGATTCAAAGTGCTTTACAGAGACATTAGAAACAAAAACAAATAAAAGCATGATTTAAAATTGATTAAAACAAGCAAACAAACAAACAAAAAAACAAACTAATTAACAAACAAACAAACAAAACAGGATATAAAATCAAAACAGATAAAATCAGAACAGTAGATAAAATCAGTAGTTAAAATGTAAGTTTTGAAATTTAAGCTTAAAAGTGTGGATTTGGTGCTTTATAAGATAAGATAAGATAAGATAGAACTTTATTAATCCCTCGGGTGGGTTCCTCTGGGAAATTCGACTTCCAAAAAGCACAGCAACGACCGAAGTTACAGTTACAGAATTGTTATATATATATATATATATATATATATATATATATATATATATATATATATATATATATATATATATATACACACACACACACACACATATATAAATACAGAGACAAATATAAATAAAATATACAAAGGGGATAAATAGAATAAATAGGAATAAAAAATAAAAATACAAGTGAATTGCACATTTCAAGTATTGAGTCTATTGCACTGTTGACTATTTACAAAAAGTATTGCACAAGGTATTGTACAGTGAGGTGAAGAGGCACTACAGCTTAGTTGTTCCCCCCTCCTTTGTCCTCCTTATTCAAATGCAGCTGAGAACAGGTGAGTCTTCAACCTGGATTTAAATAAACTGAGTGTTTCAGCTGATCTGAGGCTTTCTGGCTATCAAACCAAATTATTACTTAAAACTGCTCCAAAAGACACCAAACACTTAGTTGGCACCTGTTTATTGCCATTGATTCCCCCTGTACATTTCCGGCTACTTTTTTACTGGCATTTTCGAATTCGTCAGTTAGAGAATATTAATCCTTAGTCTCACTGTAAGAAAAATAATCATAGCATCAATATAAGGACTCACAAATGTCATAAATTCCTGGAGGGAGATTGCTGAAACTATCCGAATTGACACAAGGGAATGTACAAGGAAGTGGAAAAAACTGGAGGGACAAATATGTTTGCACCTCAAAAAACCTGAGCACAAGAACGAGTGAGGACCCAGAAAGGGTTTTATTTTTTTCTTCCACCTGGAACATTATATAAAACACCAAGTCAAGACCACACAGTGATTAACACCAGCAGTAACTGCACAAGCAGAAGCATAAATACTGACATTGACACTGGCAACATACATAGGTTACCTCACACACTCCATAAAGATCCTTGGCAGAAGTCTAAATCAGGTCGTTTGCGGACGGCCTCAAGTGGCCACTGGAGGAACTGCAGTTTATGCTGCTCACTTAATTCTTTCTAATCCCAAAGGTTGCTGCTTGGTCAGAACCAGTTTAAACAGAAAACTGTCCAGTGCTTTACTATGAATCTGAGTTCTGCTACTGAGGAGCTATTTTGAGCTTTTCCCTGGCACCCATTCATTTTTTTTTTCAACAGATAACTTTAAGTGACTCAGAGCTGATGCACTCCTGTAACTTGAAACTCTGGTGCTGGCTGACTCACCAGCACAAAGAGATGAGTAACCAGTTAGAAAACATATGGTTTGTTTTAAGTGCGAGCCTAAAAAACTAACTATGACTAAAGTGCATGTTTGTGAGGCTTTGTGTGAGCTGCAGAAACTCATAAATAACACTCTATTTCTTCTTGGATGAATGACACCGCAGTTTTGACCAAATTTTGCTACTGGTTCACCTCGCTGACTGCTGCAGTCCTCCATAATTAAAAGCAGTGGGCTATAAATGATATGTGATTGCTCTCGTGTTCGGGAGTAATAATGTTTGTATTTTACATGACGGTGAATATAACCGACAGAAAAAAATATAACGGGGGAAGACCAAAATCACCAGAAATGGAAAGAAGGTAAAAAGATACAAAGTAGAAAGCAAGAAGAGGGGATAGGAAACACAGGAGGGATGAAAAATTGTTCTTTTTGTTAAAAAGCAGGAGTTAGAGAAGCACATGTTAAACAGAGCTGGACGGAAGAACGTGTGCAGGAGGTGAGAACATAGCAGAAGAAGAGGGGAAAAGGAGAGGGTGAAAGAGAGGAGACGTCCTCTCTGCTTTCAGATCCATGAGCTCCAGAGCAGTAAATTTGTCGCCATTTCACGGCCGTCAGCCGGGGCCAGTAAAACGGCGGCGGCGCTGAGAAGACAGACCCCGGGGGGCCGAGGTGAGCCTGAAGGACGAGCTGTCCCTCACACACACACTTGCTCTTTTTCTCACTAACACAGTTTGTCTGCCTTTTGCCGTTCTCACACACACTTCCGCACAGGCGTCCTTACCCCCCTCTCTCTTCACACCCAATTTCTCTCGTCAATTTGCCTTCTTTTGCTCTTTTTTTTCACTTTTGCTCACACTCGCGTACCACCGCTCCCGATGAGGGAGACCCCCTGGTGTCCGAGAGGAGTCCTGAGGCGCATACAGATCCCAGGGAGCCTGGCTGTGGGACTACGAGGGTCGCGGCCTGGAGGCCCCAAAGTCCCATCCTTCATTTCCCCTCATTTGGAAAAAGGATGGGCAGGAAGTTCCTTGGGAGAAAAGGAAAAAAAAATATCGCAGGATCACAGAAATCAAGGGCAACCGTGTTAAGATCAGGAGTGTGTGTGTGTGTGTATGTGTGTGTGTGTGTGTCTGCAACACAATGGGAAAAAGACAGAGTGTGAGACATAAAGCGTATTAGGGGGTGTTTGGGAAGACGAGTGAATGACCCATAAAGATATAAAGAGGCTGGCGGTGTGAGTTTTCCGCAGGCTTTATCCATTAAACTGAGTCCCATGGCTCAGAAATGACAGATAATACACACTGTGACTGCTTGTCACAATTCCTCTGTCGGCCCTGACGGCCAGTCGGTCAGCACACATGTAGTGTTAAAACACTGGAGAGGATTTTAGAAAAGTGGGACAAAGACGGACAAAGAATATGACACAAAAATCTGACAGCAGATTTAACTGTTTGCGTGTAATAATCACAGGAAATGTGTTCATATTTGTGTCTGTATTGAAAGAAGAAGAGTGCAGTCAAAGTCCTCGAAGCTAGCTTCAATCAGGTTCCTGCATGGAACCATCTTCATCTTCAACACAATCAGTTAGCCCTATGTGATACGAAATGAACAAAGACAGGTATTGTGTGATATTTCATCGCTTTCCAGGCAATCAAGAGATTTCTTAACAATTTTCAGTGCAAAAAACGTAAATATTTATGATAGGCATCATGCATCGGTGTATTTCTGCAAACTGAGACATTTACAAGAAACCAGTCAGAGACCATAAAAAACAGATCTCACCCAATGGTTTAGGTCCCATCTGGGTGTTTCCACTAGTTTTTTACCAGCGCGTGTGGATGCCGAATAAACTCACCAATCACAATATTAGTTATACTTGTCTAACTGTGTGTTAATGCAAATCAGTGGGTGGGTGGGGTGGCTTACTGGGCTTAAGGCCGGGTTGTTTTTTCAGAAGCCTTTTGGAGTGTAATTTTTTCATAGTTAGATGCCTGTCTGACAACTGTACAAAACAAAAAACTACACACAATATTCGAAGCACATAGTGCACACTGTGGGAATTTACGACTGTGCGTAAATCCCCCCTAAGATTGGTATGATCCGAGCTCAGGCACTAAGCGGGGCGGGGCAGCTGCTGCCTGCGAGTGCGCTGTTGGAGAAACGGAGCCAGGCAGACAGAGAACTGAAGTTCGACCAGGTACCAAAGCAAATCATTCGTACTGTACAAATAATGTAAATATGACGGTGAATCACGAAAGATTGATATCAAACACTTGACCCATATTACATTACTCGCTCTTCAAGTGAATCAACAAATGGCGAAAGGAAAAGCCGAACAACAACAATGCTGTTTCTTTAGAGAGTCTTAGCTTACATGTGTGTTTATTTCATATTTTCAGTTGTTACCCTCCACGGCTAAATAAATCGGTTTCAGTAATGCACTGATATACAAGAATGGACATAAGGGGCTTCTTTCAAAGAAAAAACTCTGGTAGTATTTTATATATTATGCTTTGTATGTTGTTCAGTATATTTCTATGCAAAACAAGAGGAACTTCAATACACAGCAGTATATTCACAGTTGAAACCAGATATTTACACTTTATGGAAAACACAAGAACATTTCTTTGCTGTACAACATCAATTTAGAGTAAACTTGTTTTGTTTTGGATAAATATTGAAATATATTTTGAATTAGTTAAATGTCAGAATAAAGAGAGACAGAGCTGTCTATTTTTTATCACTTTCATTAAATTTAGGAGTACATGTACACTAAGTTTATTGTTAATTAATAAGAAACTCCAGACGATTCCATTCTGAGCTGAAGAAGCTTCTGATAGGTTCGTAGAGTCCATGTGAGTAAATTGGTGGCACAGCTGTGGATGCATATAAGGCAAAACGCAGAGCCTGTTTCTGTGACATGGGAAAATCAAGAGATGTCAACCAAAACACCAGGAAAAGAACTGTGGAGCTCCATAAGTGTGGCTCAAGTTTGAATACAATTTGGTGCCATTTGCAATTAAGAAATACAGATAGTTTCTCTCTTTACTCTTAAAGTTAACAAATATGTTTTTTATATTTATCAATCTAAAAAAAGAAACATTTAGTCTGATTTGATGTTACAATTAAAAAAGTGTTTGTGTTTTGATCTGAAGAGTTTGTAAATATCTGGTTTCAACTGTATATTTGATGACTGTCAGCACAAAGAGGGAGAGAGAGGAACAGAACAGAGATGAACAAGAGCAGGTGAGACACACATGTTAGTCAAATGGTTGTTTACCAAAAGTATCACTGTATCATAGGTACTCATGTATCTCGTACCGAGTGTTTCTTTTTAGGTTTCTTATTTTTCAAGTTATATATTTATTAAGTTATGCAGGCTTGTTTGCACAACCAGGCTAAATAATTATATAAACTTTTCTGAATCTGTACTTTGGTAGAAATAAAAAATAAGTGTAGTGCAGGTCTATGATGATTTTTAGTGCTACTATCATCTAGTTCTGATTCTGGTTCTGTCTTGGTTAAATCCTAAGTAGTCCTGATTTTGAACTGTTGTAGTCCTGCTTTAATTCCGGATCAGTTCTGGGTCTGGTTGAATTGGGGTTTAGTCCTCGTGTCTTGATACAGCCCCGACTTTGTTCTGCCTTGCTGCTTAATTAAAAGCACCCCCCCCCCAAAAAAAAAAAAAAATAAAAAAATAAAAAATCCCACATGCATACTACCCTTTAGGGCTAAGCCCCGGGTGTTTCAAATGTCTGGCTCCGCCTCTGATGCAAATATGCAATCAGCCAATCACATGGCAGCAACTCAGTATATTTAGGAATGTAGATATGGTGAAGACAGCCTGCCGAAGTTCAATCTGTGCATCAGTATGGGGAAGAAAGTTGTATTAAGGGATTTTAAATGTGGCATGGTTGTTGGTCTGATTATTTGGTCTGTAGATGTCAGAGGTCAGAGGAGAATAGCCAGACTGCAGCAGTAATTCAAATAATCACTTGTTACAACCAAAGTATGAGAAGAAGAAGCAGAAGAGCATCTCTTAAAGCACAGCATGTCAGACTTTAATTCAGAAGACCACACCAGGTACCCCTTTTGTCAGATAAGAGCAGGAAAGTGGACCTACAATTCACACAGGCTCACCAAAGTTAGACAAAAGAAGATTTACAAAATGTTGCCTGGTCTTCTTTAGTACCAACTGAGCATTATCGCTGACCACAGTGTACCATCTTCTGATAAATGTCTCCAGCAGGATAACACACCAAAGCTCAGATCATCTCAAACTGGTTTCTTGAACATGACAATAAGTTCTCTGTACTCAAATGGCCTCCACAGCCACGAGGTCGCTATGAAGATTGGAAGCAGGGTTCAATAACTATCTAAAAGTCCTAGCAGATGATGATTTTGATCCATCGACACACTTATGCTGCGCCACTCTGCTGAAAGTCAGCCCAGGTGGGATTCAAACCCACCATCCCTGGCTTAAGAGGCCAGTGCCAGTACCAAGCCTCAACACAGACGGAAAACAGCTCTGAAAGCAAATGGTGGGCTATCCTGGTACCAGGAAGTTGTACCTAATAAAGTGTCCGGTAACTGTAAATTCAGTCCGGTAAAAGTTGTGGCCAATGCATGAATGGGCGTTCTCTGGTTTAGACCTAGTTTTGGAATTTTTATAAACACCTTTTTATATAAATATAAAAAATACAACATACCTGACTGAACACACATACACACGAGAACACAACCATCAAACACAGTCTGATTGGACACCAACCATCTTTAACATCACATAAAGGTCCCCGGAGTACACCCATTGCTTTTTCCAGCTGTGTGCTATATGTGTGAAAGGGGAAACTGGTAAATATCTCCAAGTTCACGGATAATGAACTTTGCACAAGTCATTCTTTTTCTCTTGCACAAATGTTTGACTTTTCTTCTTCTGCGCTTTGTCTGTGAAGTGTTAAAAATTATTTTTTTTCAGCTTGTTTGTATTGACAGTCTGTCATGCATGCCAATGTTCTTATTTTTTTTATTTACAAACTGCTGTGCCCTGCACACAAAAAAGCGAAACGGCACAAGTGTTTTCCGTTTACACCACCAGTGCATAGCTGGCGCTTTGTGTGCTCACTCGAATGTACTTTACTGAAGCAAAGCCATTGTCTCTTCTCTTTTTTTTTTAAACTTTAAAAGGAGATTGCATGCACTGTTAGCTTTCAAAAGAGCTGCATAATGTGTTACAGGTTTGGTGTGAAGTTTTGCGGTTAGTTTGTTGAGTTTTGAAAAAGAAAAGTTTGAAAGATAGCGTCTCCAACAATCAGAAAACAAAGTGTGACAGTCTGTAAGGCAGGACAGCTTCCCCCTTTTCCTCTTTTAATCTGGCTTGGACCGCACATACATCACAGATGAGTTAAATCATAGCACATAATCACTCAAATGTCAAAACATTTGTGAACCTCTGTGGATTTTTGTCCCAGCTTTAAGTTTGTGATGAATTAAGTAAAAAGAAGAAAAAAAAAGGGAGAAAATCAACATTAACACTTGTTTAATGCTGTGACCGCAGCTGAAATATCTGTTCTTGTGTCCTGCAGGGCTCCCAAAGATACGGCCGCAAACAGATGTAGCACGGGGCGATCAGGTGCCCCGCAGGAGGTGGAGGTCTTACAAATAGATGGAGGCGTGTGTGCCAGCAGGGCAGCACAGGGCCAGGCTGTCTGAATCTCGTGACAGCCACTTGTCACTCTCCCCTCAGACCATCTGGGCCCTTTTCTCTGTCTTATCTACACACACACACACACACATATATGCACAATGCACCAATGGGAGCTGGTGGTGACAGTGGAGATGGCGGGGGTTGGGAGGGCAACAGATGCCAGTTTCTCCACGTTTGTTTCCCTCTGTGTTTTTCACCTTCCCACCTCTCTCCATCCATCACTTCCTCCTTTTGTCATCCCTCCGTCCCCTCCTTCAGTTTCTTCCTACCTCACTTACTTCCTCTCCTCTATTCCCTTCTGTTTTCCACCCTTCTTACTTTACTTTTACCTTCCGCACGTCACTCGTCTCTCCTTCATTCGTGCCATCATGTTTAGGCCAGCTGGCAGCTCACACTCCTCACCGCACTCTTACCCTCGCCCGCCCGCTCTGAGCCATATGCTAGCACTGACCTCCACCATTGCATTAGACCAAAGATGGAGTTTTTTTTCTACACGAGCCACTCTCGTTGGGAGATGAACTGTTCTTCAGGGACTAATAACTCTCAGGGTGCAATATGTGGTGCCACAGTAGTTCAGCGACACCAGAGAGACCAGCAGAAGCGAACATCTGCATGTGGCACAGACGGGTTTCTTTACTCCGGAAAGCTGACTTGTTAACATGTCTCACAGATAGCAAAGTGGTGCAAGAACACGGCACTAATGTCAAGATGATGTTGAAAAATTGCTCATATCTATTTCAGGCATTTGAGATCATGTAATGAATACTTGGTGACTTCATACTGTGGTCTGTTAAGTTTAAGATGCAGTGCTGTGAAAAAGCATTTGTAGCTCTGATTTCTTAGTTATTGTTTTTTGAATATTTGTCTCACGTACATCTTTCAGGTAATCACACTAATTTAACATTAGTTAAACATAACAAAAATTACCTGGCCCTCTGTGAAAAAGTGATTGCCCCTCTTGTGAATCACAAATTAACTGCGATTAACTATCATTTTTGGAAAGTTCAGTTTCCCTAACCACACCCAGGTCCTGCTGAATCAATAAATTGCTTAAATAGAGCCTGTCTGATGAGTGAAGTAGGGTAAAAGATCTCAGAAAGCAACACTTCATGCCGCTATTTAAAGAAATAACTGAGAAAGAAGTGAGAACCAAAATTACTCCAAGAGTACATCGAAGACTCTTCCACAGGCAAAGATGTGGGACGTCAGTGCCCAGGAAAGGTCCCTATTTTAATCAGTGGAGTGTAAAACAACTTAATAAATATTTACAGAGTTAAGAATCACTTCATAAAGAGAATACATACAGCATAAGCTTTGGTCAACAAAATAAAATCAGGACCTAAATATAATGGAACTCTTGCCTTTTGTGTACTTTAGTCTATTAAGGTGTTTAATTGGGGGCCTGTCCAGTAGCTTAGCTCCTGCGCCCCCAAGTTGCCCTGTCGGCTGGTCCAGTCTGACTGAGCTGCTAATTCCAAGTTCAGGTTTTAAACCAGTGATTATTTCACTTGCAACACATTTATCAAACATACACCTGTCCAGAAAAACCAGACAGCACCTACTGAGCTGTACTAACTGGCATTAGGGGGGCATTGTGGCTCAAGAGTTGGCAGTTCATCTTGTAATCAGAAGGTTGCCGGTTTGAGGCCCGGCTCGGACAGTCGTGGTCGTTGTGTTCTTGGACAAGACACTTCACCCGTTGCCTACTGGTGGTGGTCAGAGGGCCCGGTGGCGCCAGTGTCCGGCAGCCTCGCCTCTGTCAGCTGTGGCTACAATGTAGCTTGCCATCACCAGTGTGTGAATGGGTGGATGTATTGTAAAGCGCTTTGGGGTCCTTAGGGACTAAGTAAAGCGCTAGGCAACTACAGGCCATTTACCATTACTCCTTTTACTTGGAGGTAACCTGAGAGCCTTCCCTTCTTTCCTCACATCCTTGCTCCTCTTTCCTCTCGTGAACACTTGCACATCTTTGCCCTGCTCCTCCACTCCTTCTTCTTCTATTCAGGGAGGACGGTCCATCACCATGCGAGACACATAACCAGTCCCAGCCTCAAGTGACAGCATCACACACACACACACACACAAACCCATAAGCTGTCCATGCACATACACACACTACTCTCCATCCGTCACATTTACATTTCAAACTGCCTGCGCTTCCACCAACACATCCATTATTTACCAGCCTCTGGCCAAAGAGAAGAGCACCGTATCCACACTCCCCAGGTGGTGAGTGTGTGTGTCAGGGACTAGTACTCCATACTGCTGCACTTCCTCTTTGCTGCTTCCCTCAGCACCTTGCAATTATATTTCCTTAACTTCATAAACTACATTTTTTCCTTCCTTTCCTCATTTTGCTCCTGTTGCTGCCTTCGTGCTTTTCGTCCCCACACTCGATCTTTTAAAAGTCGATTACGGGCCGTTTGGTACCAACAGCAGTGTCAGAAATATTGTACATCACTGGAATTCGGAAGAAATGAAAAATCTCAGTGGAATTTTTTTTGTTTTTTTATTTTGGAAGAAAGAAGTTTTGAAAAACAACGAAATTAAATCTGCGTAAGCTTTGTTAAAGCAACAACAGGAAGTGACTGTTTTTTATCTTCTTCTCCAGACTGTGTTGTTTTTGTCTGTTAACATAGTTCTAGTTAGTTTCCTTCATTGTAAGTTTTAGGTAACCTGCTGCATTGGCACATATAAATGTTTACATGTGTGATTCTATGTGTGGGTTTGCATGTATGTCCTTGCGCTTTCACGTGTGATTCATGCTTCACACCCTGACCGCTGTCTCCGAGCGTGCGCGTCCGACTGTGCGCACGTTAGCTCGAATGTGTGCGATTCACACTCCTCACCACGTCAAAACCGACGAGGCAGGAAGAAGATAGAGGAACCGACACATTCTGTCGGTCTTGCACACACCTCCTTCTTGCTGTTTTTCTAGCCTCTCTGCACCTCCTCCGCATGAGGTGAGAGCTCAGAACGACATGTTGACTCTCATTTGTAAATTGCGTATATTAACGATTAATCCCTCATGTTGTTATTTTAGCCTTTTTTTGTCTTTAAGACAATTTGTTGATCTCGTGAAGCAACCTGCATGCACTTGGTAACCTCTCGTTGTGTATTTCGTGACCAGTTGACAAGTTGTTTAGGTGAACAACTACAAACCTCCAAGGTTGATAAATGCCAAAGTCATTAACATCTATGAGTCTGGAAAGGGTTACAGAACCAGTTTCAAGGCTTTGAGACTCCACTGAACCACAGTGAGAGCCATTATATACAAATGCAGAAAACCTGGAGTAGTGGTGAACCTTCCCAGGAGCGACCAGCCTACTGAAAGTGCTCCAGCGACGACTCATCCAGGTCACAAAAGAACCCAGAACAACATCTAAAGAACTGCAGACCTCACGTGCCTCAATTAAAATTCAACAATAAGACAGAGACTGGGTAAAAATGGCATCCATGGGAGAGTCAAAGGAGAAAACCACTGGTGACTTGATGATCCCCAAGAAAATATTCAGTGGACTGATGAGACAAAAATTGAACTTTTTGGAAGGTTTGAGTGACAGATCAAATGAGAGTCAACAAGTTATTTTTTTAAGGCAGTTCTTTGATCTTGAGGAGTAACCTAACATGCAAGGAATACCTGAAATCTCTCTTGAATTGATCTATCTGTTAATGTGTCAGTCACACTCCTGGCAACTTCTGGTTGTGTATTTTCTGACTGGCTGGCGAGTGGTTGCTAAAGTTTGGTGAATGCCGCTAAGTGAAGTCAGTCAAAGAGCGTGTTATACCAAAAAAACCTTAAACTTAAATGCACATACAGCAAAAATGTCTGCAAGGGACAATGGTCCAGTTTTCACAGTTTTCAAGAGCTATAAAACCTGTGTTAGGCATTGGCAGTGGGAGACCTCACAGGTTTGTTAGCCATTAGACTGTTATTTGCTCCCATTTGTACCTTTGGTTAAGTTTTGGAAGAAATTGTGGTTTAGGGCTGAATATTCCCCTTTGCAACTGGAACCCTTCAAATCACCAAATGAAAAGTTGGAAGTGACATAATAGTCTCTCTAACAAGATAACCACAGATAAGCACCACATCCAAAGGACCTTCTTTGTAAATGAGTGATGAAACAGCTGTGACAAAATAAACTCAGAGAGTTCATTGCCTGAGAAATGGTAAGTGTCGCAGGGGAAGCGGTCGCACAACATGTATGACTTAATTCTGAGACCTGGTTTGTTTCTTGGACAAAGAACCGGGTGGGTTATTGAGAGGCAGGTCTAGTTATTAAATAGCTAGGACTGCAGCAGTGGATTTCAGGTGCTTTCCTTTGTAAGCACAGCAATCAGGTGAGAACCTCAGGATGGTAGTGTCTGTAAAACTCCTCCAGGGAACTGGGATCCTGGAGAACTGGTTTCACAAAGAAGTGTTGGACTTGCAGTTGGGGAACAAATGGAGAAACAAAGTCACGGGATGACAAGCAAAAGACCTAGCAGGTTTCAAGGATGCCGTGATTACCACTATGCTGATGATGACATCCAGCAGAGAATAGAAGCAAAATGCAGCCTTTAAATATCCTGAGCACGATGAGTTAACGTGGAGCAGTCCGCCCTCAGGCAGGCCAGCAAGGAACGACAGCCCATAACTCCACCTGAGATGTAGAGAGGTACACTTTGAAAGGGAGATTGAGAGAGAGAGAGAGACAGGTAGATAAACATTAAGCATAAAGAATTTTATTTTCTCAAAAACTGCAGCTTTAACCTGATTTAAGAATAATTTAACCTTGTAAAAAATTTCGTGTACTTATAGTTGGGATACTTATGATTAAATTAATTCAGAAAGAGCAACTGAACGCTGGCGGTGAGACATAGTCTCAGAAAATATTCAATATGTGATCTAAGTAGAGCTGAGCACAAATCTAAGATGATAAATCAGATTTATTTGAAGTTTTATCAAAACAAATCGTGCACCATTGGCTATTTCAAAGCCTAAAGGTGTAATATTCCACCCTGAATTGATCCAAATCCAAAAGCTCTAGCTATAGACTGGAGGCCTTTTCCTTCATCAGTGACATGCACCAAAGGATTGTGGGATTGCTGGCCAAGTGTCTTGGCATGAGCCCATGTGGTAGGCTGCTGCCACGGCGATGAAGCGGTGTGATGTTCACTCCAGCATGCCACCACCTCCCCCACTCATGATCACTGTGCCGGTACACGACAACACCTTGGCCGGCTTTCCTGGCTGGCGTCCTGAGCTTGGGATACCAAAACAGCTCGACTTGGCTCGACTCCTCTTCCTCCTGCAGCCCTTCACTTGCTGCACCACCGTACCCTCCTTCGGTCTTGTTTTTTTACCTTCCTTTCTCACTCAGCCAGATGAGCGAGCACCAAAATAGCGAGCGGTGTATATTTATATGTCTGAAACATCACAGAGATGTCACAACACTGGTGATGAAGCATTAGATATCTCATGATGCCTTTAATGCTGCCTTGAGCCTTACCAGCAGCACTGTGGACAGCAGTCTGTTCCTTCACACCTCTGCAGCGCTAATACAAGGTGTGATAATTTCTTAGTGCAAGTTTGTCCCATCGGTCAACTTACCTGTTAACTGATGAGCGCAAATTCGTCTATATTTGTCCTGCTAGACTGTGATATATGATTCTGAGGGAAATAGGGAGTCTTTGCAAAACATCTTAACATTTCTTGCCCAATTTAACAAAAGGTTCAGCATCGAGAGACCTGTTACTAAAGACAGCCGGCATCCTGTCACAGTATGTGAGCTAGCACCGTCCGAAAACGGTGATGACACATACCCGATTCTGTCCTACACAGAAGTCACACGTATGCCCACCCTAGCTGGAGAAACACTCAGAAAGTCGAAGAAGATTTTGGTTCACAAGTTGCCGAGTTGTTGATGTCTCATGGAAGTAAATATGTAGATATTTTTTACAAATCTTTTCTTGCTTGCATTTAATCAGTGGTGGTAACTATCATGACTGTTAGTTGCCTTTCAAGTGGAGATAGATTAGCTATGAAAGTTTTATTAGCTGTAATCATGATAACAAGTAAGGTAAAGTAATTGTATGCCTACATGTACTATAAAACATAGGGCATAGATTTTTTTTAAAATCTTTGACTTTTTTATCTGAGCTAAGAAGTTACAACCAAATTTAACTAACTCTAGTGATGTGCGATACCACTGATTTCCTTTCCGATCCGATACCAAGTAATATTCAGGGTGGTATCGACGATACTGATCCGATACCAATACTTTGTACAAAAACTTATTTGATTTATTTTATCTCAAATTATAGCATCATAATGATTACAGGATATCAGACTACTTGTTCTTATCACTTAATAATGCAGAATTCATCATATAGAAATAAAAAAACTGAAGTTATGCACTATTTGAACACGCTGCCTGCCTGCAGCACTAAAGGACTCCGCGAGAGACGTCATATTCTGTGATATGATTTACTCTGAGGTGTTTGACGAGGTTAGTGGTGTTGCCACAACACCTCACTTTCTTGCCACATGTATCACAAACCACGTCTCAGCTGTTTGTGGAGGTAAAATACGTCCACACATGACTCCATTTACGCTCAGCCATTGTTGTGAGTGCGCACGCCAAGGGGCTGCGACACATTTATACAGCCATATTTCGCATATGAATATGAAAGGCGGAAGAGGAAGTAGTTCCTTCCAATGTAGACAAGTTCCTGTTAATGATAAACTACAAATTTACCCTAAATTACTAAAATATCGATATTTTAATATGAGAATCGATTCTAGAACATAAATGACTGGTATCAGCGGAATCGATATTTCAGTATCGATCCGCACATCACTAGCTAACTCTCATTTTTTACATGACTTTTAGCTACTGCAGTAGAAAGCAGTTATAGGCATTTACTTTTAAATGTTTTTACTGTTGCTGGCTTTCTTTCAGAATGGGTTGGTTAAGTAATTTGACAAACTAACCAACTAGCAGTTAAATATTTTACCAGCTACAGTCATGACTGTAAATACATCTTTACTATTTTCATAGGAGTTCAGAGGGTAAGTGGTAGCCAGACTTATCAAATGCACCTGATTAATTGATCATCAGCGAGGTGCTGCAAAAGCAGAGGTTTTGTCAGTTTGCTGGTCTGGAGTGTTCAGGTTTGTGTTAATACAATACTGCAATCCTGAACGTCTGAGCAAATTCAACCCAGGGTCAGACTTAATTTAAAAGACTGAGGAGCTCCATGTCAGACTCTACAGGCCTCATTTAGTATGTTAAATGTTCAAGTCCATGACACTAAAATTAGAAAGGGACTGGAGTATGAACGGTTTGGAAGGGTTGCAAGGAAAACATCTCTTCTATTTAAAAAGAGCACGGCAGCAAGAAGTCCACTGGTTAGCAAAATTGCATCTAAACAAACTACAACACTTCTGTAACAATGTGCAGAGAGATGAGACCAAAGTTGAGATGTTTGATCATCATGCACAAAATCAAACTCAGCATATCAGCACAAACACCTCACACCAGCTGTCAGCACGGTGGTGGAGGGGTGCTGATTTGAGCTTTTTTTGCAGATGCAGGACCTGGACACCTTGCAGTCATTGAGTCAACCATGAACTCCTCTGTATACAAAAATATTCTACAGTCAAATGTGAGGACATCTGTCCAGTCGCTAAAGATTGGCTGAAACTGATTCATGAAGAAGAATAATGATTCCAAGCACAGCGGCAAATCTACAACAGAATGACTGAAAAAGAAAAAAATCAAGATGTTGCAATGGTCCAATCAACGTCCAGACCTCAACCTGACTGAAATGCTTGGTGGGACCTTAAGAAAGTTGTGCATAAATAAATGCCTGCAAACCGCAATGAACTGACTAAACAAAGAGTGGGACAATATTCCCCCGCAACAATTTGAGAGACTGATAAAGTCATATAGAAAAGGGACACTACAAAGTGTTGTCGTTAAAGGGAGTTCTACAAGCTAATGAATGATGGGGTAAGCTTAGTTTTGCACAGGATTGTATAACTGAGCTAATGTCAGCTATTTATCGATTAGCTGGGCTGCCTCAGTGGCTAGTTTGTAGCTGTTAAAGTACTTAAACTACAAGCGAAATTATAACCACCCGGGAGTTTTGATGATAAACGTATTCATAGTAAGCATTGCTTTGTCATGTTAGATAGGCAGCTGTTTGTCCAGGATAGCAGGCGAGCTAACATTACAACAAAGGACAGCTTGGGGCCAGTTTGGAGCCCAGTAAATAAATTATGGCTGCTTTAAAAAATCACTGCTTTCAAAAATGCAGTCTAGCAACAGCACAGTCACTCAGACCCATTCATTCAAACACTTTACCTTTGCACAGTACACAACCCGCCCAGCTGCTCCAAATGTGTCCAGTCATTTTTTCAGATGCAATACTACCCCCCACCACCCCCTCTTCTTTTTTAATAGTACAAATTACCAACAAAGAAAAATGGTTTCCATGTGAGTAAAAACACATGGATTCCCTTCTGAAATATTTTGTCTTCTGCAGAGAGGCTGTTTTAGTGAAAGACACTATTCAGCATGTGTGGGCCATACGCTTGTTCTCTCTGTGTTTGGGACATCCTCTTGGCACAGCTACAGTCAGAAGTTTGCACAGCACCTGTGCGTCCTGCCCACTCTGGCCCGTGTTTCTGTTTGATGGTGTGTCTGTGTCCATCTAAATTAAAAATCTGTGGCACCTGGTCATCTTTAAATGCACACAGCTGTTGTGTGAGAAATGTAAAAGGGGAGGAAAAAAAAAGTTTGTGCATTTGTATGCAGATGTGAACCTACACTGACATCTGCAGGATTGAGGCCCCCGAGGGCGACAAGGTGGCCCAGTTATCTTAACTTAAATCTGATTTTCAACACAACCGGTCTTGTATTGTGCATCCTTGGTTCAGAACTGACTGGCAGGTAAATAATACAGAACACACCTGTTATGTATTTGCTCACGCGGCAGATGTAAGGTCATATTCTCTCCATTAACTCCATGTGGCTCACTCTACCAGTACACAGGGTTTGATTTAGCTTCCCGTGAACTTAAACTGAGGGACTGTACATGGTTGAGTAGAAATCCACTTTAAAGACAGTCTTTGTGGGTCAGGTTAACTGTGAAAAACTTTATAAAATTGTCTTGTCCAAGGTAGTGCAGCTACGCAGATCATGTGTGGTGTTTGAGACATGGGTGAAGAGAGGGAGGTGTTTCAGGATGGGAGTGATGTCTCACTCAGTTGTTTATATGCTAAATTTAAAGTGGGCTTATTAAGCTTTTTCTAGTTTTCTGTCATGTGTGCACTCACCATGCACTTTAGTATACCTTGCTAGTACCAAGTTAAACTTCTTAATATTTAATTATAAAAATCTTAGTTTCTCCCTGGTCCTTGTGAGGTTTCATGAGTCTCCACAGGAACAGAAATGACGCTCAAACAAAGTGGAGCTGAGAGCACAGCTCCTGTGCTGTTCTCTGAGCTCTCCATTCATCTGCTATTCACAATATACCAGCTGTACACTGAACAATCACAGCGTGTTTAAAGGGCATGTCTAGCCCCAGTGGCCTAATGGATAGGGCACTGGCCTCCTAAGCCAGGGATTGTGGGTTCAAATCCCACCTGGGGTGATTTTTCAGCAGAGTGTCGCAGCATAACTGGCCCATAACCCACAAGTTTATGGATCGAAGCCATCCTCTGCTAGACCTTTTAGACAGTTGGCTTTAGAGGCTGTATAATGTGTGAGGGTATCTCTGTAGGACTAACTGGGGCAGAGAAGCCCCACCCACTTGCTTTTCAAAACTATTTGTGAGGGGCATCCAATCAGAATAAAGTTCACTTAAGGGGAGAAAAGCTAAACTGGCTTTTTGCAAACAGAAGAAACCATAAGGGGGAACACTGAGGCCCAGTATAAGATAAGGTATTCCACCATAATCGCACTAGTTTTTATCGAGTGGAAGTTACTGCAGGCATCTTTTAGCTAAACACCAGAAAAGCTCAACTGTGTCAGCAAATAATTTATTCAACTTCTTTTGTTGCCAAAACCTTGTCTCACCTCGAGAGACAAGAATGTCTAATTCTATGTCAAATACTTCACGTGAGTTTTACAAGTCCTTGTTCACCTGTAAATTGAGAAGTGTGAGCCTAAACGAGCCGACTGCAAGAATGCAACAAAGTAAACTTTCTCTGCCGAGACTGAAGTCTGCAGGTGTGATTGCACCTTCGCTCGACTTTAATCCCATTTCCTAAAATCTGCGCTTCCTGATGAAAATCCACTGCGTGCCTACAATTCACACAGCTTTTGTCACATTAGTCAACAAGGCCCTGTGACTACAGGCTGTTTACAAAGTGAAGCCTCTCTCCTCTCTGTCACGTCGCGCTGCGACTGGAGGGGGAGCCGCGCAATCAAAGCTCGCCGAACACACGTCATCCTTTGAGGGGGTCTTTGAAATCTGGCCCTCATCCGCACACGGTGAGCGCATCACGCCGCATTAGACAGTTTGTGGAATAAATATTTGACGGCCGGCAATATCACAAGATGCAGAGGAACCTCCTAGCACGCAGCTGTTCGCCCCCCCCACTCCCAATCACCGTCTCCCCTCCCATCCTTTATCCTCTGCCCTGCCTGCCTCCTGCAGACAGAGAGCTGGTTTAAAGCTCAATTGTGCATTTTGCAGATAAAGTAGCAAAACTACTAGAGGCGGTGTTGTGAGCGCTCGTTGCCAGGGCAACACTGGTAGGGAGACCTGGTTCTCCATTACTACTTAATTTAGGCGCTCTAATTGCATTCCACACAATCTGTGGCCACAGCGTTACGCAGAGGAAAGGAAGGAAAAGTTAGGGCGGGGGAATGGTTGGGGGTCGTTCCTTGGTAAACCCCCGCCTGGGAGCACATGCACAGCGAAGACGGGGCAAAATGGCTTTGAAATTTGCTTTTTATTGCTTTTTTGTGGTGGTAGAATGTTTAGCTTAAACATGAACCGCACCACTAAATTTAAATGTTACTCTTCTTTTACTCTCAAGAGTGTCTTTAATTCCCAGTCGCTGAAAATTGGTGAATATCATCAGAAGTTAAACGTATTGTCTAATGTGTGATAGAAGGAGGAGCTTCTGAGGGAGAGGCTGTGTAATAATGAGAAGTCTGGGGTCTGAATCTTAAACAATCAATAATATAGCAGGTGTAAGATAAAATGAATAAGCAGAAACTCCCCACCGTCACCAAGCGCTGCTCATATAAGTATAATATAAACGGAGTAACCACTGGTTGCTTGGGGAAAATGTGTGGTCTCCAACCGGTTGGTGAGTGGTTGCTGGCAGCTATGAAATTGATTGCTAAATGTCCCATTCATGTATGCCCAGAGACTAGTCAGAACCACCTGACCACCTCTGGTCGGTAGAGAAGAATGACTATTCCTCTTATTGAGGGACGTTTAAGGAGGTATATGTTCCAGCGGATCGATCCAAATATTGATAGTATCGATACCAATGCTGGTATTTATTTTGGATAGATACTGCTACTTTGTTTGTATCCTCTAAGTTTAGCATGTAGCCCAATGAATTGTGTTAAATCATTTTCTGCATATGAAAAAATATACCTCAAACATGCACTATGTCTGAACCTTTTTGCATTGACTGTCACATCTGTTTATTTATATCCTGTAGCACATTTAAACAACAGAAGATGACCCAAAGTGCTTTAGTGACAGACACATTTATGTTCCAGCTCTCCAAAAAAAGCCAGTTTCAGAATACTTTTGGTTGTTTTGACTACAGTGGGGCAAAAAAGTATTTAGTCAGCCACCGATTGTGCAAGTTCCCCTGCTTAAAATGATGACAGAGGTCAGTAATTTGCACCAGAGGTACACTTCAACTGTGAGAGACAGAATGTGAAAAAAAAAATCCATGAATTCACATGGTAGGATTTGTAAAGAATTTATTCGTAAATCAGGGTGGAAAATAAGTATTTGGTCACCTCAAACAAGGAAAATCTCTGGCTCTCACAGACCTGTAACGTCTTCTGTAAGAAGCTTTTCTGTCCCCCACTCGTTACCTGTATGAATGGCACCTGTTTGAACTCATCATCTGTATAAAAGACACCTGTCCACAGCCTCAAACAGTCAGACTCCAAACTCCGCCATGGCCAAGACCAAAGAGCTTTCGAAGGACACCAGGAAAAGTATTGTAGACCTGCACCAGACTGGGAAGAGTGAATCTACAATAGGCAAGCAGCTTGGTGTGAAAAAATCAACTGTGGGAGCAATCATCAGAAAATGGAAGACATACAAGACCACTTATAATCTCCCACGATCTGGGGCTCCACGCAAGATCTCATCCCGTGGGGTCAAAATGATCATGAGAACGGTGAGCAAAGATCCCAGAACCACACGGGGGGACCTGGTGAATGACCTGCAGAGAGCTGGGACCAAAGTAACAAAGGTCACCATCAGTAACACACTACAACGGCAGGGAATCAAATCCCGCAGTGCCAGACGTGTTCCGCTGCTGAAGCCAGTGCATGTCCATGCCCGTCTGAAGTTTGCCAGAGAGCACATGGATGATACAGCAGAGGATTGGGAGAATGTCATGTGGTCAGATGAAACCAAAGTAGAACTTTTTGGTATAAACTCAACTCGTCGTGTTTGGAGGAAGAAGAATACTGAGTTGCATCCCAAGAACACCATACCTACTGTGAAGCATGGGGGTGGAAACATCATGCTATGGGGCTGTTTTTCTGCCAAGGGGACAGGACGACTGATCCGTGTTAAGGACAGAATGAATGGGGCCATGTATCGTGAGATTTGAGCCAAAACCTCCTTCCATCAGTGAGAACTTTGAAGATGAAACGAGGCTGGGTCTTCCAACATGACAATGATCCAAAACACACCGCCCGGGCAACAAAGGAGTGGCTCTGTAAGAAGCATTTGAAAGTCCTGGAGTGGCCTAGCCAGTCTCCAGACCTCAACCCCATAGAAAATCTGTGGCGGGAGTTGAAAGTCCGTGTTGCTCGGCGACAGCCCCAAAACATCACTGCTCTCGAGAAGATCTGCATGGAGGAATGGGCCAAAATACCAGCTACTGTGTGTGCAAACCTGGTAAAGACCTATAGTAAACGTTTGACCTCTGTTATTGCCAACAAAGGTTATGTTACAAAGTATTGAGTTGTATTTTTGTTATTGACCAAATACTTATTTTCCACCCTGATTTACGAATAAATTCTTTACAAATCCTACCATGTGGATTCATGGATTTTTTTTTCACATTCTGTCTCTCACAGTTGAAGTGTACCTCTGGTGCAAATTACTGACCTCTGTCATCATTTTAGGTGGGGGAACTTGCACAATCGGTGGCTGACTAAATAATTTTTTGCCCCACTGTAAGTCACTGCTCTCCCCTACAGAAGCTCGCTTTATAGTATAAAAGTATCAGTACTGATATTGGCAATACTGGCCCTGTATTTACTTTTACCGTATTGCGCGGCACTCATAACAAGTTATTTTGGTGCTTTTCCAGACTCTCTACCTTTGCTTTTTGTTAGTGCCCGTTCTGTTGAGGTGCAGAACTTTCAGCTATGAAAACATTGTTACACCACCTGGCTAGCTAGTATTATCCAGATTGCCATTTGACAGTATAATATTGTAAATGTACGATAGTGGCTTGAAGTATACCTGTTATTTGTAGATTATAATTTGTTATGTCATATAATTAGAGCTATCCCATTCCATTGAATTTGAGGACGACTGGTGGGTCACTAAGTTGCTTTAGACTTTTAAAGACTGTGTGTCTATGTGTGTGTGTGAAAAAGAGATAGAGGGAGGGAGTGAAAGTGGAGTAAAATTGTTCTAATTGTTCAAGCTTCTGGCCTCAGAGCTCTTATTCCCTTTCAAAAGCAGTGCGCACACACAAACACACACACACGCATGCAGCCCTGCAAGCTTCACCGTCCCTTTGAACCTCCACAGGCCGTGGCCCTGAGAGAAAGCTGGCCCACGATGCTTTTCTTCAGCTGGGGGTTTGAAATGATTGGTAACTGTTGAGCCAGTGTTTTCAGGTCCCTGACCCCCAGCACTGAAGTGCTACAGACACTAGATCCAACATAGCCCCAATTATCCTGCACTCTCTCCAGCCACTTCAGTGACCTGGCGAACACCCCGCCTCAACTACACGGCAAAAAAAGAGAAAAAAAAAAAGCTGACAGTCTTTGTGCTGTGAAGGTACTGCTTTAAAAAAATGAAGAAAACGTGTTTAACTTTGAATGCAACAAAGCAGAATTTGGACACATATAAGCCATACATTTGTAACGCTATTGTGAATGCAGCACAGGTGAATCAGCCTATTGCATCATCAAAGCCTCTGTGAGCTGCTTCGAAAGCTGCTTTTAACTCGCCCGAAGCACAAACTATCACAAGCAATCGCAAAACCTGAAAGAAACGCAAGGACTCAACATTTTCCACATCCAGTACTCACATTACAAAACACAGAGACGCACAAGGAAGGAAAATAATGTCAGACAAGGTGTTCTGATCACAAGGCATTTCCATTTTTCAGGGATTTACAATCGATATGGATGCCATCCAGCCTCTGGTCTCCTGTGCATTAGAAACTGTTTATTTCCCATCCAGGACGGTCATTGTAGAACAGCTTTAAGATAAAAAAAAAAAAAAAGAGTTACAGATTCAGCTCTCAAGGTTTCTTGCCTCTATCTGTGTATCCAAGCCTGGCAAATCCTGGTTTAGCAGGAATTATACGGAGAATCTTCTGGAACACACGGCACAGAGTTAGGCCAAGTTTCATACAATGTAATACAAAGAAGAAATCAAGTAAATTTCAAAGGTTTCCACTAAAATAATCCCTAAACATTGTTTTGATTGTATTTTGAATCCTTGAGAATGGAGCTGCCAGGCAGGAGGAAAAGAGGAAGACCACAGAGAAGATTCATGGATATAGTGAGAGAGGATATGCAAAGAGTTGGTATGAAAAAGAGGAGGATGGAAGGGATAAGGTGGCAAGTGATCTGCTTCGACCACCCCTAAAGGGAGCAGCTGAAAGAAAAAAGATCCTCTAGATGAAAGACTTGAAATGTGAAATTAATGAAAAAAAGATCTAAAGGTGAAAAAGTTTAAATTACTCACTGAGTTTAAGTTACATTTGTCTCTAAAGCGTCATCGTTATGACACTGCTGTTCTTAAAATGGCATCATTGCCAAATTAAGGTATCTTTTTGTGCATGCTTACCCAGCAGTTAGATAACATCAGGCTGGTCAGTGTACTACTTTTGAGAGATGGGATCCACCACCAGCACCACCCCGTAATCTCCTGTTTTCATTACACATATCATTTGGGCCGATATTTAAAAAATGTATATTGCGTACCACTTTTATGCAGATGATACCCAAATTTACCTTCCTCTTATACCTGGCTACAACTCATGTGAAAATTTTTTAACCTGCTCTCAAAACATTTTCTCAAACTCATTATCCACTATCCGTTCAGATCTTGTGCCCCTGGCATTATTTCATAGACCTCAGGTTAAACTCAACTTTCTTCAGTTAGGACTTTTAACTAAAGTTAGTTAATTTCTCAAGTTAATTTCTTTCTTTAAAGACCAAAAGAAAGCCATTCATGCTTTCATTACATCTAGTTTGGATTTATGCATGAAAGCATGATCATATTTCACTCATTCTTAACTTTTTGCACTGGCTTCCTGTGAAGTACACGACCAATTTCAAAATTCTGTTGCTCACAGGGACCAATTTCAATTTGCAACTCCCAGCAAACACTTGCCAACAGTTTTCATGAATACACACTTCCTTTGGCAACCAGTGGTTACCAGCAGGTTGCAGACTGGTCTCTAGGCCTGCATGAATGGGGTCCACATCCAATAGTTGGAGAACCAGGTGGTCAGAGTCGCCCAAAGTCAGCTTCAGTTCACCCACCAGCACCTAAAAGAATGGATATATAAGATAAGATAACCTTTATTAGTCCCACTTATGGATGGATGTAAGGAAGGCCCAGGCCAAAAACTAGCTATCCACTGCTGCAAGCACAATAACATAACTTCCCAAGCACCTGCAAATGCAACACAAAACTAGTTGCAACAGACCATCATACACGGAGTGTGTGCCAACCCAAACCAAAGACCCAAAACTTGAGTTTCATCAGGTAATGAAAGAAGAGGCCAGTAGGCTTTAACTAGTCTGAGTCACAGAGGAAACGCCACTTGTTTGTATAGCAGAATCACTCTAACCACATTTATCTGTCAAGTGCTCTTTGCTTTCAGCTTAAATAGTTTTTGTGCCGATGTGAAGTGTTCTGGAAGGATTAACCTTACACTGTTATCGGGCAATTCAGTGTAAGTATATCTCAGATGATGCTTTGGCATTGCAAAAGCAATTTTACAAGCAGTGCAACAAATTAAAAAAACTGCTTTCTACAGGGACAAAAGAAGAAAAGTAATACAAAGCAGTAATGTGAAATTATTTTTTTCGGTTTCAGAACTGCTTTGTATTTAACATCTAGTCAGTCATATTTGATACATCAGTTTTTGTGAGTTTTTGAGACTTCTACATCTTTTTTCTCCCCCCTCAAAAGCATAAATAAACCTATAGAAATTGGACAGTGCATTTTTAATCAATAAACTACAAAAATGGCTGCTGTAGCAAACATAATACAAAATAAAACTTATATATGCAAATAAATACATATTTTTTAATTTTTTGGGGGGGTCAATAGAAGGTCAGTTTTCAAAAAATATGAATTTTCTGCCAATTTCATGGTTTGCAGTTCTGTCTTTTAAGGGTTAAGAGAAGACTGATGCTGTGAAACAAAGTTTGCAATGCGTGCACAGGTTAGTTTTTCAGTTTGACAGCACAATGTGTGCACTTCAGTATCTGTAGGTTCATGTGTGCTCAAATGTGTGAGAAACCGTCTCCTCTTAAAGGATCTGTCACCTTCCAAAGGTCGCCGGCTGAACTGGCTGTGAGCGAGCGTGATTGTATATGATGGGATCTCTGTGTTTGATACGGAGTTTCAGTGGCTGTATGGAGGAGGAGGCTGGAGGTTGTGACCCCTGTGACTCTCTCCGACCTGTCCTTTGTCTCTTCTCACCCCGGTTCCCTCACCATCCACCCCCATGTGCCCTCAGCCCCACCAACAATGGGACCTCCTGGGTGAGAAGGAGGAGGTGGGGTGCAACTCTTTTATGACTTCTTTGCCATTTTTCTCTTCCTCCACCCCATTCGATTTTCAGTCCCTGTCTCATCCTCTGGAGTCGGGGGCCACCATTTATATCGTTGCCTGGGAATTAAGGTCCCGTGGCCCCTTTTGTTGCGAGGTGGGCTGTGGCAGCGGTGGCTGGGGCAGGGGGCGAGCGGCAGAGGAGGGCTGCCCTTTGTTCCAGCCAGCAGAGTGGGCTTCAGTTCCCACAGAACTTGGGGGCTGAGGGGAGGCCCCAGCCCCCGCTGCATGACAGCGATGAGGTAATGTTTACAGAGCTGCGTGCCCTCACACATGCAGCGTCCATGCATTTATGAGGCCTGCAGTCAACAGACATAGACAAACACGGCCACGTTCAACCAGAACTACATAAACCTCTGTGTGTCTGTGGTGCCATAGTCTTTGTCCTATCGTAATGAGATTTGACCTGGATGATAATGTCAATGGTTCCTTGTTTTGTAATAGTGACAATAGTGTAATAGTGTGCCCATTTACTTGACTTTATTCACCGTTTCGGGGTCAAAATGCTCCTTCAATTCCCCAAAGCAAAAACAAGCAAATTACAGTGCAAAGCTGATTTTCTTTGTATTTCACTGAGTACCTTGTTTCCAGCGTGCGAGGAAACACACTGATTAAGTCTTGGTAATCTTTTTCTGAGTTTTGGTAAACTGGATAAGTTGTCATGCTGCTCCCTCCTTGTACTTTTACACAAGTTTCACTGGTTTACACCTGTTCTCTGACAGCTGCCAAAAGGTATTTAGAGAAAATAGAAATCTAAACTGAAAGCTGAAGAAAAAAACTAGATGAAGGAAAAAAAAATCTTCACAGAGTACTGTAAGTAAAAAAAAAAAAACATGCTCATCAAGTATTAGAAGAGTAGGACATGAATATAAATAAAGTTCAATTTCAAGCCTCCTATTTATCCAAAGCTTCTTAACAAAAGACAAAAAACCCCAAAACGAGTTTGCTGAGGAGGTCAAAGATTTAGGCCTAAACACAAATACTCTACATATGATAAAACATGTTTTTATACAGTACCATTGCTTTCCATTTACATTTAAGTGCAAGGCAATTTTTTGGGAAGGTATTCAAGGCCACCATTGTGACCTTCAAAATAATTGCTGTGGTTTAAGAAACAACGTACTTTGAATTAGGCAGAATATGAATATGAATAAGGAAACTGAGCCTCGTGCAAGAAATGGTGAGCACATAGAGTTCCTCTGCTTTTTGTTCTGACCTTTTTTGTATGCGCTGGATTCTGGCATTGACTAAAATCCTTGCAGTTCTCTTAACTGATCTCAGTTGTCGTCTTGGATACTTTGGAAGTTATTAGAGAGTTTGGTGGTCCAGTACTCAGGAAGAGAATGTGTGCTTTTTTTCCAAAGACGTGCATGAGCCAGGTGAGTGGCTGCTGAGATGTTTCAAGTATCTGAGATCACTTAAAAACAAAGACATCATACCTCAGTTTGCGATTAACTTTCCGCTTCTCTGCATCCTCGTCCTAACACACCTTTAAAAGAATCACTCTGTCAACAAAAATATATGTCCAGGGCTCTGAAAGTGAAACATTAAACAAGGAGCTTAGTAGAAGGAGTTGAACATGATTCATTGAAGTATACATGATTCAACTATACTATCTGGTGGTTAGACTGATGGCCCATCACAGCAGAACAGAATCCAAGGTGTGGGAAGATATGGGCAGGGTTTCCTCCTCCAGAGTCTAGACACTGGTGGTGGTGAAGATAAGATGGAGGCTTGGATGGAAGTCTGTGGACTTGGTGAGGCGGAGATGGGTTGCATGAAGGGGCCTGCAAGGGAGAAGGAGAGATGAGCACTGCGATTTAAAGTACGCAGAGCTGAGGATGATTGGCTTGAAGAGAGCGGGCAGAAAGATGATTGGACTAGAGTTTTACAGTGTGGGAAAGTGGAACTGATGTAAAGAATAAAATTGTAGCTAAACACCAAAGGAAAGCAGACAGATGAGTGAACATAGAACTTATTATTGAATTGAACTATGACTATAACAAGCAGCTGTATGAGCAAGGAAAATCAACTTTATCAGGTGATAAAGTCATTAAAATAATTATATCTGTTGATTTGCCAATCAAGCTCCTCTTTTTGGTGGCATCTCTCCATTTGTTGGTCACGCCTCAGAAAATTTCAACACATTATTTAGTGTTATATAAAGGGGGCGTTATCTCAACAATCGACCACACACCTTCAGTTTACGAGCAAATAGGATTTATAATAATAGCGTCTGGAGTTGCACGAGGCCCATTGTGTCCCATATTACTATAGACTCTTTCCAGTGTTCTTGATGTATGTGCTGTTTGCTGATTACTTATAGCATTAACAGAAAACAGTCTGACCAGCCTTCAGCTGCAGTTAAGTCGAAAGAAGACACACACACACACACACACACACACACACACACACACACACACACACACACACACACACACACACACACACCCTTCCCTCCCCCTTCCTCCCCAAATATTTAGAAGCTGTTGAGCTGTTGATGCCCGCAGCTCTGACAAGTTAGAGTTCATTTAGAGTTGCAAACATAACTACTGTATTAGAGTGCATGAGAGGAAAACACACACAGAAAAAAACACACACGCGCACACATCAGCAAATCTGGCTCAAGTCGTCTATTAACTGTTACTGTAAATCCAGATTTTTTGCTTCTTATTTTGGGAGAAACTCGCCCGTATTTGCTGTGTCGTCGCAACTTTTTTTTCCTTGTCAGTTAAAACAAATCAGCCAAAATCTACAGGAACAACTGTGAGATTTAAATTCACCTCAGCGGTGTACTGAGCCTCAATATTTCTTGAGTTTTGGTCCTTGTGTATTTCTTTTCCCACTTCTTCTTCTGCTTGCATCACCTTTTCTTTCTCTGGATAGACCTAAATACCCTGCATTTTCTATCTCTCTTCCCCCTTCACCTCTGGACTTACAAGTGTAGCGATTTTTCTGGCTGTCACAAGGTGAAATTGTAAAAGATCAATTTACACAAGCTGAACTGCAAGAAGAGTTATTGACACAGCTTGACCCATCGGCGCACTTCTTTCTCTCCCCTTCATCCATGCATTCTCTTCATCTCGCTCTCCTGTGGATCCCCCTCCTCTCCTGCTGCTTTCCTTTTCTTTTTGTCTGGTCTTTTACTCATCGCACCCTCATTTAGAGTGATATAGTGAATACCTGCAGCCTCTGGGCTCACGCATTGCAATTACTGAAGGCAAACAGCTTGCAAAGACAGATTAACAAATTAAACTAGTTCTAGTTTCGAGCTGTGCATGTGAATCTCACGTATAAGAAAGCTTAAGGTTTTGATCCCAATGATGAGTTTCGATTAGTAGAGTGAATTTAAGCAGAAATCAGGATGAAAAAAGCTTTACATTCATGAATATATCGTCAAAATACATTTTTTTAAAATCATTGAACAGCCACTGTAATTTGGCAGATGATGTAATTATAGACCAAAGTTAGAGGTTTGTATCTTAAATGATATTAACTGCATTTTTAAATATAACTCTACAGACAGTTTTCTAATAAAGTTATGTGACACAAAACATCAGTAAATAGCAAAGTATTAAATAAAGAACCATTTTATTCATTTTATATTATAGTAACACTGGTTGATCCACTTTACCTTATATTGCATTATATATATATATATACTGTATATTTTGTGCAGGGTGGGCGCTCTGCAGTGCAGCTTCAACAGCAGCTAACTTTCAGTAGTAGTAGTTCAGTATCTCGTCACAGGATGCTTTGACATGCAGACTAAAGGGGCTAGGAATCAAACCACTGACCTTCCGATTAGTAGACAACCCGCTTTACCTCATGCTATGTAACAATACACAGATAAGAACCACATCTCAAGTGTTTGGTCAGTAACGCCACATAGCGTGGAGTTACATTCATTCCCACACACACATACAACACATGAAGTGCTTCGACAGGAGCATCAAGTCAGGCACTATATGAATAAGATAATAAATAAGAATATTGCACCTGATGTCTCCACGTTATTGCACACAGATATGACATGAGAGAAGGTACCGCAACATAAAATACATATGTGATATTGCGCATACTGTTATGAGGTTGTTAGACATGAGTATTGACCTTAACCTGACTGAAATGCCCTTAATGGGACCTTTAAGAGAGCTGTGCATAAATGAATATGTGCAAACTTGTATGAATTGATGCAATGTTGTGAAGACAAGTGGGCCGAAATTCCTCTGCAGTCGTGTAATAGACTGATAAAGTCACAGAAAATGATTACTTCGAGTTATTGCTGATAAAGGTGGTTGTACCAACTACTGAATCATTGGTTAGTTTTTCACACATTTGTTATCTACGTGTCATGTAATGTTCTGAGGTTGTATTTACCGCATCATAAGACCTGGTAAGGACTAGAAATGATTTTTTTAATATGCCCTGATATGTAAAACCTTATAATTAACAGAGGGTGTACTCTATTTTCAAAACGCGAGGACTTACCCTGTTGAAATTCACCAAATCTGACCAAATCTGACCAAATGTGAGATCTAATCTTTCTAATCTTTCCATCTGCTTTTCATATACAGTGTTGAGAGTTGAACAAATCTTGGCCATTTGTGTATAAAACAACAACATTACATTATTTTATCCTACTAAACACTTGAATTTGGTCATGACAATGCTTTGACATCGCAGTGACCGTGTACTTTAAAAACCACAAAAACTGCTGTTTGGTGTCATTGCTAGTCAGTATCTAGACCCCAAAGCCTCTTTTCCTCTAGTACCTAAGTGGCAAGTTGATCCGAGTAGATACTAAAGGAAAAGGGGCTTCAGTCACCAATTTGGACCCAGATGGACCATTTCTTTTTTACTCTGCACAACATTTCTTTATAGTAAAGTTATTCTCCTCCTGAAGAAGGATGTATGTAATCGGTTCTGTTTGTCTGTCTTTCTGTCTTTTTGTCGGGTTGTTAGCAGTTCAACGTCCACACTTTTCAAGATATCATCATCAAATTTTATGTGACGGTAGATGCCAATAAAAACTTGAGCTGATTTAGGAAAATCAGTAAAAACTTTATATTACCCACAGTCTTTTTAGGCTCGTCTTTAAACTTCACAACAATAAACTAGACCTTGGGGGACACGAGTATCTAGTTTGGCTAAGAATTTGACCTTGACCTTCTATGTAAGCACCGAAGCTCAATGTTGACCTTGAAAAAGAATATCAAGAAACCGTATCCAGTAATATATGAAATAAAAGAGCCGTACAACATGCTTTTTATTGTGTCAATTCGATTCTCTCTGAGGTCACAATGATGCCATAACACGCTAATGTCATCATATTGTAATAAACATGTCATAACACATCATAATACAAGTTATAGTGCTGGCTCTTGTTATAACGTGTGCGCCTTTTTCCTTTGTCTTTGGATTTGACAAATACAGTTCTTATTTTTATGGGCAGTAAGAGTTGAGGGTTTCTTCACAAACAGTATATAACATGTACCTAAGTCTATACAATACATGTATAAACTACAACCAAGGCTAAAAGACAGAATGTAAGCTCTAGAAAACTTTACTTACTAATCATAACAAGTTTCACGTATAAACTAAGCAGCCTCCTAAATTTTGTGATGAACAGCTGTTTAGTGTCCTTAGGGTAGAGAAGAAAGGAAAAGGAAGAGTTTCCATTTTATTACGTAGCTTCATGCTCATAGAAAACTTTGCCTTCCTCCTTTCAAAAAGATCAGAATCAGAATCATAGAGCTCTCGTGTGAAGGTCACCACTGAGCCTATTTGCGCTTACAAAAAGTCACTGTGCTCTGTTTTGTGGCTACTGTCCTACAAGTGGGGATTTCCTTCAGCCCCCTTATGTGGTAGATGCTCGATAGCGGCTTCAACAATGGCTGCTATTGTTGAGTCTAATCCATAACACTGATATGATGCTAATGAAGGGATGTGTAATCATTATCCGTGGCCTGGCCCATGTTTTTGCACTCTGAGAGGATTTATGTGCGAATCCAGTGATCAGGGTTAATCTTGTTTCAGTTTCAGGTCAACTTAGACACAGCGCTGCTTTTTTTTTGGCTGTAGTGTTTTGGTGTGTGCGGTTTGAGCTTTGCCTCTCTCACTGCGCGTGAGGGCAAATGTGGATGGGTTTTTTTTGCACATTTGGGCGAGCTTTAACGCAGTTTGAAGTGCAGATTTGATTCTGTCAGGTCACAATCTCGGATCCTCTTCCCTCCTCAAATACAACATTTGCAAATAAAAACAGAAAACCGTAAATGTATGCATGAATTTTAGATTGTGAGCCAACTGTTTGACAGCCGAGAAGAGTCGAGATGTTCACTTATTTGATCCCCAACCGACTAAATTTGGCACCTCAGAATAGGAAGATGGTTGAACGTCTCCTTGAACCCATTTATGTGAGGAAACAACAAAGTAGCCCATCAGCTGTCATATGCTGGAGATCAGGACAGAAAGGACAGCTATTTTCACTCTCACACAATTTTAACAACTTTGCACTATTTCGCTGTAAGGTAAGAGTACATACTGAACATATCAGTCTTTTATGAAGCATTACATCTACATTAGTATGCAGTCATTAACACTGACTTGATCAATAAGTTCATATGCAACATGTTTAATGGCAGCATATTCATAATTTATACATTATGGATTGAAATGTTAAATAAAGTATTACATGGAGTAAAAACTAGTTATTAATGATCAACAAACAACTTAGATGCACTTCTATGCATTTATAATGACTACAGGTATGCACTTATGACCTTTGAGTGTATCAAGCCTCGTTAATTTTTGTGATTCTTGGTTCATGCAAGGACTGTAAGTTCTGCAGGACCTCGAGACTCAAACACAACTCTCAGATATCCTCACAACTTGTAAAAGGGAACAGACAAAAGCACAAAGTGATGGCGAACATATACATATTTAAAGCAAGATGCGAACTCAAGCCCTTTCAGGTTTACAGAATAACAAAAGTAGGACCAGAGTCTGACTTTGTAGGAGGGGTTTAAGAAAGAGACAGGAGCCATGGGGTACTTTAATCTTAAATATATTGATTTTATATTGAAACACCATAAACAGACTCTCGGTAATGTTAAGCTCTTATCGTAGGAAAAATATTTCTGGGATGTCTAAGACTTCCTCTGGTTTGTAGTCAGTTAGCCACCTTGAGCCAGATATGTCGGGCTCATTTCCAAAGTGCTCCAGGTGCTCTGTTTTCACACAGGTGAGCTCAGGTGAATTGGAAGAAAAGGGTATGTTTTCCTCTGGCACACGGAAAACTCAGAGTATCTCCTCGGGGGTAAGGAGGTGATTAGGCTCAGGGGTGGCTCGCCAACCCCTTCGCCAGTTAGTGGCAAATCCGAATTGATGAGCATGAGCATGTCCATGGAATCTCAATTTCCTGTCTTAAAAAGGAGTTCTTCCTTCCCACTGTTGCCAAGTACTTCCTCAGAGGGAGCCGTCTCATTGATGAGGCTTCCTCTGTATTACTGTAGGCTCTTTACATGACAGCGGGGAGAAACGGGAAGATGCTCACAGAACGAGGCTCAGCCATCTGCCTTGATGGCACAGGAGGGTGAGGGGAAGCAGAAGCGAGGAAAAGAAAGAGAGCAACAACAAACAGCAAACAGGAAAATAAAAAAGTCTCACAATTTCTTCTGCTACTGACCAAACACAGGCCTCTAAATCACAGCTACACTTAAAGGTCTTTCAGGCCATTAAACAACCACAGAGAACAGGCAAAGAGAACAATTTCTGCAGCCACCTACAGCACAAGAAAATAGGTGGTTGCTCTCTTTCAGCTTGGCAACATATTACCTGAGCGGCTTTTACTTCCTTGCAGAGGCATGTCAAAACACAGCCGTGAAATCCTCCAGTGGCTCGGTCCCCACGCCGCGCTTCTAATATGCCAGACGCACTTGCAGTTACAAAAGGACAATTGTGGCAATTTCCTCTTTCCCTTAATCATCTCCCCTTTTTTATGATAAGGATGTAGCTAACTGCAGAGGTGAAGTTACATTCTAATAAAGTCAGCCGGTTAATAATGTAATCTTAAATTACGCCGTAATTACCGCCTCTTAGTCACCGGGGGATGCTCTGTAATTCAATCACTGGCCCCAGCGATACTGTACAATAAAAAAAAAAGAAGAGGCGCATTATCTGGGCTATTTTACCGTGGAAATGAATAGCCCTACCCACTACCGCTCCCGCTTGGGGTAATTAGACAGCGCAGTCTCAGCTGCACACAAGCCCAGACGCTCAGTTATCAGCAAGGAGAGGCCTTATCCATCAGGGCCTGCAGGGAATCGGCATTTAATACACACATCTGCATTTGTTTATGGCGACAACCGGGCGTGTGCATCTGTGGTAGACGTATATGTTTACAAGCCCCTGCGTGCGTTTATTTGCGAATAAGGTGTTTTTTTCCGTGTGCGGGAATTCGAATGTAAATCTGCAGATCTCGAACTCTGTAAATCTCTCCCTGCAGTCCTCCTTAACCCCCAAACCACCTCGGATGAGAATGAAAAGTTCTCCTCTCAGAGGACGCGCTGGGGAAGAAATGTGTGGGAATTGTTTTCCGCCTTCATTCTGGGCTGGGTCAGGGTTCGTGCGCTGCAGACACACACACACACACACACACACACACACACACACACACACACACACACACACACACACACACACACGAATACAAGCCACAAGATCCAAACCCAATTTGTCATTTATTTTCAAGTGGGTGATTTCTTTAGAGGCACTGCTTGCTAGATATTATGTGGCAGGGAAAATCTAATGCCCCTCAATAGGTTTTCCCCAGGAAAAGGGGGTAAATTAGATTTGCGAACTGGGAACTTCATTTGGCAGGACTGTCTCTTACTCCGAGAGTGCAGCGAGGAGAAGGAGGAGGAGGAACCTGTGAAGAGAGTGTAGGGGGAGAGAAATGAAAATCCATACTGCAGTGCTGAATCAGCAGCGCCTCTTGTCCCTCTTTTTCTTCCTCCCCTTGTTCTGGGAACCCCTCCTCTCCTCTTGCCTCGGCATCGCCAACGAGGAGGCAGTGTTGTCAGTCTCTGTTTCCTCTCTTGGCATGGCACTTCTTCCTTTTTATCTTGTTAACACTACCATGTAAAAGTCCAGCAAGGCTCAGAGTAAATACCCTCCCGTTGAAATTGGAGGTAAGCCCCTTGACCCCTCTCGCATGATGGGACCACTGAAGAAGAGATGGATAAAATGGATGACAGGCCCAAGCAGGGGGGTCACGTGCAAGGGCAAGTCATGAGAAGAAGAAGGACGCAGAGATAGAGGGGCGGTGGTCGCGTCTCGCACTTTGTTGGGACTGCAGAAGATGAGGTTTGGATGGAGTTACCCCACCTGGTCTCCTCTTACAACATAAAGCCGAATAGATTTTCATGTCACACACCTCCCGAACAACACATCTGTGCCTGAGCAGGGGGTTAGAGGCATGACAAATCTGACACGGGGGCGCTCTTATTTGCTGCGCTGACAGCCAACACTTACCCAGGAGTCAGTGCCCAATCAGATGGATGCCGACGGCAGTGTAAAAGAGGTGTAAGCAAAGACAAGGTACGAATGTAATATGAAAGCATACACATGGAAAGACTGGAGGATACTGAGGTCGTGTAGAGCAGCCGATGTGTGTCGAAAAATGACGTGAAATGAGCGCCCAGACTTGAAGAGGCTGTGGATCTTGTGAGGATTTCATTCTTACAGAAACTTAAGGATTGGAAATAAAGCTTAAAAGTAGAATTGTATTCCTCTCAACAACACATATCTGCCAAAAAATGGTCTGTTTGCAGACATTACTCTTTGCCTGCATTTCCACTTTAACTTTGTCATTATTTCTGTATCTTGCACAACAAGCTAGCTCCTAAGCAGACAGCTACAGTCAAGGGAAATACTCTGCACTTTGTCTTGTTAAGAAGGAGAGAGATTGTAAAGTTTACTCTGTTTACAGTAAATAAGAATTGGTGAGACTTAAACCCAGATTTCCAGAAAACTTTCACTTTGATGTGTCAGATCTATGCCAATGGCATTTCCCCCCCTTTTGTGGCAAATGATTATTTGAAGAATGTTATCAGATGTTGGCAGTGCTGTGTGTCAAGAGACCAATCACTACAAGCTTTTATACATTTGAAGCATTGATGGCCTCGGGGGGAACCAAACCCAGGACTCTTGTACTTTTAAGCTTTTAGCTCCATGCTCTATGGAGCATAATCTTGGGACAGTGTTCTTCCAATCCTGGCAGTGTTTTCTTTCTTTTCCATGCTGCAACCATCAGGTTATACTGTAGTTGGATGGGTCTCCTCAGCAGCAGTATATGCCAACAGCCTGCGTGTTTAGGTTGGAGGATTAAGCTTGGTCTAGTCTTTCAGATCCTTACCGCAGTCTAGTCTTAGGCCAAGACCCACATTTTTTTGCTAAAGGGCTGCTCATGAAAAAGGAGAAGAAACTTTAAAATGACTAAAACAAAGCTAGAGACCATCCTACGATGGAATCACACCATCTGTGTGATCTGTGTGGGCTCTCAAACCACACCTGACATGAGACATATTTTGTTTATAAACCAGATAAAGATACCTTACTTGGAGAGTTGGGCTAAAAATGGAAAATGGGGTGAGAGGGAGCCATGGCACCTTTGACCAACTTCTTGGCTCTCTCTAACCAGTGCTCACAGACACGAGCAACGTTCAGACTGAACCTGTGTTTTGATTACAACTACACGCTTTAAGTTATCAGACTGTATCTTATGTGAATGGAAGATGACCACAGAGAGATACACTGTCTCTGTTGGTTTGTTGGCTTCAGTTTCCAGTCCCAAAGACCTGTCTGTCTCTCAGTGATATGCAATTATGTAAACAAGAAAGTTTTTACAAGACTCTATGCAGTTCTGTAAAAAAATAAATATATAAATAAGAGCTTGCACCACCTTTAGCAGCATTAACATGAAGTAAATGTTTTCTCTATGACTCAGTCTCTCACATCATTGTGGAGGAATTTTGGCTGACTCTTCTTTAAGAGATTGCTTTAGTTCAGTGAAGTTTCCAGATAGTTTATGTCTGCAAAAAAGATCCTTCTACGTTTCACTCAGGTTGAGCTCTGGACCCTGACTAGGCCATATCTGCACTTTTCTTTTCTTTTTTAGCCATTCTGTTTTAGACTTTTAGGATGATCATTGTCCTGCTGCATAATCCAGTTTGGATTGAGATTGAGCTGTCAGACAGATGTCCTCACATCTGACTCCTTTGTGACTGTAAGGTGCTCAGGTGGCTGCAAAACAAACTCAAATCATGAGCCCTCCACCACCGTGCTGTTGCTTACCCTCTGAATTCCTTTGGAAGTAGTAAATATGTACTTGGCTTGGTCCTACAGAAGCCTATGCACACATAGGCTGAGCACATACCACCTGAAGAAGGGGGTGCAGGTAGTCTCCAACCTCTATTTTCTCCATGCTTCATCTCACTTTTTCTGGGGTGTTTTTTTTATTTGTAGGTCTAGTTAGTCTCCCTGCAGTTGTGTCATGGCTGCTCTGTTCATATGACAAGATATTCTCCGTGCCAAACTACACAGAGCTACAGTTTACTCCAAAAAGCCTACATGACATCTACAAAAAAGGTTGCATCTCCTAGGTCCGGGTAAGGTTTGCCCCTCCGGGGGCAGGGGTACCCGGACCTGGGATATAGAGTATGTTTGGGGAGTATGAATGTGTGTATAGTGTCTATTTGTGTCTGTCTCCACGTCGGGTGAGTGCCGAGTATTTGTTTGTGTCCCATCTGTAACAACCGAAAATCAAATCAAATAAATACATAATTATAATAAAGGTTAAGCAAACGGACCAATATGGCAAGGCCATGATGATCCACTTGGTGAAGTAAATCTGCTTGGAATCTTTCTTGGCCTTCAGACAACAATTCTGATGGCTACAGATCAAAACAGGACAGGCAAAAAGAAAAAAAAAGGAGAAAAAAATCCATAATTTCTGTTCCTATCATTGCAAATGAAGGCCTATCAACAGATTTTGTATATCATTCCATGATATTATCAAAACAAGGGAAAAAAAAGAGGCAAATTTTAAGATTAAGTCAGAATTAACACTTTAACTGAAGTGATAAAACCTTCAGGCCAGGATCAGCACTGAGAAACAAACACCATTGGACCCACATCCAGTTTATATGGTATGTACACATGTCAGTCTAGTAGCATAAAAGAGGATCGACTCTCTGTCTGGGTGAAAATCACTTGTTTTACGGCTTCTGCTGCCGGTGCTGAAACGCATCACATTTAAAACCACAACTGCATCATCCTCGCTACAGCTGCCATCACGCCGCAAATGTTCGCATTGTAAAACATCCAAATCAATTTGCTTTAAAACACGTTTCTTGCAACCTTATTGGGTGGTTTTAGAGATATATGATACACCTTCAACTGCAGAGAAGGAAAAATAGTCAGCGCTAGGCGAGCCCATTTGTCCAGCTTGATGATGCCGTGGCCCTGTCACTGTTGCTGCTATTATGGGGAAAAAAAATATAGCGTGGTGGGGGGAACCTCACCCAGTGGTCTACCGACCAACCACACGCCACGCTATACACCGTGACCATCTCACAGCTCTGGGGGCATAAATCAAGATAATTCTCTGCACGCCTTGAACCCTGACCCTGCCACAACTCACACCAACATCAGATGAAGCGGGGGGGATTAAAAGTGAAGGGATGGGCTCAGAGAGATGCTGGGTGAAGTAACAGTGAAGCTGTGCGTGCATGTTAACGTGTGCGCGATAACCGCACGTGCATGCGTTCGTTGCGATTAGTCACCGCTGTCCAGATTGAGGCGGCCGTCCCATCTAAATGCTCCGTCTTTATGAGCCATTAATCTTCGACTCGGGCCATTTTCATTACCGCCAAACCTTGCTTTGGAGCCACCAGCTGCATGATACTGCATAGTGGAAATTAATAACCCACCCATCTCTGCCTTACAGTCGCACCCACCCAGCCACCGCTGCCCCTCCCTCCCAGAGCCTTGCATATGATGGAAAAAGATGAGTTTCCGCACCACTTTTTTTTCTTTCTTTGTCACTATTTGTGTCCTTGTAGCCCTGGCAAGCTTTCAGAGCCTCTTTTCCAACCATCCCGCACATCACACACCCTTTCTCCTTGTCTCCTGCTGCCATTTGACTTCCGGTACGTAAGACAAACAACTCAGCCGGGGGTTTGTAGCTGCAAGCGAGGAGAAATGAAGGGAAGGAAAGGCCTGAGAGGAGTCTCTGTCAGTGATGGAGGGAGTGGGAATAGAAAGAGGCGTAAGACAAGGAGACGAGGAGAGGAGGTGATATTAATCCCTCTGTCTTGGTTTTTATAACTGAACGGAGAAAAAAAAGAGCAGGAAATGACTCCCTGGGTTCCTCTAAGGCCTCTAGGTGCCTGCTGGTGTGCCTGTTAAGGGAAAATAGGACTGGACATTATTAAATACTGTACATGTTTGGGTAACCTGCAGGGAGAGAGAAAAGAGGAATATTGGGTGGTAAAATAGTAGAAGAAGATGGAAGAAGAAAAAGAATAAGGGGGAAACCCAGAGAGCTTGCAGAGATGTGGCCAGCGCGATATGACAGCGCTGACATCCAATAAAGAGGAACAGCGCTATGCCAAATTAATAACCCTCATTGGTGAATGGGAGGCAGAGGAAATTAGTGAGGTGCTGGCTGTTACCGCTAACTCAAAATGATGGAGCACAAGGAGCGAAAAGCAAAAGCAGGGTGGCGGTAGCAGTGGTGGGGAAGGAGGCAATACACAATGAAGTGACTTGAAGTTGACGGCTGCTGTGGTCACTCGTGATGCGTGTTTATGAAACACATTCATTACGAGTCTCTGCGTGAGTCGCCCGCAGGAGTGACCAGTAAAGTAAAGAAAGTGACAAAATTGAAAAGTTGGAAATTGTTTTTTTTTTTTCGTGTGTGTGTGTGTGTGTGTGTGTGTGTGTGTGCCATCAGAGGGGAGCCTTTCTCATTTCCTGTTGAGAAGTGCAGTGCATTGTGGGCAAACATATATATAGGAGGCTTTGGTGATATGAATCACGGCTGGTCATCCATCACCTGACAGCAGACAAGGAGAGTCAGACGCCACAAAGAAGAAGAAGAAGAAGTAGCAACTTTCTCGAAGAAAAGTTTGGAATTAACTTCATCTTCCTGTCCTCTGTTAGCAGCTGAGCTTGTGTTTATTGCTGTAGCTTGTTAGAAAATTCATACACAGAGAAATGTAATAAAGTTTTAAATGGACGAAGCGTCGACTGACCTCGGTTTCATCCTGATCCTTCCAAAGCAGCCCTCTAAACACAAATCAATAAAAACTATGTTCAGACATATGAGAGACTCTAAATGAACTCTACAGATTATACCGTTTCATGGCCTCTCGCCTTCCTCAGCCGCTTTGCATAATAAGATAAACAGCGTGCACCAACCCCAGCGTCTCCCATGTCGCTTGTGTATTTGTGTAGGAGACGAGGTAAAGCCGGGCGTTTTGACCCGCCTCCATTTTCAACCTACCAGTGTTGATAGACGAGCGGCGGTCTCCCGAGGCTTGTTTATTTCACAGAATATTTTCTGCTTAACGCATCACCTCTGTGCAATGTGCACACTGTGCTGTTAATCGTGTTAGGTAAGCAAGGTAGGTTCTGCACAAGAGAAGGCAAATTACATAAAGCACTAGTTTATATGTTTGTGATTTTAAGCGTAAAGGTTACAAGACTGGGTAAAATGAACACTGATGTTGTATTGGACCTCTTGGCGAACATTCGTCACAGCGTGGCAATGACCTTATGCGACATCATGACATGTATTTCCATCCGGAGTTGCATTCCTTTTTTTCCCAAAGATCTTGTGTGCCTATTCAAAGTTTGGTATAAAAACATGAATGCAGTTTGTAATTTAATTAATAAGCAGCAATATAATTTTTTATCTTAAATGACTTTTTGGCAGATTTATAAAATAACTTGTTTTTTGTTTGTATGATAGGTGGTCTGATAAATATGTCAAGCACTGCATCTATGAATATGTATGTATGTATGCATCTACAGTGCTTAACAAATGTATTAGACCAACACCCACTGTAATGTTTATGCCACAGCTCCTCTTTATCAAAATAATATTTTTAGTGCTAAAATAAAATTATTGCAGTTTTCCACAAATGTTCAAATTTAATGTTTCACAAAAAGCTGAGAAAAGGAGTAAAGCGTGGCAGTATTTTTGATTAAGATGCAAAATTGCAGTTATGTAGTCAAACAGAAAAGATAGTTGTCATTCTTTAGTTTATTCATTTAAATAGTTTTAGTGTTTGAATGTTACACTAAAACTAATAAGTGTTTCCTTAACTAATAAGTTAAGGACTTAATGTGTGTAAGTAATTCATATATATATATATATATATATATATATATATATATATATGCACAAACACACACAATGAGTAATGCTGTGATGCCTGAGGGCAGAGATTGCTTTTGCTTGCCTGCAAGGATTTCTTCATATTCTCTGAATCTTTTATTGATATTATGGATTAAAGATACTTTCAAAAACTGCATGCTAAATTTAAAAATAAATTATCTCTGTATTGGTTTCAGTTCAGCACAGCTTAAATGAATTGTAAATTTGTGTTTTATGTTTTTGTTGATATTTTGAGAGAGTAGACAGACTTTTTGCTGGGTGGCTGTAGCTCAGGTGGCAGAGCAGGTCAGCCACTAATCAGAAGGTCGGTGGTTCGATCCCAGGCTGCCTCCTCGCTGCATGCCAAATATCCTTGGGCAAGATACTAACCCGGTGGCGCCTGTGTCTGGCAGCCTCGCCTCTGTCAGTGTGCCCCAGGGCAGCTGTGGCTACAATGTAGCTTGCTATCGCCAGTGTGTGAATGGGTGAATGACTGAATGTAGTGTAAAGCGCTTTGGGGTCCTATGGACTAGAAAAGCGCTATACAAATGCAGGCCATTTACCATTTTGCGGAACAGATCTTTATGTGTCTTATTATTATATTATTTTATTTATCTTTTTGATTAATTAACCATAATTGATTTACTGTACTCACCCTGATAATGTCGGAACCACTGTGGACTCTGATGGTGTATTTCACACAAGCTTTCCCTACGGTAAAAGATGACAGCAAGTATTTATGCTGTGTCCCTTTCTCCCTAGACAACAGGCTCATAAACCAAGGAGACAGAGGAGGTGCTTTTGCTGTTTCCTACTGATGATGTCATTGACCTGACATGTAATTTCCATGCTGACATCATGCCAAGTCCTCCGCTCGGTCCATTTTCTCTGTGAATCAGTCAAATTTGAAAGCTTTTATCCAACGCAATGAGCAAACAATCGACCCCGGACCAAATTCAGATGTTTGTGGGTGGATGGTGGTGGGGGAGGCAATCGGGTTGGGTTGGGTTGACATGCAGAGAAAGTTCAGCATGCCTTCGGGCGTCCTAGTATCGGATTTGAACCCGTGACCTCGCGGGTGTCACGGTTCTAGGCCCTGTGTGTGCGTGCGATTGGCCCAGAGCCGCTCTGTGCAGGGCAGGTTCAGAGTTTTTGGGGTCCCGGCCCGTGCAGCTAGTCGGTCCACAGGGACCTCGAAGTGCCAAGGCCTGGCCTCCTCCTCCTCCTCTCCCCCTTCATCATTCCTCCCCTCTGGGCTATCCACAATAAGCTGCAAGTGGAGAGAGATGGAGCAATAGAAAGCAAAGCTGTTTTTTAACTTGTTTCTTTTCTCTCCGGTTTCTCTCCGGCACTGAGAGGCTGCAGGGAAGGTGTTTGTGCTTCAGAGTGGCTTCAGTGAGGGACCTATTGTTCTCCTCCCAGAGGCTCTCAAATCAATACCTCATCTCTCCCCCTTTCTCTCTCTGCAACGAGGCACCACAGAGGAAAAAGGCCCATCGACTACACAGGACCTGCTTTCATGATTCACACCACTGAAGAAGAGAGAGACGGAGAGGGGAAGTAAGAAAGACGAGGGGGAAGAGAAAGTGGCCGAGAAGGGGGGGGGGGGAGCACTGCGGGGGCCGGCAGTATAAAGACACCGGAGGAAGGAGCAACCTCTGGGTCATCGCTTTCGTTAGCAGCGCACACAGCAGGCCTATCTATAGACACACAGCTCAGCCAGATTGATCTCATTGTCTTAAAGGAAGAAAGAAAGGTTGATGCTTGGAGGCGTTAATATCATCAAGCTAACAGCATCAGAGCAAATACTAATTATAGCTCTGAGGGTAAAATGCAGCATTGTTCTTCTTGTTTCTGATCAATATTTCAATGTAACCGCATTTGAATTCTCAGTCATCAAGTCTGTAGACACGCTGCCCACATAGTTCAGCTTCACTTGATGTCTCTGTGTTGGTTGGAGAAGTTTAACCTGTTGCTTAAGTGAACAAAACTTTCCAATTTCTTCTTTCCTTGTGGCAAAGAAGTGCAAAAAGACAGCATCCGACACACGGAGCAAGTCCAATTAAGTCCTGGTCCAAGGCTGAGCTGTTCAAAAACCACACGAGAAATGAATCCAGAGTTCTCAAGAAATCCTGCTGACTCACATGGCTGTCTCAGAAAGGTGAGGTGACCGTAGACGAAGCAGATTTTCTTGCACATAATTTTAGGGATTTTGGGTACAAAGGTTGAAAATGATCAGTCCCACTAGTAGATGCCCTCTTGTACCTTCTAGTTGCCTCAGGAGTTCATCCAGCGTAATCAGTTGGGCAACACAGATAATGGAAAAGAACTCTGGCATTCATGTGCAATAGAAGTGCTGTAATAGCTCTTATGGTCACTGTAAGGTAATAAGCTGGAAAATGGACCTTTGCAGTACATGTTTAATGTTGTGCAACGAGCTGCAAGAGGTCTCAGGTTCATCCCAGATGAGCCCCCAATTGTGACGAACCGGACCTTACGGCTTACGGAAACAGTTTATGCAAATTAAAGAAACATATAAAAGGAAGTTAAACTAACAATAGTTGTCAACAGTGTTGGGGACGTTACACAAAAAAAATAATAATGTGTTTTAAAAGTGATGGATTACATTACTGAATTACTTCCCAGAGGAAGTAATTTGTTACACTATTTTTGCATGACTCTACAACATGGCCTGAAATGAATAGTGAATAGCAGTTAATAATATAAACCTGAGGCTACAGTCGCACATGTCCACTCGCATCCTTTCGTTAATGAGAAAAAAGAAGATGTTTCTTCAACTGTTTTTTACGAACGTACACAAAGTCGAGAGCACAAAGCACTTAAGGCCAGTCCAAAGTAACTTCAAAGTGATTGCCACGGTGATTCTGTAGAAGAAACTGTGCTACAAGTCTGACTCGACTGCTCATCGCACCTTTGATACCTGCTGAAGTTCAGGCTCATGCTGCTGTGCTGGGGTCAGCATTCAGTCAGCTGTCTGTGCAGATGTTCACTAAGAGCCGACGTTGAGTTATCGGCGTGATGGAGTTATTTCTGTCCCGGACACAGTTTGCACTTCACCATTGAGCTCTTGTTCTTTCATGCAATAAAAATAAAATATTTCCAGTCTTCAAAAGTTATAGAGCACTCCACCACTGTCCTAAATTCACTAACTAACATTAACAGATTGCATCCAAGAGCGCAGAAAGAAAAAGGAACGTTTAAATGGATTTTTTTCTTTCTATCTGGCTGCGAGGAAGAACCTTTGGAAAAGAAGTGATGACTTAATTGTAACTATAATGCCGAAAATGTTTTCACTTAATTACTTAACATTGCACAAACACTAGTAGTTAGCACCCTAAACAATAAGCAGCACCATCTTAAATCACCTGTGAACAGTCACTTGACCAATAACATCCAATCAAAAAACAGACCTTATATAGGACAAATAGACCAAAACACTATTCACAGATTTGTCATGTTTCTATTGTTTGTCCAACAGCTGTTGTCTAAGGAGCATTTACCTTCCATCCATCCATTTTCTCCCACTTATATGATTCAGGGTCATGGAAGATTTATTATTATTATTATAACTTATTTTAATTTAAATATTTAACTACTATTATCAGCAGCTTGCTAACCTGTCCAGGGTGTAAGTTGTCTCTCACCATATGACCATTAATGCTCAGTAAAGTAAAACCAAGTAAACTTTGGATGTAACTCTACCTTTATATTATCAACTAGAATTAAAAGGATCCAAGCTGAATTTTAACAAAATCAAGGTCATCGCAATTGTGTCACAAAACTTAAAGAATTCATTTTAATTCAGTTTAGTTTCACTTCATGTTTTTTCACTCAGCGTCGCACAGTTTGAGACCCAGTGATCTAACAGAGGAGAACCAGCATTAAATGAGGTGATAACTACCTGCCACTGAGGGGAGGAAACCACCTGCTGGTGATACTGGCTGATAACTGATAACAGTTGCTCTGTGGATTGTTTAAGGGACCTTCAGCAAGGCGGTTTCTGGAAGATGGCTTTTCAGTTTTCTTTCAGTTTTTCTGCTCAGTATCCAAGACAGATTTTACTGTGAACCGTGCCCCCGTGCGCCATTTTAATCATACGAGTCTCGATCTCACATCAGCCTTGTCATGTTGAGTCAGGGCTATCACAGGGAAACTTTAAGTGTTTTTTTTCCTTCGTTCCTTATTCACCAAGTCTGTTCTTCTCTTTCTGTATCACTGCACAATTTTCACAGCTGTAGCGCGGATTAACGTCTCGCGCGAACGTGAAAGAAAATGTAATTCTGCTTTCCGCAGGGGTAACGTCTTTATAGCTTTTCCGACACAGGTGTCTCCACACGAGCGAGCGAGATAGAGGCAAATAAGAGGGGGGAGAGAGAGAGAGAGACTCTGTGGAGTTATGCAAATGGAGGCGGCCCCATAATCCTCTGGCTAAGTATTCCACCAGAGATGTGCAGCTTGCAGCTGCGTACGACGGGGATCCACACAAAATTCCTCTCTTCTGCTTGTACACAAAAACCTTGATACAACTATATATATATATATATATATATATATATATATATATATATATATATATATATATATAATTCTATGTAGTGTGAATTCATTTAACCCTCCTACTCCCTCTTTCAGTAACAGTGTCCTTCTGTTCTCCACCACTGGATACCCTTTCTGCGCCAAATAAACGTACAGATTTGCGGTTCCTGGCATGGATCCACAGCTTACTTTCGGTAAAACACACTTTTTGTGCATGCAAACATGTTACAGTATGAATCCCTGTGTTTATTATGCTGCCTATGTAGGAGTTTGTTTACATGTTTGTGGGTTATGTCATATGATTTTGTTCTTTCTTTACATTGTAGTGCCGGATTTTCTATGCTTCACCGCTTCCAGGTTGGAGATTTATCTGTGAGTGTGCTTTTTATGGTGCTTTATGGTTTTTATCCCACCCTTGTGTGTGTGTGTGTTTGTTGCTTTATTTTATGCTTGAGCGTCTCTGTTGATGAATGTGTCCTCGAGGCCGATTACACTTGGTGTAATGTGTACATACAGTATGTGCAATTAAACTTGTAAATGAAAGTGGATTTTATAGAGTGTAAATCAACCCTGAACTGTATGTGCCTCCCTCCTGCGCGCCTCTTTAGCATTATAAGCGCAATATCTTGTGCTTCTTGTGCATGTGACGGGTCCAGATGAGTCAGCTGACCTGCCCGGGCCAGCCGAGTGGTTGACCCCGAAGTTGATAAACAGTAAGGAAAAAAAAAGGATGAGAGACAGAAGGGGACCGATGCAGCCCACCTCCCCTCCCAACCGGTGACTCACACACCCAGCGTGAGTGTAGGTCTCTACCCACAACCCCCTGCTGCTTGTTTAGAACAACAACAGAGGGAGACAGTGGGATCACAGAGTAGCTGGCAGGGAGGGAGGGCGGGAGGAGAGACAGTGGGAGAGAGAAAAGAGGAGGGGAGAGATGAGGTGGAGGGACACGGCTATTTCCTGGTTTTTCTTGGTTTCGAGGGGCTGCCGAAACCAGATACTGCAAAGAAAATTTGATCTAACGTAAAGACCCGTGAAAATTAGTTTCCTTTTAAAAGAATATGGCTTTAGTTTAGCTTTAGATACAATATGTGGCCCTGAGCGGGGAGAGGCAGATGGGTTGCAGAAACTTCTTATTCTACCTGCAAGCACAGGAAAAACAATTACAGCAACAGGTGGTTGGAGGTTTACTCGCATTAAGATGAAAAGAAGGACACGCTGCATTTTTAGCACAAACTTCATGCTGTAACAATCACTGTGGATTCAAACTGGGATGGACTATCCACAAGGGTTCATTTGATCTTTGAAACAAGTTATTTCCACCTTTCTGTTTCTATTTCCTCCACATCCAGTTTAATGTGGAAGTATTCGTGTAACCTGAAAAGATTTCCAACCTCAAATCAAATCAAATCAAATCACTTTTTATTGTCACATCACATGTGCAGGCACACTGGCACAGCACATGCGAGTGAAATTCTTGTGTGCGAGCCCCACAAGCAACAGAGATGTGCAAACACAACAACACAAACGAGCAAAATACAAGAATGGCCAACCTGAAACTAATAAATATATGTACAATATATAATAGTGTATGCATTTCTGGATGTGTATACTAAATATTTTCCTACGTGTGTGTGTGTGTGTGTGTGTGTGTGTGTGTGTGTGTGTGTGTGTGTGTGTGTGTGTGTGTATACACATTTTTACAAATTAAATAGTAAAAAAATAAAATAAAATAATAATAATAATAATAATAATAAAATATATAAAATATACAGAGTTGAATATGTGCAAAACAAGTGGCATTTATATACAGTGTGGAGTGCATAATGTTGAAGTTCCAGTAGTGAAGCTGAGGTGTCTATGACGTGTTCAGCAGTCTGATGGCCTGATGGAAAAAGCTGTCTCTCAGTCTGCTGGTACGGGACCGGATGCTGCAGAACCTCCTTCCTGATGGAAGCAGTCTGAACAGTTTATGGCTGGGGTGACTGGAGTCCTTGATGATCCTCCCCGCTTTCCTCAGGCACCGCTTCCTGTAGATGTCTTGGAGGGAGGGAAGCTCACCTCCAATTATCCGTTCAGAGCACCGCACTACTCGCTGGAGAGCTTTGCAGTTGTAGGCGGTGCTGTTGCCATACCAGGTGGTGATGCATCCAGTGAGGATGCTCTCAATGGCACAGCGATAGAAGGTCCTGAGGATGCGGGGGCTCATGCCGAATCTTTTCAGTCTCCTGAGAAAGAAGAGGCGCTGCTGCGCCTTCTTCACTGTTTTGTTTGTGTGTACTGACCACGTAAGATCCTCAGCCAGATGTGCACCAAGGAACCGGAAGCTGCTCACTCTCTCCACAGCAGCGCCGTTGATGGTGATGGGGGTGTGTACTTCTCTGCACCTCCGGAAGTCCACTATCAACTCCTTTGTCTTTGCGACGTTGAGGGTGAGATGGTTGTCTTGACACCAGTGGGTCAGGGCGCTGACCTCCTCCCTGTAAGCCGTCTCATCACCGTTGGTGATAAGACCCACCACTGTAGTGTCGTCCGCAAACTTCACAATGATGTTGGAGCTGTTAGTGGCTGTGCAGTCGTAGGTGTAGAGTGAGTACAGGAGAGGGCTCAGTACACACCCCTGTGGAGCACCAGTGTTCAGTGTGATGGGGGATGAGGTGATGCTGCCCAGTCTGACCACCTGGCGTCTGTCAGACAGGAAGCTAAGGATCCAGCTGCAGAGGGAGCTGCTCAGTCCTAGATCCTGCAGTTTCCTGTCCAGCTTCGAGGGAACGATGGTATTGAATGCTGAGCTGTAATCTACAAACAGCATCCTCACATACGTGTCTCTCTTCTCCAGGTGTGACAGGGCAGTGTGTAGTGTCAGGGCTATGGCATCATCAGTGGACCTGTTGTGGCGGTATGCAAACTGTAGAGGGTCCAGTGAGTCGGGTAGTGCAGAGCAGATGAAGTCCCTGACCAGCTTCTCGAAGCATTTGCTTACGATGGGGGTCAGGGCTACAGGTCGCCAGTCGTTCAATGAGGAGATGGTGGAGGATTTGGGTACAGGGACGATGGTGGCCATTTTGAAGCAGGCTGGGACTACAGACAGAGAGAGGGAAAGGTTGAAGATGTGCGTGAACACTCCAGCCAGCTGAGCCGCGCATGACCTGAGGACGCGGCCGGGAATCCCGTCCGGACCAGTAGCTTTGCGTGCGTTCACCTTCCTGAAGCACTTCCGCACATCCTCCTCAGGCACTGACGTCATCCGCGGTGCGCACACTGTCCGGTCTCATGGTGTTCGCTGCGTCGAATCTAGCGTAGAATACGTTTAGATCCTCACACAGAGAGGCCGTGGTCTGCGGTGTGCTGGTTTTCCCTCTAAAGTCTGTGATCGTGTTTAGTCCCTGCCACATACTCCGAGGGTTGTCAAACTGTTGTTCCACCCTGTCCCTGTACTCACGTTTGGCTGCTTTGATCGTCTTCCGGAGTTGGTAATGTGCGTGTTTGTAGTCCGATGTGTTCGCGGAGGCAAAGGCGGTGTTCCGTGCCGCCAGTGCCGTGCGAACATCTCCGTTAATCCAGGGTTTTTGATTTGGGAAGGATTTAACTGTTCTGGATGGGACGACATCTTCCACGCATTTCCTGATAAATCCACAGACTGAGTCTGTGTATTCATCAATGTCTCTGGCGGCCACGTGAAACATTTCCCAGTCCGCGTGATCAAAACAGTCCCGCAGCGCAGACTCCGATTGGTCCGTCCAACAGTGCACCGCCCTCCGGGTTGGAGCTTCCTGTTTCAGCTTCTGCCTGTAGGCGGGCAGGAGCAGGATGGAGCAGTGATCTGATTGGCCGAATGGGGCGCGGGGGAGGGCTTTGTACGCATCCCGGAAAGAGGTGTAACAGTGGTCGAGTTGCCGGTTTCCACGTGTGTTGAAAAGGATGTGTTGATGGAGTTTTGGTGAGACTTTCTTCAGGTTTCCCTTATTAAAGTCTCCGGCTGTGATAAACGCTGCCTCTGGGTGTGCGGTTTCCTCGCTGCTGATCGCGCTGTACAGTTCCCTGAGTGCACGGTCAGTGTCGGCTTGTGGGGGAATGTAAACAGCCGTAATAATCACTGCTGTAAATTCCCTCGGTAGCCAGAATGGCCGGCACTTAATCATCAGGTACTCCAGGTCCGGTGAGCAGAAGGATTTGACCGGGTGCACGTTCGCATAATCACACCAGCTGTTGTTGATCATGAAACACACACCACCGCCTCTGCTTTTCCCAGTAAGATCCTGTGACCTGTCCGCGCGGTGCACAGAGAACCCCGGCAGTTGTATTGCGGAGTCCGGTACTTTGTCCGATAGCCAGGTTTCTGTGAGGCAGATCACGCAGCAGTCCCGCATCTCTCGCTGGAATGAGATCCGTGCCCGAAGCTCGCACAGCTTGTTCTCCAGAGACTGCACATTAGCCAGTAATAAACTGGGTAACGGTGGTCTGTAAGTGCGCCGTCTCAGTCGAACCAGAACGCCAGATCTTCTCCCTCTGCGTCGGCGTTTGCGGCCTCCAGGGCCAGAGAACAAAGGCGTCTCAGGTGAGATGAATGGGGGGTCTGCAAACGGAGCGTCCGTGTTGCAAAACTTGAACTCCGGAAAGTTATAAGAAAGACCGTCTTTTATGTCCAGTAAGGTTTGTCGGTCGTACACAAGGAGACAAGTGCTGCTCGTGAAAAAATAAAGGAAAAGTAAAATTAAACACAGAAGAAAGCCGTTGCTTGGGGGAGCTCGCGACGAGGCTGCCATACTCGGCGCCATCTTGATCACCTACAGGTATAATACTGTGAAAGTCTTAAGGCGCCCCCTCATTTCTTTATATTTTGCTTCCATGGAGACTCTTTTAATTGGTCTAGAGCAATAGTTCTCCTTTCTGAAGGTCTTTCAAAGTGTTGTTGAATCTATGAAAAATACCAAAGATAGCAGTTTGACAGACATAAAATAGATTTCTTTTCACCAAAAAGCTGATTCCCACAGAGCTGTTAGCTAAAACCCTGGCGTATGTGAGCATGTTGTGCGTCCTTAAACATTTGCGGAAACAAATGGTCGAAAGAAGTGTCAGATTTAAAAAACTATCTGCAGCAGACTAACAGTATCTGAAAAAACATGTCTTTAAGAAACAGGAAAAAATCCAGTAAAGACTAGACACAGGACCTGAGAAATGAATATGGACCTTCAGCTGATCATCTACTGTTCACTGAAGGCTAATCAGAAATGGTCTCAGTGGAAGGATGGCTATCAAGAAGCCATTCATAAGGAAGGGGAAACAGGAAGAAAAGGCTGAGGTATGAAAATTACACAAGAACAGGACCGAAAATCAGTGGAAACAGATCTGATCGAGTGATGAATCCATCACTCCATGAAGGTCCGTGGTTTGCAGTTACATTTCATCTTGTCAAAACTGATGAATCGTGAACACAGCATGACCAAGATCCCAAACACATTGCCAATGCAGCATACCTGGATAGAAAAACACACAGTGGGATACTAGCAGTCATGTCCTTCAAGAAGCCTGGAGAACTATTCCTGAAGACGACTTAAAGAAATGACAAGAAAGCTGCTTAAGACAGTTCATACTGTGCTGAAGAATAAAGGTGGTCACACCAAATGTTGCCTTTCAAGTTTATTAGAATTGTACAATCTCATGTTTTGCATGTTTCAATAAATCACTGCAGCTATCTCCCATTTTCTTAGCAACACATAATGTAATTCTCCAGCATTCGTGTACTTTTTCTCTTACTTAAAATATAACGTCATATAGACACAAGTAAAAAAACATACATAAAAGTATGCTCATTGAAATGATTTAAACCAGAAAAAACATGACAATCTGCGGTCATGAATGAAAACACCTTGTACTATTGCAGACTCACAAGCACAAGCATGTGCCTGAAACTCCTCCAATTCCATTAAGATGTTTTTAAGGACTGTCTAATGGAAATTGATCAGTGATTAAGATCATTTTGGGTTAATCCAATTAATCAATGACTGCTGATTAGGATAGAGGGAAAAAAGGCTAGAGATTCATCACAACTCCCGTCAGCCCTGACGGTCCCCTGCCGACCGCGCCGACACCTCGCCATCGGCCGCAGTTATTGAAGAATTTTAAACAGGTGTGTCACCTTCAGGTCTGGGCAGTGAGAAGTGGGAGAACGTTCACGTAAGAAGTCAAGAAAATAAAATGACTCCATGCTCAGCAGTGCAGCAGAAAAGAAAGAAGGGCAGCGCTGCTTTGAAGCCTTCTCTCTGACTAGATGTAAGCAGACGAAATGCCAATCTAGACTGTAATTAGCCAGTACAAGTAAAGTACTACCAAACTAATGTAAAAGGATTCTCACTACACTTTATAACAATTTTTTATGGCCACTTGGACTATAAGACAACCCAAAGTGATGATAGTTCTCTGAAGTTACAGATCTGCCAGAAATCTGCAATCATCTGAGACACCAGGCTTCATTTTTCTAGATTTTCCAGATCAGTTGTAACACACCTGAAACTGCCAAATGGAAATCATGCCCAACTAATTTGGGGTTAAACGCTGGCTTTATTCATAAAGTCTCTCTCTGTCTTAGACACAGAAGAATTCTGGGATAAATTTGGAATGACTAAACCCACGACAACCAAGTCAATCTATGTCTCTTTTTAATGAGTCACTTTTGTTTTTATGATGGAGGTTACATTTTTTTATCCTCCATTATTTATTTTTGGATATATTTCCATGTGCATACATGAAAACCAGCTAAAGACCCTCAACTAAGCAATAAGACCATCTGTGACGATGGACATGGTTGCAAAGTGGCATGCAGAGATAGCAGCGACTGTCTTCTGAAAATTTTCTGCACGCCTTGCGGAGAAGCACCAAATTTTCAGCTACTGTCTCTTTGGGAATTACCTCATTGGTACAAAAATACTCTTTTATGTATGTCAAACTGTCAATCTTTGACATTTTTCATAGATTCAAGTAAAGAAATGGGAACAAATTGATGTGTTTGTTGCTGCTTTAGAACTTACACAAAGTCTGGAAGCAAAATCTATAGGAAGGAGGGCTAGCTCAAGACTTTTGCACAATACTGTTGCTATCTGGGATTTGTCAGTTTGCACAGCTGGATATCAGATGAGCCATCAGCTGTTCTGACTGTGGACTGAGCTTGATTTCCTGGTCATTCGTTTCTGACCGCTTCTTTTATCTGAAGCATAGCTTGCTCCCAATCGTCTCTCTTCCTGAGCATGCGTACAGCTTGACTGATATACAACAGATGTTTTCTTTTACTATATTTTTCCAACATATTCGACTGATTTTCTTCATTTTTTCCCTTCAGACTGCCTCTCCTCATTCTCCTCACTCTCCCGTGCCCATGCCATTCTATTCTTAAAGTTTCAATGTGCCTGAATGAGTTACACTGGATATCATTGTGCCCACAGCATGTCAGAGTCAGTTGTTCATGTGAAACTTAACACTCGGAGTCAGAACTCTTACAGCGAGAGGGGAGAGTAAGAGATAGTTCTGGCATTCGGTGAGGAGTAGCCGATGGGTGGTTCTTGACAGTCTGCTTTGCTTGACTCTTTTTCTGGCCAGACACTTTTTCCACTGTCAGTGGACATAGTACAAATGTAGGCCAGAGCCCTGTTAGAGTGGAGGACAGGCAGAATTTATAGAGCAATTTATGAGAACTATTGGAGAGAGGCGGCAGCTGCCGGTTGTCACTTTCTCTCTCAATCTCCCACCACTTGGATGCAGGCAGTCCGACGTGCACGTTCATAAATTTTGTGCACATATGTAGGCTAAGCGCAACACCCCGCACACTCAGTCTGCAGCGACTCACACATACCTTACTTAGAGGATGACACACGTGGTGTGGGCAGTAAGTCACTCACAGCAAAAGAGCAAAGCAGACAACACACACCCACTAAGGTTGCCACAAGGTTCCCATTTACTTTTAGAAAATATAATCTTTAGGGATGTACCTACCGATGGTTTGTTATTGACAATGTCCTTGTTATTTGTATCAAATGTTGCAATAGGGGCGGTTGTAGCTCAGAAGGTAGAGCAGGTCATCTACTAATTGGAAGATTGGTTAAATCCCGGGCTGCTCCAGTCTTGCCCAGTATCCTTGGGCAAGATGCTAACCCCAAGCTGCTCTCCAGTGCATGCATTGGCGTATGAATGTGTGTGAATTTTAGCTATAAAGCACTTGTGTACAAAAATAAAGCATAGAAAAAGTGCTCGTATGAATAGGTGGATGAGGCATGCTGTATAAGAATCCATCAAATTAAAGAAAACAGTCACTGCGTCACAACCAAAATCAATGCAGCCATGTGTACAATGAACTTGTGATCTTGTTGCCTTTGACATGTTGCAGACCAGACCAGCGACCACTCGCATTCATCGTTAGGGCCCAAGTCAAAGTTGACCTTGAAGAAAAATTTCAAGGAAGCATATTGAGTAATATATCATATAAAAGGGCATGGAGAGAGCTGCACAACACACTATTTATTTTTCCAGTATGACACTCTATGTCGCCACAATGACACTGTAACAGCATATAACACCTCACATCATTATATTATAGTTAAACATCATAAAACATTAAAGTTCTATTATAATGCTCTTGTTTGGTTGGTTACTTGTTTTGTTTTGTTTTTTAACCATTTTTTAACCATTAAACATGTTGGATTTGGAGGGGAAAGCATAGACTGTATATAAACGATGGATGTAACCGGTAACATGACAGTATTTGAACTAAAGTGCTCAGCTTCTATCAAATTGTTTTTTTGAAGCCACATGTGGCTGGGTTAACTAAGGTTAGCGAGCTCTACTGGTAAATGTAGGTAAGACCTCAGGTGCACTCTTCTTTGTAGGCACTGACCAACCTGGTGCTAGGCAGGAACCAGTATGTGCCACCTGTTGTTAAATCGTAAATGAATCTTGTGATTTACCACATTTTTTGGAGAGCTCGGTTCAAAGACGTCGACTTGTATCAGTCTCTTCCTCAACATAGTTAATAAATCAGTTGCTTTTATAGCTAATATTTTTAGGTAAAAGACAGATTTTTTAATATACATATATATATAAATTACTGTCTCCTCGTTATCCTACTTTGCCTTTTTTCCACCACCCCATCAAGTGTCGTGAAATTCAGCCTTGCAGTTTTCGCTCTGCCTCGCTAACAGGCCGTTGAACATGGGACCGATTGCTTACTGAAGCAGCTCCTGAAAACACAGACAAAAAATTCAAGCTGCTTGTGACATTATTTTTCTTTTTTTTCCTGAGGTCTCTCTCCTAAAAGGCTGCTTGGATAAACTGCAAACTGCAGAAGGCCACGAGACCGTCTTTAACGAATGATTATGGATTTTTAATTTGCTTATATTTCCCCACAGAGACAGAGGCAGAGAACAAGAGAGAAAAATGTGATGGGCACAGAGAGAGAGGGGAAAAAATAAGGGACAGTAAAAGGGCAGTTGTGGGTAGAATGAAAAGCGGGGACAAAATACAGGAAACAGGACAGGAAATGAGAGCTTGAGAGGAGGATGACAGAAAATTTAAGGGCTGATTTACTGAACCACATGACCTCTGTGGATCAGTTTGACATGCACTCTTAGTTTCTGTAAAAAAACAAAACAACAACAACATCAATGGTGGTTTTATTTTCTCAATTTCTTAACCTCTCCAAGCTGAAATACAGGAAAATAAAATATGTAAAACGCTGGGTAACAATGCAGGTGGGATATTTAGACCTAATTCATTGAAAACCCTAAAAAGTACTTTAGGTGAGAACGCGTGAAGCAGGTGACAAGTGTGTAACCTTACACACCAAACACACACTGCACAAGTGGGTATTTTTCCTGTTTTTCCCCACTTAACCCTGCCTCTCCACGTATGTTTAAAGGGCTTCACTCTGCTAAATTGTGGTTAAAAAAGGGCAAACTGTACTCATCCTCTCCCGCTGCCGAACGGAGAAGAAACCAGCAAAAACCTCGGAACAGGTGAATGACAGTGTGGCCCCCTGCGCGATGAAGCACCCCGATTGAATTATTTAGCTCCTCCATAAACATTTTCCTCCTGCCACCTGAAAGGAAAAAAATGTGTTGATGGTGGTGGCGGGGGGCTCCTTCCCCTGAGTTATGACAGTAAGCTGGTTTGGGCGGAGGGTCTCTTCAGAAATAATAGGCCTTTAAGGGCTAAGTTATAACACCAGGGAAGACTCTCCCTGACAATTTGCTCACTCTGCCGCGGCGCCAAAACTCGCAGAGCCGCGCAGCCCGGCACAGGGAAACCGCCAAAGGGGGTTTCGGGAGAGTAATGAACCGCCGTTCTGCTTACTTCATAAACTTGTCACAGCTCCTTTTCATTTTATTTCCTGAACAAACCCGATTATTTCTCTCCCCCTCAACCCCACCCACACCCGCACACAGCTCTGGTGCAGGTCAGTTAATAAATATATCAGTTTGCCACCCTACAAAAAAAAGAAAAAAGAAAAAAAGTGCTGCGGTATTATAAAAACGGCGCCGGGGTAAAATATGGATGAGGCTGCTTCTGCGCTCCAGGTGTGTCAAGTGTGATTTAATATGAGGAAAGGGACGCACGGCAAGGGAAAGGGAGATTACTGAAGGGAGCACAGACAGACAGGGTGACCTCTGACCTCTGAGTAGCAGCCAGTCAGCTAATACTGCTGAGCCGTAGCTCGCAAAAACAGCCACGGGGGAGAGACCTGCCTAAATCCATCAGCTTTACTGATCAAGAAGAAACACACGTCACTTTTTGGCCAATCTGTTAGTGTTTGTGGGAGTGTGTATTCTTGGGGGGATAGAAGGGTGTCAGCATTGAGTGTGTGACAGACTGTGCACAAGCGTGTGTGTTTGTGTGAATCATAGGCTTATGTGTGCGACAGGCAGAGGTGCATATGAATGCATACGTGTTTAAGGTGCTTCCCAGAGGCTGAAGAATTGTAAGATTTGAGTGTAGGTGCTGCAAACACCATCACCTGCATGATGTGCAGTATCGGTGTGTGCGTTCATGCTGGATTTAGAGGAGAAACCATAGACTGTATCTAAAAGATGGATGCAGCCACTGTCATGCTACCAACTTGTTTGTGGACTAAAGTGTTCAGCCTCTATGGCATTGTTTTTTTGAACCCACAAGTGAGCAGATCAACTAAGGTTAGCTAGCTCTACTGGTAACTGTGGGCAAGGCCTCACCAACCCACCTGGTGCTAGGTTGGAACCAGTTGTTAAATAACAAATTAATTGTAACCAAACACATTTTTTGAAAAGCTCAGTTCAGTTTCAGGGACATCGACTTGTATCGGTCTCTTTCTTAAAGTTTTCCAGTCTCTTCCAGAGTCACTGGACGTGTACACCCGGCATGTTGACAGCTGAGGTGAACTGCAATCTGCAGTTTACTGACATCTAGTGGTGAGATTTCACACACTGTTCCTTTAAGGGTGGGCTGCTTTGACTGAAAGTAGAAAAGAGCGCAAAAATAATAACTTGTGCTTTTTTTTCACCACAAGGAGCCTTACTTTTGTTCTGTTCAGATATTTTCTTTTTACCAATGTCACTGTTTTAGTATTTAACACCACAGTAGCATAGCTCAGCTGCTTAAAGAAACCCTTTTTAGTTATCGCAGGTAATACGGCAGTGACATATTAAACTTTAAAAAATGTCACACACCCTATGTTTAGGCTTTTCTTTCTCAGAGTGTGTCCTACACCGGTCACACTGCCACGGGCATGGGTTTTTCCTGCCGTTCAGAGGGGCTAAGCTGACAGAGCATGAAGACAACCACAAAGCCCCAAACAGCCTCCTGATACCAGCCGATTCGGTAGCTAATCATTACACATCTTCATCTCATGTGTTCAGCACTTTTCACTCCTCTTTTCTCACTCCATCCACCCCGAATCCTCCTCATCCACCTCTCGCCTCCCTGTGTGGATGCTTTTTTTGTGTGAAAATGACAGTTTTGTGTGTGTGTGTGTGTGTGTGTTTAGGAGACAAAATTACTGTCAGAGAAAAAAGAGAGGAGTGTGTATGTCGGTGTGTGCTCTGAGAACTACCTTGCACGCCCTCTAAATCTGCTGAGCTCTCACAAAAAGCATCTCTGCTTTTCCTCTTTGCCGTGTCAGAATCTCACACGGTGGCAGCGAGGAGGAGTCGTACAGCAAAGTGTCAATCATTAGCAGTAAAAATGTGCAACTCGGTCAGTCGTAACGCTCCGTTCGGACACAGATCCCGGAGGTGACTCACTCGTTAATGTTCACTTCCTCACAATAAACTCTGACTTCCAGTTAAAAAAAAACCCACAACACCTTCTTATCTTCTTTTACAATCCTGCTTCATCGCCAGCGCCATGACCAGCAGACAGGGCTCACTGGGCAGCAACTGAGCCATAAATGACCCTCGCTGCACAGCCACAGGGACAAACCCACAGGTAGCCGTGCATAATTCCACTTCCTGCCCCCAGTAATGGCTTCTGGTGACCTCTGGGCTGCATGCAGCGACCCATCATGCCCCATGAAGCTCACCCTGGTGCTCCCAGCACTCTGATGCCCAAAACTGTGAGAGCTAACGGCTTCAGAGATCTTTCTGAAACAAACAGTAATACATTACTGCCACCTTTTACCCTCTTTAAAACTGTTACCAAGAAGTTCCTCAAACTCTTACTGAACTGTGGCAAATACTACAAAAGCTTTGTGATGATACTGGCTCAGATATTTCAGATGTTTGTTCAGCAAGGTCTGTAAAATGACATCAAGGAAATAAAGGTTTTATTTATTTTGCTTCCAGTTTAAACTTGTTCTTCTCGCATACCAGTGCTCATGTGAAAGTTTTCTCTGAGTGGTGACTGTTGCCAGTTGACCAAGGCGACAAACATAAACGGGCCATAAAGCTCCATGTGTGAATGCAAATGTCCTATTCAGGCAGATGAGACATGAAAGGGTCTTTGCACTGCCTCTCTTGAGTACAGAGTCAGTCTCATGTCTGTTTGTGTCCATGTAAGAACAACACACGAAACTGTCCTTTGAAGCCATCCTGTCTCCAGGATAATTTGCCTGTGCAGCATTTTCACCTAAACCAGAAGCTTCCCACTACTGCTGCATGTTTGAAGAGCACCGTCTCCAGCTGCATGCTACATTAGACAGGAAGTTTAGATAATGCTCGGTGGCGATTTTCCACATATTGTCCAGTTCATGTCTGAAAAAGGCTTAAAGAATCAATATAAGGCTACCAGCAGGTCGAAAGTATGGAGTACTCCTTACAATGTTACCTGATGAGTAAAGTAAAATTAAAGTACTTTTGCATTTCCAAATATGACCATCCTCTTTGCAGTTAGCTTGTCCTGTTGGCTATAGGTGTAGGTGTACACACCTTTACATCTGAGTGCATTTACTGACTAATCAACAGGAGTGTACTATATTTCTTGGTTTTCATTGAAGTGACAGCTTTAGCAAACCTAAAAGTGATCCATGCTTAGCAGGTGTTCCTTCAAACAGCTCTACGAAGCTAATGGAGACTTATAACCTGGAAGCAATCTGCCTTTAGCCATGATGACATTTTTTTCATTATAAATTACAAATTAAAACAAAAACATGCAAACACTAATACAACATGAAGGCTCTTCGCTCTGCCATCTAGCTAAAGCCTCAGTCAAACAGGCCTAGAGACCAGTTGCATGTATTCCTCTCAACCAACTGCCTCGCAAATATACATTTTAATTCCAGTTCTTTCGGAGCTGTTGGAGGTCAGATTTTGGGTTGTCAGGCAGTTGTCGACCAATCTTTAGGGCTGTGTGACCACGGTTAAAGACTCACAATGCTTATGAGCTTTTCAGTTTCACAATTTACTAAACATTACATGGAGCAAATCAGTCATAAAACTCACTTTTGCCGTCTGTGTACTAAATGAATAAAAAAAAAAGAGTCCAAGAAGCAACAAGTAATGGCATCCATCACTTATCGAAAACTTATACCAAGTCTCACACATATTATTTCTTCTCATGCTTAAAGAGTTTAAAGAAGCGGATAAAAAGTTACATATAGTGCATATATACAAATATATACACGTTTTCATGTGTCCTACTGACTACAGTATATATAATAAGTGCAAGGGGAACAACTGCTATGCACACACACACACATATGCACACACACAGTGGGCTGCAGCTGGCTGGGATGACATGTTAAGGATGTGTTAATTCATCCCTCCAAGTTTCCTTATCATGTCTGCTGCTTGGCCATTCATTAATAGTAGTCCTGTTTTAATTAGCCATTAGCGAACACACTCCCCATGTCAGAGATATGAAATGGGGGGGGGGGGGGGGGGGGGGGGTGCATGTGTGTGTTGCGTGGAAAGAGGAGAGTGGGAGTAGGCATACAGAAAAAAAAGGTGTTAGGAGTACGTGTAGACGTGTGTGTGTGTGTGTGTGTGTATGTGTGTGTGTGTGTGTGTGTTTGTCGACAGCTCCATTTTCCCACTGTGGCGGCAGAACAATTGGCAGGGACACGCTGTTCAGTGGGGCCTCCTCCTCATTATTGGCCCACTGCTCACTTGTGAGCCGTATCATTGTACTGCAAGACAATGGCTGCCAGGGGCCCCACCCGACATGATACCCCTACTCACACACACACACACACACACACACACACACACACACACACACACACACACACACACACACACACAAGTCCAGCTATAAGCTCAAACTCCCTCTCCTCTCCCGTCTTTATGTGCCCTCGGAGCAGTTACCCCCTCTCTCTCCTCTACATCTCAACATTACAGTATCAACGCACCTGATTGGCTGCAGCATGCACACCCGGCGCTGGTCAGAGTCCACAGCGAGAGAACAGGGGATTAAGTCTAATTAGCATGAACAATAAAAACAAACAAACATGGATTGGGGGAGAAGGGGTCACGGAGGCAATCCCACTGTCTCTCTTAATTAGCATTGTTTACCAAGTGACACAATTGGTTCATGATATCAGCTGCACAGCTAATGGATTCATCCTTCACACAGGATCACACGAAAATGCTGCTGAGAGACACAAATAAAATATATATGGAGTTTGTTTCCCGTCAAAGTTATTGGTATTAATTATAGACCTGAAGTTCACTTTGATCACACGGCCTTCTCTCTGCACTATGATGCCCAAGTTAAGAAACAACAAGTGTTGGTCCAAATCAATCAAACAGTGACTGAAAAGACACATGCAACACAAACCCTGATTTGTGACCCTGCTGCACCCTTCACCTTTTACCTCGCTATGTTGAACAGGAGTCTTGCATCTCTACATCCAACATTGCAGAGACAGATGCAACATTGTACAAGTGTAGGTAATTTTGATGCTATGGGATGAAGATGCAATGACCACTGCAGAAAGTGGGTATGTAGTGTCCATAGAGGCCAGAGCTTAATCCAGTTAGTGCTGGACCTCACAGACAGTGGCAGCGGAATGGAAATCACTGGAGACATCCAAAATTTGTCAGGAAGCCTTAATTCAAGGTAGGAGGCAAGTTAAACATTGTGAAAACACTGTCCTCTCCAAGAATATCATCATTTTCATCATCATCATGCACTATATGCAACAATGCAAGTCAACACAAGCTGTTATTACAAGCTACTGATACATTTTAAAGTTAAGAGACCTGTAGTGACTGTGTGAATAAGTGTTTTCTGATTTGTTTAACATTATTAATCAGCTCTGCAATAAAAACACAATTTTCTTTTATTGCTATGTATATTAAATTTGTTACCTGAAAGTATACAGACTGTTTAAAGAAAAGGTTAAACAGCAAGTGAAAGCAAAAGTTTGAAAGATCATGCAAGACAACTAAAGTGGATGATGACAGAATTATTTCCATTCTTAAGAAAAACTACTTCACAACATCTAACCAAGTTAAGAACTGCCTCCAGGAGGTAGAGCTATCACTGTCAGATCTACAATCAACCTTCACTGATTGAAACACAGGGTTTATACCACGGTGCAAACCACTGGTTACACTCAAGAGCAGGAAGGCCAGATTAAACCAAAGACCATCTAGAAGAGCCAGCACAGACCTGGAAAATTCTTTAGACAGATGAAACCAAACTGAACCTGAACCAGAACAACGGGTAGAAAAAAGTGTGGAGAAATGGAGAAAAAGCTTGAGATCTGAAGAATAACACATCATCTGTCAAACATGGTGCAGGTCATGTCATGGCATGGGCATGTGTGACTACCAGTTCAACCAGTTCACTCGTGTTTATTATTCCTGCTTTTATTTAATCATATCTGAATTATTATAACTCATTTATTACTTGTCGAAAGGCTGAGATCTTGTTTGGGGATTATTATTTTTTTTTTTTATGATCTATTTTTTTTGTTGTTGTTGTGAAGCTTGTTATCACATATATATTGAAAAGTGCTATGGAAACACAGTTTTTCTCATTAAATTACATAAACAAAATGTTAGGTTATGTGTATTTTACATACATATAACCTAACATTTTGTTTCTTGGAGGGCTTGGGTCAGATGAGAGGGTAGAAGCAAGTGACGGGTTTGTTTCATTGCAGCACTTTTCATCACACATATGGGGGAAATGTTTTGCTGTCCACATTAGTGAATTGGCTTCTTCCTCGCATGACCAAAAAACATCACATTTTAAGGATTTCACCCAAAACAAAGGCCACATGAGCTTCAAAAGTCATTAGAGACCAGACGATACTTTGGTTTAGACAAAGCACATATGCTGTATAGACGCATATGCACACCAGGCTTATGCATAAAGTTCCTCCAGCACGCCGATGAGCTGCATAAAGGACTATCGATCGCCACATCACATGTATAAATATTAGTGATGAGATGATTGATGATAGGATTTTTAAATCTCTTTGGCATCTGAGAAAAATTGCATTTGCCTCCGAGTATCTGCCGCCATACCGAAGACCCACCCCTGGGGAACTCATAGCTGCAGTGGGGGTCAGTGAAAACTGGGCCAAATCAAAGTGATTAAGGACCTGCAAATCAATAACGCCTTTATATTAGATTTACTCACCCTCTTCGGATCGCACAGAGTCAGCAGAAAGATGGAGGGAGGCTGAGGCTGAAATGAACCAAGATCCAACTAAGCGTCGGCAGATTGGGTGCCGGTATAAATCTTTAGGCTCGCATCAAGTCTTTGAAGCGTGATAAAATAATATAATCATCTTTGAATGGAGGGTGAGGATAAGTTGAGGGCTGTCTTTTCTTTCTGCTGATCTCATAACTCCAGTATTTTGATGATGAAACAGCATGGAAACCATTACCCAGAAACCATCTCTGAGAAATCTTCATGGTTAACTTTGGTGGGATGTAGCCATACAGTACAAATCTGTGAAGTCTGTTTGAGCTTTGAATGATGACAGTGACAGAGAAAATCAATGGATGCTGCCGGAGATGGAGAGAGACCACAGGCTCTTTAAACACTTTCAGCGGGAGAATGAAGATGTGGTTCACTGCTATGAGGAAATAATTACAAACAACAAACCAGTGATTTTGACAAGGTACATTCTTATTCTGGCAACATAAATTTAGATTTTAGGAAACAAACCCCAACACAAAAGGCACTTGGGTAATTTTATATTAAGAACTTTCTGATTGTCAATATAACTTGTACAAGGGCGTATAGACGCTTATTATTATATCATGAGGCATCTGCCTTAGATCCGGTGGCTATAAAAGGGGATAGCAAACGCTTATTAAATGCATTATAATTACAGTAAAATGAAAAAGAACATTTCTGTAGGACTGCATACATTGCTTCAGTTTATTAAGGTTTGCATGCTCTCAGTTCCACCACAGCATTTCAGTCAGGTTGAGGACTTTGACTGAGCCACTGCAAAACTTTGAGACTTTTCTTCTTTAGTCATTCTGTTGTAGATTGTTGGAATCATTGTCCTGTTGCATGACCCAGTTTGGATTGAGCTTTAAGTGTCAGACAGATGTCCTCACCTTTGACTGTAGATACTTTGGTATACTTCATAGTTGACTCACTGACTGTAAGGTGTCCAGGTCCTGTGGCTGCAAAACAAACCCAAATCATGAACCTTCCACCACCGTGCTGTCAGCTAATATGAGGTGTTTATGCTGATATGCTGCGTTTGGTTTTGTGCATCGTGACCAGACATGTCCACTTTGGTCTCATCTGTCTAAAGCAAATTGTAGCATGCTGACGTCTTGATCTTTGTTCAGATGTAGCTTTGCAAGCCTAAACTCTTCTGCCGTGTTTGGTTTAGAGAGAAGAGGCTTTCTCCTGGCAACCCTTCCAAACAAGCCACACATGTTCAGTCTTTTTCTAATTGAACTGTCATGAACTTTAACGTTTACCAAGCTACCCGAGGCCTGTAGAGTCTCAAATGAAGCTCTTGGGTTTTTTGCAGTTTCTATGAGCATTGCATGGTCTGAATTTGGTGGGCCGATTGTGGCATTGTGCAAACACACACCTGAATACTGCAGACCAGCAAACTGCCAATATTTCTGCTGTTATAGAAGCGCTCACACATACTGATGATCAGTTAATCAAGTAGACTACTTACCCTCTTAATTTCAGTGGAAGCAGAAAATGTGAACCAGTAACAGTAAACATTTAATAATACTAACATTAACACATACTCATTTTAACATAATTTTAATAAGTGCCTTAAAATGGCTGCATTACAGCCCTATTACTTATTAAATGGCTTATTACAAGGGGCCAAATATAACATTATTACAACATTGGTCTTCAAGGAAAACCTGAGTTAAGAACAAGGATGTGAATGAATCACTCCGCACATAATGGAATAAGTCTGATCATAATTGCCAAGAAGGTGATCTTATATGAGCCCTGGAAAAGAAACGAGAAGATAAATTAGCACATTTTGAACAGTTAAGTGCTGCATGACTTGCTGGCAGTCACAGAAATTTGCTCCCATGCTTTGTCCCATGAGTGCTTTTAGTCAGTGAGAATATGGACTGTTTAAATTATTCGTTGGTAAGAAAGAGAAAGACAGATGTACAAGAGGGCTAAATCAATGCGCTATCTTGGGATAGCTCACTACTTCTGACACATTTTCAGTGTGATGTCTATGCCATAGACATCATTTGTGATATGGATGGAGATGTCACGGTCTGCAGAGACAGGCCGTGTGGTGGTGTGTGTGATGGACCCAGGTGCGTACACAAGTGAGTAGACGGGAGTGAACTTAACAGAAAGCGAGCCTTTATTATGGCTGAAGGCAAAGTGTACAACTAAAGCAGGGATAGCGTGACTAAACTAGACTATAACTAAACTGGGAAAACTAGTACTGTGACAAACTAAGAAGATTCAGAGACTATGGTGATAACTGCAAAGACTGACCGTGAAAACGGTGGGAACACAGACGACACGACACAGACCGAATGAAACACAGAGACTAAATACACATAAGGGATGATCAAGGGAAGTGGAAACACATGAGGGGGAACAGCTGATACACATGAACCTAATGACAGGACAGGGAAAGTGAAACTACATACACTGACATTAGACACAGACTTTCAAAGTAAAACAGGAAACATGGGGATTAGACGTGACCTGAACTGAACATAACCACACAGACATGACAGGTAGACGCACGGACCACTGAATACAGGAGATGACATAAACAACTAAGAAACAAAGGACTAAACAGCAACCTCGAAATTAACTAGATGAACTAAACTAGGGCACAAATGAATACCAAAATATATATAAGAACTCAAACACTAGGTCACAGACCCAGCCCATGACAGGAGAAACTTGAACATCATCATTTGTGGACTGTTTTAAAGCTTTAAATGAGGCGTTTTGGGCATAAGAAGCTTGAGTGCATCTGGATAAGAGGATGGAGTGAAGTTAAGTAACCCCGTTCATTAATTTTCTTATCAGACGAATCAGAATAAATCACCAACATCACCTCACCTTAACTATACATTCATACAGCTCTTTATGCCAAACACTACAAGCACTTTATCTACCTCAGATCTATTTCAAATTTAGAAAAAGAAATTAAGCTAACACGCAGACTTTGAACTGAGGGAGGACGCCAGAGGAAACATGCTTCTAAATAGATTAAAATTGGACCCAGAACAGCCTCAGTGCACGAAAACTAAAAATACTTTAATCTTTGTGCATTTTAGTTCAACTTTGGAAAAAGTTATTCAATTCAGTTTTATCCATATCCCAGACAATCCGCTGACTGCATTTTAGCAAACACTTGGCGACAGTGGGAAGAAAAAACTCCCTTTCAATAGGAAGAAACCTCTGGCAGAACCAAGCTCAGAGAGGGGCGGCAGGTTGGTGGTGTAAGATAAAAGAATCCAAGGCAAATAAATGACATTTAGGCTATTTTTACTTCCATGCACTGTTCAAGCTTCATTAAAAGAGGTCAGATTTATGGTTAAAGTCAGAAAAAAAATCAAAAGCGAGCTTGAATCTGAAACCAGGCATATTTTCCCTTTTGGGAGCAATGACCAACACTTACTCAGGAGCAGAAATCTGTTGTGGTAGAGGTAACACGCAGCTTCAACAGGCTGATATGAGTCACAGCTGAAAGCAACAAATTCACACTCACACATTCTCTGCTCTGCCAGATGTCAACCCTGGAAAAATGCAGCAATTTACTCACTGTAGCTGAAGAGGCAGGTTGAGAGAAAGTTACTAGAAAAAGAAAAAAACGTGTTAAACTTTTAATCGCAAAGGGGATGTAAAGCCTGCTTTGCACATATCAGTAAAGAAAGACTTCAAGAGCTGACAAAAGTTGCACTTGCAGGCCTTGGTTAAGGTAAATGAACAGAATGACGTGCGCGGGGGGGAATGTGCATCCTCTGTGAACGCCAGTTAGTAAATAAATAGCTTTCTGGTGACAATTAGCTGAGCTCGTGTTGAAATGAGCGGCTGAGAATGTGCGCACACACTCACAACACGCACGGTGCGCCGTTACCCTTCATCTCCATGGAGACAACATGTCCCATTGCCACCAATCCCCCCCTGCTTCTCAACCTCACCCCTCTTACCCAACCAGTGTTTGTCTCACAGTAAATCTAAATTGGCGAGTGCAGTTAACCCCCTCACCTCCTCATTCTCCTCCTCAGCTAGCTTCTAAGACTCAGGATCTCTGCAGCAGACCATGAGAGAGAATTACAATCAATGTGAGAAAAAAGAAGAGTAGGAGAAAAAAAAGAAAAGGAAAGGGATGGGGTAGCTGGGGGGGGGTGTTAGCACACAACAGAGCCAGGGTCACTTAGGAGCCACATGGTATTATTTTGGTAAAGATAAAGAATAAAGTTTCCTTTTAGTGGGGAAAAAAAGGTAATTTTGCAAGAGTCTTTGATGTCATCTGCTATGAGGGACCCGGGGGTGTGTGGACATACTGTATGTGTGGTTTTACACCGGGGAGGGGGTGCTCAAGGACTGAAGGAACCTCCAATCTGTTTACAGCTCTGATTGGAATTACACAATCAATTACCACCCCCTGCTGTGGCCCAAATGAGCCGGCCCAAAAGACAGGGGAATTGGTTAAATGTTATTGTTGGGAGGCCATTATCCAACAATCGGGGTGGTTAATGCAAGAAAATGACATTCATTAAAAGGCTCGACGGGAGGCTCCCAGGGGCCAGGCTGCAGCTGACCCCCTATTCACTGCCTGGGCTTTGTGGGCCCTCGTCCACTGCGGGGAGGGGAGATCATGTCAAAGGCACAAAATGCTCCTGTTTTGTCACGGAGTGGCCTTCGGTCTCCCTTTGCAAGTGTGCGTGTGTGGCAGAGAGGGGCCGAGAGCTGGAGAAAATACCTGTGAATGTTTTTGTGCTTCGAGAGAATGCGTGCGAGGTGTCATGGAGAGAGAAAAAGGGGATAATTACATCATTCTGTGAATTAGAGGTGTGCGCAGAGTGATTGAAGCCCCCCTCGCCGATGGATGCACATGTAATCCTGCAGTAATGAGGCAGTGCTGGGATCATACTCCACACACACTTAGTCCTATAATGTATATCATCAAAGCTACAGCTTGTGGGAAAAAAAAATACATAAAAAAAACCGCTATTCCCCTCTGTGAGTGCACTTCCCACCACCAGTGCTGATATCATCTATCAACGCAGACGCAGCTATCAAAAGCCAAAAGTCAGAAGTAAGTGCAGACTCCAGCCCACGGAGAAAATCGGGCCGTGCCATTATTTTTGATACAGGAACCCTGCGAGAGATTATACTTTCCACCGGCACAAAAGATGGGCTTTCTTTATCTCATTCTATTTGGAGAATCACACACAGGACAGTGGGTCAGTGAGAGTGAAGACAGCCGTGGCCTTGTTATTTCTGTTCATCCTTCAGGAAACAACAGCCGTTTCATTTAGGAGACGCCAGGAAGAAATATGCTCCTTTATTGCAGGAAAAAAGTCGAAGTGTCGCGTATGAAGAAGAGTGAACTAATGAGGCTTTTAGACAAGAAGCCCATCAAAATAAACCCAGCCGGCAAAGTCCTCCATAAGCTCCTTTCAGCTTGCATTTAAGGAAAAGCAAATTAAGGGTTAAAAAGCAGCAAAGCAAAGTTCTTCGTTTGACACATATTTTATCAGAATCAGAATCAGAATCAGAATCAGAATGGGTTTATTGCCAGATGTTGAGGTTTACAACATTAGGAAATTGCTGCGGTGCTTCAGTGCAGACAATAAGAATTAAAGTGCTATGTAGAAAGAAAGATATGTGCATGAGATATACATGAGATATATACATGAGAATAAGAATTATGAGTGCTACGTAGAAAGATATATACATGAGTGCAGGTGGTGATCAGTGCCAGACATGAAATGATGCAGTGACACAGCGTAGGGTCATGTGTTAGTGGCGGGGACAATCATGTGGTTATTGTTCATGTGTCCAACAGCAGAGGGGAAGAAACTGTTCTTGTGGCGAGAGGTTCTGGTGCGAATGGACCGGAGCCTCCTGCCTGAGGGGAGCAGGTCAAACAGACTGTGTCCAGGGTGAGAAGGGTCAGCTGAGATCCGGGCTGCACGCCGCAGTGTCCTGGAGGTGTACAGGTCCTGCAGAGATGGGAGTCTGCAGCCAATCACCTTCTCAGCAGAGCGCACAACACGCTGCAGTCTCTGTTTGTCCCTGATAGTGGCTCCAGCGTACCACACGGTGATGGAGGAGGTGAGGATGGACTCGATGATTGCAGTGTAGAATTGCATCATCGTCCGTGTTGGTTTGCGGTGACACAATGCCTTCATCGTCTTCAGTGTGTGCTGACAGTTAATTGTTAGGTGGTGGAAAGGAGACTGAAGGCGTGAGAAGTCAGTCAACATAATCAAAAATTAAAAACCTGACACATTATTATAGGGAGTTTCCTATTCACTCACTTGCCACTTTATTACGTTGTTACATATTGCTAGTACCAGGTTGGACCCTCTTTTTCCTTCACACCACCACCAGCCAGAACTGTTGATAAAAGGCAGGATGGATCCATGCTTTCATATTCTTCTCATAACAAATTCTGATCCTTTTTCCTTCTATTGTCTAAAGTTTATGAGCCCATGAATTCCTGCTTTTAGGAGTGACACTGTAGTGGCGGCACTCCGTCTCTATTTCACTCTTCTGTACCACCTTTAGGAGTCAGTCCGGCAACATGCATTTGAAACGTGAGCAAGTCCAGGTACTTTTCTTGCAAAAAAAGATGTTTATTGAAACTTTTAATTTACATGGCAAGACTCGGTCAAAAAACTGTGTTGCTTCCAGCTTATCCGACTCCCCAACTACGTAATTACAGTGTGCCGGAAGCCCAAAATACTAAAAAGCGCATTAGAATGTCACACTTCTATATTCTATACCTTTAACAAAACAGTATTTTGAAATCAACTAGAAATTATATTCTTAACATCAAACATGTATATTTCTCCTCTAATCATTTTACCAGTACCAATAAAATTAACCTCTTACAGACACCTTGTATGGTCTTCGGCTGCCGTAGCCCATTAGCTTCAAGGTTCAGCATGCTGTGCATTCAGAGGTGCTCTTCTGGATACCGTAGTTGTAACCGGTGTTGGTCAAGTTACTAGAAAATAGTAATTAGTTACTGATTACTACTCCAAGAAAGTAATTCCATTACTTTACTGATTAGTTATTTTGAAAAGTGATTAGTTACTTTATTACTTGGTTACTTTTTAAAAATATGATACATATAATGAAAGGAAATATACAGAATGGAAAAACTTACATCTCTTTCGAACCTCAAAATGGACCAATTTTATAAAAACTGGAGGAAGTGGGAGAGATTTGTTGAAGGTAGCAATGTGGGATGATGGGTGGTAGGTTATATAACCAGAGTTTAGCTAAATATTTTCACGCAACCACTGGAAGAAGAAAAGCCTGCTAAGGACGTGGCCACTGCTTTTAGAAGGCTCTACATAAAATAGACTGGAAATACCCTTCCGAACATCACCAGGGGTGGACTGTAAAGTCCTACGTGGATTTCAGCAGTAGCACAAAACCTGAAGACATGGGGCTTAAGAAGAGGTGAAGGGGAGCTCCCCCAGACCAGGCAGTGGCTTCACTGTGCCAATATGGTATAGTCAGTGTGTATTATGTTTTGGTTTTTTTTGTTAGTTTTTTATGTGGATGAATGTCAAAAGTATAAAGCTTTCAATAAAAATAAAGTATATATATATAAAACCATGATACACAACCTGAATAGGTAATAAAGCAATAGACCTTTCTGCCCAATTCTATTTTTTCTGCATAATCCATCATATAAAATTGAATCAAATGAAAAAGTCTATTTTAAAACTTGTTTTATTAGTTTTAATCTTTTAACTTTATGCATCAAGCAAAAGTAAAATTATATGAAACAGTCTTTAAAAAAAAAAATTTTTTAACCTAACCTAACATTCAAACCTATTTTCTGCATATTCCAGCATATAAAATAAAACTATTGTTTGTGTTTACACTCACTCTTTCAAATAGATGCAAGTAAAACTCAGCAAAAATAAAAAATAAAATCAGAGATTCAGCAGCACTAAGTCCTGTTGCTCTTAAATCTATTTTCACCTGATTAGCAGGAGTGGGGCGGGTGGAGGTTTGCCGGAGCGGTCATTTCAACAGGGGAATTTGGGGATTTCTCTGTGAATTTCATGTTCCCCTTGCAGTGTGCTACGTGCTTGCTCAGATTTGAAGTTGTAGAATGTTTCCTTCCCAAGCAGAGTGAGCAGCGGACGCTAAAGTTTTTGTCACTTGTAACAGCAGTCTGGCGAGGAAGGAGCGGCTAGCAGGCCCCACGGGCATGTGGTGTGGAGGTTAGCCGGATAACTCGAAGCCAGTCAGTTAAATTAAACAACAAACCTTTATTCCCTGTCAGCAACATAAGACCATACAAGCCAGGTCTCCACGGCTCTACACTGTCCGTACATACATGTGCGGGAAACGGTAGTCGCCGCTGCCAGGCTGTTGCAATGGTGAGGTCTGTCCTGAGAACAGAACACGAGCAGCATGTAATGGCTGCCACGCTATACTCACACACACCCTAGGAGACTCCCCCCTAGTGGTGCTATAACACAATAAGGGTTTGTCATGGTCTGGGTCTGATGACCCAGAGCTCATGTATTTCTTGTATATGTTTTTCCGTATGTTATGTTTTGGTGGTTTTCTCTCCCTTTTTTGTCCTTTCTCCCTGTGTGCTCCCGGATGTTTTGGAGTCGCTGAGGGGACTGCGACCCGGAAGTGTTCCCGCACTGGGGACTGCCGCACCTGCCGCCCATTAGCCCTCACCAGCTGTAGCTGATAGCTTCATGAGGGGCGTCTTATTTAAGAAGGTGGCGGAGCCCTGTTACTGCCCATCTCTGGTTGTAACGATTGGTTACTTTTACCTACCCATCAGTCCGTGTGAATTGTAGCCTCAGTTTCCTTTTTTTAGGTGACGGGAGTGGCACAGAAGACCACAGCACAAGACTTAACTTGGATGGTTAACATGGCTGTAACAAGTGCTTATTTCAGTTACGTTCTTGATAGGTTGAAGCAGTCTGACCATTCACCTCTGACATCAATAAATTGACAATTCGATGTAAACTATATAGATAGTTGTGTAGGAAGATTACAATAAATGAGCAGTTTATGAACTACTCAGACGGCCCTGTTTGACAACATTAGCAATTAAATCTCTTTTTTCCTCGTTCTAGTGCTCAGTTGGATCTTCAGCAGGTCACCTTGACCATGTCTACGTGCCTAAACGCACTGAGTTACTGCTGAGTGATTAACTGATTAGATATTCATGTTAACAAGCTGTTGAATGGGTGTACCTAATGAAGTGACCAACGAATGTATACGTACTTGATTTCAGTTTAAATGTCAAACATGCCAAAGCAGTTCCAGGACACAAAGACTTTTATTGATGAAACATCACAGCTTGCTGTGAAATACCTCACCAAATTCTGTTTTCTGTAAATTGAAACTATCTTTGTCAACTCAAATCATCCTGACTGAACTGGAACTTGATGTTTTCTGGGCTGCTTGAGTAAAGTGTATGATTACCGGTGGGCGACTCCAAAAAAAGGTTGGATTAAAACAACCTCGCAGTTGCCAGTGCATGGTTTGGTAATGCAGAAATCTATTGTTAAAAAAAAGAGAAAAGATAGCTAGTTAGAAAAGCAGGTCAAATATCAGGTGAGGTGTGACAAAAGACCAAAGACAACTGACAGCACCTTAAATAAAGGATCTTATATCACGATAGGTTAGGAGTGTCAGATCTTGGAGAGTTTCCTGGAAAAAATCTGGCAGGTAGAGGACTTTCTGTTCCAAAAGATCAACTGGGAAAAATACCGATCATATGTTGTTTTCTTTTCTGTGTTGCATTTATGTTTTGGCACCATTTGCCTTTATTTGACAGCTGTACCAGAGATGGAGAGGAAATGCAAGAAGGAAAAAAGGTTGGTACGCAACAGAGTCTCAAGCCAGCTTGTGGAACATGAGATTCAGTCTATTATTCCTGCTCATGGACACAAATATTCAGTGTATCTTTGTAAATGAAAATGGCTGCCAAAGAATCTGAGGGCAGGTCATGAAATACCAAACTGTAGTATTTCCAGTTTGACACAGCACCAAAGTACACAGGAAGTGGTGGTATAAGGAAGCAAGTAAGCAATACTTACAGTATTTACAGTGCTTTTCACAGACTAGAGTCAAAAATGGCTTTACGGAAGCAACATAAACTCTCAAGAAAGGAAAGTGCAGTGAAATGTAAGTAGGACAGAAATGAAGGAAGACTGGATTTAAGACAACAAGTCACTGCTACTTTCATCGTGACCAAAAACTACACAGCTACAGTACTGTGGAAAAGTCAAGAGCCACCGATTATTTATTTATATTCTGCTCAGAAAATAGAAAATAGGTGCTGCAATTTATTAAAACATGTACAAAATATACATGAACATACAGTATATGACAAATTAGAAGTAGAATGGGTGATACTGCAGTGTAAACCTCCTAAAACATGGACACAAATCAAAAATGCTGAAGAAAGAAAGATCTGAGGGGTGAGTTTTCTCAGTTTGGGTTAAACTACAACGTTTATGTTGATGCATAATTTTCTATATTGAAACAGACATTTGAAAATACAATCAGAGTGGCCAGAAAACACATGACATACATTAATTTTACAGTCACGTCTGTGTGCAACAGCAGGGAAATTGTTCTAATTCTAAGAGTGACTTTGGGATCGGGCTGGACTATAACATGAAGCAAGGATCCCTAACCACCGCTGCTGTGGTCGTGTTGTGTGGGTCCATCAGGGCAACCCTGCGATATATTTGTAACTTTGTCATTCAAGCCAAGGGGAGCCCGAAAGACTTAGAAACCATCCCTCCTACAACATAAATACTTTTGTTCTCATGTGACCACCCCCATGACCTTTTTGTCATGTCCCATTCTGCATGCTGAATTTGATCGCCTGTTGTCCGAGACAGCCCGGAACTGACATCCGATTAGCGCCGATAACGGTTACAGATAACCGAGACGAGCGGGGAGTCGCGGGAGTGCAAATCCCAGCAGCGTGCCGATGAGGACTGAATCAATTTTGCGCATTTGCCAGGTTTCTGGCTTATTGAACACACAGATTGACCCTCCTAAAGACGGCTGCTGCCTCAGAGCCAAACAGTGACCTCTGACACTTGACCATCTGCTGTCTCCTGGGGAAAAATATATATATTAAGTGTTGCAATTTTCATTTAAAAATAAAAAACCCCAAAATGAGCTATGCTGCACAGATAAAAGGATCAAATAGAAATCAAATACAGTAATTACAAAGCGATAGTTTAATGAAATTTCTGGTTGCTACAGTTGCATACTGTTTAGTGTGAGACAGGCTCATCAGAGAGAGGTGAAATAATTATCACAGGCACCTGTTATGGCAAAGAACAGGTGGAGCTCTAGCGTTTGTAATCTCACATCTCAACGGATATTATCAGGGTGTGTGAGTGTGTATCTGCACACAAATTTCATCTTTGTGCCAAGTGTGTGTGTGTGTGTGTGTGTGTGTGTTGGGTGCTGAGTAAAGCCTCTGATTGAGAAACAAGCCACAGTAGCAACATGCCTCACTGTTTCCCCCAGCATCTGTCTTGAGCAGCATGGGGCCTCCGTGCGTAGGGGAGGGAGAGGCAGCGAGGCAGGAGGAAGCGACGGAGAGCCGGCTTCCCTTCATCTCTCTCTTTTTCTCATTATTTGGGAGGCAACGCTGGAGCTGAAAAAGACCCTCTCTCTCTCTCTCTCTCCCCACCTTCTCCGTCACCCGTCTCAGTGTGAGTTTTTTTTTGTCTTCCATCATCTGCGAGTCAGCGCCGGGTCATATCACAACACGACGTGCTCTGCTGTGAGTTTAGCACCAGACACGCCAGCTCCCCGCCACTTCCTCTGCACAGACACAATTTCTTTGAGGCACACTGCGGCGCACTGTCAAAATAGCGGCGCCGGATAAGGCAAACGAAGGAGCTGTCCTGAATGTTAGGAAAATCTCACTACCACTTACCTCTTCTGTTTTCATTTGAAAGGGAGTGGAAACACACATGGCAGTACTGCAAAATATACCTCGAGTATTGAAGAGAAGGGGGAAAAAAATCCTGCCAAATAATGCTTAAGTCGCGCATGTGTGTGTGTGTGGGGAGAAAATTTGGAAAACAAACACCTTTGCGGGGTTAATAGACACGATGAGAGATGCATATCATCTCCATCTTTAGCTGTAATGATTAGAAATATGAAGTCAGCTGGCTGTGAGATGATTAGCTCCATATGCTAGCTCTGTTGGGGTGCTATTTCATCCAGTTAACCCAGTCCAAGGAACTAGAGGATGCAGAAAAGCAGAGCGTTGACTCTACGTTTTAAACAGGCTGCTCACAACAAAATCAAATTCCTCTGGCCTGCCTGCAGTGCTAGTTAAATCCAACTAGATTGTTCTGGTGTTTTGGAGAGTTGAGATGTAGATGTGTCTGCCTTCTCTTGACTATAATTGAACTAAATGGCACTCACCTCATGGTGCTCAATGTGCCAAATAAATACATGTGAAAACCGCAGAGAAATTTCTTTTTATAAAGAAAAAGCACAACCCGGCTACTTAAAGGTACAATCAGTTGTTTTTTAGGTCATTTAACCCTTTAAGACCTACCATAGAACCAATACACTAATACACTAGATACACTCATTTTCATAGGAAAATGTGCATCAAAATAAATTATTTCCAGCAGTGCAATTTGAGTTCTAAGCATCCCAGAAACTATACAGAAAAGCATAAAGCCAGATATGACTTTTAAAAACACCAGTGTAGGCTTATAAGACCATTACAGTTTCGGCCAGGTAATGGCAGACATACGATAGTCGCGCTGACGCCTATTCCAATGTAGGAAGTGTTACGAACAGCTGATCGGATCGGCAAAGCATGTTTCTGGAATATTATGTTTTTGTTGCTGCAACTGCTTTTTATGCAGTTTTTGCAAAGCTTTATGTGGAAGGAAACCGTGACCTAGGACAAGCTAATGGCATTAGATGTAAGTACAACTCCTCCGGTTTCAAAAAAAATGATTGCGCTAGCTTACGTGGTTGCAGTTCTACAGAGATTTAAAAATAGTTACCCGCTCCGACCGGTTTTAAAGGGTTAATAGAAAAAAATAATGTTGTACTCATAAATATAAATTGATTAGTGTGTAATTACAGCTTTTAACAAATTGATGTGTTCTCAGTAACGCAGAATTCATCCATTAACCTTACGAGCAGATGCCGGTTTGTGGAAGCCGCCATGTTGCCCCATCTTGAATACAGTGGCAAAGATGTACAAGATTGTGCTTTGTGTATGTACATGTGGACCATGTAAGACCATTTAACATTTGTACGCGCATATTTTCATCATCTCTTTCGACCACTGCTCTCTCACCTCCTTCATTTCCAGCTCATCCACCTCAAGCCTCATCTCCTAAACCAAAGTCAGGACTCTAACACAAGAAAATGTGCATAAACATCATTATTTTTTCCCAATATTATGTGAATATTATTGTTAGCAGATCAAACATGTGATGGACAGCTGACAGCGATCTAGCTAAACAACAACAGCTGGTTATAAGCTGATGTCGCGCCCTTAAAAAAATCACACTTTCCCTCTAATGAACAGTTTGGTTACATTCTCACATCTTACGAACGTTTGATGGCGAAGTATCAGAGTCCAACAGTGTTAGATCCACTTCAAAGAAAGTTCCACTAACAGCAGCTACCAGAGGCTAACAGCAGTTAACAACTGTAAAAAAAAAACCAGCAGCGCTCACTGACATAAAAATTCAGCATGTCTTCAACAACTCACCTCAGTATCACTGTGAGCTTCACTGATTCATCCACTGGGATCGGACTCCTTTCTCACAATTTTACAGCCTCTTCCAGAATAAGTAGATGTGGAGACATATTGACAGTTGAGGTAAACAGTGGACTGACAGCCTATGCTTAATACAGATGGATGCTGGTCAGAGTTAATTTCCCTACAGAGACCATCATAGTTAGCAGTGTGCAGTTGAAATGCAAGGGGTAAGAACACCGAACCGGCTGCAATCTACTGAGAGCTAGTGTGTAGATTTTAGCACGCCGTACCTTTAATAAAGCCATACACTTTCTACTGAACTACACCTGACTGTGCAGAATACCGTGTCAGCCAAGCACCTTCCTATGCCAGATTGTTTAATACTGCAGCGCGGCCAGTTGCCAATCTTGCAGAGATATGCATAAAGTGACTTTGGATGTTGGCACCAGCTGTGGCATTATTGAATGCTGAGAGATAATGGTCCTCTTAAGGAGCTACAAAATCCTTATTAGGAGACTGTAATTCACAAATATCCACTCCTAATGTCCAATGGGAAAACTACTTATTTTAAAAGAACAACTGATACCTGGAATTAAGTACCAGTAGCTACATTTTTAGTTTGTCTTGCTCTTCGATCTTTATTCTGTCTCTTATAAAAGTGAATTTGAATCAAATAGCTGCAGCTGATTTGCTGATTTTATGCTGGATGTTCTTCCTGATGCAACCCTCCCTGTTCATCCAAGCTTGGGACTGGCGCCAGAAGTAAACTGGCTTGTGGCTGTCCCTTGGCTGGGTTGAAAATCACCAAAGGACAGCTTCAGTGTATGTGTGCAACATTATGGCAGTATTAGACACTCTGGGAATGAGAAAAGGCTGAGTGCTAAGACATATCTTTCTCCAAAAAATCAATTTATAGACATGTATATTTGATTTCAGTGTGAGCTGCTTCTTTAACTAGCAAAGTCAAACCTCACTCAGACCTAAAGTGCACAGTCAGATGCTTGATTGCTGTATGATCACAGAAAAGAATAACCATCCAGAGCACAGTCAGAATTTTCACCTCCTTTGCAAAGCCACGCAGTGATTGTGCTACTCGTTCATGCAATTTGGGAAACTAAGGACGTAACGTCTGTGAGACACGGTGGCTTTTCCTGCTCTGAAAAGTCAAAATATCTGCTGTGAATAAGCTCTATTGCAGCTTCTAAGTGGCCATTATAGTCCAGTCAGGTGTAAACAATTCAAACCAACCAAATGCTGACAGACAGAGCATATCGAGCACAATTCATTAATGAAAAAAAAGTGTGGAAGTACATATCTAACTTCTGTCTAATCAAAGCACAGGTGTAGCCACTAACAGCGATGATGGCTCAATCCACTTTTGTCGAGTAAGCCAGTTATTCATGTTATAATACCACACCTGTGCTTTTTGCTGCCAAGACGTGTCAAACTGTCTGCAATGAAAAAGGACTATTATATCCAGAGAGCTTTTCTTTGGAGCACCTTTAAAGTTCTCTCCCTCGCGGGCTGCAATTATTTTCTAACAAAACTGTTCTGAATAAATATATTAAAATTCATGCTTTTAAGCTGTTGTTCTAATTTGATGACCAAAAAACCCCTGTGGAGTCGTCATATTCAAGTTTTTAGTGGGGGAGAACATAAAAAAAATAAACTTTCGTCTGTGATACCCGCCACATTGCTTCAGTGTGCTATGCTAATGTTCTGTCCTTAAAACCACACCTTCATATGGACACATTCAAAAAAGGCTCTCTGACTCTCAAAAGCATCCTCTCAAGAGTATTTACTAGCCTGAACTACTCTGTGTCCTTGAAGAGGTAGACGTGTCTAGTAAAATTTGTTAAATGTAACTGTGGGAGAGATTGGAGTATGACGAGCAAAATTTCGTCTAAGGAAAGAGGAACGATCTTCAAGGAAACATGGGGTTAGTTGGATTAAGTGGTGCCAGGACAAAAACCTCTCTCTTAAAACACCAGAGATAATAAAAAGAAGGACGTTGGCCTATCAACACTGGGTTTAAAGAGTCAGCAGTTTCAAGTTTAAGGGGGGAATGTCATTGAGGATCTCTCCTGGTCTTCCTAAGAAGGATTAGGAAGTTTGGCAGGAGCCAACATCTTCTCAACCTTCTACAAAAGCACAGTTGAGAGTGTGCTGATGGACTGCATGACAGGAGATCTGCCTCCAGTGGTACCCATGTAAGGCCCACAGCATTTTCAAGAATCACAGCCAGTGCTGCTTACAGCTATAAGGTGTCAAACATGCAATAATGCTGCATACAACAAATCCCCACCCACCCCACGTACACGTGTAAATTCAAGAATTTTTATTTTAAAATCTTATTTATGTTATTTCTATCTTTAGTTTTTTATCTTGTGAAATTTTCAGATGTGTTGTTTTTAAAAAAAAAAAAAAATCTCTTCATGTTGAGCCTGTTCTAAATTTCATATGACAAATAAAATTTAAATTGAAACTAGTTTTATAGGAACATGAAGTGCTTGTATAGCCAGATATTTAGGGCTCACACCATCACCTCTGATCCTCAATAGACCTTTACTGTATGTCATCAGCTTTTTCTGTTTCTTTTTATGGCTTCTTTCAACTTAAAGCACCCATCCATTCATTCTCTTCCGCTTACCCAAGGGTGGAGCCTATCCCAGCTGCCATGGGGCGAGAGCCGGAGAACTCTGGACAGGTTGTAAGGAAAAATAATCAAATCAACCAAATTCTGTTGTAAGTGTTGCATGAAGTTTCAAATAAACCTATTTTAGTCTTGCATGTTCATAACCGTTAGGTGTATTTTTTTTTTAAATGTAACTTCGTATAAATTATTATTATTTGTTTTCCAGTGACAGGTAAATGTTGATTACCAGACAACGCTTTGGTGGATAGAACACTTTCAAACCCACATAAATATTCATTAATTATTCAAGAAACATTGTTCAAAATCCTTCAGCTCTTTTTTTTTCCTGTAGACAAATTCATCATTATTACAAATTCAGTTGACTTGCTGACATTAAATATCCAAGAATTCTGCGTTCTTGTTGAATATCCCTCCTTTTGGGAATTCCACAGAATCTGGGCTCTCCAGCACACAGTTTCTAGCAATTTATATGTTAATCTACAGCTCTTCCCAGCTGTAGATTAAGTTAGGTTGTCAAACTGCTCTTGAACAAAAATTCTCAGAAGACGAAAAAATATAAACTAAAATTGTCTGAAACATGAAGTGATACAACACAAGCATTAAAACCGCCCATCACATGTGAGTAGCTTAAGAAGGAAAGCAAAAATAATTCCTTCTTTCACCCCTAGCACTAAAATCGTTTAACTGGGCCGGACTTTAGTTCAAGAGGTGCTCTGACACCTTTGCCATATTTTGAATATCTGAGCCAAATGAGTCTTTTCAGTGTCAAAAGTCTGACAACTGTATTAAAATATGTAGTTTTGTTTTTTAAATTATTCTGCTCTCTCTGCCCTCTGCACTTACACCCTCTGAGGTTAAGTTGAAATGGAGATTTGATTACATGAATGCAAATTTATTGCTTTTAAATGACTCCTTGATTTGGTCTTTTGCAACAGTAATACAAAGTACCACACTGCTCTCTGCAACAGTGGAAATGTCAGTGGTGGAAGAGGAACTTAGATCTGTTCTCATCACAAGGTGTCAAATAACACCTTTCTGTCAAATACCACGGGCCCTGCTGCGTCAATGAATAGCTGTCAGTTTAAATGGCAGCAAAGTCCACAATATGAAGCTCACATAACTCACTCACCCACTTCTTTTTCAAATCTCTTGTTTGAATGTTTAATTGGTTTAGACACCAAAACTAATTTAAAAGGCTTCAAGCACCGAAATGTCATGGTTAGACTTAGACACTAGAAACTAGAAACTACTTATAATAGGCAAAGGTACCAAAATTACTTTGCTTACTTTAGAAAAAAGAAACAACCAGAACTTAGTTGTTTTAGACACCACAGCAACATGGATAGGGTTTATCATCAAAATCCTGGTTAGGTTCAGGCAGCAAAACTACTTGGTTGGAAAAAAACTTGATTGGGTTGGTTTTGGTGTTTACCAAACCAAAACTCTGACTATTGTTAAAGTGCCAGAACTACTTTTGTTGGATTTAGGAATTAAAATAATTTGGTAGGGTTATTTTTGATGTCTGAACCAACTAACACTTCATTGGATCAGGGATCAAATCTTCATTACATTTAGCTACCAAAGACCAAAACTAGTTGGCTGGTTCAGGTACCACAAATATTTGGTTAGTTGTAGAAAAAGATCATGGTTTGAGTTTAAATATACCGTAACTGGAAACTCATTTTAACCCTACGCCGTAACCTGACATACACCGCCCAAGAAATGTAACTGCATGTCAAGCTGATGCATACTACAATCTATTGAATGGTGTGGGAGGTTGTGGCGCAGGGATAAAAGGAGTTTCTGGTTATCACTTAGAGAAGTCTGAATCAAGCATGACCTGAAAGTGAACTAAGAGGGTGGTTAAAAAGTGTTCATGTGTGATAAATTAGGAGTGAGACCATTTTTACCATAGCCTTAACAAAGTCCATCACAGCAATGACACCAAAGCACACTTACTGTGTATCTCAAAGGAGCCAAAGGCTATGAAAAAAAGGCAACACTGGAAAAAATGTTCCATAACTCAGAAAACTGGTCAGTGAAGTAGAAAAACATTATGAGAAAACATTATTCTCACTGGCTCTCCAGTAAGTTGTGACTAATCTATGATGACATTATCAAACTGTCATCCACATGTGAGCAGAATTACAGAAATACTGTTGACTGGGGTAGTGCTGCTTTTAGCTACTTTAAATACAGTTGGGTTTAATCTGTTGAGTCAAGGGGTCCAAACCTGAACATAGCCGCAGAAGGGTTCAAAACTTGCGACATCTTCTGCTGACTTGAACGCCTCATGCACACCCGCACGGGGGAAATGCCAAGTCCAGAAGAAAGCCAAGTGAACAAACAATAGTGTGGTTGTGTCAAGTGAAGGAGGCATATCATTAACACCAGAGTTGTAACTGGAAGGGGCCAATCAACACCTGTTTTCAGTGTTATCGCGCTTACGCATTGAAAAAAGAAAACTGTGTCAGAGCATCAAATGTGACATTTAACCATAAAATGCAAATTATTCTGAAAACAAAGCATTTGGAGCTCGCTGAGTCCAAACTTACTCACATTCTTTGCTGAAAGCAAACTATTTTGGCTAACCGACCATTCTTATGTCTTAGCAGATCCGGGCCTATATAAAGCAACAATAAGACGGTGACAGTGGTGCTTCCAAGCGAGTCATCTCCAGCAGCCAGCCTAGCTATCATTATCTGTTAAAGAGCCTCCGTCCCTATGGATCATCATTACGAGGCGCATTAGAAAATACTTTGATTAAACTCCCCTAATCCAGCACAGACAGCTGCAGTCCATTCACAGCTGCCTAATCTCCCCGCCACTAAATACCAACGAGACAATGGGCAACAAATGACAACTTACGTGAGGATGGGGGGTGGGGGGCAGAAATAAAGGAGGGCGAAAACAAAGAAAAAGAGGGAGGGAAAAGGGAGGGGAGTGCTTATTCCTCTATCAAAGGCGGACGGTAAACAGTGCTGATGGCAAACCGTATCATGCCAGGAGATGGCTGATGCTTTCTCTGAAATGAAAAGGGGATACAGAGGCAGACAGAGGGAATTTGAGGTATGGGGTAAAGAGTTTAGGTTTGGGAGGAGGGAGCAATGACTTAGCTGGAGTGTGTGAGGAAGAAAAAAAAGAGGAAAAAAAACTAGGAAAAAAGAGTGACGTGAGAGGAGGTGGTGGTGGTGGAAGGAGCATGGGAGGATGATGGAGGCGCGTCTCCCCTCAGCTGGCAGATGAAATGTTGCACGCGGAGGAGAGATCTCTTTCACCGGCAACTACAAACAAGGCGAGGGTGCTGATGGGAGCTGCCGCAATCAAGATGAGAGGAGCGAACGAGAGTACAGAGAGAAAGAGAGAAAAATGAAACTACTCCTCAATGGTACAAATCACCGCGGGGAGGTTATCAGGGCCGTCGGCAATCACTATAATGACAACATGGTGTGACATGATAGTTACAGCACTCAAAGAAAATCATTCGCCCAGGCTGGGGAAGAGATAGGCAGGCGGGCAGCTTCATAAATACTGGTCTGGCTTGGAGAGTGAGAGCATGTGTGTGTGTGTGTTGTTACTGTAGGTGTCCAGGTCCATGTGTTTTCAGTATTTAAGATGATAGGTGTGTAACAGCAGTTGCCGAGTGGAGGAGGACGAGCGGGCGAGCGTGCCGTGGATGTGTGGGAACTGTTTGTTTTGATGAATTCTTCTTTTTTTGATTGGTTGTTGTTTGTATTGTGTGCCAAGAACAAGCTGCAGGGAAATAAGTGCAGTTCCACAAATGGCCACTTGAGGCTGTCATTAAAAGCGAGTTGGCCCCCATACGCAGAAATAGATATAGACATGTTTGTAGTCTGGTACAGTAAATGGTTTGGGTCTTTATGGCCAGCTCTCCCGCTGATGACAGCTGTGCAGGGAGAGTTCTTCATTCCTCCACCTCACTCTGTCCCTAACATCCTCCTCTGGATGTCCTCCTTAAATACAGCCATGAATCTTCTCTGTGGTCTTCCTCTATTTTTTCCTCCTGCCTGGCAGTTCCACCTCCAGCGTCCTTTGTCCAGCATATCCATCATATATCCTTCGACTGCACATGTGCAAACCAGGCTCCAGTATACCCTGTGCATTGATTGCTTTGCCATTGTGCCATTGCAAGATCATCATACAGTAACTTCTATTTAAGCTGCTGCAGTATTCTCCTGAACAATAGGTGTCGCTACACAGACAGTACCACCACATTAGCGCTGATATGGGAGGGAAAGAAATCAAAACGGCTGTGTCCCAATTCAGGGTCTGCACGCTTGAAGTACGCATTTCAAGTGCGGTTACATCACCGCCACGCGCCGACGGCTGTCCCAGTTCGAAGTGTGCTTCAAATGCACACTCCAAATGCGCCGTCGATTTCCCCAAATATCAAGCATGGTCCGGTGCACGCTTCGTGGTCCCATATATCCCACAATTCATAGCGCGGCGGTGGGTGTGGAGAATTTTGCCGCAAAATACGGCAGAAGGGAGCGGCCGAAGAGTTTTTTTTTTTTTCAGACTTTATTGAAATCATAAAGCGAACAGCCAGTCATTCCAGTTCAGTTTGTACAGTAGACATACAAGGCAAATAAGAGTAACAATATACAGCACAATGAAATAAGAAGGATGAATAAATAAAGGGGAAAAAAAGAAAAAAAAGGGGGGAATGTGACAGACTTCATAACAACTTTGTATTTGAAAGTTGTGACAGCTCATTCGTTAAACATTTCTGAATGAATTTCAATCAATGATAAACCTTTTTTATTGGAAGTTAATTTAAGAGAGTTTAAGTAATATTCAATTTCAATCAGAAACAAATTAAATGATGGGGTTGAGTTTTGAAATTTACATTTATGTATATGGAATTTCCCTAATAAGATGGAGCGGCCGAAGAGTGAACTGTCAAAAGTACTGAATATGACGTCACTTATTTATGTGCGAATGTTTAATAATTAAAGTCAGTCATATATCCACAAACACAACAAGCTGAAAGTCAGTGATATATGTATATGTGTGTATATGTGTACATGTGTATATATATATATATATATATATATCATAATAATGTATCATAATAATCTGACAATACTATAATATTGGCTATATTATATTTACATTACCACAGTGAGATGACTTTAGTCTCATGAACAACATTAACTAATTGTTATTTACTAACTAATCTTAAATGACTGTTCAGCACAGAAATGAAGCCCAACAATCATGTTTTACAGTCCTGTGGTCTCAGCCTCAGATACTCAACTAATCAAAGTGATGTAATGACAAAAATGAATGACTAATAAAACATGTTTCTCCTTCATTTCTGTCAAACAAAGCTGTATGTAACGTGTCTCGCGATTATTATCATGGTTGCTAGGCAACCTGAACAGCGCAACGAAGCGTATACCGTCCCATTTCACAAGCCTCTCACTTCCGCACTTCTCGTACTTATAGTACGCACCGTACGTAGTATGCGTAGTGCTCGTACTTCAAGCGTGCAGATCCTGAATTGGAACACAGCCAAAGACATTGTTTTCAAACTGTTGAAACATGAAGATGTACATATGTTCATATCTTCTGCACTGACATATCACTAAATGTTGGTAAAAAAAAAAAGAAAAGAAAAAGAAAACCCAACACAATCATACACTCAAGCCCAGCTGCTACGACACGCCAGGTTACAAAAATCAACACATGCAAAAGAGGTCATGCACAACATTGGACAGAGGTGCTTCATCCAGTACCCAGCCCTGTGGGCGGTTAAGCTGGACTCAGTGGCAGAGTAGTACACTACATTTAGAGAGCAGAGAACTGTTTTTTCCTTATAATCTAGTGACCAGTATGGCTATTTACCTAGCAACAGCTCACCTCATAGACAATGTGTGCCTGTATGACTTCTGTCAAGTCAACTTTAAAGGGGATTTTGTGTTTTTTTTCTGTTGTTTTTTCCTATTCCCTGCTGTCATCCCCTTCCCTGTTCCAGCTTCCACATCAACCAATCAACATTTAACCAACGTACAGCGTCATCTACGTCAAGCATCATGCTGGTGGGACTTTGGAGGCTTGAAAATCAGCATGTTTACCACTCCTCATAGGCAACTACATCTACAAGTTTACAGTGTACAGCTATAAATGAATCCTTAAGAGCTACATTTACTAAACAGGGACAAAACTGCGTGTGAGCACAATTCTCCAAATAGCCTTGCTTGTATGGTTGGTCTGACCCTGCGTGTGAAACCACTCTGGTATGAACTGCAGCTTTTACACTGATCATGGTATTCCGCTACCATAACCACCAGTTACTTTGATAGAAATGCCGATCACATGCATCATAGTAGGCACTGCCCGTGCTCTTCTACACCCTAACATGACCCTGATAGTTTTCCATTTCACATACATCATTATATGGTACATGATGGGGATGGGAGGATCAATGCAGCATGACAATGAAATGATATAAGTAAAAAATGTGGCTCTTCAAATTACCTTTAAACAATCTTAGTAATCTTTCTTTATGTTATGACAATATAGCACATATTATTGCTGTTGTTTATATTTCATTGTAAAGAAATTACCATCATTTTTAACAAATGGTAGAAATAATCAGTATTGTATGGAATCCCCCCCGAGTATGTGATTTCATGCATTTTTTGTGATGTAAAAGCTGATTTTTAGCACATCATTTTATTCAAAAGTCACAAACAGAGACATTTTATTAGCTCACATGTGAAACATGCAGAAACAAGAGACCAAACTATTTGGTTTAGTGTGTTAAAGTCTGTCTCAGTCCTGCATTGCTCGCACGGCCGAGTCAGTCTTTGTCACTTTTTTCTAAAAATAGTCTAAACAAACCTTCTCGTCTCCATTAAAAACATGATAAGTTGGTATTATAAGAATAAAAGTCTTTTGTTGTGAGTAGATAAGCTGGGATTTTGTAATAATAATGAGAAAAATGTGCCATTATAGCATGAAAGTATCTAGTTAACAAGAAATATAGTGTAGAGTTTTAGTCTCAGCTGCATACAGAGAAGTGAATTTAACAGACAAATTCAATATGAAACCGTCACCTGGACTCACCTGGTCAGTCTGTTTCTTTGAAAGAGCAAATATTATTAACATTTCGCACACCGCGTATGTGTGTAGCACTCAGGGTAATTTCCCTGAGCCATGCTGGGGCCTGGGTGGGGGTGAGGTTTGCTCCTGGATGAATCATACATGGACATGCTCAAAACATCCATGCTGGGGAATAATGAGACCCAATGAAGTGAAGAATATGAACACACCTCGTCTGCAACAACACCTCTTTCTCACGCTCGCTCCCTCATGGTTTTTCTATTCACTCCCCACCCCCCTCTCCCCTTCATATCCATCACCTGCCCCCTCTCTTCTTCTCTGATCTCTCTGCGAAGGTGTGCAGCACAGCGGCGAGGCGCCTATTTGTGGTGTGAGCACGCATGTATTATTACACATCTACCCCGTGCGATGGATGGAAGCGGCGGTGCGACTGATTCGGCAGGCACCGTTGCTGATTGTGCTTGGAAACAGAGGAGGCCCGGGTTAATACGGCTCAGCTCACGTCAGAGAGGCTGCTGGCAGGGGTCAGAGGTCGGCTGATGAGAAAGCACAAAGCTAGCGCCGGACTTCGCTCTCTGTTTGTGTCTGTGTGGGCAGCGTGGAGGTCAGAATGGTAGGGAGAGTGAGTCACTGCAACCACACAGGCCTACACGCGCATATACAACACGAAATAAGCTCACCCAAGCAAACGAATGCTGATAAAGATGCATTAGATGTGTGCACATGTGTCATAGGTTTTATTTACATAAAATCAATTAAAAACAGCTCTTAGCCAATGGGATGAAGCAACGATACTATTGTGTCAACCTGGTGTGTCTCATTCCAGACTCATCTAAAAATACTGGCATTGTGCTTCTTGAAGAATTTGCACTTTTGCATGAGCTGGAAGTTTTACTCCAATCTAAAAACTAAAGTTGAAGCCGTGGTTGCCAGCCTGAGGATCATGACACCTCCAGAGTTTAAGTTAAATTTGAGAGGCAGTGACATGATTAAGAAAGGGAAAAGAATGTATTTCCTCTTAAATGTTGGTAAATGACTGCTTTCTCACATGAATTTGAGTGATATAGATCCTTCTACAGTTGCTCTTGCTCTTTTTGAGTGTATAAGGGAATTCACACTGTCAAGTTTAACTACATGAGTATATCATGGTGTATTCTTAAAGGTCAAAATGCTGAACATGGGGCAGACACGCTTCTCAACCTCACTGTTGGCCATTTTGGTTAAGCAGAAGGAGCTGATGACATGACATGCTAGTTAGCTAGCTTGCTAAAACTACCCCCCTCCCCTGCCCCGGCATAAATGTGTTTAGCACAGTGTGGTGATCATGGAAATTATGCTGTCATCTTCATGAATTTATTGCCCTGTGTGGCCAAACAAAAGTTCAAAATATGCATTTTAATGCAGCAACTAGCATTGCTACCTAGCTAACCTGGCACTGAAGTTACATGTGATGTGGCATAGCTTGTTGTTTTTATACATGTTAAATTATTTTCTTTACTTTGAAAAAGTTTAGAACTATTTGTATTCCTAAGCTCGACAAGTTGGCAGTGTGAATAAAATATGACAGCTAGCATGGCAAATGTAGTCAAGGCTAATGAGGCTAACAGTAAACGTTTTTTTGTTGGGGAAATGACATCATTATCATCATCATTAGGTACACATGTTCAGCTGCACATTAATTCTAATATCTAATCATTCAGTCACATAGCTGCTACCATGTAGATGAGGTCAAGATGACCTGTTGAAATTCAAACTGAGCATCAAAAAGTAGAAAAGGGCTGATTTTTACAAGATTTTACATGATTTAAGCGCCTTTGTGTGACTGTGTAGCATAGTTGTTGGTATTTCAGAAACTGTTCTGGCAGGATTTTCCCACACAACCATATCCAGGGTTTCTAGAGATGAATTTGAAAATGAGAAAATATCCAGTGAGCAACAGTTCTCTGTGTGAAAATATCTTAGAGGATATTTTTTGGCACAATTTGCATCCCTTAGCAGTAATTGAGCATCACACTCAAACTGGTTTCTTGAGTTCAATAAGTTCACTGTACACAAATGGTCACAGTCACCAGTTTAATAATGCACCTTTGGGATGTGTTGGGTCTGACAAATCTGGAGCAACTGTGCAATGCTATGTCAATATGTTTCCAGCAGCTTCTTGAATCTATGCCATAAAGAATTAAAGTAGTTCTGAAGCAAGGTTTAGCAATAACATCTCCATTGAGCGTCTTTGTTCTGACATAGGTTGGTGTTTAAGCTTAAAGAAAACTTATTAGCTGAAAGCTAATGCATGAAATTAAACAGTGCACAGCTTCATGTGTCACAGGTGCAACACAACATAAGTAAGACGTTAGCAACTCTTAGCAGCCTCTCTTTATTGCTGGTTCAGCGTTTTCTTCAGCCATATAGAACTTTTTTAAAAAAGGGAGATTATAACAGAATAATTTGCAAGAAATCATGGACTAAATTTAAAGGCGATGATATTCTGGAGTTAAGCCATACAAGTACTGAGACCCTTTAATGCAATTCAGCCCTTTTAAATTCATCCTCTCTGTCTAGTAAATGTCAGATTTTGTAATGCATCCTGTCTCTTGTAAACATGTAGCCTCCAAGCGTAGCCCACATGAAGTGTGATGAGATCATTATGACATCATCAGAGTTATTTCCTCCAGCGACACAGAAGACGTTATATGCACTTTTTCAAAAAGCTGAAATGTTGGCAAAAAAGTACACTGCATCTTTAAATGTAATCTTTCTAATGCACAGGGGCTTAATAAAGCCTCAAAGCGTTGAGACGAATATACCAGTAAAATGGTCTAAAAAGCCTATGTTTGCATGTGATTCCCATGAAACAAATAAGCAACAACTTCTTAACCTTGAGCGCCAGCATGTCTCAAATATACTTGCCAAAGTCTCTCCACTACAACGAGAGAAAAGACACAAGCTATGTTTTTCATATGGAGGTCATTTACCGTGCAGTAAACAGACCTACTCATCCAACGTAACCCCCGGCCACCTCTCCCCTCTTCGCCCCTCTGTGAGCTCCTCGCAATCATGAAAATGATCACTATCACGGCAGCAGCCTCCGCAACCGTTGACCGGACCGCAGGACTCTGCCATGCTGAGACAGTATCAGTCAGAAGCCATTTACATAATAACAGCTCATCATTCAAAAAGGTCCTATTGTTTGTGGTAGAACAGGAAACTGTCAAAATGTCATCCTCGGCTGGGTCCTCAGCACCACACTGGTAAACAGGAGAAGTGGTGTATGAAAGCTCGGTGAGGATGAAGAGAAGGAAGAGAGTGAGATGCTAAAGAAAATATACAAATGCTCTGAGATTGATAGAGTGAGAAATCAAAAGCAAAATGGATGAGAAAAGGAGCAAAGTGTTGTTTGGCAGTAGACAAGTGATTAAAAGCGGATCCTTCTCTGAGAGTCACCCCAGCATCCAGAGCCCAATTTACCCACTGATGTATTCCAACCCCAAATTAAACTCGGCTGAGACGCAAGTTTGGGGCAGAAAGTGGTGAAACAAATTTAGCATCAGAAAATTGTCAATCTCCCGCTCTAAATAATCATTATTGCTTACCTTGGAGCTGTTTACTTGAAGAGTTTGGAAGTGAATGTTGCAATTTTACCTTGGAACTTTGAATTTATTGTGCAGGCATGTGTGTGGAATTACTAACAAATTTGGTAGATGTGGCAGAAAAAGTTATTGTTTCTTACCGGCAGACACATCAATGCATCTGCAGATATACTCTATGTATGACAGATGGCTTACTTTTGGATAAATCGGTATTAAAAAAAATCAAACAATGGCAAAATGCTATGGGTCAAAATAACATCCATGACCCACACAAGGCACTTTTAGACTTTTAGCCAATTTTAATAGTACTATGCAAAAGTCTTGAGCTCCCTGTCATTTCTCATTTTGCTTGGAAACTGGGAAATGGTTGCAGAGGTTCGTTGAAACATGTACAAACAGACATATATAAGGCAAAAAAAAAGTTTGTACAATTCTATCAAGCTTGAAAGTGAATATTTGGTGTGACCACTTTTATTCTTCAGCACAGTCTGAACTCTCTTAGGCAGCTTTCTTGCTATTTCTTTAAGTCGTCTTCAGGAATAGTTCTCCAGGCTTCTTGAAGGACATTCAAAGCTCTTCTTTGGATGTTTCTGCCTTTTGTTCTGTTCTCTGTCAACATGATCCCACACTGCTTCAATAATGTTGAGGCCAGGCTCAGGGAGGCCGAACCATGACTGATAGTGCTCCACTGTGTGTTTTTCTATCCAGGTATGATTTTACTGTATTGGCAGTGTGTTTGGGATCATTGTCATGCGAAAAATGAAGCTTTTGTTAATCAAATTCTTTCCAGATGGTGGATCTGATGGTACTTTTCTGTGTTCATAATTCATCAGTTATGAGAAGATCTTCAACACTACTGACTAAAATGCAGCTCAAACCATGACAGAGCCTCCACTGTGTTTTACAGATGGCTGTAGGCACTCACTGTTGCACCTCTCTTCTCCTCTACCAAATATGGACTCATCACTCCATCAGACCTGTTGCCACTGACAATGGCTTCTTGACAGCCACTGAGACCATTTCTGATGAGGCTTTACTGAACAGTAGATGGATCAGCTGAAGGTCCATATTCATCTCTCAGGTCCTGTGTCTAGTCTTTCCTGTTTCTCAAAGACATGGCTTTCAGATACTGTTCATCTGCAAGTCCTCTACTTGTCCTCAGAGTTGCACACCAAGCTGAGAAATGCCAAGTTTTCAGCAAATAGCTCTTTGGGAATCATCTTGTTGATGCAAAAATACTATTGTATGTCTGTCAAGCTGCATCATCTTTTACATTTTTCATAGATTCAACTAAAGAAATGAGAACAAATTATGTTTTCCTGACAGGCTCCTATTAACAAAGTGCCTGAAATATACTTTTTAAAATTGGTCCTTTGCTAAAAACAACTAATGTCCGAAGAAAGATTTTGAATATTTTGAAATGTATTGTTTAAGCACACTTTAAAACATCACAAAACCGCCTGGCTCCACCAAAGGAAATATATATTTTTAAAACAAATGCAGCGTGGTTCAATACTTTTGCACAACATTGTAGCTGTAAAGGAACTGTTCTTGTGGTAGTATCATCTTATGAGCAAAGAATCTCAATTTATGTTCAACAAGTTCTTGTTCAGTGTCAGTAAACATTAATTAAAAGGTTCTTTAAGGGAAACTCTTATTGAATATGTCTCATTTTGTTGGTTATTGCACCAAAAATGGCCCAACATTATAGTGTAATATGTAGAATAAGGCATCAATGGCTAACCAAGAGAACTTTACTAATATGCATGAATATCCATTTTTACTTATACTTTAACAGATCACATCCTTTCCATACAAACCCTAATAATTAACTGGTTCTTTAATCTGCTACATGACACTAGTATGTCTCTTATTCATAGCTCCACTCAGCAATATCATGACCAAATATCACAGCATTCAATCTCTATTTATTATGTATCCATAAGATTTCAGGCATTTTTGGTCTGAAGCCAGAGCTAACACAGATACACTTACTCCAAAGCCACATCAGGCACATACACCCAACTCCATTTCTTCACACCTTCCTGTGCACGTGTGACAGGATATCACCAGCAGCCACTCGACCCAGGAGCGATTTCTCCTCATCTTCGCCGCTCCTCGCGGGCCTCTCAGCATCCACTCCTTCCTCAGACTCGCTCCTCCACGTCTTTTCCACCCTCATCGCCTCTCACATCATTTGACATCAAAGGGGCTGCGACGAGTCTCGCTGTTTACCCTCCCTAGCAGGCGCTCATTACAAAAACATCAAAATAAGCCGTGCAGAGAGGCAGGGCGAATTAATGATCTCCCTGTGCCACCGGTGCCCTTCACCCCCCCACCCCTTACAAACCCGAATGGTGCCAGGCCATTTGATGCAGAACAAATAAATGTGCATGTGGAAGCCAACGTGTAGTTAGATGCATACATGCATATCCGTATACTCACATGCACACACCCACGCGTGCTTCAGTGCCAAGCCCCATGGCTGCTAACGACCATTCAATTAGCAGAAATTAGGGAAGCATTGTGAGGTCCATGCTGTGACCATTAGTTGTTGGAGAGAAGGACAAGGAGTGTGGGCCAGGATTAATCCCTGATGAGAAAGATGGAGAACCTCGCAGGTCACCTTCCAACAGGGCCTTTTGGGTTTCAAACTAATGACCCCCCCAGCTAGGGAGGAGCGTGCTGATGACAGGCCGATGCGTTGTGCAAAATCTGTTTGTTTGAAGTAGCCCTCATTACAATTACGAGGTCTGGTGCAGGTCGGTCTGCGCAGCCTGGGATTCAAACCTCTCACTGCGTTATTAGCAACGTTACGTGGGTGCAGTCAGTCGTTTCAACAGCAGATCCAACAGAAACGCTCATTAGGGGCACAGGCTGAAGTTGTCGTTCCACAAAAGCAAACCTGATTGTTAAATCAAAGTGCTTTGCCAATGCATTGTGACACGACACATACATCAGCGTGCACAGGTCGCTCTGCAACACATGGTGTTCTCCATGCATGTAATGCCAGGTTTTTATTTTGAAATTAATTCCTAATCTAATCTATACAGGCCTATTAATAACTATTATAAAGCACACCCCAGTCATGAATTAATCAGGGATTGGTAATTAGTGTAAAATTTAAATGCATGTTGTAAACCCACATTGAGTGTCTGGCACTAGACGGAGGTGCCAAGCCATCGCTGTACTAATTAGTTTGCAATTATGTTTAATAAGTTCTGTGGAAGCCAATCATCTTGCAGTCGGGGAGCAGGGCTCTTCTGATACAAGCGCTGTGGAGCCAACGTGGAGGAGTCAGGAAGGAACATCTCATTGTGGAAAATCTTTGTCTACCCACTTCCCCGGGAAAGATTTGTTGAGTAATGTGTGCTTGATTTTCAGAAATGCTCTACTTCACACTCAGCTAAACCCTTTTCCTGCTGGGACCTTCCCAGTGAACTCATGCTTTCTTGGAGCCAGACACAACCATCATTTTCTGCCATTTCCCTCAGAGGAGGAGTTATGAAGCGCCTTGAGGCGACTTTTGTTGTGATTTGGCGCTATATAAATAAAATTGAATTGAATTGAATTGAATTGAATGTGTAGTTATTGACTTACCAGTGTTTATCTTTGTTTTAAACAGCTGATATCTTACTTTTACCTAAAAAGTCTTTCTAAAACCTTTTGGACTGGCTTTAGATTAATTACAGAAAGTGGCAGCAAGGTTTATTTTTTTCAACAAGCTTGTAAAGAGAGTGTTATTCTAATCATCTCACCTTACAGTCCAGATGAAGACAGTTTGAAAATGTGATTAAAATTCACTGGCAAACATATTTAGGTGTTCAAAAATGGATGAATGTGAGTCATTGCAGCAAAGGCCCCAATCATATACAGTGGGGCAAAAAAGTATTTAGTCAGCCACCGATTGTGCAAGTTCCCCCACCTAAAATGATGACAGAGGTCAGTAATTTGCACCAGAGGTACACTTCAACTGTGAGAGACAGAATGTGAAAAAACAATCCATGAATCCACATGGTAGGATTTGTAAAGAATTTATTCGTAAATCAGGGTGGAAAATAAGTATTTGGTCAATAACAAAAATACAACTCAATACTTTGTAACATAACCTTTGTTGGCAATAACAGAGGTCAAACGTTTACTATAGGTCTTTACCAGGTTTGCACACACAGTAGCTGGTATTTTGGCTCATTCCTCCATGCAGATCTTCTCGAGAGCAGTGATGTTTTGGGGCTGTCGCAGAGCAACACGGACTTTCAACTCCCGCCACAGATTTTCTATGAGGTTGAGGTCTGGAGACTGGCTAGGCCACTCCAGGACTTTCAAATGCTTCTTACGGAGCCACTCCTTTGTTGCCCGGGTGGTGTGTTTTGGATCATTGTCATGTTGGAAGACCCAGCCTCGTTTCATCTTCAAAGTTCTCACTGATGGAAGGAGGTTTTGGCTCAAAATCTCACGATACATGGCCCCATTCATTCTGTCCTTAACACGGATCAGTCGTCCTGTCCCCTTGGCAGAAAAACAGCCCCATAGCATGATGTTTCCACCCCCATGCTTCACAGTAGGTATGGTGTTCTTGGGATGCAACTCAGTATTCTTCTTCCTCCAAACACGACGAGTTGAGTTTATACCAAAAAGTTCTACTTTGGTTTCATCTGACCACATGACATTCTCCCAATCCTCTGCTGTATCATCCATGTGCTCTCTGGCAAACTTCAGACGGGCCTGGACATGCACTGGCTTCAGCAGCGGAACACGTCTGGCACTGCGGGATTTGATTCCCTGCCGTTGTAGTGTGTTACTGATGGTGACCTTTGTTACTTTGGTCCCAGCTCTCTGCAGGTCATTCACCAGGTCCCCCCGTGTGGTTCTGGGATCTTTGCTCACCGTTCTCATGATCATTTTGACCCCACGGGATGAGATCTTGCGTGGCGCCCCAGATCGTGGGAGATTATCAGTGGTCTTGTATGTCTTCCATTTTCTGATGATTGCTCCCACAGTTGATTTTTTCACACCAAGCTGCTTGCCTATTGTAGATTCACTCTTCCCAGTCTGGTGCAGGTCTACAATACTTTTCCTGGTGTCCTTCGAAAGCTCTTTGGTCTTGGCCATGGCGGAGTTTGGAGTCTGACTGTTTGAGGCTGTGGACAGGTGTCTTTTATACAGATGATGAGTTCAAACAGGTGCCATTCATACAGGTAACGAGTGGGGGACAGAAAAGCTTCTTACAGAAGGCGTTACAGGTCTGTGAGAGCCAGAGATTTTCCTTGTTTGAGGTGACCAAATACTTATTTTCCACCCTGATTTACGAATAAATTCTTTACAAATCCTACCATGTGAATTCATGGATTTTTTTTTCACATTCTGTCTCTCACAGTTGAAGTGTACCTCTGGTGCAAATTACTGACCTCTGTCATCATTTTAAGCAGGGGAACTTGCACAATCGGTGGCTGACTAAATACTTTTTTGCCCCACTGTATATTTAGAGACCAGTCAGCACCCTCCTGGCAACCACAGGCCAGGGGGGAGAAAATTAGTCACTAACTGGTTGACAAGTAAGTGCAGATTGCCACGGTTGCCCATAGTGTACATTTCTGCAAACACTCAGCAACTGTTCCCCAAGCATTCTGCAACTAGGAAAACGTAACCGTTTCCTTTCAAAGTAAAAGTTGTACCTTTTGAAATCTTTTGATTGCACAACTTTTACTTTGAAAAAACTGCTGTGGTCACTGTTAATTTGTGCAAGAGATGCCGACTTGACTGAAAATGACCGTGAACTAAATGTGTATTCTGCGGACTGGGGTTTTCCAGCATTAAGGTGGTCATGATGATCAAAGAATGTACCTGTGACAAAACACTGCATGGACATCTAGTTTGTGACTTTGCGATTTGTCACAAAACCATAGACCTTTAGAACATGCCCAGCTGGGCTGGACAGCCCCTAAAACAGGCTCTGGTTTTTCATCTATTTCACTCTAAAAGGGACCAAATCATAATCAGAATGCATCAAATAAAACTTGAGAATATTGGTTATAGAACCATAAACTCATTAGAAAAACCCCATGAGAGTCACCTGCTGGGGGGGGGGGGGACACGGACCTATATTAGAAAGAACACAGGTCATAAGTTACAAACTTACTTTTAAGTAACTACTTAAGTTTAGTCTGATGTACAAAGATATAATTTTACTCTGTAGGTCTCAAAAATTGTAGAATGTTATCATGTATTTTAGCTGTGTCAAATAAAGAGATAAATAGAGTGTAATTGTATCACACCATTCATGCCACCAATGGGATTACAGACCCAGTCTTCATTTTAATGTCAAATACACATCTGTAAAGTTTTGTGCCTTTGTAGTAGCAACTAAAGTAAATCTCCCGTGCAACATTTTGCCATGATGACAGACAAACTCCCAAGATCTGTCGCTGCCAGTAACATGCTAATTGTCATCAGCTGCAAGCTAAAGAAAAGAAGAAAGAAAGAAAAAAGGCCATATTTTGTGAAGCGAGTTATATAACACGGGGGGAGTACAAATGGTTATGGGGGCCATGTTGCCATACTGGAAGACTGACAACAAAATGAGAGAGTGTAACACTATCACCTCCTAAACCCTGATAAAACAAAGGAAATTATGTTGCCAGATACAGCTGTTTGAATTACACTTTAAAAGCGAGACTAAAGATCAGAAAGGATAAAACACCCACTTTATAACCCTCCAGATAAAAGAATAATAAAACAACACACTGAACAGTACAAATCCATGAACCCTGGCTTGGTATCTGCCAGGCTGAGTGCTACACTGAATTCACCGAGTTGAAAGCATTTTGTGCGAGTTGGCTGTGGACCAAAAAGCCTCTAAAAGGCTTTATGTGTTGGTTTCTGAATGGTCAGCTGCAGGTGGTGATTGAAGGAGGCTGGAAAAAGAAGGATGAAAGGTATCCCTGACCCAAAATATTAAAATGAGAAACCACTGTCTTTCTAGTTTTTCCAAGTGGAATATTCTGTGCAGGATTTGGCAAAAAAGCAGGTGTTTTTTTTCCGCTTTTGTTGGAATGGCATCGCAGACAACGGCTTCAGAGAGCGACCAGGCAACATATTAGTCATTAAAACTCTGACAGCTCTCTACAAAGATCTCCTCCTGAGCTCATGGCAACACATAGGGCCTAACGGCAGGGTTCAGCTGGGACTCTTGGCTCAGGCTCTTGACTCAAACAGGCTGTGCGCGTGTGCATGTGTGTGTGTGTGTGCGTGAGTGTGCGTGAGTTAACAGTCGCTGTGGTGCCATTTGGACTGGTGCCTGACACCCTCCGTGTTAATAAGAGTAATCAGTGCCCCCATGCCTGCTACCAGCCTACATAGCACAGCAGAGACATGGCACAGGCCTCCACTGCCACCTGAGTGTGTTTACCCAAAACACACGCTACCTCCCCCGCTCCATGCACGCACGCACACACACACAAAACAACCCAGAGGAGCTAATGAGGGGGAAATGCAGTCAATACAGTACAATTGATCAGCATTGTCCGGCGACAGCACACCATCGATTGGGTTTCCCTCGCCAGTAATGCCTCATTAGCCGCGTCTTCGGCACACATGAGCAAACACACAATCAGGTGTAATGCATTGCACCACAAACAAATCATAGCATTTAATTTCCAGGCGCTTGCTTGGCTTTGGTTCATTTCGCAGAGAATGCCTCGTACATTTGCAGCAGATGAATGTGCCACTGCAGCTGCAGCAGTTCATGTGTTTTTATTAATATCAATTGTGTGATATCAATGTTAGGGCTCAGTGTGGAATTGTGTTTGCCTGTTGAGGCAGTGGAAGCAGAGGAAAAGCAATCAAACAGCAGTTTATAGTACTAAATATGTAACCATTAGTTGATTTGAGATATTTTCACCTTAATTACTTTAGTCTCATAAAATGTTGCAAACACTTGTGGTTTGCACAGAAATTTAATTCAGTGCAATTAAATTTTTTTCCAAATCACAACAGTTGCTGTTGTCTTTACCTCATTTACTGTAAGGTAAACACCCTACAATAACGCAGAGAAAACCCCAATAATCAGATGACCCCTTATAAGGATGCACTTTGGTGACAGCGGGAAAGAAAAACTCCCTTTTAACAGGAAGAAACCTCTGGCAGAACCATGCTCAGGTAGGGGAGGTGATCGGCCGCGACCAGTAGGGGGTGAGGGGAGGAAGACAGAAGAAAGACACATCATGGGAGAGAGCCAGAGATGAATAAAAAGTAGTGTTGTGGAAAATCTGGGGTTTGAAGAGTTACAGTTATGAGTGGTTTATATAGATTTTATGTTAGATACTGTGACATCAGTTGTTGGGTTTAGTATTTTTCTGTTACCAGGCAGTTTTTATTTGGAGCCCGAAGTAATTAAACAAGGAGTGGAGTGCTGGTGTTTAACTGCATGAATAAAATGAACAGGAAATACAAGAATTTCTCAAAAGAACCAAATGCAGGGAGGAGTTGAAGAGCACAGACATGGCATCATTTTAAGATGTTAAATTGTCACTGTGTCCTTTTATTCTAAGCCACTGCATTCTGTTTTACCTGGAATGACTAACAGCCTATCAGAAAATGGCAAAAAAAAAAAAAACCCAAACAAACAAACTGCTTGTTTTTAAACTAACTTTCCAGCCAACTTTCTCAAACATTCAAACTTTTAGGTTTAAACAATAAAAACTTTGCAAACTAGTGAATATTCGGCTTGATAATGACTTACAGAAAAAGCTTGAATATTAGTTGTTCCAGAATTAATTAGTTTTTTTACATTTTTTTAATGAGTCTTCACTCTCGAGCCACAGTGATTCCTCCACAGCCCTGAGCAGCTTCAGCAGGTCATCCTGCCCCAAGAATGTCCCTGGTCACCAGGTCAGCAGTTGGTTTTAAGGCCTGTGGACCTTTTAAAAGCATTCAGTAAACTATGACAGACAGCAGGGTTTCAATATGACATCGATAGTTGGGTTGTCACGAGACTTCTACCACGAGACTAAGGACTTGTGGCACACAGCACATCTATTTTTCTCCAGTATTTTTTTTGGATATCTTGGTGTTTTACTTGGCAGTCTTGTCACTTTTCATAATTCTTGCCAGTGTGAGGGTGGAACTGATTTATTTGGAGCATCTGTTGGTCCCGCTGGACTGAAATGCAGCTGTGCACACTGAAAAGCAACACAAACTTTTCTCCAGTGTAAAAGAAATTAATTTGATGTTTTCCAAAATTGTTATCGAGTTAGTAGCCGCAGGATTTATTGCATCCTCTATTCCCACCTCACTGCTCAGAAAGAGACTTGTTAAATGTTTATTTTATCACAAATTAGACCTGTTGGTTGCTGGACTTCCAGTCTGCTTCCGCTTGGTAACACCGAGACCCTCGCGCTAACCTCCGAGCCCCATATCAGATTTTTTTCATGGATCCAGACTCGATTGGAGGTGCTGTAATCTGATAAATGGCTTGTGGTTGGACTCCATGTGTGTAAGTGTGTGTTTGGATGGCGGTCGGGAGGCAAATCCGAGTGTGTGCACATGTCCATTAGTGTGTTTATGTGTGTTTAAATGTGTACCGACGTCAAGTGGCGACTGAAACGAAGTGTGCGTGTGAGGTTTGTTCCAGTGGCCAAACACTGCTCCCATAGAGGTGTCTCCCGCTGATTCCCAGCCAGACCACCGCTTCCTGAGCCCTGCGTGGATGAAAAATATCCCCCATGCATGAGCGCACACACAAACATACAAATCTGTGGAAAGCCCACTTGCCTGCCTGGAAAAACCTGGAGTCCTAAGGGACTGGATTCCCTTAGAAAACACACACCATTCCTCTTACAGTGTGCCCAGTGTGTTGCATGCATTTGGAATCAACTTGTCAAGGAGGAGGAGGAAACCTCGGACAGACGAGAACACTTTCCAGAAGCGTACCTCAGATCTAAGCCTTGAGAGGTAGAAGAGAAGAATAAAAAGATGCACCGCGAGCCCGTCTTTGCTTTTTGCCTTTCATCTCGGAGCCTGCAAGTTCCTGCGGTTCAGAGTGACGCTCCAAATAGCAGCAAGCGTGTCAGCCCAGCCATGTGTGTTTACCTACAGGCCAAGAGTCGGCCTGTCAGGCTTTTCAGTTGTCCTCAGCACTCAGCATGACGACTGAACACATCTTTATAGCTATTATGGGAGGACGGCGAGGTCAGAGAGGTGTTTCTTTGCATGTCAGCAAGCAAAAGTGTGTGCGAAGCAGCAGCAGCAGCAGCAGGAGCAGATCAATCAAAGGTGTCTGATTAAGAGCACGAAGGCTGGTTCCCATTTCCCTCCAAACTGAAGGCAATCCTGCCACATGTAGATTGGGTGTCATTCAACCACAGGCTGTCAGCGACTCGTGTACATAGACAAACACATTAACCACCGGGGCCGATTGCCATAATGACAGTAATAGAGCAGGCCCAATGACAGACAACAGAAAAGCACATTGGCCGAGGCTGACAGAGAGGGAAATAGGGAAACAGATTTCCAGGTTTTTTTTTTTAGAGGTCTGTCTTTTTCTCCCTCAGCTAAAGGTGCTCATTTGCTAAGGTGAAACGGTTGCAGCACTGCAAGTGGAGGGCAATTTCTCTCCCATCAAGTGTGTATTTAATTTTTTTTACTTGTCCCTCAGGGCCGCTTGAAGGCTACAATTGATGTTAACATCTCACTTGATTGTACGATTTCTGTGGTGGAGGCCTCCCCTCGGCCATTACCAGTAATCCTTAAACATCCACACAAGCTCGAGTCTTTGTGTTCTTGAACTTAGTGATGGGTCACAGCCTCTTTTGTCCAGCCAACAACGCCCGGAGATTCCTGCTTGTACTGTACACGTGAAAGGAGCTTCACAGAAGGATAAAGAGATGTATTAGAAACAAAGTTAGTCTAGATTCAGAAATCAGTCCACAATTTTCCTGGTGGTAAAACAGCCAACTCCTACTGCTAAAGTTCTTTTTATAAATTATTTAAGCCACATAGCTTTCAGTTTTAGTACTAATATTTAGTATTATTTAGTAGTAGTATTTGCTTTACAGTTAGGTTTGGATACAGTCATGTAAAAAACTAAGTGCACCCCATCATTCAGTACTTGTAGAACCACCTCTATCAGCATTAACAGCAATTGTTTTCTGTGTGACTTTATCGGCCTCTCACATTTTTGTGGAGCAATTTTGCCCCATTCTTGTTTACAGCATTGCTTCAGTTCCTTGAGGATTATAAAGCTCTTAAGGTCCCACCACTGCATTTCAGTCATGTTAAGGTCTGGACTTTGCAGCACTTTGAGTCTTTTGTTTTCCAAGCATTCTGTTGTAGTTTCACTGCTGTGCGTGTATCATTGTCCTGTTTCATGACTCAGTTTGGGTCAAGCTTTATCTGTCAGGCAGATGTCCCCACATTTGACTCTAGAGTACTTTGGTATACAGAAGAGTTCATGGTCAACTCAATGACTACAAGGTGCCCAGGTCCTGTTGTTGCAAAACAAACCCAAATCATCACTCCTCTAACATGACAGCTGCTATGAGTTATTAGTGCTGATATGCCATCCATTATGGCCAATTATCAGGTTTAGAACATATACCTATATATTATATATAAGGCAAAAGCTAAATTTGCACAATTCCAATGAGCTCAAAAGTCAATATTTGGTGTGACCACCTTTATTCTTCAGCACAGTCTGAACTCTCTTAGGCAGCGTTCTTGTTATTTCTTCAAATAGTCTTCAGGAATAGTTCTCCAGGCTTCTTGAAGGACATTCAAAGCTCTTCTTTGGATGTTTCTGCCAAGAAAATTATGACCAAAGACTTATTAACTGACAAACGTAGTGCATCCTTGAGTTTTTCCTTGGATGTTACTCAAGGACATTCAAGTACTTATTTTTTTCTTGGACCCTAGTTTCTTCAGTGTAAGTATGTATAAATGGGTAAGAAGAAGAAGGATGTTAGCATTAATATATACAGTGCAGTACTGTTAAAAAGTCCTGAGCCACCCTCATTTCTTGATCTTTTGTTAGAAAAATGGAAAATAGGTGAAGCAATTTATTGAAAGAAGAGCAAATGTACATGAAAATACAGTATATAAGGCAAAAGCTAAATTTGCACAATTCTAATGAGCTCAAAAGTCAATATTTGGTGTGACCACCTTTATTCTTCAGCACAGTCTGAACTCTCTTAGGCAGCTTTCTTGTCATGTCTTTAAGTCGTCTTCAGGAATAGTTCTCCAGGCTTCTTGAAGAACATTCAAAGCGCTTCTTTGGATGTTTCTGCATTTTGTTCTGTTCTCTGTCAACATGATCCCACACTGCTTCAATAATGTTGAGGTCCGGGCTCTGGGGAGGCCGATCCATGACTGATAGTGTTCCACTTTTTACTCCATTGGCAGTGTGTTCAGGATCATTGTCATGCTAAAGTGAAGCCGTTGTTCATCAGTTGCTTTCCAGATGGCATTGCATAGTGGGTGAAAATGTGATGGTACTTTTTACATTCATCCGATTATGTTGACAGGAAGGTCCACTGTCTGGACTGAAAATTAGTGAAAAAGCAGCCAGTGTCCAAAGAAAGCCTCCAGAAAAGCTGGTGAAATATTGCTTTTTTTGAAATAAATCACAAGTTTGGCTCCTTGTGAGAGGTGTGTTAAGACTTTTTTTATAGTACTGTAGGTACTTCTGGGCCCGAACTTTACTGCACCACTAGGATACTGGGAGTGAAACTTATCAAAATTCGTAGTTATCATTTTTGGCAAGCAAGACAAAACAGACAGGCCAATTTCTTTCAATGTTTCATGGGTTTTCCACACTATGTAATTGGATTTGCGATGCCGAGATGCTTGCACTGATCAGATTAACGTAAAATAAAAGGCATCTCTTTTGTAATACACTCTGATGCACATTAAGATCACTAAAGACAATTCAACCACTTTTCTCTTGAAGCCTTCTGAAAGCCAACATTATACATGAGTGTGAGTCTGTACTCATTCAAAACTACAAACTCACTTAAACACAAATCTTCACCAGCAGCAGGGGGCCAAATCAAGCCGATGTTCCCCGTTTGATATTTTCAGAGGACGGCCTGGTTGGATTTGACTCTGCGAAGTCAGACTGGAGCAGCTAGTTTGAAGGCAGTGGGAGACAAGGTGGAGTTCTGTGTATTATTAACACAGGGAAGGGTGCATGTGTGCGTTTTTCTGTGTGTCTGACTTTCTGTCTTTCACTCTTCAAATCCAAATGCACTGCACAGCTATGCAGGAGGAACAAAAAAAAAAAGGGGGGGGGGGGAATCAAAGCAGTGCTGTCATCTGGTTATGCAAAATCAGCAGAGGATAGTATTTGTAAACCTGGGCTAGTTGTTCAAACAATGCATGATTATATATCTGGCCTCCACGCTTTCCCCTGTCCTCTTTTTCCCATTTTTCCAGGTGAGAAGATTATGTGGCTGGGTTGTGTCATTTTACTCAAATTGCATACACCTGAAATAGCTGCTGTCGTTTGCTGTCTGTTTGCATATCTACCTGCGCTGGGTGAAAAGTGTGTGGGCATCCGTGGGTGTGTTTGTTTTCGTGGCCACTAACGGGGAGCATCGCTGGTGAAAGGCTGGCCTTCCGTGTCGGTGGACCTCTAATTTGTTCCGCCACGGCAGAAGTCGGCTAATGCAGCACACCTGCTATCCCTGTACCATCATTAGCCGGTGCAGAACGGCAAAAAGGTCAAACATAAACAGAGAGATCACAGAGAGGGAGAGCGGGAGGAACACAGGCAGAATGAGAAAGAAGAGAAGAGAGAGAGCGTGTGTGCGTGTGAGAGAGAGATAGCGGGAGAGAGATAAGTGTTAATGTGGGGATGATGAGCGGGCGTGGGCTGCCCAGGCATGGAGAGATGCATGATGGGAATACTTCACACACCCGGGGTGCCTGCCTCTGATCTTGGCAAATGAGCCCCAACACGTAGGCATGAGCGGCGTGCGCGTGCGAGCAGAAACACGCTGACCAACTACTCGCAAACCGACTTGTTTTGGAGTGCGAAGTCTGGATGAAATTCCACACAGTCAGCTGTGCAGATGTGATTTCATTCATTTCCAGCAGTTCTGACACAAAGTAAAGGCGCGGCAGTAATTAGAATAAAAAAAAACATATATCCTTTTGATCATCATACATCTCGAGAACTGTTCACTTTGTAGTTAAGAGGGGTGACTGGAGCGAAGCTTGAATTGGTTTCCACCGTTTAACAAGACTCTTGAGGAACAGTGTGCAAAGCAAGGGTGAGGGGCAGTTTCAGGGGACTGAAAACTGAACTGTAGTTTCTCTAATGGCCACTTGAGGCTGGCCCCAAAAGGAAGGAAACCCCCATATACTCCCATTTTAAAATGCCCACCTTGAACCCTGAAATGAACCTTACATCCTGGTACAAAAATGTATTTTGGACTAACTTGCTCATATGCATTTTATTACGCGTGCGGCTGCTTTTGTTGAGAAGATGTGCCAACATAGGCCGCTATAGTTGACTGCAGTCTTAATTGTTATGACCTTGAATCCCAATCGATGAATTGGACCTCTCTTAAATGTTTGTGTTGGTTTCTTTTGAAGTAATAATAATGATTAGTCAGTTATGCAGCATTAATTAGCAGGTATCTGTGCCTGTCCACTGGACCCATACAGTTTATGAGTGTAGCTTACGGCTCAAGGCCCAGAGACCAATCCATGACTCCCTGGCAACATCTGGTTACTAGGAACAAAATGTGCATTCCCCAACCAGTAGGCGATTACTGAGTCACTACCGTAGTCACATTTACTTAGAGACTGCTTAGTGATGGTAAGCACTGCTAGGGAGAAATGAAACTGTTTGGCAAATGATTGCAGGAGATTTCTTGCTTTTGAAATTGGTTACAAAGAGGCATATGGTGTTAGTACCTGCTTGCCATTGCTTTGGTCAATAGCAGGATGCTGTGGTTGCAGGTTTTGCATGTAAGATACCGACTTGTCTGCAAACAGTTACCAACTGCTGTTCTAGTGATCATGAAACTGTAAAAAGTGTAAAGCAAATCACAAACTTCCCTCTGATACCTTTGGTTATTGGCAGGTTGCCACGGTTGCCCCTCATCTGCATGGAAGACTCCAACTTGTCTGCAAACAGTCACAAACATTACCATGTACACCATGCAGCTAGGGGAGTAAAAGCAACCTGTTAGAAACAAAAGCTAGCAGGACAAAGTTTTTGGTGCTGCACACTCGTTGCAACCAGCTTCACTCAGAAACCTCCAGCAACCACTCACCAATGTCGTTTTTTTGGGAAATACACATTTTCCGCACCTACTCTGTAAGCCTCTGTGGCCAAGGCCTTACTAAACATTACCATAAGCTAACGACATGGCACTCCATCATCCGGTCAAAATATGGTCCCTTGTGTTTCCAAAAATCCAACATGGCATCTGCTAAAATCCTAACATTTTTAAAACAAGGATTCAAAATGGGTTCAGAAACCAGTGGGTGGCATCATAGTTGCTACATCATTTTTTATTTACAGTGATCAAGGGATGGGAACAAACAGAAGACGTGCCATTTGTTGTATGGTCCTACTTTGTCTCCTGTCAGTACTACCTGTAACATGACTGATCAGGACAAGCACATGCTGGGTTTTTTTTCTATTGTGGCTCACGAGCTGCTTTCATGTTTTGTTTTTTGTGCGTATTTGGAATCATTGTGTGTGGGTTTGGTGTCAAATCAGAGATTTTTAATGACTTCCTGCCTGCTCGACAGCCTCTTGCTCATCTCACCAACCCCATCTCATAGTGATTTTTCCACGTAATCACAAATGAATTATGAAACCAATTGTGATTATGTAGCTAGAAACATTTGTCAGTAGGCAGTGAGTTATTGGTGTCGGAGGCCACGGTAGGATAGTCAGCGCTCTTTCCCTCGCTGCAATGATGTGATAATGGTTTAATGTCAAAGAAGTTTTTGATTGAAACAAATTATTGCTGAAACGTTCTGCTTTATATCAAGATATGTTAAAATTTATCACCTCCAAAACCTGAGATCTGATCTGATCGTCAGTATTTCAGTGTTTTGATCCCTTTCACAAGTCATAAGGTCATAGTTACTTCTTAGATGTTTATGATAGCATAACAGAAAGTTTGTGAGAAATCTTTTAAAAGTCAGCATTGGTGAATTCATGATGATGAAACATACATCCTCATTATAACTGCACTCATGATGGGCCTCATTTTCAAATATGCCCAGTAAAATGTTCTCCAAATGTGCTAGAAATAAAATGCTGAATCACTGACAGGCTTATTGTCTGCAATCTGTATACCGCAACACCTCAGCTTGATCTAGATAAGGAAATGCATTTGTCCGATGTGTATCATGGAGAAAATGTGCAGATGTTCTGACAGAAAAAAAGAAAAAAGGCACCGAATGAAGTTCCGGTGAATTCTCATAAAAAAACCCAGAAAGGAATAACAGACCAGAAGAAAAAGAAGGAAGCAGATGGAGGACAAGCTGATCTGTCAGCTCAAGATCTGAAACTCGCTGCAATTCTTGGAATTCAAAACTAGTATAGCCTGCTGCTGAGAAATGAAGACTTAATGGGCATAGCATATCACTGCATCATACACCAGGAAAGCCTGTGTGGTAAAGTCCTAAAAATGGAGCATGTAATGATCACCGTAACGCAAACCGTAAATTGTATCTGAGCTAAAAGTTTAAATCCCCGTCAATTTCAGTCTTTTATGTGGGAAATAGATTCAGAGTTTGCCGACATTTCTTATCATACAGAGGTCCGTTGGCTGAGTTGGGGAAAAGTTCTCAATAGAGTTTTTGAGCTCAGCAAGGAAACCTGTCAGTTCATGGACATGACATGTATGATGCAGTGAAGGCATTTCAAGTGAAGCTGTCACAAATGCACCAGTGCAACCTGCCTCACTTGAACCAAGTCAGCGGACTTTGCTGAACTGCACCTGTGCAGATTCAGATGGAGCTGCAGTGTAATGATACACTGAATGGCCCGCACAGTTTATTAGTTCCATTCCTGAAGCAATGCCCCAGCTCCGTCTACATGCGGCTCCAACCTTGTGTATGCTTTCATTTATTTTTTCTGGGGTTTTTGGCAGCATGTTCATATTTCTAACTTGCATAATTTTGACAGGATATATTTTTATGAAGAGCAAAATATTTAAAGTTAAAGTTTCTTTTTTTTTTAAGTTTATTTATTCTGGACTAATATACCTGTCTGTTTTTATTCATATTTATGTTTAAAAAACACTGTTTTAGTGCATTCAATAAATGTTTATCTTGTTTGGCCTGAGACCTAAAGTGTGCTTTGAGTTTTGGCCCCCTGTGCAATTGAGTTTGACACCCCTGTTTTAAAAGAATCATAAGCTGCTGTTATACACTTTTGAAAGTGTATCATGTCATGATTTATGAGATTCTGAACACTGAACACACTAAATCACTCAGATTTTTACTTTCCGTACTAATTAGTTAACAAAACAAAACACAGCTTTCAGCTTTTCATATATTTTGGAGACCTGGAATGTAAACCTGCCCGTCTCTAAATCACTTCTGTTGTTTAAATGTGCTATAGGTTATAAATAAAACAGACATTTTTCACTGTGCATGTTGGAAGTACATATTTTTAACAGTTCAGTGGGCTACTTATTGAACTCAGAGCTTAGAAACAACATATTGATCCTGTTGCACTACTATAGATCTGATGGCAATATCAGCGTTGGCATCGATACGATCTACTACGATATTTGGATCAATCAGCCCATCTCTACCTTTTATCGAACTTTGGGTCATGGCTGGAGCATATCCTAGCTGTCCTGGGTCAAGACTTGGGGTTGATCCTGGGCAGGATGCAACAGTTTTCACAGTTAATCTAACATGCATGTCTTCGGGCTGTGGGAGGAAGCCAAAACAACTGAAAGGAACCCACACAGCACAGGGAAAACAAGCAAACGCCACGCAGGAAGACTCCAGCGCCTTCTTGATGACTGGCATCAGTACTAAATGTGTCACCACTAAAACTAGGAAAACAAAGGCTGCTGTGGACGTGACATTATTACTTTAATAAAGATAAGAATCAGAGAATTAAGCTTCACCACTTGCTTACATCAAACAGTTCCTGCAAAAATAAGTCATCGCATTAATTTGTGTGGTAAGGAGGAATAAATACTCCCCTGACTACACTTGGTTTGGCATACACACGCCTATATAGAGTAAACAGACATTTTAAACGCTGTCCCATAAACACACACACACACACACACACACACACACACACACACACACACACACACACACACACACACACAAGCAGCTAAGAATGAGAGGGAGAGAGAGATGCTGTCCCCAAATACCTGGCTGTGTGGTAATTAATCGCTGTGGTATTTAGGAGTGTTCAGCTAGACAAATATGACAGAGACAGGGACAATTAGTTTGGCTCTTTCAGCTACATTAACTCTCTCAGCTATTACACCCTAGTGCCAAAGCCTAAGTCCTCCCATAGGAAAGCAGTGCGGCGATGGCCGCTCACTGAGCGTGGAAGTACCACAGGAGGAAAAAGAAGAAAGAAACCAGGAGAGGCTTGTTTGTGGTGATGCGTAATTGGGAATAAATTTCAATTATCTGCAGTGTCACTTCCTCAGGTGTGTTTTTGCAATTCTTTGGAGGTATGTGAAAGGTCTGAGGTTGTAAATCAGTTTGTGTTCAGAACGTGTGCGTTTACCACACAATTCTGCATTTGTCAGGTCACGACGGTAAAACCTTGTTAACACGTTGCATTTCAGGAAACCCACCATTTTCCACAAGATAACAACGTATTTTTAAAAAAATGTAATCTGAAGCTTAATTAAAGTGTTTTGAAGTGCAGCAGCAGAGAAACAAGTTCACACTGTTTTATACTATAGCCTACGATAATATGTCTTTCAGTTCATCAAAAGCAGAGATATCAGCATCATTTTGTATTGTGGACTGGACCAGAGAAACTTGCTGTCAGTGAAAAAAAATTGAACTACATGTTTAATCCCCGAGACATCTTAATATAAGAAAAAGAAGTGAAATGTCACATGTCAGTTTTTCCTCACGCTAAAGAAACGCTGCTGTATTAATCTTTCAGCATGGCTCTTTGGGCTTAAACTGTAAGCCATAAATGTCCAGATGATTATAAATTATGATTATAAAACAGAAAAGTCTCTGTTGATTCACAGAAAAAATATACATTTCTATAGTCTGTAGTGAAAAAACAGGAATATTTCTGTTATTTCATTGTTTATCTGCTACTTAATTAAATTGGTGTGTGCATGAAAAGCTGTGAAATGTATTAAAATACAGTTAAAAGTCTAAACATTTATGCTTTACTTCATATTTTTCACAGGCATCCAGTGGGCCAGATCAGAGTCTTTGCTGCTCCAATTCTGGCTCTCGGGCCTTATGTTTGACATAAAGCATCTCCTTGCTTTAAATAGCAGGAATTATTTAACCCCTGAATCCCTAGTACCTTTCATCTTTGCTATATGGGTTTTTGAGACCTCTACATCGGATGTAGCAAATATGATACAAATTAAAATTAAAGGTTTGGATACCAACCTTCATCAGATGATTGATAGATAGATAGATAGATAGATAGATAGATAGATAGATAGATAGATAGATAGATAGATAGATAGATAGATAGATAGATAGATAGATAGATAGATAGATAGATAGATAGATAGATAATTGATCCCACAAGGGGAATTGTGTTACAGCAGCAGGATAAGGAATAAAAATAGTAGAGTATATAATAAATAAACAACATTGTTAAAGTAAAAGTGCCACAGGCGCAGTGTGAGGGACTTACACTGGGAGAAAGAAAGAAAAGTGAAATGAAGTTAATTAAATAACACTGTAACAAAATCAAATTAAGACTGACACTGTGTAAGACAGAAGTGCAAATTGCATTAATAAATAATATGTACACCATAAATCTGAGACAAACAGCTGCATGAATACAAAAAATGTGTTTGGTATCATTTGCCTGACAGGTGAACACAGCTGTCAGGCAAATGATACCAAACACATTTTTTGTATTCAAGACTTATTATAGAGTTTTATGGAGAAAGGCAGGAATGATGGTTGAATCAGTCTCAGGCAGAAGGAGCTCTGCTGCCTCAGAAGTGTGGAGTGGAGCGCGTGTGATTACTTGTCCAAAAAAATAATCTGATTACTTATTTTCAAAAGTAATTAGTTACTTAGTTACTTTTTAAAAACATGATACAAAACCTGAATAGGTAATAAAGCAATAGACCTTTCAGCCCAGTTCTATTTGTTCTGCATAATCCATCATATAAAATGTAATCAAATGAAAAAGTCTCATGTTAAAAATTGTTTTAATCTTTTAACTTTATGGACATTGTCAGTGTCCGGGATCCAGGGGTTTCTCTGTGAATCTCACATTCCCGCGGTACTTGTTCAGAAGTTTAGGGGCTTTTTTTCACTGTAGAATGGTAAATGGTAAATGGCCTGTATTTGTATAGCGCTTTACTAGCCCCTAAGGACCCCAAAGCGCTTTACACAACCAGTCATCCACCCATTCACACACACATTCACACACTGAAAGTTTTCTTCCCACGCAGTGAACAACACTAATGTTTTGTCGCTTTTTACGGAATCAAACTCAAAGTAAGGTCAGTACTTCCACGCTTTAAACGTTTCATGGTTGTACTCTCTCCCGCACCCCATATTATCCACGTCTGTTACCATGAATGTCACACGCGCTTACATCATTGTCGTGAGACACTCTCGCAAGCAAAATCACAGTTTAGTAACGCAGTAATGCTTACGGGAAAGTAACAGTAATCTAATTGCGTTTTTGCAATAGTAATCCCTTTACTAGTTACTTGAAAAAAGCAATCAGATTATAGTAACGCGTTACTGCCCATCACTGGTGATGAGTCGTCCATGATGGAGAGCAGTTTGTTCAGTGACCTTCTGTTCTGACCAATGACGCTTCCAGCCTTGTGGATCAGTTTGTTGATCCTGATGGCTCTCGTTACCACATACTGGTAGAAGATCTCCAACATCTTGCTGCACACATTAAAATTAAATTACTTAGACAGTCAGTTCATGTTCTTCTTGAGGACTGCCCTCTGTGGTGTCCCAGTGTTACTGACCACCACATCAGACAGGGTGCCCCCCTGCATACAAACTGCACCTCTCTGACAAATAATCAGCAATCCAGCAGAAGGTAAAAGTGGAGACATTCATAGAGTAGCTTCTGTAGCACTCCCCCCCCCCAAAAAAAAAAAAAGAAAAGAAAAGAAACAGCCACCAGTACCATCCAGGTGAGACTGAGCACGCTGCAACAGGTAGATAAGAGCATCGCCCTAACAAGAGGCTAGTCTTAATACCACAGGTGGGAATAAAAATCAAAGGCCTCAAACACGGAGAGATCCTTAAAACCGCGAGTTAGTTGGTCTTAATGAGCCACCGATTTATTAATTGACTCAAGTTTTCTTACAATGTTGTCTCCCATCACTAAGAGTGCTGTAACCTCAGTGTATCCGTCCTGTTGTAGATTCAGTTTACTTGGGTTTAGTATCAAGATCATCAGTATTTACCCAAAGGACACTTCCACGTGCCGACTAGAGGAGCTGGAGATTGAACTACCAACCTTACGCTCTAAGGTCACAGCCACCACACATGCAAAACGTGTACTTGGGCTTTTAACCTGGGCTTTTTGGTCATAATTTTTCCTTTTTAAGGGGAAGCTTTTAGAGGTACTCAAGCTGTGGATGCTTTTCGAAGTTGCAAAATGACAATGCCACAATCACAGAGGAACTTAACTGGGCTGCACAACCTCCATCCCTGCAGCCAGTTCCAGTATCCTTCCATGCATCCTGTTGGGAAATCTTATACAAGATGCAACTTTTAAGCAGCCCCAAAAGGTTGATTCTGTTCATCTGGATGTAGCGTTTTTAGTGGGAGAAAAGTTATCTTGACTTCTTCAGTCTTAGCAAACTGCTGGTTTCCCCAACCTTCTAAACTGTACATTTGCACAATAACTGAACCTAGCCCACGGAATGAACAATGGGCTGTGAGGTCAGTTCCTACCCAACCATTAAGGATTTACTTACCTAGATGATTGAGCATGCATCAAGAAACTTTTAAGCAGCTTTAGCCTACTGACAGTTGCTTCTGCCTCTGCAAGCTGCTTTGCAACCCACCTCCAACCCATGTTCCTGCATTTAATGGTGTCTTGGACTTAATCAATGTCATGTTGTGTAGTTCTGAGCTGGATCTGAGCCATGTATGAACAAGGAAGGGCAGGCAGGTTCCAGAGCAGAGCTATACTGGAAAATATAAATTACTGCAGATGGAAATAACGATCATACTTTTTGCTATAGTGGTCCTTACTACAACAAGCGTAGGTGTAAAGTTCAGTTTTCGACACATTTCCAGTCATGTAGTGTTGCTCTGATACAGCTCACTAATTAGGTATGGGTGGATTGCACTACCTTTAAAAATGCTGGTTAGTATGATAGAATTTCATTATTTTGTGTTGGAGTGGTTCATAATGCTATAAAATTGGCTCTAATGGTTCTCGCAGCATGATGAGAAGAATCACATTTTAAGATGCTGAAAAATCAACAAAACATAGCAATTATACAGTAATGGTATCACTATTAGCAGGAAAAACCGTATTTTTTTGGTTGAGCCAAACACCCATTCATATAACCCCTCTGCCACCAGCTCATCCTCTCTGCTGGCACACACGAGGAGACACCACAGCCTGAGCTTTTTCTGTTGCTCTGCAGAGAAATTTTTAACAAAAGGAAGTCTTCGCCGAACGTCTCTCGTGTGTAAATTAACTCACTCCGTGTAGGGCTAGTTTGAATCCATGAATAGATGAATGGACACAATGTTTGAGCTCATTTCCTCGCAGTGTTTGCTCAATTTGCACCCCCCACGTGAGAGGGAAATGGTTGAGTCCGCTGGCCTGCGTTGACCTCTTTCTGAGCTCGTAGTTGGCCACTTATCAAAATGGGGGGTGAGGTAAAAAAATAAAAATAGGGACCCTTGCCAAGTCCTCCAAAAAGTTAGCAACTCGTGCGGCACTCTAAACAACAAAACAATGATTGCTCTCTTGTCCGCATTGCCGGTGCTACAAGGCAGAGGTGCCAAGACTCTTGTGGAAAATTCAAAACAAGTGGGTGTTTGACAAGTAGCAACAAACACATTAACACCAAGGTGGGAGAAATGGTAGCTCAGCAGCTGAGTGTTGGTCAGCACGTGTTTGTTTCTGATAGGTTTTATTTTTATTTTTTTGGATTGTTTGGGCCTGTCTTTTCAACACATTGTGGAAATTGCCGTGAAACAATCTGTTATCTGCGAATAATGCCAACTACAGGACTAACTACCTGATAATTACGCTGTCAGCAGCACCACAAACTGTGCTCATGCAGACCTGCAATAACGGAGACGTTAGAAAAGGTTTCGCTACAACATAAGCAGGATTTCGTGTTTAGAGGGGGTGAGAGAGCCAGAGGCAGGGGTAAAGAAAAAAGTGAACGTATGAGTGACAGACAGAGGGAAAAGTAGAGTAGCAAGTGGCCGGTGCATTCAGTGTTTCTCAGGTTTATATTAAATTGCCCGAGAGCTGAACTCAGCTTCTTCTTCCACCTCTCGCCTTCAGCTCTTTAAGTGCAGCTCCAGCTCAAGGCCTCGTACCCTGCAGCCTAAATCTGAGAATTTCCTTCCTCTGCAGCTATTTTCTCTGTCCAGAACCAACTTCAGTTAATACACAAACAGTGCATGCTGTTGCTACAAGCTCGACCCTCATTCCCACTCTTCTCTTAAATTATCGCAGATGATTTCTCTGTTAAATAAAAAAAAATTGGGGAGCTGCTTCAGGAAGGTTAACTGAGTATGAACTGGATCTATTTCTGAATAAATCCAAGATGACGGGAAAAAAAGAAAGCCCAAATTCAAGATATCCCGTCATGGGCTGCTAGTTTATGGCGTAAGACTAATGCGGAGGTTCAAATCTGCCCTGAAGCTATCTACTCTGTCTTTTCTCCACTGTCCTATCAGAAAAGGGCTAAAATGGCCCAAATAGACACCCTGTCATGATTGCTCCACAGGCACCTTAATTTAACTGCTGGGCTTAATTAGATATGAGTGAATGAATACCAGAGTCATTTCTAAATACGGTTAAATCAGTAACTGCTTCATAATCATGAGACAAGTACAAGGTGTGCTTTGAAGCACAGGCTGCAGCGATATTTAAGGAGGACAGAGACTAAATATGGGCAGCACCATCCATTTGTTTGTGAACTCTCACTTTGGAGCCTGGCCTTCAGGATCTTTGTTTCTGGGGACCAGAAGAGACCATGTCTGGACTCAGATTGGCTGATTTGAATCCTGAATGGTAAATTCACTGTTTTTTAAGTAGTGCTTTTTACTACAAACTTTCACCCATTCACAGGCATTCATGCAAACACTTTTGTCTATTCCTATCTAATATTCACATTCCAATGAACACATCAGGATCAACTCATGGTTCAGCTCCTTGACCAAAGATACTTGATGATGATACCAACCTTCCGAATGGAATGACCTGCATCCCAAAAATCCCAGCATGCAGCTGACAGTCAAAACAGCCATGGCCCTAATAATAGGAAACTTTAGACCTTGATATGGTTTAACTGGATGACACACACACACACACACACACACACACACACACACACACACACACACACACACATGTATGTGTGTGTGTGTAGAGAGAGAGAGAGAGAGATGCACTTGCCAGGCTGTAAATACTTTTATTTTATATTGACTTCTGTATGGAGCCAGCCCTGAGTGGTGGCCAAATCTACTCTGTTAAGGGCTTAGTCCATTTTAAGGTGGTGCCAAGGACTCCTAAAACCTTGATTATACTCTGTTGTGGACACAGGCAGCTAGAGACATCACATCCAGGTTGTCATTCCCGTTATACTCCTTTGAAGTCATCCTAACTTACGAAGGACAACCACAGACCACTCTTTTTTTTTTTTTTTTTGCCTGTCCCGTTTGGCTCTTTTGCCATCAGAATTGTTGTCTAAAGGCAAAGAAAGATGCCCAACGGATTTACTTTACCAAATTGACCATCCCAGCCTTGCCGTAATGGTCCATTTGATTCACCTTTTATTGTTTATTTTATTTTCACTTACTGAATACGGGACAGACTTGACTGGGGGAAAGAAGGGGAGAAAGAAAGAGGGAAAGAGAAACAGCTGAGAAGAGGGACGGGGGAGAAGGGCAAAAAACAAAAACCAACAGAATGAGCAGAAAGAAAAAAATAAATAAAAAATGCATATATCAATCACCTGGATCACCTGCTGAGAAAGAAAAAAGAAAACAAGCAGAAGAGAACAAGAGTAATAGAATAAACAGCATCACAATGATATATGGGAATATTACAGTAAATACTAAATATTAAACATTATTGTGCAGCACATAAGATCAACAGAACAGTGTGCTTTGAGGTAGGAGCCAAAAAGGGTGTAGTTTGTGGGTGTGATCACCCGTGTGTACACCTGTGAGCATGGACGCGCTTGTTTTTTTAAAAGGTTCCTTCATGTAATGATCTGCTAGAGGGTGTGGGGGGGCCACAGCCCCGTCCTCCAGGGCATGAAGCAGGTATGGAGGAGATCAAAACTCCAGACATCCAGAGGCCCTCAGAACACAACAGACCAAGGAAGACCAACAGAGGGGCAGCCATGCCACTGTCCCAGAAAGAGCTGAGGAGAGTCCCAGATGAGGGCTCACTCAGCAGCCGCGGAGCAGAAGCCAGGGGGAGTTGCAGTGACGCGCCCGTGAGCTCCGCCGGCAGCCAGCCGTGCCTGAGTGACCGAACCCCAGGCCGAGAGGCCGGGGGCACCCCACCTCCGAAGTGGCCCGAGCGAGCCCCAGGCTCCAGGCCCCGATAAGCGGCCGCCAAGGAGTGAGCCGGTGTGTACCCGGACGCCCATCCCCGGACACAAAGAACCACCAACGCACTGATGTCTGAGGGAGTCCGCCACTGGCAGGGGAAGTGGTGGTGGGGGGAGATAGGCCTCCAAACCTTGGAGGGCCTAAGATGTCCCCAGAGAGGTGGCGCCTGACACCCAACCTGACATATAGACACAGAAATACAGGCACACACAGATACAAACATCCATTCCCACCCTCATGCTCTCATATGCACTTACTCCACACTCAACCAACGTGGAGACAGACATAAAGAGACGCTGTACACACGATCACACTCCCCAAGCGTACTCTACAAACCGGGTCTAGGTACTCTTGCCCCTGGAGGGGGAACTGCACCCAGACCCAGGTGGTGTTACCCTTTTCCCTGCGGTGGGGGGAGGCAGACCGCCCCGACTCCGCAGCAGCAGGGAGGCCCCACACTCCAGACCGCAGTCGGACGGCCAACTCCTCCTCCTAGCCCCCCCCGCTCCAGCAGGTCGGAGAGAATGGGGGTGAGAGAAGACTCCAAACCTCCCTCCACCCGCTCATTGTAGTGTTGATGCATGTGTGTTCTAAGGTGCATTTAAAACCCAGGAGGGCATGGAGCTACCTGCCAGAGAGCAGCAGGTAAGCGCATGGTCCCTCCTGCTAGCCCTCAATGTCTACGTGTATTTAACATTGAGAGGTGGGCAACGACGCCAGGGGTGGGGTGTACACCCTGATGGTACTTTGGATTCCGTGTATCGTGCCCACCCCCAAGATCCTATATGTATGTGTAATGAGAGTGTGAGTAATGTGAATGTCTAAGTTGTGGGATAAAATTGAGGCAGAGGCAGCCCGAAGGGGACAGAGGGGGAGGGGGGGGGGGGGGGGTAGCCTCCTCTGCACCCTGTTGACACACCCCTACTCCAAGGTCCTGCGTGTGTGGGTGGTTGTGGTGGAGCGGGAAGAGGGAGGCAGCTGGAGATGGGGAGGGAAGGAAGGGAGGGGCAAGTGACCCCTCCCTGGGGCCAGCTCCCCCGCTGACCCCAGTAGGCACCCGCATACCACAGACCACTCTTAACCCTATACCTTTTAATGCCATTCAGTCATTAAGTGCTCCGTCGACCCAATGTGTAGTTACATTCCTCGGGAGATGCACATCCGGTTATGTAGAAGGTTACAGCGTAGGGTAACGAGGTCCGAAGTACAGTTACCACTGAAGCATAAATCAGGCATTAAGCAAGCATTCATGTGCGGCGCTGTAAATCTCAACTTCTACATTTCTGACCAAACCCTTCCCTGTCACCCTCCATTATCTCTTCCACCTCTCTGCTCTGTAACCCCACCTTCAAATCCCCCTCATCCACCTTCTTCCAGCCCCTACCCAGAGCTTCATCTCCCGCCTGAAGGCTCCAGCCTTACTCTGGGCTAAAGGCTGCTCAGCAGGTGGGGGGGACGGGCACGTTGGAGCAGAGTAGGTATCTGCTGAGCAGCGTGCCACGGCTGACGCTCAGGGCGACTCTCCGGGGTGAAAAGCCGGCGGGGTTCTGATGAGCTCAGGGTGTCATCTTCAGCTTCCACCACACGGCAGAAAAAAAAATAAAAGGGAAGAGAGAAATAGAGAGATGGTAAATGGAGGAAGAGAGAGGGGATGGTTGAGTGAACAGGCGTGCGTTGTAAATCTCCACAGCAGAAACATGCAACCACGGAGGAGGGAGGGTGACGACTGGTTGATGGAGAACGGCAGGCAGGAAGAAGGAAAGGGAAAAAAAGAGAGAGAGGGGAGAGGTGGTGTAGAATAGGGAGCGGATTTGCCTCACTCACTTAATGCACTGCTTATGACAGCTAAAGGGGAAAGTGCGCTGGAAATTGGTGAGGAGGAATTACCAGCGTTATACCGCTTGCCATCTTACAAATGAATGCCGTTTAGCCTCAGCATATAAATGAGTGGATTTTTGCTTGGAGAGGAAAAGAGAGTAGTGAAATGAGAGACAGAGGAAGGCAAAGTGGCGGCGCAAGCAATCAGTGGCCGGCGTGTTTTTGCGGAGGTGTGCGTGCGTGTGTGTGTGCGCACACGGAGGTATGTTTGTGTGCATAACTGCGGGCATGTGTGTGGCTCAGTGTGAGGCTCTGTGCCGAGCCAGCCGCCTGAAATTATGCAAGCAAGTAACAATGAGCAAATTGAACCCCCACACACTGACACACAAACACACACACACAAGCTCAGCGCAAGGTCAGGCTCAAAGACAAGGGAGTAGGGGCGTTTTAGCAGTGGGTGGGAGCGAAAAACAGATCATGATAAATTGGCTCGCATTTTACAAAACGCTGCCCTTAATGCACCTCGGCTAGCCATGCCCGCTAGCCCGGCGCTGGGGCTGCTTTAATAGCAGCGGCTAGCCATTTGTGATATATGAAGACCAGGCTGTGGCACTAATTGCGCAATTACAAAGCGGAAGCAGTACTGTGTTGTGGCAGCATGGGGAGAGCCAGGGAGGAGAGGAGTGGAGTAAGGTGCACAATGATATCCCTCTCTCTCCTTTCATTTTCTTTTTTAAAATATTTTTTCCCCTCTACCTTGTTATCCTCCCTCCAATCCTACAGTTGCTTCCTGTGTGCCTTTTCCTTTCCACAAGCCTTTTTTTTTTGTGCAGAGAACTCTGGCCAACTGAGCTGTACCCCTGGCATCCTTGTAGTTTATTGAGAGGTAGTGCGAGTGTGCCAGTTTCACTAAACCGCAGGGAGCAGAGGAGCAGGGAAATCCAGAGCATGGTGAAAGCGAGAAAGAGTGCTGTGAGATATGGAGGGGAGGGGAGGGTGAGAGGAGAAGGAAGGAGAGAAGGCAAAATTTGTCTTGCGCGTCGATGAAAGGACAATTTATTAGGAGCTGCTCAGGGAGACAGAATATTTTGCCCCAGTGCTTTACGGACTGTCTGGATGAGGAATGGGAGCATATTAGCGCAGTGCTGGGCCCGGGCCTAGGACGGGCTGGGGCCGAGGCTGGAGCAGCAACAACAACCTGGCACAGCCCCATCACAGTCTGCCGCAAACACCCCTGAGGGTCGTGGATCAGGGGCACGTGAGGATGGGGGAGGGGTGGATTTTATGCGGGGAAAGTGAAGATGGTGGGAATGTTGGGAAATGCATCCAGATATAACCACGACACGGGGGTCATCTCATGATTATAAATCTAGACTGAAGTTTTTCTTTTTTAGCAAGACTAAAACTTTACACAAGATGCTGCTTCCACCACCTGATCCATCATTTCAATAATCAGTCATCTACATGTATCTATTCTCTTCCACTTATCCTTATCCGGGTCTTTGGGGTGCTGGAGCCTATCCCAGGTGTCATAGGGTGTGATGCCGGGTACACCCTGGACAGGTTGCCAGTCTATCACAATCAATCAGTCCATTTATAATCATGTAAACAGCTGTTTAAAGTTGTGATTTACTGAAACATGCAAATATGAATCCCATAAATGAGGCAAAATTCCAACGAGCTTGAAAGTAAATATTTGGTGTGACCACCTTCATTCTTCAGCACAATCTGAACTCTCTTTTCATTTCTTTAAGTCGTCTTCAGGAATAGTTCTCCAGGCTTCTTGAAGGACATTCAAAGCTCTTCTTTGGCTGTTTCTGCCTTTTGTTCTGTTCTCTGTGATCCCACACTGGTTCAATAATGTTGAGGTCCGGGCACTGGGGAGGCCAATCCATGGCTGATAGTGCTCCACTTTTTACTGCAATGGCAGTGTGTTTAGTATTTGGTACTTTATAAACAAAACTGAAATGAAAATGGTGGTGGCAGACCATTTATTTGAAGAGTTTTACGTCAGTTGTTAACAGGATACAGAAAGAAATGTATCTGCATTTCTTTCTGTGTCATGTGTCCTGCAGAGTAGCGTTAAGCATTAAGCATTAGTTTAGATCAGTGGTTGTCGATCAATGGTTATGAGAATTTGCATAATTATGATTAAGGAACTGCCCTCGCAGCCCATTGTTCCTTCAGTGGGCTGGTGTCAGTCATTATGCAAATGTATAATGAAATGAAACCTGCAGTCAGCTTAGACTGAAGAAGTCACTTGGATGAGTGACGAAATGTTTCTCCGCTACATCCAGATGAACAGAATCAACTTTTGGAGATTCACTTACCTGGATGATTGAGTATGCATCAAGACTTTAAGCATTAGCCACTGCAAACCCTTTAGCCTATGGTAATTTATAACAATTATGCTAACTGTCTCAAAGAAAACTTTAGCACCGTTACCCTGAAATACATGTTAAATACTTCCATATCCCGAACGTTACTATCTATGTTATCAATTAGCCGTAGTCCCCATGTTCCACGTCTGGCTTTACCTGTGCTTCATTGTGTCAGGACAGATTATGTTGCTAACCTGTAGTCAAAATAAAACAAACTGCTCGCCCCAAAAAACCAAGAATGTTGCATTTTCAGAATTTTGATATCAAAAGCTATCGTAAGTATCATTTCTGTTAAAACTTGCTGGTTTATGAAATGAAAAATGATAAAGCAGGCTCTGAAATGACAAGACACTTTAATCCTATATAAAGCAAGAATGTGGCAAAAAGCTGATTTTGAGCAGTTAGTTCCCAAATACTTTAGAGGTGATGTAACACACTTGTAAATACTCCCTTAATCCAACTTTTCTGAAACTTGTTGCCAGCACTGAATTCATAATAAGCATATTCATTTAAAAACATAATTTCTCAGTTTCAACATTTGATATGCTGTCCTTGTAGTGCCTTTAATTAAATATGCAAATCTTTGTATTGTTCTTAATTAAATTTCACACTGTGTCCCATCGCTTTTTAAAAGCAGGTTTGCAACGAGCTATTGTGTTCATTTCAACTTATTTTTTAGCTGAATTTTATTTAATGTACATTTAGAAACCTAGATGAAATTAATCCTGAACCATTTTACAAGGTGAAAATTTGCAGTGTTAGCTTGTTGCAGTCTGTGCATTTCATCATCAGACCTACAAAATCCAAAATACCCTGCAAATGATCCAAATACCAATGTCATGTATTCACTTTGATGGCTTCAGATTGCAGTTTTTTTCCAGTTTACAGCAAAGACTTGGCACTCAGATGCTCACAAAAGTTGTGAATCCTTTTTACTGCCACTCAGACTTTCCTACTTCTTAAAATATAGTTTTGAAACATGCGAAAAAAGAAATTCAAACTCAGCAGTGGAATTATCTCCTGTGCATACAGAGTGTTTGCCCATTCCTGCCGCACTGGCGAGATTAAGGAATCCCGCACTGGCCAGCCTGACAGCACAACAGTGGGGGCAATGCAGCAAACAACACCTGTGCACATCACAGTGGATAGCTATCCCAGGGTAAAAGTAACATTAGCATGCTGCTGTAAACATGAGCCGAGCAGGTGTCTCATCATTCATTACCAGCAGCCGCATTTTGATCGTGTGTAAGTGAGATGATATACAGTATATTGCTGCGCACATTATGGCGACAAAGAGAAGAAAGAGGCTGGCGTCACCTTCACTAAGGTGTTGTGGGTTAATATTACAAATTCTGTATATGTAGATGAATTATCAGAAGTTTTACTGTCAGATAAAGATAATCTGAATAAATATAAAATGTAGTTTTTAAATTATTTAAATCATTTATTTAAAAGAGTTATCCAAACCTACCTGGCCCTGTGTGGAAAAAGTAATTTTCCCCTGAATCTAATAACTGGTTGTGGCGCCCTTGGCAGCAAGAACTGCAATAGAGTTTTTGTGATAACTGGAAATCAGTGTTTCATATCACTGTGGGGGAATTTTGGTATACTCTTTTTTGCAGAATTGTTTTAATTCAGACACATCGGACGGTTTTCCAGGTCCCGCCAAAGTGTCTCAATCTTATTTAAGTCCAGACTTTGACTCGGCCACTCCAAAACCATAATTTTGTTTTTCTGAGTCATGCATAGGTGGACTCACTGGTGTGTTTCTGCTCATTGTCCTGATGCATAACCCAAGTGCTCTTGAGGTTCAGGCCGTGAATTGATGGTTGGACATTCTCCTTCAGGATTTTCTGGTAGAGAGCAGAATTCATGGTTGCATCAGTTACAGCAAGTCGTCCTGAAGCAGCAAAGCAGCCCCATCACACTACCACCACCATGTTTGACTGTTGCTGTGATGTTCAGTGTGTGAATGTGTGTGTGAATGGGGGGATGACTGGATGTGTAAAGCGCTTTGGGGTCCTTAGGGACTAGTAAAGCACTATACAAATACAGGCCATTTACCATTTCTTTTTATGAAATGCTGTTAGTTTTATGTCAGATGTAACGGGACTCAAACCTTCCACAAAGTTCACTTTTTTTCTCGTCAGTCCACAGAACATTTTCTTGGGGATCATCAAAATGTTTTTGGTAAATGTGAGACGAACCTTTGTGATCTTTTTGGTCAGCAGTGGTTTTCTCCTTGAACTCTTCCATGGATGCCATTTGTTGTCCAGTCTCTGTCTTATTGTTCAATCATGAACTCTGACCTTAACTGAGACAAGTGAGGCCTTAGACTTGACTTCCTTAGATGTTGTTGTGGTTCTTTTGTGACCTCCTGGATGAGCCATCGAAGCTCTTGGAGTAATTTTGGTTGGCCGGTCACTCCTGGGAAGCTTCCGCACTGTTCCAAGTTTCCTCCATGTGTGCATAATGTCTCTCACTGTGGTTCACTGGAGTCCCAAAGACTAAGAAAGGACTTTGTAACTCTTTCCAGACGGATAGATGTCACTGACTTTGTTTCTCAGCTGTTTCTTTAGATCGTGGCCTGATGTGTTGGTGTTTGAGATCTTTTAGCCTGTTTCACTTTATCAGACAGGTTCTATTTATGTGATTTATTCATTCAACAGGTCTGCCAGTAATCAGGCCTGAGTGTGGCTCGTGAAACTGAACTCAGCGTTCCAAAAAATGTGGTTAATCACAGTTAATTCATGATTTAACAAGGGGGGCGATTACTCTTCCACAGCACTGTATAGGATGGATCATAGTGTCAGTATGAGACAAAAGCAATACATACAAGTACAGAACATTAGGATTCCTCTCAAAGAAGCTTCTTTTCCCACTTTTCTATATGAATAGTAAGCAGCAGTGTGATAGAAAGCACAGCAGCACCAAGGTTAAAGCTATAATTGTTTTTCCTTTTAAAGGCATTTGCTTAATTTTCCTCCTTCATGGGAACAGAGCAGAAGAATAAACAGATGGTCGCAGCAAAGCTAAGCAGCGCTTCTCCACCGCTCCTCATCTCTCCAGCCACCACTGCCGCTCCCCTGGCGTACGCCGCGCCGACGCCTCGACATATCTCCGGTGTAACTAGCGAAGCACGCTCCCTATTTATCTCCCGTTCCACTGAGCTGCAGCTAGCTTGCACGGCTTGGCGTGACCTCCGCTGGGCGCACATTAATTTCACCTCGCTGTTTCTGTGGCATCGATTAATAAAAAGTGACTAGGTTTTCAGCAAATGAACACACGCTGATAAATGAGGGCCCGCGCCTAATTGCTTGGTAAATTAAGAGCTCACAATAGTGACGACGATGTGTGCTGCTTTTAATATTTAAAAACTCATTAAGTGTGGGAACGTTGCACTCAGTTGGGCAGGCGGCCTCGTATGATCACCTTTAGGTGCTATTAACGGCCGTGTGAAATGTCAGCGAGGGCTCCAGGTTTGGAGGTGGAGCGGCTGATCCAATCAGAGCCGCTTTAAGGTGACTCCGACCGTCAGTTTCCCACATTTCACCTGAGAAAACATTCTCTCCGCACCTACATGCGCATACACACACAGGCTTTGCCCTGCACACGTAAAACCAAATGCGATGTTTGGCATCGTCACAGATGCCTGAAATGTGATCAAACATCACACACAGCTATAAAATCCAATATTTTACAATCTGGAATCACACGTGTACACACGAGAAAGATTACTCTTAGCCCACTCTCATGTAAGCACACACACGTACACACACGATCCAAAAACCTCATGCTGTATGTGGAATTACACACGCAGTACATGCACACACAAACACTCCTCCTACTCATGCACATCTAACACACACACACACACACACACGCCACAATCCAAATGTCATGCACCATTTGGAATCTGGAGAGCAGAGATGAGCGAGCACTGGCAAATACTGAAAGTATTTATTTCTTTCCACAGATGAACGGGACGTAATCCTCCAAATATATTTAGTCGTGTTATGGATTTGTTGTTGCTTAATTTGCATGACAACACACTACCTTTCACTGCGCACACAAGTGGCAATTGCAGCCGCTGATATCATCTTTATTATTATTGAGCCATAATGTGGCGCTACGCGGAGTGGGGAAATTGAGCAAGTTAAGCCCGGAGTAGTAGCAGACACTTGGCTTATGGTGATGGATCGCTTTCAGTAATTTCTCTTTATTATGATTGGCCAAGATCAATATTTTAACAGTTCAGTTTCGGCCTTCAGTACAGTGCTTAATATGTATTATTCATGACCTTTATCGGCATGGAGCGGAGGCGGGGATGGGTGGGAAATATGGAGTGGAGGGCTGACATTTTTCAGACTGAGGCAGGGGGAGGCCTGCTCTATATGGGACATGAATAGGACTGTGTAATGGACACAAATGGCTGTGTGCATGTACATGTGTGGGTGTACGAGAGTGGCTGCATCCTTGACTGTCGCAGCATAACCACAAGCCAAGAGGCACGTGGTTAAAATGCTGCTTCACCCAAGTTACAAAAAAGAAAAACTGCTCTCTCACTTTTGCCACACCTCTAGATTTGAGATCCAGTTTTTACCTACTGTTTCTTGCTGTATGTGTACTTAATTTATGCGTTATACTATAGTAATATATTGTTTAGATAGTGGAAGTATCTGCGCTTTGCTTAAATGGAAGTGCGGGTATTGCAAAAACACTAAGAGTGAGGCCAACCTTCGTGGAGCAGTTTTGCATAGAGGACGGATTCAAGGGCAGCTCTGATGAGCTGGATAACTCACGCGGAGCTGTCCAGCAGCTGGAAGTTGAGCAGTCGTGCGAACTGTATGAAGTTGCTATAGGGGATTTTTTTTTCACAAGGGTGTGATTGTAAATATTTAAAAAGTGGCGTAGTATTGTAGTAAGGACAGCAAATTAAAAGTACAACCAGAAAGTTCTGTGCCTATTGAGGTTTTGCAGACATGTGACCGCTAACCATGTGATGTTAACTTGTTGACCATTTTGGACATGTGACCAGGGTGACAGTGTATCAAGTAAATAAGACCCCAGTCACTCAGGCCTAGAGAATGATCTGCAACCATCTGGCAACCAATGGTTGTGAGTGAAAAATGAGTATTCCCCACCCTGTTGGCAAAAACCTCCTTTTGATGGCTTAGGTTGCTAGCATATTGCTAGCATAACGTTGATTCTGTTTGAGGTCCATTGTGAAGGTGCAGAGGCTGAGTGCAAAAGTTCAGAACAGCGCCTCTAGGCAGGAGCATGCCCAGAAGTGGGCATGGGGTGGCACCGGCCCATGGATTGCTCCCCTAATGAATAAGAACATTAAGTTGGACCAGTTGGAATCTAATTACAAGTTTAATTTGCATCAAATTAAACTTAAGTATTTCGACATTGTGTTACTTTCTGCCTGTACTCTACTATATACTGAACAGAAATATTATACTTTCTCTTCCACACCTTTCATTTAAAATCTTTAGTTACTTATTATTTTGCAAACACATTGTATGGTTACAGTTTAAGCTACCCAGCAATACGGAAATAATTGACATCATCATCATTATCATCAACAGCTACAACAGAGAGATAAATTCACATCAAATAATCAATAAAAATGATCCACTAAAACAATGTATGACTCTGAAAAGTGCCATTCTACATAATAAGTAGGCTTACTATGATATATATATAATATACTATTAAGGTGCGTAAGTGGGATTGATAATGTTTACTTAAGTTAAAAATAGTAAAAAATAATAAATAACAGTACTACAAAGGACTGTAATAGAATATAATAAACACAGTTAAGTACAGCAATCTTTAAATACTTTTTATTTAAGTTGGCAAAGCAAATATCTAACACTAAACTATATATAACTCTTGTGCAGCACCTTTTTTCATGTCATAATAAGGACACGGGGCTTCACATGAGCCCAGAGATCACGCCTATAATGTATCCATGTCAATTTTCTACACTAATTTTATATCTGATTAAATATTCTGATTTCCCACGGGCCACCCCTGCTTTGTTCCTGTGCCACCCCACTTAAAAAAAAAAAAAATCCTGGGAACGCCCCTGTTCCAAGGAGTGCTCTAAATAAAATAACCTTGAAAGGTATAACAGCCAAAATTAAATTAATGCTTTGATGGGCGAAGTAACAGAGCTTTGTTATCGCATCTCGAAAACTGTAAGTTTGTAAAAGTTTCTGCTGCACATGTATTCCAGAGCACAAAACAATGCAAATACATAAGTGAGTTATTAAGCGCCCATTCCTGCAGAAAGTAGTTCCAATGAAAACCGCTCACGTCAAGGCCATCAACAGCCAACAATGTCTTCAATATGGTGGCACATGTATGCAAGCCTCTGCTTCATTAGATACTTTCATTGTAACATGACGGGATCTCGGAAAGTCTGTTATTTTTAAACCAAAGAAAAAAAACATGGTAATCCTGTAATCCTCACTGGACAGAAAGATGTGACTCTAGCTGCAGATAGATGAACACGTGTCACTTGGATAATGCTATGCTATCCTATATTCAATTCATATTCTGGGTCAACCCTTTGAAAAACAGTAGGAGCGGGGTTCAGGAGAACAACGGGAGCGGACGCTTCATATTGTAGAGCACACATCAGATAAAAAGTGCCGTACTTTCTGCGGTTTGTGAAGCTGTGAGAGAAGCGTCTGGGATTAAGAGCTGTGACATATTCATATCTGACCAGACTTAAAGCTGCTGCCACACGGGAGGGTCTGTCACTATCAAAGCTGCAGGAAATCAGCCAGAGAGGGAAGAAGAAGGGAGAGAGATAGGGATAAAGAGATACAGAGGTACAGTAACAGCGAGGGAGAGTGGAGTCAGAAGAGCAGTGAGGATTTCTTACAAAGCTCCCCTAACCATCTTTCAAAAAGAAAATCCTTTGTACCCCTCTTCCAAACCCAGCGCCCTCCCTTACCTCAGCCCCCTCTCCCCTTTTCTCTTCCTCACCACCGTATTTAAGTCCCCCTGTGGAATGAATGGGGAGCGAGTCCTGCAAAAGTTTGTCTCGGGGAAGGCCGGGTCGCTGTGCAGCTGATTATATCAGTTTCAGTGGCGTACTGGTAATAGGCTCCTCTTCGAGCAGCCGCTAACCCTGGCTCTCCCCTGGCAGCCGCCGAGAGTGGAATTAATCAGGCCTACTGGGAGCCTCCTCCATCCCCTCTCCGCAGGCGAGCCACTCCGCAGTCATTTACCAGCCAATCCCACTGTCAACCCACTGTCATTTAGGCCGTTTTCATTATGCCTTCCCCCTCCACACCCTCCTCCCCTCCAATGCGCATCCTCACTCTCTCCATCTCATGCTGGATCTAAAAAAATGAGAAAAATGGAAATGGGTGACAGATTAGCCTAATGCTGGGTACTTTTTATAGACTGCCTATTATGATCACTATCCCTTTGTATCAAAAACACAGAGTAGGATGCTGTGACTCGGCCAGAAACATCAGAGAACTAATAAGAAATCAAAAATGGCTGCTCCCCCCTTCCTCCCTCAATACAGCTTCCATACAGGTGTCTTCTCACTCATTCAATCTGCAATTAGGAGCTTGTTAATGAGCCCACGCCATTGCCGGCGTGGAACTGCCGCTGTCCTAAATGTGACATTAGGGCCAACTTTGTTCATCGCCTATAAAAACCCCAGGCCATAACCACCAATTACCGTAGATAGGTGTCCCTGGGGTGCGGGGCCCTCGTATCAGGCTGGCCTCGCTGGCTAAGCCTGCTTAAGTGACCTATTTTGGGCTCTGAGGCAGTCTGTAAAACACCTCTAAGGTTAGATTATCCCGTGATGAAATACAAGGCTTCCCCGCCACAAATTACCCACGGATGAAGCGCCACCAGGCCATTCCTACGCCTTGCTGATGGCCTTTTTCTTTTTTCCCCCTCCCTGTTGTTCTGCCCTACCTTGCCTCCCCCCACCACACAGATCCCCTCTCAACAAGGCAGAAAAATATTCATGAGTAAACAAAAGGAGTGATTTGAAAAATGGCTGGAGGAAAAAGAGATTAATAAAAAGCATGAATTGTGCATTATGGAAGAGCTGAGGAGCCCCGCCATCTCATTGGGGTTAGAGGGAGATTGCATTTGGGCTTTATTAAGAGCGCCGCTCTCGGTCGTAGTCGAGAACCCTAAAGAGAACACCGAGCGAGGTGGTGAGAATATATTTCTGTAAAAGATTCGACTCCCACCTCCCTGTTAGAAATTCTGCACGGATACCTCCTGATGTTTGTACGGCTGGCACTTTGGATGAAGTTAGACATCTCCAAAACATTTCAGAGTGGTTTCGTCGTCGAGCGGGCTGCGGTGACAGCAAAATGAGACCACGTTGGGTTGAGCCAGACGAGAAGCAGACTCTGTGACCATAGTCGCACTGAGAGCCGGACCCTCCTCTGAGACTAGACCAATTAAGATAAGAGGCAGTTAACAGGAAGTGCTTGTTTGACATCTTGTCACGTTAACGAGGACAAGCATAATTGGACTCGTGTATTTAACAGTCGGCGTAAAATGCTGTTAGTTGTCAGCACTTGCATTTTAGTGAGCCCTGGGAAGAAGGAATGTGCTTTCAATTTTGTAAACATGACGGATATTTTTGCTGTCTGTGGTTGCTGAGGATAAATGTCAAGACCTTTCAAGACCTATGAGCACTAAGAAGGTACTAAGGATTGTTCTTTCAAAGTCTCCCCCCATCCCTCTGCATAATACCAAATTAAAACATGAAAAATGTAGGATCCAGTATAAGAATTCAAATAACAATGTGCTTACATTACCTCACTGAAATCAAAAAACCTTCCAGGTTATTGGTGCGAAACCAAAGTCATCTAGCTCCAGTGCTGAACACCTACAGTAAAAGCAGATTACAGTACTGTGCAAAACTTTATATTTTGCTCCTAAGGAGCCAGACTTTCTTGTAAATTTTAAAGTGCTCTAGAGCAATAGTTCTCCAGACTTTCTAATGGTCTTTCTAAGTGTTTATGTGGACAATGGCTGCTTGTTTTACTGATTCTCAAATCGATATTAGCTAGTAGAGAAATAGGAAGAAAAGGCAGAGGTATGCAAAATTAAGGAAGAACTTGACTGAAAATCAATGATAACAGATCTGATGGAGCGATGAATTGAAATCACCGTTAGTCTGTACAGGTGATGTAATGAGTGAGGTACAAGAGTGAGTGTCTACAGCCATCTGTAAAAGATGATGGAGGCTCTGTCATGGTTTGGGATACATTTCAGCTGGTGGTGTTAGAGATCTTTGTCAAAACGGATGACTTATGAACACAGAGGACAGGGAAACCATATTGTTAGAAGCTTCATATACTCTTTCTTCCTGCTGAAGTAAGTAAACAGATAACAGCCACACTAACCAGTATGGGCCCAGAAACTAAACAGCTGGATGTGTAGTACTGTGCAAAAGGCAATTTAACACTGACCTATGAATCATTCAAATCAGAAAGATGATTCCCAAAGAGCTATTAGCAGAAAACTCAGCCTGGTTTGTCTGATCCACTATTTAATACCACCTGGAAATCATCTGTTTAACAAAAGTTTCATTTTTAATCATGACAATGATCCTGAACACACTGCCAATGGAGTAAAAAGTGGAGCACTATCAGTCATGGATCGGCCTCCCAGAGCCCGGACCTCAACATTATTGAAGCAGTGTGGGATCATGTTGACAGAGAACAGAACAAAATGCAGAAACATCCAAAGAAGAGCTTTGAATGTCCTTCAAGAAGCCTGGAGAACTATTCCTGAAGACGACTTAAAGACATGACAAGAAAGCTGCCTAAGAGAGTTCAGACTGTGCTGAAGAATAAAGGTGGTCCCACCAAATATTGACTTTCAAGTTCATTAGAAAACTCTGCTTTTGCCTTATTTACTGTATTTACATGTATGTTTGCACACTTCAGTAAATGACTGCACCTATTACCTGTTTCTTAAAGAAATGTGGGTGGCTCAGTAGTTTTGCCTAATGACCCTCATTAGAGCCACTAAAAGCCACTATGTTGAAATGTTTGACTGGGCTGGAGTAAATCAGTGAAACTGACTCCACAGTTTTGTCTAAGTGTTACGTTTTTGCCTTTTTCTATTCTACATCGGGATTACCTCTGTGCTGATAGTCTATGAATCATCTTAGATGAAGCATTTTCTGGTTGCGCAACCTCTTCTGCATTTCCTGCAAATTTCGGCAGCACCATCCTCGCAGAGATAAACCCCGTCTGGCCGGCCCCGGAGCCGTTTAGGCCAGCATAACACTGTGCAGGTGCAGGAGCTGCAGCATACGCTGGAGTTCCTGTTTGTTTGGGCTTGGCCCCGCTTCCAAGCCCCAAGAGGAAGTGAGCTGGCCGGGGTTCTGCTCGGGATCAAACCTCGGCCTCGAGTTGGAAATGGGGGGGTGGTGTTTATTGTAGCTGTGGTTGCCTGGAAGTGACTGGCAGAAAACACGCATGGTTTGTCAAAATGAACAGAGGCCAGAGGCATGAAACAGACAACCTCTTCATACAAGGGAGATGACTGGGACCACACTTACTGTACCGAGAGAATTACACAAACACGGTATCAGTGTCTGCGCTTTAGAGCCGGGTATGAATTCCTATACATATATCCAGAATCTATTAAAAAAAAATCCTATTCGGGTTGACTTGGAATTAATTGTCCCGTATAAACTCGTGTCAGTGTTTGAATGTGCATGAATGAGATAATAACGTGCAGCTTGTGTAAACACCCCGACGTTAAATATTTGAAAATGCAAGTCACTCATCAGTAGAATTATAGTGCTGAATTGTGCTTCTCTGCTGGCTTTGCGATAACCAGGACATTCTTTAACCTGAGCACCTCCAATTAGAGGACTGGAGAAAGAGGGGATGGAAGGGTGGAGGGAAGGAGGGGGGGTGGGGGTTGGAATCGAGGGGGGGACGCTATTGCTTTGACCCACCCGCCTTACTCGGAGGCGTACTCGAGAGGCAGAGATGTGGCGGCAGGATATCGCAGAGGAAAAACAGGCTCAGCCTCAGATGGCCAGGGGCTGCCTGTGCCTCTCTATCAATGCAAAACAGACTACTTCCTTGGGCAAAGAGGACATTTCACTTTTTATAAGCTTCCTTTCGCTCTCTCTCTCTCTTTTTCTGGGCTTACATTAATTTTGAAAGCAGAGGGGAGCGGCAGAGGGGGTGTAACACAGGACGAGAAAGACACAGGCAGGGGCAGAGAAAGGGAAAAAGAAAGGAAGAGAGGAGCAGATGAAAAGCATCTTCGAGATGCCGGAAACATCTGGTTTCATATTCGGGATAGACCTGAAAGGAAATTGCAAATAGACAAAACTCTTATGTTTTGATTTATTTTATTATTTGATGGCCGGGCAATGCCAGCCGTGCGGGGGGAGTCCCTGCTCGTAAAATACGGGAGCTTGGCTTCGAGATGGGGCATGAGGGATGTCTCCTCGCCATCCCCGGCCTGATTGATACCGCTTCTAATAACATCCACAACCACTGTGTTCTGTTCTAAATTACACAAAACTGAAGGGCTATTGTTAATTGGATGAATGGATGCAGGAGGAGGAGGGATGGAGGGGAGGAGGAGACAGAGTGGAAATGCAGATGTGAGGGAGCCAGAGAATGAGAACAGTGAGAATGAATGGGGGGGGGGGGGAGGAGAGGAGATACAAGAGATAGAGGAGGAAAAGAGATGCAGATGCTTTGATGCTATCAGCTCATTAAATTTGGGGTTTCGTGTTTGCTGAACTTAGTTTTGCTTTTACAAATAAACCGTTTTAATCGGGTTGTCACTGAGGAATTTTTCTTTCCAGTTCAAAGTCTAAACAGCTTGAGCACCGAGCTGATTTTACTCATCTTTTCAGGCTCCTCGGACAAGTATTTCAAGAGTACCTTATTTAAACCCTATGCTGGACTGAAATTTATACAAAAGCAAGCTGGTTTTCTTTAGGTAATTTTCATAAAAACTGCAAAAGGGACACTGGTAGATGGGAAAAGTTGTCTAATACCAATAAAAAAAGAAAAGAAAAGAAAAGGGGGGCCCTGGTATAGGATAACAACTGGGGAGTCTAACTGGGTGAATTAAAAGTCTGATTGGGTATAAAAATCTGGGAGAGGTTGAATCTTTCAGAGATAAATACGTTGGGTGTTGCGGACTGGCCTTTAAGGTGTCACGGGTAAATACAACAAAATAAAACTAGTACCGGTACTGAAAAAAAAGAAGATTTATTCATAACACACGTGAAAAGACCCAGGAAAACCAAGTTAACGATAAAAACGATAACAAAATAACGCTGAAAACCGATAAAAACCCTGAAAACCATACATTTCACACCTGAGCCTCAACTCTCGCGGCCCAGTACCAAACGACTCACGGCCCGGTACCGGTCCGAGGCCCGGGGGTTCGGGACCGCTGGTCTACAGCATGGTCCCATAGAGTCTGGGTGCTACACTGGCCTACCTTCAGTTCAGAACGAATGGTATATTATTAAAAGAAAACCATGACAACGAGGTGCCAAACTGGTCAGACTTGGAAAAGTTTTTGCTTCTAAAACGACAGCATTTTTTCTCCTTAGTTCCAAAATACTTGGGTGTTGTTGGAAGAAGAGGGGATACAACATCACATCAGATACAAAATAAACACATATTTTTCAAGCAAAAAAAAAAAATCCTCAGTTTAAACATCTGATATATTCTTATACTGTTGTTTAAACACAGGCTTAAATAATCTGCAAGTCATTGCCTTCTTTACATTTTACATGCCAACTGTTTTTTCCAAGTAACACAGTCGAAATATTAAGTTACAGCCAAATTTAAATTGTCAAAATGTTGCTCTGATGGCATTAAATGTGGCAAAGCGGGCACTGCCCAAACGATCCATTTGGAAAACCAGCCCCATCGGCATGGCTGCAACATGAGGTTTTTATTTTGACCCTCACAGCTGTGGAGGAGGTACAGTATGTTCAGGGCAATAATACTGCCAAAAATCTCCAAGTACAACTGCAAAGATACAACTTGTACTACTTTATAATGTAGAGGCGTGCAGTAACCTATGAACCGGCCTCCAACCAAGAACACAAGTAGGTGGACTTTTTTTTTTCCAAAGAAATTTAAGGTCAAAATCCAGACTTATCCATCCAACACATGAGATAGATGTTTCATCCTTTCTGTCTAAAAACCTGCATGTATCATTTATTACACTTATTTAAGCTGGTAATAATTAACCTCACGTTAAGTACAACAGAAAAACAGCCAAGGTAAACCCTGATTGGTGAATTCTCTTTAGACCGACTTATTTAAACATCAATTATTATTCAAGTTTAGGCACCAAAACCCACTGCGGATGAAGATTAAGAAAACATCTAATACAGAGATAAGTGTAAATTGAAAAAGTGTTAGCTCAGAAATCAGATGAATTAATGTTTCGCTGCTAAATATGCTGTAGATCTTTCTGAGGGAGCAGAGTGATTGCTGCGTCTCAAAGTGTTGACTTCCGTGTGTGAATTACTGCTGTACATGCATTCATACTGAAAAGTGCACTACAAGTATCCAGAAAGTTCACCTATAATGGTAAAAAATCCCATATGTTCAGCCTGTTGGACAAGGACACTCTGTCAGAGCTAGTCGCTAACTCACTAACAGCAGCAGATTCTATTTTTTTCTCCTAGAACACTACAAATGTCGTTTGTGGCGTTTAAGTTTGAGAGTAATTTTTCACTGGTCCCTTATTCACGAGGTGACACCATATTGGTGACACCACCGCATTTTATCTTCAAGATCTCAAACTGTTTCCTTTCTTTAATGTTTTATTGTTTTATGAACAATGCTAATAGATAAATATCCACTTGCAGAAATTAGTAAATGATTAAAGACAAAACTGTTGATTGATCACAGTCCATGAAGGCCAAAGCAAAACAGTCGCCCGCATCAAGCGGGGTTTTTCCCCTCAAAGATGTTTGTTGGGCAAGGATTTGGGCAAAATGGTGCTAGGTTTATTTACAGGTTTATATACGTACACGTATGTAAACCTGTACATACACGTATGTACGTATGCACGCAAAACCACAACCTTCCGGGCGGCGCTAACTACAATAAATATCACAGACAGAATAAAAGACATGACATAAAACACAACCATTAGCAATTTTAGTTTGAATTTTTTTTTTTTTTTGCATTGACGAAAAGTTGAGTTTTGCTAGTATATGCTGTCAACAACAGTTCGTAGAAAGAAAATCAGAATTGGCCAAAATTCCAGTCGGTGCTTCTTTAATATTTATTCACTGTGGACTTCAGCTACCACAGCTGAACAGTGGGAGATTTTGGAACGATGTGTTCTCTGTCACCGTCACTGAAAAACACTGCTCAGGGAATATTCTGGAAGAAAGGAGATTCAGCCCACCAGGAAAGTTCTAGACACACCAGGGAGGTCCAGAGTTGCTCTTGATGCTCTTTATTAAGAAACTTGATGTCTCTGTGCCAATCTTACTGTATGTTGTTACCAGTGCTTTTTATAAACCCTCGATTAGACCCCACTGACAAACTTCTACTTTAAAACTGGAAAAGACCAGCCTGTAAGTAACGAGGTCATCATATGGTCAAAGAGCAACAACAAGCTGCTGTAAAAACTGTGAAAACTTTTTTTGGGCAGATTTTGGCACTTTTGCAAAAAAATATTCAGTCCAGTTTGCATTATCATGCTCGTATGCAACAATAAATAACTCTTCTCTACAAATTTGACCCCTCTCCCCCAAATGGCATGTCATGTCAGTGCAGAGTAGCTTGTACATACAATGCATCCTCTGCATCACCCGAGCCTGTCTCCGTCTAACTGATGTGCTCCTCCTCAGTTGCACAAAGAACGAGCCTTCGTGCGAAAGCTGCATGAGCCAACAGATGGGAGGAGGTGAACTGCGGTCGCCCTCTAGGCCATTCTCTTTTCTTCCCACTCTAGAAAGCAAAGATTTACTGCAGCGGCGCTGGGGAAAGAAAAAAAAATAACAGCCTGAAACATCTGGAGAGCCTAAGCATGGTTGGCGGTGACAGTGGCTAATTTAAAGGTAGTAAAAGTGTTAGCAGGGATGAAGTGGAAGAGTGATGGACAGCTGTATTCCCGCGGCTGACCGGGGTGTGAAGACACTGTGGAGCAGAAATTAAGGCCCTGAACAGGCTGGAAGGAGGTGATGGCTGTTGTGGCTGTTGTGGCTGTTGTGGCGGTGGTGGCGGGGTCTCATCGGACCAGACTATTCCCACCAGCTTTAGATTCATTAGCCTGGAGAACAAGCAGGGAGAAAAACTGAGGTAGAAGGAGAGAGTGAGAGCAGGTTGAGACAAAGGAAAAGATGAAACAAGACAGGCAGTGAAAGGGAGAGGAGAGTGATGAGTGAGAGAGGGAGAGGATCAATCAGGACTCACAACAATAATGGAGGGGGGTGACACCCCAATCACAGGCAAAATCTCACTGTAATTCTGTTTGCCTGCCTCAGAATATGAGCGTAATTGCCACGATCGTTTATGGGCGACGGCAAATCTAGCCCCGGATTATTGTTTTCCTCCGACTGATATGAACTATTCCATTTGTTCCTCTGTCTGCAGAATAGTGTGTACTTCCTGCAGTACACCACGTCTCGCTCTCTCGATGCCATCCCTCTAAAAAGAGTCAAAAGACAGGTTGTCGCAGAAGCTAGATTTCACCACAAAACTATGAATCTAGGATAAGAAGAAGAAGTAAAAGAAAAAAAATCATATTTTTTATTTCATTTATTTATTTATTTTGGCGTACCTGTCCAGAAAGCATGCATATGCATGAGCCCATATGGATAGTGGGAGGAGAGGTAGGCAACTCGATCCCTGCAGTTGAAAACTAAATAGCGAGGTTGACCCATTTTATCTTAAAAATCCATCCACGGTAAGCGAATACACCTAGAGCCTGGTTGTTTTTTTAGCCACAAGCATGCGCGTATGTGTGTGTGTGTGTGTGTCTTTTCCGACACTCCCAAAACACACACTCGTTTGTTTCAGCCAAGAAGGGTAATGAGACAGCCTGCTTCGGCAATAAGTTTAATGTCACAAAGAAAGGTCTTTTTTGTGGGTGTTTTTCATTGAGGGAGTTAATTGCTGAAGAGAATTAATTAAAAAATGTTGACTGGAGAATTGTACATTGATTACTGTAAATATTCTCCGGAGTTTTGCTCTACTAATTGAGGAGCATTCTGCCTGGTGCATCTTATTACGTGGGCTACAGTATTAGCTGCCGTGCATCCTTGCCAGTATTGATTTTTTTTTTTTTTTGGTTTGCTTTTGCTTTGATGAAGTGCATTACACTCAGATCACTAAAATATCTGAGAAGCACAAACACAAGTTGAAATTATGATATAAGATATAAAAGTATTTTCACATTTAGTGCTGTTTTCTCACGGTTTAGATAAGAATTCGTACACCCGATTTATACCGGTACTAGCCCAGAAAGGAAACGAATTGTTAAATGGTTGTGATGGGTTTGTTGGGTAGTAACAAACCATGCAATCACAATATAGCGATCCTATGTGGCAGGCTGTAAATTCATCTAGCTTGCTCATTATGTTGATGTAATAACGAGTACTGCATATCAGTATAAGTAACTGTTGCTCAGGATTTATTAGCTCCATTGATTAGCTCACTCATCATGGCTGATACATAAGTATAAATAGAAGCGGTGACACTGCCCACTATGGCGTAGTCTCTAGGGGCATTCGATGTGATACTGGGATGATAGAGTGAGGTATCTACCATCTGGAAGGCCGGTGGATCCATTCTACAGTTACTTAAGTCTGCATGTCAAAGTGTCCATTGGGCAAGACTCTGAACCCTGAGTTTTCCACAATGCATCCATCAGAGTGTGAGTGTGTGCACAAATGTTAGACAATGTGCTTAGGTATAGAGCTTGGATGTGTGTGTGCTTGGGTAAGGTGTGTGTTGTAAGGTAAAGACCCTACAATAATACAGAAAAAAACCCCAACAATTACCACTTGGCGATAGTGGGAAGAAAAAACGTCCTTTAATAGGAAGCAACCTCTGGCAGAACCAGGCTCAGGGAGAGGCCCCAACCAGTGAAGGGTGTCGTCCTGCAGAAACTGCGTCGCTATTTGTGGATGCATTTTAGAATTTCTGGTTCCTGTCTGGCTGAGCTCTTAATGTGAATTTCAGTTTTATGTGTATTTCTGTGCATGTAGACACCAACAGATTTGACAGTTTTTGACTTTTACTCTCTGCTTAGGGCTAGCAGCACATCATTATCCTTCATCAGCGCTTTGCCATCACCCTGTGAATAACAAACGGCCAGGTAAAGACTCCTTGGAGTTCAAATATGAACAGAATTCACTGAGACAACATAAAGTACAAAAGCTAATGGTAGAAATTGAAATTCATACCATTTACAAGAGAGCAGAAGAGCCAGAGTGGTGCAGGGAAAGCATTCAGAGTGCATCATTATCACCAGTCCATTATGCCAGTGGGTTTCTGTGTCCAGATACTTGGTCATGTCCTATAAACAGAGACAAAGTGAGCTGCATCTGCATGTACTGGGTATACACATTAATCTTTCTTTGTACCTGGAAAAGCCACATTAACACCATTTGAACAAAGCGTCCGTCTGAACGAATCAGACTGACGCTCGCTTTAAACCTTGAGCTCCGCGCTACATCCGAGCACGCACGTCCACGTTAACCTTGTAGGACGTCCACGCTCAGGAAGACAGACAGGCCGACAGGTGGAGGACTGAGGCCTGGTAATGAAACATGACTGGTGACGGGTGAACAGGCAAGCAAAAGGTGGAACATCAAGCCCCACCACCCGGTACCCGACCCTGGAGACAGAGAGAGGTGAAAGGGGAGGAGGGGGAAGAGAGAGAGAGACATGTCAAAGCTGCATACATTGATTCAATAAAAATTCAATACAGCAAAAGGAAAAAAAAACACGTAGAAGTCTATGAGCTGCACCTCCTACGGTGAAGACAGAGGAAAGATCAAGGATGCTTTAAAGTGAGAATTAGATGGGAGATAAGACACTGGAAGGAAGAACGAGAAAAAGAAGGAAGCAGGCTTAAATTAGATGGCAAAAGAGTCATAGGGTCAGATTACATGAGTGGCCACAAGTGACCGCTTAATCATTTGGGTCTATGCCACTGAGATCACTGAGACTAACATCTAACACACCCAGTCATTTTGTTTCAGAAGCAGGCCTGAAATATGACAGAAACCACTGTTTCACAAAAGACAGACAAGGGTTACCTCTGGTGAGCGTCTAAAGGGGAAAGTGTTAAGAACTCGCCAACGTTAGGCCTGACAGAAACACATGATGGACTATGAACACAGCCAAGCAGACTAAGACCCGCTATAATGCAGCCAAAACCAGTACTGTACCTGGAAACACTTGCCAAGCACCAAATATCAACAGATCTTTAATTTCATGCAAGTCAGGTCTCTTGGTCTCTTGTTTTACAGCTGTATTCCTCAAAAGACCTGCCTCGACTCTGCCTCTGATTGACTCTGGCCCTGTCATATGTGCCTAACCAGTTATCTTAACATACCTCTATGAAGCAATGAATACTAGCCAATCAGAGCAGAGGCAGGACTTGGTACCGTAGATCATGGAGAGAAGCTCGTGGTTCCAGAGGAGTTTCAGTTGATTAAAAGAGTTAAATGATTTTTATTAATAATAATAATAATAATAATAATAATAATAATGGATTGGATTTATATAGCACTTTTCAAGGCACCCAAAGCGCTTTACAATACCACTATTCATTCACTCTCACATTCATACACTGGTGGAGGCAGCTACAGTTGTAGCCACAGCTGCCCTGGGGCAGACTGACAGAAGCGAGGCTGCCATATCGCGCCATCGGCCCCTCTGGCCAACACCAAATTCTATTTTGATTCTAATACACATTTAATGGCACATAGGGTTGGTTAATTTCCGGCACTGATCACGGAAGCCCCTCCCACTTTCTGTTCAAACCATTTGATTGTGAAAAGCAGCCAATCAAAAGAAAGCCTGCTGAGAGGGTGGAAGAAGGCAGGCGAAATTAACCAGCACCTTCATATTCTAATGGAAAGAACAGAAACCAATGTATGTGTCACAAAAAAGGCTGTTGACCATTTTTACCTGATGGACTCAAAAGATATTTTGAGGTTGTTATGTTATAAACTCCTAATAAAAGAGAGGGTTGAGAACCGATGGATGCAAAAAGATCTTTAGTCCTCCCAGATTCAAACAATTGATAATGTGAGTGCAACACTAATCCACATGTGCAAAAATAAAACAGAGTTTCTTGTCAACTAAATTCACTTTTCATTCTTTTTTTGTGTATATGAAACTTTTCAGGGGTTGCCTAACTCTAGCCATTTCCTCTAAGCTTTTTAGAATTTTTTCATTGCAATTTCACTCCTTTTTACTCTCTTCTTCCTTCCTCTACCTCTAACCCCAAACCTGCCCCTTGCCTTTTTTCCTTTTTTTCTTTTTTGATTTTTTTCCCCCACCTTTTCTCCCCCTCTCCATCTGACTGGGAGTGTATCTACCTATCCAGGCAGTAGTGCTGGAGGGGTCCCCTCGGGGCTCGAGTCCTTTGCTCCTGGCTGTTTGATGTTGAGCCGGCACGGATGAGCCTCAGCCCCCACCCAGAGTTGGCTCCCCCATCATCAAACACCCCGGCTGGGTGCCAGGCCAAGGCTGTGGCCCTAATCAAACACGGCGCCTCTGCGGACCCCCTCGTACACTCCAAATGGGAGAAAAAGTCTAATTATCGAGGCAACCTTCAGCATCGCTCAGAAATGTCTAACACTCATACAAACTCCTGCTTCTTAGCATTTAGGTTAGGTGTGTATTAGAGTTTATTTTGCAAGGTTATGTGCTGCTGGTAAAGGAGGCAAATATTACAGGCAGAGATAGGGATGGGTATTGATAAGATTTTCACGATTCCAATTCCATTTTTGATTCTGTTTAACGATTCGATTCTTTATCGATTCTCTTATCGATTCTTTTTTTTTTTTTTTAAAGGAGAACACTAAGGTCGATTAGCTTAGAACTTTGTTTTATATCTTCTCTTTGAACAAGATAGAAATGTAGGAGTAACATGGCCTTACAAACCCAACAGTGAGATCTTAAGAGATGCAGCCTATGGCTCTTCAATGGGGTGTCACAGGGTCCCCAGGAGAAAAAATTGTAAATGTAAAATAATAAAATAAATATTCTTCTGTAGCAATAACAAAGTATAACATAAATTATTCTGTAGCAATTACACAAGAATATCCAGTAATGTCCCTGCCTACAATTAAACACATTCACTTACCGAAAATCAGGGCATCTGCTGTGGTACATGGGTGCAAACCTTTTACCACAAACTTAGTCACTGCTCGGTGACATTCGTCTATCCTGGCCTGAAAGGAGACGCTACCGGTAGACTGCAGCGAGAACTGCCAGCATCTGAGCCAGACTCTGTCTGTCTCTCTCATCATGGTCACCTAAATGCACAGTAATGGCAGGTTTTGTAATAAGGCAGATCGCACTAACATAATATGCACTGTTAGTTTATTATTTACCTGCCGCATTAACGGGAGAGGACGTGCAAACGTTACCGCTGCTGCTGGGTTGAGATTCACGAGTCCGGAGCAGAATTAAAAACACGACATTCATTTAAGGTCATCGTGTGTTTTGTGAGCAAATGCTTTTGCATATTCGTAGTGTTTCCTCCCTTAAATGAAATATCTACTTTGCAAGTATTGCAAGTTGCCCTGTTGTCATCCGTTCTCGTAAAGTATAACCAAACTTTTGAGCGTTTAAGCCACTTAGGCGCCTTGTTTCCTGCCAGGTAAATGTCACTCCGCAACGTGGTGACGTCATTCGGAGCAACTGGAATCGATAAGGGAATCGTTTGCAAAAATGGCAAACAATTCGAAGGAATTGAAACAATGGGAACCGGTTCTCAACAAGAACCAGGTTTCGATACCCATCCCTAGGCAGAGAGGACACTTGGGGAAAAAAAACCTGCACAAAAAAGTGTTAGCTTAGTAGCCTGCAATAGTGGTCAATCTAAACATTTTTTATCATGCTATAGGAAGTTTGATGTTATTATAAGAAGTGCTTCAAAATCAGGAGAATCAAGGGAGGAAAACTGGCAGAGGAGGAGAAAGGCAGATGGAGAAGCTGAAGCTGTCCTTGGAGAAAAGGCGAGCGCTCGATTTTCTGTTTGCTGCCATTTGTCTTGAGCTGCTAAGAGAGATCAACAGTCCTCGGCACACAGATCAATATTCTCTTAACCCGCACCTAATCTGGTGAGAGTTTCCTCCAATTTCACCTTCCATACCTCCTCCTCCTTCTCACCCGCTTACCCTCCACTTTTATTTTCCCTCTCCTCTCGTTTTCAGCAATCATTTTTGGGTGTTGGCGTGACAACCATTTTTCATGCTCCTGGTCCGAGCAGGTGACACAGAAGGGAATGATGTTTCCTGATGCAAACAGAGAAAGTGTCTGTGTGTGTGTGTGCGTGTTGGTAAGGAGGGAGAGTGATGGATACGATGTATTGGTAGGACGCCGGTGCCGCCATCAGGGGCCCCCTGACGCTGGCGAGATAGACTAGCTGCCTAATCGGGCGCATGACATCGCAAATTCAGCCCCGCACACCTCCCTCCTCCTCGGCGAGCATTCCTCAAGGCCGTATCATGTCTTCTGTGTGTCACAGCAACTCCCAGCACGCTGTTCAGGCTGTTGTCAGAGCTGTCCTGTCTACTAAATGGAGCACTGTCAGTGTGTCCCTTCACTGTGACATTATTAGAAGGAAGGAAGATGAAAGTGTGGATAGGTTTTGGATGTGTGTTTGGTTTTGTTTGAGGTTTTGATGAGCGGATGTTTTAATAGGTTCTTTAAAGGTGGATTTCGGTGGATTGAAATTATGAGTGAAAGAGCGTTTCTCTCGCAGTCGCTAACAAAACTGGAATTGTAGTTATTTTTTCTTGTTTTATTGTATATATATTCATCTATATGATGCTACACCTTCTGTTGCTTCAGTCTGATCTCATTCAAATGGCAAATCTCAACTAGTGTGCACTATTTAAGGCCTAGAGACCAGTCAGCAACCCCTTGGCAACCTCCAATCACTAAGACTTATATCATGCATTTTTATGCTAAATGAGTACTCAGACTGCTTTCTTAATACAAGTTTCATTCACCTCATTCACTTACAGTCATACAAGCACTTTTTTTCTGTGTCTAAGCGCTTTTAACCTAACATTCACACACTAAAACAGTCTGCATCCAGGGCAACAGATTCAGCTTGTTGCTCAAGGAGATAGAGGAGCCAGGCAAGTACTGATTGGTAGATGGCCCGCTCTACCTCGTGATCAACAGTATTGTATTTATACAGTGCGTGTGTTAGACATTATGTTTTTTTTCCCCATTTTTAGGGATACAGTTCATGAGTTTGCAGAGGTTATGGACATGTCAGTGATACAAACCTTCAGAGGTCTAACCTTCTACTTGCTCTACCCCCTGACCACCGGATCCTGGATCTTTACTTTTTTTGCTTCGTCATCAAACCAGATAAGTTAATAAAGAAAACGCAGATATGCATTTTCTCCATGCTTGAAGAACTTTAAGTCCTGGACAGCCTCTCCTCCCCTTCGACAAGCCAGGGAGTGATTGGCAGGCCGCAAGAACAAAGCTGGTCTTTCACAGACATGGCCTGAAGTGTAGGCCTTCATCCATGGACGTACGTCAGCTGCCCCAACAGACAAAGCCAGCTAGTGTACGCCACATGTACTCAGGGGCAAGCGCCACACACAGACACAGTAACAGGAAGACAGCAGCTTCAGTTACCATGCAGCCGCGCGGATGATGCTCACGTATGCATTCAAACAAGAAAGCGTCCCACGCGCTCGCCCACACCACGATTGCATACGTGCACAAAACAAACACATACTGTACACTATGTGGAGGCATGCAAGCCGGTACCTACACACAAACACAAACATGCAAACACACACACAATAGCTGCTTTCTTTCACTTGCTGGCACAACAACAGAAGCCAGTCCTGATCCTGGTATACTTTGGCCCACATGCTCCAGACACACGCTGCTTACAGGATTATGTCACAGACGAGATGTTGTGTTAGGAAGTATTTACAGAATTATAGCAAGAAGCAGTCAGTATTTACCAAATTTCCACAAAAAATTGTTTATGATCAACTGAAAACTTTTGTTTTTACTCCAACTAGTCTTTAATTTAGTGTTGTTGTACTCACACCCCAAAAGAAAATAAGGTGGTATAAAAAAAAAGTAAGGAGAATGCACCAGAAATGTTGATCATAAGCTTTCAATACAACACTGAACTGTGTCTCATCATATTACATCCACTTATATACATCCAAGTCCAACCAACAAGTTGATCTGTAAAGAGGAAAAGTATCACACTGCCCCGATGAAGACCTTGTGAGAGCAAAACTTAATTTCAGACCATAACTATTCATAATGTTCATCCAACTTCACATCATAATAGGAACACCCACCTTTAGGGCAAAACAAAGCTCTCTTCCACAGCCTGCCAGCTTTATTTTAGACAGTTGGTACAGTGGCGCTTAAAGCCAGCCAACTCAGTTTGTTAACAGCTGCTAGCAAAGCAAAGAATTCATACAAACACATTAGCTAAATCGCACCAATCTGTCCTTCTCCACACCAAATCAACAATGGTGGGTCAGCTGAATTGACTGAAAATATGTTTTTGACAGTTTAACTTTACAAAGCAGTAAAAGTTTGAAATGTCCTGCAACACTATCTGTATTGACCGATGGATTAGTGCTAGAAAGCTAGCAAACATTACCCAGTTAGCTTTACCATCTTGTCCTCCATCTCTTCCACACCTCATCTTCTCTTTAAAGAACGAAAGTGTGAGTGGTCGGCGGCCTTTGAAGCAGCAGTTTCGACAACATCGCAAGTTCATCTCACACAGCTGCAATAATTTGGGTCATGTCGCGGTCTCTAACCACCCGTGACTGTGTCATAACATGTTTTAATTTTCTTGCTTTGAGAGGTTATATTCATACTAATGTTTTTAAAACACATGGAAAGCTGACAGACAGGCATGTGCTGTTGACTTCTGGGGTTCTGGGACAATCAAATGACTGAAATCTACGAGATAGACAAGCAAAACATCCCCATGTCTGGAGTCTATAGTGTTCTTATTATGGATAAAATGGTGTCTAAAACTACAAAGTAAAAAATAAAGTTGAAATTTCTTTTTCTGAAAAAAAAAAAAAAAAAAGAAATTTCTTTCTAAAACAATACATCCTTAGTGTAATGCGTCCAGGCGAATATGAAGAAAACCATTCACGAGCGATGATGAAGTCCCGATGAGACAAAACAACGCAGGTGTACATCCAGCTACGCGAGCACAGATGGTATCTCTGCCATTCTGGCACACCATTCACCACAGTTTTTCAAAGCTGGTGCATGACAACATTGATTCAACATTTAAACATTCGCTAGCTTTAGCTGCTACATGTGAATAGATAGCTACTGTACTGTCGGGAAGTGGGCCTGCATCCCAGTTGGCAAAATGACTATTCCAGACTGAGGGGCCGACGGTAAGGAGCATACAAATGAAAATAGCAGCAGAGAAAGGCGCTTGTCTCTCTCAAGCCAAGCATCTGCTAAGCATTTTAATGGGGATCAATGGAAGGGCAGGGACAGGAGATCGAGGGGTTGATTGGCTGGCCGGCCCGGCGCTCACACAGCCGCCGCTCTCCATACTGCCTGCACTGCTGTTTACAGCCAACACAAGCTGCTGCGACCTGCCTGCGCGCTCTGCACCAGCTGATGTGTATATCTGTGTGTGTGTATGTGTGTGTATTATAGGGATCAGTGAGTGTGTGTGCACAGCAGTCTAGGGTGACAGTTGATATTGTTTGTGTGTGGATGCCATTTTTAGCCTTAAAAATAGAATGCGTATGCATGCGTTAACTGCATTAGTCCATGCGTCGATAAATGCGGGTGTGCACTGTGCAGATACAGCGGGTATTGTGCGTATTTGTCTAAATGTAAATCATCAGAGGGCATGAGCGACAAATTGCTCAATGAGTGTATCGTCTCCTGTTTGTCTGCTTTCCATCTCAGTGTATAGTTTAATTGCACACGCGCCCTCTTTCCTGTCATCAGCGCACACGCCGGAGCAGCACGGAAACAGTTAAAGTGATGCTTCCTGGCGTACCAAATGAATCAGATTAATATTAGCCAAAGCGAATGTCATCACTTCTCCCCTCTTCCTCCACCTCTCTACATCACCCCCCCACACACACACACATACACTACCTTCCCTCCCTCTCCTCTACCTCCTCCTCTCCTTGCTGCTGCTGCGTTTGGGTTTCTGAGTCCAGGGCGGTAATGAGGGAACGTTATGCAGTGCCATAAACGGAGGGGCTCGCTGTCAGTGTGCATAAAGGATGAGACAGAGAAGATGGCGTTGGGGTCAGAGGGGGAGAGAGCGAGGGAGAGAGAGTCGAGGAGGACGGGATGGAGAATGTGTGTGAAGCCCGTTCCCTTGTCAACCATGCACACACACACACACACACACATACAGAGTGAGTGAGCACTCAACAGCAAGGCAGAGAGACAGCCTGGTGACAAATAGGCTCCCCTCTGTGCCCGTCTCACAGGTGCAATGCAGCACATGCAGCGCCACCTATGCTCAGCCGGCAGGAAGTGATGAAAGAAGAGTGGAACACCTCCCCACCCCCAAGTGGATGTGCTTATGGTCAACCTATCAAGAGTTGAGCAGCAGAAGAGCAAATAATTCTTGAGAAATATTTTCTAGGTTAAATCCTGAACACTACAGTGGACCTAGGAGCGCAAACACAGTGCAACTTAAGAAAAACAAGTAAAAGCACACAAAACACACCAGAGGTGTTTTTGGGGAGACAATAACGTGACGGACCAGCTGCGGAAGTGACAAGCTAACAGTTAACGGCTAATAGCAGATATGTATCTAGGGGATTACATGAATAATGTGATTACAACACACATTACCTGACATCTTTTTCTCCCTCACAACGCCTCTGCTTCTTTTAAATGTGTCTCAGTCCTTCATGTTTTGGTTTCTGTCACTTCTGCAGCTGTTCTGTCACGTTACTGTGTCCCGAAAAAAACACTTCCGATGTGTTTTCTGAGGTTTATTTGGTGTTTTTTTTTTTGTTTTTTTTTTGTATTTCCATGATGTTTCATTCAACTTTTGTTCTTGAATATCCATTATTTTAATTAGAATTAGCATTAGAGTTCATCTGGACATGCATATTGATTATTTAGGCAGTATTTAATCACATATTCTAACCATATTCAGTTGATATTGTATTTTAGATCTCTGATTATACTCATCAGCATTTATTTACATCTGGATTTCTTTTATCAGAGCAAACATTTTCTTTTAAAAGGCAATTCTATTTTAATCAGATTGCAAATACCAACTTTTTAGTTAAGCTAGTCTTTTCTGTGAACTCTGACTCTTACCACTCTTACCATACCTGTTTAAGTACATGCTGTAGTTTACTTCAACTTCAGCTTATCGTACTGGGTCCTTAATTTTGAAGAAAAACCTTCATTAGTCCTGTGACAGGCTGACGGCCCGTCCACAGTGTAACATGCATCTCACTCTATGACAGCTGGAATAAGATCCAGCCCACCTGCGGCACAAAAGCTGGATAAGCTGTTAGGAAACACATGGATGGAAAGTCTTCTTTCTCACCGACAGTGCTGTACCTTTCTCCTGCAGGTACTCGGATTTCCTCCCACGGTCCAACGGCATACATGTTAGGTTAAATAGTGATTCTAAATTGGCCTTGGAGAACAACATCCTGTGTAATGTAAAAAATGTGGTTTGTATTCTAAATGCATCCATCCAATTAATTCAGGGTCACGGGAGAAAAGTGCCATATAAATGAATATCAGCATTGGCCTCTGATATCAACCACCAGAGTGTTATTTGTTCATATGCTGCTATCATTCAGCAGTGTTTCAATGTACCAATGTCCAATCACTATATCAGTGCATCCCTACTTTCAGCATCTCCCTTATTCATAAAGGATTACCACAGCAGGAAGCTCTGCATCTTTGATTTGACCGTTTTTCACCAGATGTCCTTCCTGAGAGGAAACCCTCTTTTGCTTGTTAGGCAAATGTGTAAACTACTACACCATGAAGCCATTATATAACTGTGGGATACAACAAAGGTAGATTGGGTCATCTACTATTCAGAAGGTTGGTAGTTTGATCCCCAGCTCGTCTAGCATGCATGTTTAAGTATTCTTGGGTATTTACTGAAGGTGGTCACAACCATAAAGGAACCCGGAACAGTTTGTATGTGACAAAGTAGCATCTTTTCTTATAGAGCTCCAACCTGCAAGTTGGTTTTGTGTCTTTGGTCATGATACTGAACACGGCTGTAAGTGTGTGAATGAAGCTTGTAGAAAGAAAGAAAGCCCGACTATGAGTCTATATACAGTGTATATTTCATGAGCTTGCTTCAGCTCTCTAACGGCTCTTCACAATCTTCAAAACTACATCAACATCTGGACAAATAGATGCTTATTTTTTCCTGGTTTAACTGTCAGTTTTTACTTTTGAGGTATTGTTTTTATTAGCACATGCTATTGTGCTAATAATATAATAATATAAATAAGCAGCTCTTTGATTCCTTTGTCATTATCAAATATGAATTCTAGGATTTAATGACTGTCCTGTGTATTAAAATGTTTAAATTGTTACATTATAGTATGAAGCAGGTTCTTGGTTTGTGAATAAAAGTCACTGAAATCAGAGTTACAGGCCGCATAAACATACTGTTTTAACCCGGATAGCTTTTCTGCAAATGACCAAATCCACACTCGCTGGGAGAAAAATGCAACCTGCAGTACATAAGCCCAAGAAATCGATCTGACAGATTAGCAAATATGAGCATTCATTGGCTTAATTTAGCTTGAAAAGTAACCTGATTTATAGGTAAAAAGGGTGTAAAATTAAATTAATTTCATACACGAAAGCATAGCTTTTGACTTTGTAGCTTTCACTTTGAGCCGGCACTCTTTCCCCGCTAATCGATGTCTGTCTGGAAGAAATCCAGCTCTCTCTCTCTCTCACACACACACACACACCTTTAGAAAGCTTTCGATATCATTAGCTGTCATGTTTCACGGTAGGTAACACAACAGTGCGTGGGGATACACAGCTCACCACCGAGTCTAGAGGGTATAGGCTGTGTATTTGTGTGAGCGTGCGCTCACAAACAAGGATGCATGGTGAGTGTGTGAGTGGATTACACCGGGTTCACAGTGTGTATGGGGAAAGCGTGGCAGCAACTTGGCTCCATAATGGGATTTCTCAGTACTTCTGCACACGTACACACAAGCAGCAACACACAAACACACTGAGCTCACCCCAAACAAGCAGGTTAGCAGTAACAAAGCAGAGCACATATCCTGTCTTAGCAGTAAGAGGTAAGCTGCAGCAGAGCTCCAGCTCAGTTAAAGACACATATCCCCTCACCTCTTCTTCTCACAAAAGCCAGAGAAGAAGGATAGAAGGAGAGAGAGAAGGAGAAGGGGGGAGGAATATGTGCAGGGATCAGCTACATTAGACAGGGATGAAGAACACTGTAGCAAAGCTGGATGAAGGCGAGAGGTGGATGTAAAGGAGAAGCTATAGCGTACAGTAGCTACTTATACAAAGCAGAGATTTGTGTGTGAATTCTGGTGAGAGGTTCTATCAAAAGATTTGACTTTTTCAAATGATTAACGGCAGGATTCCTGCACTGTGTGACATATATGGTGTCAGGTGCTCCCTGTCAGTCAAACAGCTTGAGCTGTACTGCGTGAAACTATAGTGGTATAACTTTTATCGTTGCCCATCTGTCCTGGAAAAAACAGAAACCTATTGAAGATGTCGCTGGCAACAATGCAAATGATTTAGTGAGCTACATGTTAGCCTCACTGACAGTTGGTTAGCAGTAAACTGCACAGGTACAATAGACACACATGTATCTGCTAATTAGTACCAGATAGAAGACAGGCTGTAGTTTAATAGGCTGTAAACGTGCTTTTTAATGCTGTTAACATGGGAGTGTAGAGGGCTTGACTCATTTTTGGAGTCAGCCTCAAATAGCCACTAGAGGAACTGCAGTTTTTTGGCACTAAATTAGTAAACTACCATTTTTTTTTGATTCAGACACTTCATAGAGAGATATGCAAACGCAGTGTTGCAGACATTAGTGCATACCAAACGTTTTACCAGTCCTGAAACAGTCTGAACTCTCTTAGGCAGCTTTCTTGTCATGTCTTTAAGTCGTCTTCAGGAATAGTTCTCCAGGTTTTTGAAGAACAGTCAAAGCTCTTCTTTGGATGTTTCTGTCTTTTGTTCTGTTCTCTGTCAACATGATCGCACACTGCTTCAATGATGTTGAGGTCCAGGCTCTGGGGAGGCCGATCCATGACTGATAGTGTTGCAGTGTGTGTTCAATGATTTTACTTCATCTACAGTGTTTTTTGGATCATTGTCATGCGGAAAACTTGAAGCTGTTGTCAATCAGATGATTTCCAGATAGTATTTCAGGGTGGATCACATTCTGACTATACTTTTCTGTGTTCATATTTTATCAATTTTGACAAGATCTTCAACACCACTGGTTAAAGTCCAGCTAAAACCATGACAGAGCCTCCACCATGTTTTACAGATGGTTGTTGTACCTCTCTACTGACGATGATTTGAACCTAAACAGTTAAAATGTGGATTCATCACTACACCAGACCTGTTTCCACTGGTTTTCAGTCCAGTTCTTGTGTAATTTTTATACCTCAGTTTTCTCTCCCAGTTTCCCAGCTTTAAGAACAGCTCCTTGACAGCCACCCTACCACTGAGACCATTTCTGATGAGGCTTCATTGAACAGTAGATGGATCAAGTGATAGTCAAGATGCGTCTTTCGGATCCTTTTAATTCTTTGCTGGATTTTTTTCTGTTTCTTAAGGACATAACTTTCAGATACCTGACACTTGACAACATTTTTTTAATTGTGTTTAGGTACAAGGATTGGACTGAAAATGAGTGAAAAAGCAGCCACTTGCCAAAGAAAATTTTTATAAGACCTCCTTTACGCCTGGAGAACTGGTTTAAGAAAAAAGTAAAAGCTGCTTGGAAGCATAAAGAAATGAGGGGTGCCATGTTGGACGTCGAGTTTTAGCTGGAGTGGCGATTGACGTCACAACATTTGGTATAGAACCCTAACTCTAGTTCACTGAGTTTGTTCCCAGCAGAGAGACATTTACTGCATATTCTCATTCTTATTAAGGGGATTTAATCCAAAAACATCCTCATTTAAATGCGTCTTCTGAGCTAAAATATTGATTCATCATTGTCAAATCACTCAGGCTGGAATTATAATAGTTTTAACACTTTCCTCTTTTTGAGTGTTTTTGGTCAAAACTCTGCCTTTAACACCCATGAAATGTGCAGACGTGTGCGATTACAACAGGACAGGTTAGGAGAGATTGACACCGGGGAACAGGGAGGAATGTGCACCTCTGTGGTGAGGACTAACCAACCACAGGCCGTCTAGGAACAGCGAGTGCCGCTAGCTCTATTTAGCAAGCTTTCAAACCACATCATTAGCCCTCACCATCCAGCTCTCCTCCCAGGTGTAGTGGAGAGCCAGGTGCACCTCTCCCTCTTTGTCTTTTTCCCCTTTCTGTTTGTCCCGCTTTGCCTCGCCGTCTCTCAATGTGTAACACGCACCTGGAGGGAACGCAGCCAAACTATCACTGTGAATGTCCTACAGGCTGTAGAGCACACAAATTACACACACTTTACTCTTCGAGGGCCAAAAGCAAACAAACACCTGAGCATAATGTGAAAATGTGTTTCGGGCGCGCCGTGTTTCTACCTTATAATTCCAGCTGAGAAAAAAAAAACATAGGGGCTCCAGCGTGGCCCCCCAAGATAGTTTTATCCTTCACTCTGCAATTTCCGTCAGTGTCTCTCCACATAAATTGTGGCACCATAGAAAGCATTGTGGGTAAATATTGCACATAGGAATCTGTTTAGATTGAGGCAGTTTAATCAAAGCCTCCTTTTAGGGGCAAAGAGCTGGTGTCAGCCAAATACAGCCTTTTTTTTCTCCTCGACTCTGAGAAGCACAGAGAGGTGAGAACTCGATGTGCAGAACAGAAAGAAAGACCCAGCAACCGCCCCCCAACCCCAGCCCTCTCTTTCAATCTCTGCCCCTCTTTATCTTTTTCTGGTTCTGCGTTCATCCCTCTCTGGCTCCCGCTCTTAACTAATAACTCAAACACGGCCGACGTCCAGCTTTCTCTTTTAACTTTCTCCTCATACTCCCTCTTCTCCCGCAGAGCCGAGGAAAAGTAAGCAAGGAAATTCTCCACGCTCAGGAGCTGGGGAAGACAACTGTCCCCCTATGCTTGGGGCTAAAGCGGGCCAAATAAAATAGCAAGTGCAGCACCAGGAAATGGCTAGCCAAACACGCAGGGCCATGAATCTGGGCTTGGCAGAGTGTAAGGATTTCTCCATGCACTCCCCAGACATCCTACATGACTATAGAAGTCCTTTTGTATTAGAAGGACGTCTCCCATATGGGTTTTACAGCAATCACAGTCAGAGACCATCACTGCAGATTTATGCCATCATTCAATATATTTCAAGTGCTGCCGCAAAGAATGCCAATGCTAATATTGATTAATGTAATTTAAGAGGGCTGTCTTTTTCTTCTCCCCTCAAAGGGAGGGAGTATGTAATCTCTTCAGTTTGTTTGTCAGTTTGTTAGCGGTGTCGCATTCACAGTTTTCAAGATATTATGTTGAATTTTGTTTGATGGTGGTTACCAATAACAGCTCGGGCTGGTTTAATTTTGGTGAAAACCCAGTAAAGGTCACATCAGATATGCAAAATCAGTAAAGACTTCATAATGTTTTATGGATCGTCTTCAAACTTCACAGCAGCATACTAGGCCTCGGGGGACAAGAGTGCCTCAGTTGGTTAAACATTTCACCTTGACCTTCATTGTTGGCGTCACAGTGACTCTTCACTGTCTCTAAGATACAGATGTAGGCGTTGTGACATCAGTCACTGATTTGTAGACTCACATTAAAGCTTCAGCTGCAGTTTTATCGTTGTTTGTGAAACTAAACGAGTATGATTTAACAAACACAGGTGGGCACATTGACTGTCTGAGTGCTAATTTGTGCCACGTACCATGTCACATGTGGGAGAACTGTGGTTGGAGAGTGCAATGCTATTAAATTACTTTGACCATGGGCTGACAACTTGCAGTCTCATTAACTTTGAAATGGTTACTTGTGAGACAGGGACCAGGTCAGCAACAACTTGCAGCCAATTGTCGTCTTACTTTAGGCAGCAATAAAATGGCCACAAGACGGAGTCGGTCGACTACTAGTTTGCAATCAAATGGGGTCAAAATAGCAATTACATGTGATAATACAGATTAACTGTGTCAACAGCCAGAATTGCCAGATGTTTTGCCATCTGCATACACAGAAATTCACTTTAAGTGCTTATATTCAGAGTGTAGCCAGAAACTCATAGATTTGAAACAGAAATTCCTCCACAAATAGTGTCGTATTTGCTGCAGGATGGTGGTGTAACTATAAAATGACATAGGCATTCTGCTTGTTTTTATATAAGAATATAACCAGCTGAGTCCAGTCTTCTCTTGGTTAAAAGATTCAGTTAAGTCAATTGAATCAGGTGAAGCTGAGCAGAAAGCTAAAAAAAATCACTCCTGAAAAGTTGCCACGGAGGGAAAATGTATTTTTTCTTGCCATAAAGTTGGGCATTTTAACACGGAAGTCTATGAGGATTAACTTGATTTTCGAACCAGCATCTAGTGACCACAAAAAGAACTGCAGTTTGCCTATCATTTAATAACATTATTTATTTGCCAAATCTTAAGTTCTTCAATATTTGGCAGTTTTTAACCTGTAATTTGAGCTTTTATTTCAGTAAATTGTGCTTACCGTGCTTTTACGCCCCCCGTCTTTCGATGGGCACAAAAGAGACAGACCCGATCCACCACTGCAGGTATCTGAAGATCATCTGGAGCCTAGAGAAGCCATACACATGTGTGGATAAACCAGAGTGACTATGCTGTTGGTGATGGGTGAAAACGAACTGTTACTACCTTAAACCACCATTTCCATCTCAGCCCTCGTAACTTCTAAACCTTTTGTGTGGCAGAAATATGTTTTCCGATGTTAAGCGTTTAAGGGGGAATATAAAGAAAGCCACATAAGATACCATATGGCACTAGAAACTCCACCTTTATGGAACAGAACAAGAAAGCATCAGCTTTTTCCCCAACCCATGCACATTTACACCCTTTTTTGTTCCAGCAGGTGTGACAGTGACATTGTAATAAGTCAAAAATGAGGACTCGAGCAATCAGCCAGAGTTGTTCCCTCCAAATATACTCATGCAAATCACTAGACGAAGAAAAAAGGTGTTTAATTTAACGCCAGAGTAACAGAATATTTTGGTTTCCCTGGGGCCACCCAGTGCGAAAGAATTTGACACCGAGATGCTGTGAGGTGCTATACCAAACACCGCATAACACAGGCAAGCAATTGTGTGTTAATTTAGCTGACTGAGTTACTCTAAACAGGAAATTTTTTATTTATTTATTTTGTTTACACTTCTCCAGACATTTCTGGAGACTCTCTGCTCATCCCACTCACCTTCCCTCACCTTAGCCAGTGAGAGGGGGGCTTCTGTCCAAGACTTTGCTGTTTGCAGAGGCGACCGCAGAGCAGGGAAGCCAAAGATTACTCAGCCACTGTGGAAATGTTAGAGTGGGTGGCAATCGCTGGGGAGAGGAGGTTAGCAAAGACAGAAAATAGTTACTGTAAGCGCGTACGAGCCATAAACGAACCACTGTGCCAGGTATGGAACTGAATGTACCCACTGGATCTGATACAAGTCCTGGACTTTTTAATCTTTTAAAGGTTCTTGTTCTGTTGTGTTTTTGTTTTTTGCAATACATTTAATTGTGTTTTGCAAATACACTTAAAAAAGAAAAGAAAAAAAAGACGGTGCCCTACAGCCAGACCATGACTAGAGCCCGGATATTGATTTTGGTGCTCTGGGAGGCTCGAGGTCATGAGAGGTGCTCATCTGTGCTGTGGAGGAGTTGTGAAGTACGGGGAGTGACTGGTGCATTAGTTAGTGGAATTATGCGGATCATGGCTGCAACAGCTAGAGGTACAAACGCTCACCGGCAGGATTAGATAATGCTATTATCAGTGTGATAGTAGCATTAGACAGAAGCATTAGCATGGATAATTCCACGGATTCGGCAGCGGAGAAATCGCCATTAAATCGTCGTATTATACCCAAAGAGATGAGATCCTGATATAGAAAGGCACTTGGGCTGCGAAGAATCAAACTTGACGGCAAATCTTTGAATTACGAGTCATCACGTTTCCCTGTCTCGTCGAGTAAACAGGTATTTAACAGAGGATGATCCGAGATGAAAAAAAATCGCTAGGACGAACACCCTCCCCATCTATATATTTGTTGCTTCTCCCGTCCTGAAACGCAGCACTAAACACTTTTCTAAGTTGCTGGCAGAAAGACAACAGGATTCGGGATGTTTCTTTATGGTCTATATAATATCTGATCCTCATAATGGGTCAAATTTTACTTCGAGGCACTCAGAAGTTACTACAAGGCCATCAAAAAATGCCTGTAAATGTGAAACTGACGAGGATTTTATGAGGCTGACTGACTGAAACTGACTGGGCCTTACTCCACCAGTTCCTGCTTCTTTTGTATAATTTATGTCACTCAGTAAACGGCTTAAAAGGTCCAGTCAGTCATGACTGTGAGCAGAGTGCGTAACTTGCCACTTGTTTAGAACAAACTTAAACACTTACAGTCCTTGTGTTACGTCGGGGTGCAAAAAGGGCCTGAAATCAAGACAGACAGGCAAAATGTCGGGTAATTTTATTCAGAGTCCAGCCAGAACTTGCATCCATTTCAGGATCAGCTTTATTAACGAAGCGTGTGTACACGCGGAAGGAATTAGACTCCAGTTATTTCTTTGCTCTCAGTGGACGTAACAGAATAGACAACGGACAATACCAACAACAGCAACACGTGAGGCACATTTATATTTATATGTGCAATGGTGCAGAGTGCAAAGACGTTGGGATAAATAATGGAATAAATAATGGATGGTTAATGTGTTAGTTACTATATATACAATATACATGAGCAGATATTCCTCCAAAAACAGGGACTGAGTTGCTGCAGAATGGGAATTTCTCTGTAAAATGAGAGGCGCTCAGCAACTTTGCTTTTATATGGGAATGTAAACAGAGGACAACCAGTTGTGAACCAGTTGATTCGAGTTTTCTACTGCAATGTGGTTCCTCACAGACGAGTTGCAGCCTTCAGTGCAAATTGACTCAGAATGATTGTGACTTGTTGCCAATCTGTTATAAAGGAAGAATTATGTGCAAACCTTTGACAGTTCACCTGAGAGTGATTGCAGTCGGTCCAAGTTGGACTGAGCTTGTTTGCAGACAGGTTGCCTCCCATCACCTGACCTGTGCAAAGCTGGTTGCTGACGCTGCTTGCATCAGTCTCTGACAGCAAAACAGTTCAATGTAATCACGGGGCAACCCCCTGTCATGTTTACTAGTCACGTGGAAGTTTATATCCTATAATTACTCGAGCTTGACTGAGTTGTTAGAAAACAATTGGAAACCATTAGAATACCAAGTGTAAATTGGGTCTTTGTGAATGAGCGACCAGCCTATATAGAACAGTTGGACGTAATATGCTGCATTTCTCCCCTTTCCACATGGCGTTCCTCGCTCTTGCTAACTTGTGCGAAAGTGGAATGGTTACAGTGTTGGTGTGGGAGGTCTGCTCTGCACGGCACAATTGCAGGAGGTTGTGCACACACACACGCAGCTGCTACTGCTGCTGCCACAGCACACGCATGGCAGGAGAGGTATAAATAGCATGCCACTATTTTGTCTTTACATATTTAGCTGTTGGATATTTTAATGCAAATTAATGTGGTGGGATCGGAGAGGGGTGTTTTTGTTGACTGGAATTAGTGTTGTGAGCGAGCTTTCTTCTCCATTCTTTCCCGTCCTTTCTCTCCTCTCCAAATTACAGCTATTAAGACAAGACTGGTGCGAGCCAAACACGGCGATCCACTTAATGTGATTTCCCCCGCACTGAGAAAGGAATAAGAGGCAATGATTCATGGGAGCCCCACAAAAAAAAAGCCGGAGAGACGGGAAGATGTCCACCTCCGACATGCGCCGAACACAACCACTCCGCTTGTTTAAGTGTGTAATTGCATGTGTTTGTGTGCGTGTGTGCAAGTACTTGTGTGTGTGTGTGGATGAGCTTAAAATGAACATTATGATTTATGACATCCTGTATTTAAGTCTGGCTAGTCCTCACATTACCACAACACTAATCTAATGAATAGACTGCCTAAGCAGGAAACATGCAAATGCCCACTGTCTATTTCCAGAAACCAGGCTTGGGAGTGAGCAACTGTGGCTCCTCGTCTTGATGTGGCTTTTATAGTGTTTCTGCAAAATGATCTTACTTGCAACTTCCCCCCACTCGCACACAACTGAGGAGTAATGTGACAGCAACGCGCCAGCTTTTTTTTTTCTTCTCCAGTGTCTGCCATGCCAGCTTTCAACACCCGACATTGGCAGAATTAGGTTTGACAGCTCTAGTTGAGGCCTGGCGATTGGCCGGGCTCCAGGGACGTTGTGCTTGAAGAGAGGTATACACCACCACGGAGTCTGGGAACAAGAGAAACAAAGCATTCGGTGATGAGATACTCAAGCCCCGCTCGAGATCGAAGCATGTTTAGAAACCTCGGGGTGAGGGGAGGGTGGATGGAAAGGGCCATCTGAGGGAATCCGGCGCTGAGAAGTGAAAGTGTGAGTGCTGACAGCGACACAGACCCTTCGAAGAGACACCAGATTCAGGACACAGAGGGCTGGAGATAGTGTAAACCAGCCGGCAGAGAAAGGCCTTCACTCGACAGCTTTGTCTGATTTAAAAGATAGTGTTGCGCTGAGGGTGAAATGTAGCGTAGCACTTTTATGAAAAATGGCTGTGATTAGGGGGTGAAAATATGTGCTTTTTTAAGAAAAAAAACAAGTCCACTATGAAACACCAGGAAGAAGTAAATACTTAAAAACTGAGCCCATCCCAGCAGAGTGGATACAACATATGAATCCCAGGGAAAAGTAGGCTGGAGTGCCCCATAGATCAAGGCTTAATGTAGCCCGCAGCGCTGGCGGGATGGCCGAGACAAATGACAGTTCACTGAGGTGGGGTCCCTGGACAGAGCATGGCCCAGCCTCTGGTGCTATACTGGGGTTAGCTGGAGCCTGCAGGACACAGGGTCCATGCAGGGAGGGATGCAGAGAGTGCAGGGCTGAGAGGGCTTGCTCGCATTTGCTAATGGGTCCCCAGACAACCAGGCCTGACCTTACAGGCCCAGTGCATTCATTACCAGCTGGTTAGCAGCTACCGCTAGTGTGAAAAGCTCCTGCTAGTTAACTGCAGGTAGGAGGTTAAAGATGACTCAACAGGGGCACATGGGGACTTCTGTTAGCTGGACTTACAGGTATGTGAATGCTGCAGTTGCTGAATTGAGTAGCAGTGTAGCAGAATATAGGGAGTAGGAGTGTCTTAAAGAAAGAAAAACGAAAGGAATTTTTGGGAAGAAAACAGACAGCAGAGTCTTACGTTGTTCAAGGAAATGCTATCTGCATAGTGGGCATCACAGTGCATGTATGTAAACCACAAAACGTCTGGAACAATGTCCTTTGGACAGACAAGATCAAAGTAGAGATCTTTGGCCATGAAGCACAAACACCTCATACCTGCTGTCAGCATGGTGATGGGAGGTCATGATTTGGGCACCTGGCAGTCACTGAGCCGACCATGAACTCCTCTGAATATTAAAGTATTCTAGAGTCAAATCTGAGAACATCTGTCTGACAGATACAGCTTGGACCAAACTGGGTCATTCAACAGGATGATGATCCAAGAAGAGCAAAGTGCTGCAATGTTCCAGTCAAGCTCCCTCAACCTGACTGAGATGCTGTGTTGGGACCTTAAGAGAGCTGCGCATGAATGAGTGCCTGCAAATGTCAATGAACTGAAGCAACACTGCAAAGAAAAGTGGCCTAAAATTCCCCACAGCAATTTGAGAGACTGAAAAAGTCCTAAAGAAAATGAGTACTAATAAAATTGGCTCTACAAGCTACTGATGATGGGGTGTCAACACACTGCATAGACATTTTTCTCATGACTGCATTAAAAAGGAACTAGATAAGTATACTAGTTTACAGGACATTAGTCAACCTGCTATCCAATAATAAGTCATGTTAGTAATATTTCCCTCTCCAACTTTTTAGTCAGCCAGGAAGGAAACAATGGTAAGATTTAAAATCTGAATCCACTTTAGAAGGGAGAAATAAACCCTTTCAGAAACTAATCATAAACCAACGTCTTGAAATCATAAGTGCGTGGGCACATAGAGTTTTTAAAATTTTGATTTTGAGTTTATTTGGTCCTGGTTTTCATAATTAACCAGTTAAACAATTAAGAGCAACACAATGACAGCAACAGATACCCACCCTTAGCCAAGACAGACTGGCCGTCCACAGAGCCAGAAGGTCAAGTTTCACAAATGAAATCTATGAAATGTGGAGACCTGACCATATAAAGAGAGTGCTGCTCTAAATATATTTCACTCCTTAGCAGCAATGAATTATCTGCCAGTCGCCTCTTTTAGGATCTCAACTTGACCTTTATATGTGCTGCTTACGTAGCTCACTTAAAAAAAAAAAAACAACCCACTCCTGCCTTGTTACGCCTCCTCTCATCCACCAGATCACAGGAGTCCATTCCTTATTTCCAACTCGGCTGAAATAACCTCCTGAAAGTCTCCTCATCTCGATGCAGCTATCATTTTGGCTCCAAAGATGTCCGCCCTCCTTGCAGCATGCTACCCACAGCGCCTGTGAACTCTGCATGCATTATCTCTCTCCCCTCCATAGGGTGCTGTGCTTTATGCGGGAAACCAGCCCCATTTATCAGCATCCTCTGTATCCCTCCACTGCCTGGCGAAGCACCTGCTGCTACTCTAACTACAGCCAGGCCACGGCCTTATCGCTTCTGCAGATCACAGGGCGCAGGGATGTAGATTGACTAAATCTTCGGCTAAAACAAACAAACACACTTAGTCGTCATTTTCTCCCCACTGCATTTCCTGTCAGATCTGCCAACATCTGAAGGTGAATGGAAGAAAACAAGTTTAAGGAATGGGTTACGGGTGGCTTTTCAAAACAGCGTTAACTGGGGCACGAGGCGTCTGGCACGCTCGCCTCCTCGGTGCCGGGCCTAATGATTTCTAATGCTGCTAAACATTACATCGCTGTGAAAGCCCTGCTTTTCACTGGGGACGCGCCCGCAAATCTCCCATCGCATGTTCCCTTTGTTGATTTTTGTGAGACAACAACACGGCAACGCTTATCTCCATTACAGACCAGCACCACGGGGAACTTCCCCAAAGCCTCTCACCCAACGCCTTATTAGCAGCTATTCCCTTCTGTCTCCCTCATCCTCCAACTGGGAGCAGATAGAGGGAAAGAGAGAGCATTATCCTGGCGTCTCTTCTTCTGATTCACCACAAACCCTCGCTATGTCTATTCACATGCCACTGGGCCTGGACGGCCCCGCATCTATCCTTTACTCTCCCTTCCCTTCTTTCACAGTCTTAGCCCTGAATCACACTAAGAAGAAGAAGAAAGCAGCATCTCCAGTTATTTATAAGCCCATACAAAAGGTTGGCTGTTAATTTCAAAGCCTGTAAGAAGATGAGGTTCTTTTGTGCTCGTTTGTATTGTGGAAAACAAAAAAAGGGATAATGCCGTCAACACTGATAGCTTCATATTAGTGAGTCAGTGATACAGTATACTGCTGGGGTAAAGCAGCATATGACTGCTGAGTTTAGTGCCGAAGCTTAAAGGGACAGTGCACCCTCAAAGCCCTATTTATCCTTCTAGACTACCTGTAGTTATCAGAAAAAACACATGTGAAAGCCATAGCTGCAACAGTTGTCGGAGGTCATGGTCCAAGTCCTTAAAAGAACCACTAACCTTGGATGTTGGTATGGATGTTCCTGGGAACGTTAACAGTAGATTAAATAGGTAGACACATAACCAGTGTGCACAAATTCAAAAGTAAATATTTGGTGTGACCACCTTTATTCTTCAGCACAGTCTGAACTCTCTTGTTAAGTCGTCTTCAGGAATAGTTCTCCAGGCTTCTTGAAGGACATTCAAAGCTCTTCTTTGGATGTTTCTGCCTTTTGTTCAGTTCTGTGTCAACATGATCCCACACTGCTTCAATGATGTTGAGGGCTGGGCTCTCGGGAGGCTGATCCATGACTGATAGTGTTCCACTTTTTACTGCACTGGCAGTGTTTTTGGATCATTGTCATGATTAAAAGAGAAACTTTTGTTAATCAGATGTATTCTAGGTGGTACTAAATGGTGGATCAAACACACCATGCTGAGAGCTAATAGCTCTTTGGGAATCACCTTTCTGATATGAATGACACATAGATCAGTGTTAAATTGCCTTTTGCACAGTACTGGACATCCAACTGATTAGTTTCTGCGTCAAGTTCTCAAGATACTGGTTAGTGTGGCTGTTATCTGTTTACTTACGTAGGAAGAAGTATATGAAGCTGCTAACAACATGGTTTGCACATTTGTTCTGAACCAGGTCAGAATTTCTGTAAATAAACATTTATACTTTACATACTTTATGCTACAAGAGCTCCATTGCATTAAACAGAAGGCAGACATCTCTGCAGCGTCTCCAAAACTGGGCATCTCACACTGGTCAATGTAGATGGTGAAGGGGAAAAACACTGTAATCTGACTGAGCATTTTCTCTGTGAGATTAAACCAAGAACACAAACGTTGGGGGATTTTCGCCCACACGATTGTAATCAAGAGATTGTCATTGTGTTGCTTTAAAGCATTTTTAGGCCCCCACCATGACACTGATGTTGTTTGTGTAAAAGAAGAATACTTTGTTTGCCACATGTAATTGTGCTTTAATATATTTTAATGTCAAGTATGTTTTATTGGGTAAAATACACCCAGTGTTACTGAAAGTGCTACAGAGTCACAAGTTAGTGTTGTAGGGTTAAATTGTGGTCTACAAAGGGGAGTTTGTGGCCTGACCGATCCAGCCCTTCCACGTTGTTGCTGTTGAATGGTCCCTTAACTAAAAAGGAAGGTAAGCTGTGGGATTGTTGTCACATGTAAAAATATTCAATGAAATGCGTTTAATTTTGGTGGTCAATCCTGAATTAATCACACATAACTCACATCTGCAAGAGTGCGGACATCCCTCTGTACTGCACTACCACGTAGCATGGTTAGTTAGCCCGGGTCAAAGCAGGCTCGGTGTTGGAGGGTTTACCGTGGGTGACCCTCGGCACAAATGTGTGAATGTAAGGGCTGAAATTGGAATCAAACCTGAGGAAAAATGATGAACTCTAAAAGTCCTGATCTTGTGTTCTTCCACATTCCCTCACCGCCCGCCTCCTTTATTATTTTTTTTTAACTTTTCAGTGCGTGCGTGCAGCATTGACGATAAGGATCTACTTTTACGACCTCCCCCGCCCCCCTCCTTTTTGGGTTCTTCACCACAAATACCGCTGCCTGCAGCCCTCATCTGGTCCCCCCTGTTTGTTTAGCGTGTGTTTATTTGTTTCTCTGTAGTCCTGGGATTAATTATCATAACCATATGCCTGGTTAATACATCTCTCTCCAAGCCAATAGTGTGGCAGCCTGCAACTCCTCCATTTTAATTACAGCTAACATCGTTAGCCTGATTTTGTTTTGTACTTTCCTGCTCATTTCTAAATCCATAATTCAAAATACCAGCAGAAAATGTGGGGCGGGAATAATTAAGTCGTGAGAAGGAACTTGTGCAAAAAGTGTGGCATGCATGGAGGGAAAGAGATCGTTTTCACATCTGAGGTTAGCTACTGACAGAACAGTCCGATCCCAATGCCCCCCACCCCCGGGGTTTCGCTTGAGCTCCTCTACACCCAAATGAGTTATTTATCAGGTTTCACACCAGAGATAAATATACAACCTGCGTCAGGTGCAAATACGCTGATTCGGTGCACAGGATTTAAAAGTCACGCTGTGCTGCGAGGCCGTCTGCGGTGAAGGTGAGGCTCGGGAAGTGGCGCTAATGTATCTGGGAAGAAGTGGTGTCATGGGTTCAGTGTCAGCTCATATTTTACCGGTTTGGCTCAAGGCCAGACAAGTTTCGTATGGCGGAGGGATCGGAGGAGGGATAATGACTGCTGAGTCAATCAGCGCGAGCCGAGCTGCTGTTAGGTCAAAGTCACAGCACGGGGAGAACATGAAAGGGGGGAAGCTGCTGCGCCGCTCGGGCTTGGCTCAGCCTTGCGCACTGACGTAATGACATTAGGTGTTGCATTGCTGTGATGACACCTAAAAAACAGGCTTGGTATCACAGTGAATTTTACATCACTGAGACGATCCCGCCGACGCGGGGCTTTGTTGTGGCCTGCTTTCGCTGTGTGGCGCTTAGGATTAAGCATTCCGCTCCGTTTCACAGGTAATGACATGCCTCCGTTATCACCAGGCCTTTATTTCAATAAGAAATCATCCATTATTTAGCTCCCAACCTCTCTGCCCTGTTCGCCTTCTCCCGCCTTCCTTTCCCTTTCCGCCTGCCTCCCCTTGGATCGGGGCACCCCACTGATTCCTCACTTCAAGGACGAACGTGGCGGAGAGGAGAGGAGTCGACCCAGTCACCAGACAACCTCTCAGAGGAGAGAGGGAGCGCACACACACAAGGCTCTCAGAAGAAATGCGAAAAATGTGTGACCCAAATATACATTGCTTTGTACTCTGGTTCAAAGTTCCCTGTCCTCTCTACCAAACATTCAAGGAGAAGGAAAAAACACAACAATGAATAAATCATACACCGACTGAAACCTACTGTAGTCGTGTTCCTGAAGAGAGAAGGGGAGGAAGAGGGAGAGAGAGGGAGGCAAGGCGGGAGAGCGACAAAGACGCAAAGAGAGTGGAGAGGAGAGCGAGAGACCGAGAGAGAGTTGAAAGTGAAAAAGAAAGAGCAAACACCTCTTTGGTGTTTTTGATGGCACTCTCTTATGGAACATGGTATTTCTTGATTTACTCTTAAATCCATCATCAGTCGAGCTAATAATTCGACTTAAGTGCTGCTCTGAAGCAATAGATCACATAAACCAGGCGCCGTCCCCTGTGAACGCTCAAATTACACGAACCAAACCGTCGGAGAGCCTATTAACCAACTTCAGACTTTGATTCAAAGCGCCATTTTTTTATTGCTATAACGTCTCAAATTAACCGATTACTTTGATATCGTGGGGCTGCTCGAGACTCATTTTTGGTTAAGAAACGGCAAAAGAAAAAGCTGGCGAATAAAAGTCTGTGTGTGTAAAAATGCTGAATCCCTTTAGTATTGGAATGACACGAGGCTTTTTCTACAGATTAAGAAAGCAGTGTTAAGCCTTTTGCTGCACTCATTAGGGACTTCCAATTTAAAAGGAAAGGTTGGGGCTTTTAAATTTGGGGTAATACCCAACTGTTTTTAAAGGGGGACCTATTATGATTTTCTATTTTCTATAACACATACACTGTTATAAGTGTGCATCAGGTCATTATATGTACAACTAAATCCCAAAAGCAAAAGCTCAAGCTTCAAACTGCACTAAACACTCGGTTTCAGGTATTTTTTCTACTCTTGGCTCTGCATGAGGTGATTGAGAGGGGATTTCTCCAATGTGGTCATCTCAGGCGCAGAAGCCCCACCCTCTGTTTATGAGGGGCAGCCAATCGTAAGAAAGCTGGCTTAGAAGTTGTGTTTTAATATTCTTTTGTTTTTGAATTAATCCTGTTTACATTACCATCATCCATTGTAATGTGCTGTACGGTTAAACTGACTTAAGAGACATCAAAGAACTAAAACAGCTTATTTCAGACTGAAGGGCGAATTGAGGGCTGATTTTTTATATTCTGCATTTAGCCACTTATTAATTACACATTAGATTAAGTTTAGTTTAGTTAAGGTGCAAGTAAAGTGCGACAACACTAGGGAGTAAGATAAGCAGTCTGGCTATTCCCCTCTGACCTCTGACATCAAGAAGGCATTTTTACCCAAAAAACAAGCGCTCACTGGATCTTTTCTCCAAGGTTTACAAAGTTAGTGATCTTTCTTCCCCATTCTGATGCTGACTTTGAACTTCAACAGGTTGTCTTGACCATGTCTATATGCCTAAATGCATTGAGTTACTGTCATGTGATTGGCTGATTAGAAACTTGCATTCAGCAGTTGAACTACCATAGATATGCAGGAAACACCACAACCCTGATCTCGTGGTACGATAATCCCGTGGGGAGCATTTTGTTGGCATGGCTTGGGTCCTTTTCAGTTATCAGCCTCAACATTTCTGATTTGAAATGCTGGATGAACTGATCTCTCTGAGGCTGACGATACAAAAGTGCATTTGACTCGGAGCTTCACTGAATGGTTTGATGAGGATAAAAACGATGTGACCAAAAACAGGACTTTTGTCCATGAAGTTTGGGATTCATACCAAATATATGTGACAGTTTCCTTTTTTACATACTTTTTATTGTATGAATTTTCAGGTGCAAAAAAATATTTGTAAAATCGACTGTAATGTGTCAACAAAATGAACAAGAATTTGAACCTTGACCTTATCAAGTGTTGTCATTTCTGTACGCGAAAGAACTTGTAATGCCACCAAATTTACCCAAATTGACATACTATTTAACATTTTAACTTATTGCAGTGGCTCCTCCTAAGTGAAATAAGGCTTCACCATCAAAATAAGCCACACCAAGGTTATAACCTCAATTTTTCATGGTAGGAAGCCCTCTGCTACTAAACTATAAACTTATATCCAGGCGTCTTTGCTCTTGTGTTGTCTGTGAACACACTTTGATGTACACCTGCTGTGTAGTATATAACATTAACCAGGTGTGGTAGTGCCTGATGTTTCCTTGCTGCATGACATACATCAAATTCTTCGTGATGGCTCTGAAACCCAGCGAGACACACTAGAGAAGCCGTCAGAAGACAGGCCAGATCCCACTAAGCAGATCATATATCCCCTTCTTAAATCTCAAACGCCAAGCAGCGACTCCAAATGAAGGCTATCATCAGAGCCCATGGCGGGCTGCGACACAAAAAGTCATCGTTCCATCTATCAGAAGCGAAAGCTGCTAATGATGATGTTTTTCTTCAAGTGCACAAACATCAAGTCCGGTGAGATTTATGTGTGTGTGCTTGACAGAAATGTCTTCTTGCATTACACTTTTGCAGCAGGAAGATGTAATAATTTCCCTTGAAAACTGGGGCTAGACGCACGCTTCCTAATGATGGAATCTTTTGATGTTTAAATTAGGATATCACACGCGAGGAGCTATCCTCCCAGGGCCGCACCTTCTTATGACAAGATTAGCAGCAAAGCAAAGCCATTACTGTGGTTTATTTCTGCCCCAGCCAACTCCCAGACACAGGCACAGAGGTAGGCAGCCATCCAGAGAGAGATGGATCCTGGAGAAGCGCGGGGGGGGTAGTCAAAAAAAGGGAAACAAGAAACAGCAAGGCAGAACCCAGAAAAGAATAAAAAGAGGGAAAAACTAATGGGGCGCACACTCTTTATAGATCCTTTTATTTATAGATCATCTGTGATGCACACAAACCTCCACTTCATATCTCTGTCAGCCCGTCACGATGTCAGCCGTGTCAGCCGTGTCAGCTTTTACACATTTCCCTGTCTTTGCTGTCAACACGCTGTACGATAAAAATTAATAAAGCTGTAGTGCTGACAAGTGCTGATGGACTGCTAGCAACATCTACTTACTTGGATGATTGTCCCATGAGAACTCGGATAGCCAGTGTTGGACAGGAAGGCTGAAAGATGACTGCAAGTGATCAATTTTTATTCCTAAGAAAGGTATAAAAACACTCACTGAGGACTGCAGAATGACTAAAAAAATTGTCCAACTATTTGCAGTGAACGTGTAGCCATGTTCGATGGGGACCGGCCGCAGTCAGTTGCAGACTTGAAAGTGATCTTGATACATCTCTCTTCATTTATAAATTTATTAACAATTGAACTGGGAAGCGATTGCTTCCCACCAGGCGACCTGTGGAATCACCTTACGATTGAAGGTGCTTATCGCAACTACTTGCAATTGGTCTCTGACAAACAAAAATCTTCAGTGGACAAACCACCCAACCTAGTGACACGGAAGTTACTGAAGTCTTTTATTGTGGTGTGACTGAATCATTAGCTATCAAACTATCCAGCATAGATAAACAAGTTGATAGCAACCTAAGGTTCATTCATGGTCAAAATGATTTGGATCCTTTTGTATGAATGAATCTAATCAGGGAAGACTGAACATACCACATCATACAATATCTGAGTTTTTCCTCTGGTTTGCATTGCTTCTCTTGTGCTGCGTCCGGTTTGATTCATCTGGACTGCTTTGGTGTGAGTTATCCAGTTTTGGAGAGATCACCCTTCTTTTCTACAGTTTAGCCAAATGGCACATGACTTGTGTTGCACAAAACACTACATGTATGTATTTATAAACCTCAAAAGCTATGTCTTTTTCCAGAAGTCAACATTACTCCTCAGCCAAAGCGAACTCCAGTGATGTTTATGTCCCGTAATGCTGTCACAAGCATGACCGTCTCATCGTGCGCACTTCTGTAGGGTGATATGGAAAATAGTTCCTACACAAAACTCCTCAAAACAAGCTTCGTCAGTATTTAAAAAATCCAGGTCATTTCTGGAAAGAAATGTTGCTCCCGAGTTTTTCAAAAGTGTTTCTTGGTACCCAGAACACCACAGGGTAAGTGATGTTTGTTTTCATTATAATTAAGGAGGCAGACAATTATACTCAAACAAACTCGATGAATAAATTGCACTGGAAGCCAGAAAAAACAACATGTATGATAATGGCTTGAAATGCCCCTTAAAAAGATTGTTTCTTTATATAGCACTTTAATACAAGGCACACTGACCGTTTCACAGAGCTTTAGTCTACACATACACACCTTTTAAACAGGTGACAGCAACATTTAGAGCTACAACTAGAAAATGGAAGATGTTACCTTTCAAATGAAGTCTCTATTTGACAACTAGTGAAAAAATGGAAAAACAGAGGTGGAGGTTAACACAACCCAAATCCCACTCCTAACACATGATTCGTTGATGGTGATATAGTGGATGTTGCAAGGTTAAGCTCATTTTATCGACTACAAACACATCAGTGGAAGCATTGGAGGAAAATGTATTGCCCAGGGACAGGTTTATCGAGTCACAGACCCGGTGTACATCCTGAAATTCAGTTGTACCTAATAAGAGGCCTTCTGTCCAAACACTAAAGCAGTCAAACACCCTGGGCTTCCGTTATCGAGTAGCATCGGGAGCATTCAGGGTGATATATGCAATGATTATCTCCTAGTTCTAAAAATCATTTAATAGATCGATTAGTACAGACCTTCCCAAAGTGTGGGGCCCGCCCCCTGGGGGTGGGTGGGTGGGCACAGAGCCATGGCAGGGGGGGCGCGGTATGAAAAGGAAAAAAACAAAAAGCTTGGACACTGCTAGCATGGGGCACCCACAGAAACGCAAAGCAGGAGATGAAGCATCGCTGAATACGTTTCCAAACCAACTTCATTCTAAGCCAAAGACTAGAAAATATGGTGAAGCATATCTGCCCTTTGGTTTCACCTGCACAAGTACCGAGGTAGGTCTCCCCTGCAGAATTGGTTTTCCCTTCGTCGGGAGCAGCGCTGGGCTGTTTAAATCACGGACAAATAGTATCCCACATTCTTCATTTTTAGTTCACAAACACTTGTTATAAGAGAGGCATTTTTTGAAAAATGTATTGATAGCAATGTTGAACTTTATTACACAGGAAAAAAACAACTACAGTGGGGCAAAAAAGTATTTAGTCAGCCACCGATTGTGCAAGTTCCCCCACCTAAAATGATGACAGAGGTCAGTAATTTGCACCAGAGGTACACTTCAACTGTGAGAGACAGAATGTGAAAAAAAAAAATCCATGAATCCACATGGTAGGATTTGTAAAGAATTTATTCGTAAATCAGGGTGGAAAATAAGTATTTGGTCAATAACAAAAATACAACTCAATACTTTGTAACATAACCTTTGTTGGCAATAACAGAGGTCAAACGTTTACTATAGGTCTTTACCAGGTTTGCACACACAGTAGCTGGTATTTTGGCCCATTCCTCCATGCAGATCTTCTCGAGAGCAGTGATGTTTTGGGGCTGTCGCCGAGCAACACGGACTTTCAACTCCCGCCACAGATTTTCTATGGGGTTGAGGTCTGGAGAATGGCTAGGCCACTCCAGGACTTTCAAATGCTTCTTACGGAGCCACTCCTTTGTTGCCTGGGCGGTGTGTTTTGGATCATTGTCATGTTGGAAGACCCAGCCTCGTTTCATCTTCAAAGTTCTCACTGATGGAAGGAGGTTTTGGCTCAAAATCTCACGATACATGGCCCCATTCATTCTGTCCTTAACACGGATCAGTCGTCCTGTCCCCTTGGCAGAAAAACAGCCCCATAGCATGATGTTTCCACCCCCATGCTTCACAGTAGGTATGGTGTTCTTGGGATGCAACTCAGTATTCTTCTTCCTCCAAACACGACGAGTTGAGTTTATACCAAAAAGTTCTACTTTGGTTTCATCTGACCACATGACATTCTCCCAATCCTCTGCTGTATCATCCATGTGCTCTCTGGCAAACTTCAGACGGGCCTGGACGTGCACTGGCTTCAGCAGCGGAACACGTCTGGCACTGCGGGATTTGATTCCCTGCCGTTGTAGTGTGTTACTGATGGTGACCTTTGTTACTTTGGTCCCAGCTCTCTGCAGGTCATTCACCAGGTCCCCCGTGTGGTTCTGGGATCTTTGCTCACCGTTCTCATGATCATTTTGACCCCACGGGATGAGATCTTGCGTGGCGCCCCAGATCGAGGGAGATTATCAGTGGTCTTGTATGTCTTCCATTTTCTGATGATTGCTCCCACAGCTGATTTTTTCACACCAAGCTGCTTGCCTATTGTAGATTCACTCTTCCCAGTCTGGTGCAGGTCTACAATACTTTCCTGGTGTCCTTCGAAAGTTCTTTGGTCTTGGCCATGGCGGAGTTTGGAGTCTGACTGTTTGTGGCTGTGGACAGGTGTCTTTTATACAGATGATGAGTTCAAACAGGTGCCATTCATACAGGTAACGAGTGGGGGACAGAAAAGCTTCTTACAGAAGACGTTACAGGTCTGTGAGAGCCAGAGATTTTCCTTGTTTGAGGTGACCAAATACTTATTTTCCACCCTGATTTACGAATAAATTCTTTACAAATCCTACCATGTGAATTCATGGATTTTTTTTCACATTCTGTCTCTCACAGTTGAAGTGTACCTCTGGTGCAAATTACTGACCTCTGTCATCATTTTAGGTGGGGGAACTTGCACAATCGGTGGCTGACTAAATACTTTTTTGCCCCACTGTACACGTAAAATAATCACACCGTGATGCCTCTGCCTTTGTAAATGGAGGGACAGTAACTGCATATAAAACCTGCAGACAGATTAACAGTATTTTGTCTGCCATTCTGCAATTCATCTCATGTAAACAATAACGTGGCGCACAGCGTGACGTGAAAAAAGGCACATACCTTTGACGTTGCGTGACGAACTCTGTATTCCTCATCCACACGTAAATGCAAAAAAAGGAGTTTAAAAAATCTCAGTTTTCGGCGATTCAAAACGCCTTTTACGTGTGGACGAAACAGCTGCGTTTTCAAAAATACCTGTGTAGGCGCGGACATAGCGTAAAAGAGTTAGTAGTTTATTTTCTTACTACCTGTAATTTATTGCAGATTACTTGTATTTCCTTAATTGTTTACTAAATGTTTGAGGTGTGAAATAAACCGCAACGGAGCAAAATATGGGTGTGTGTGGTTGGAGGATGTGTTTGGGGGGGGGGGGGGGGGGGGGCATTTTTCTTGTAAAACAAAGGGGGGCCCAGCAAAAAAAGTTTGGGAACCACTGGATTAGTCCAAGGATCTTGGAAAGAAACCTCTTTAAATTTCTTCAGCTCTCATCAAAGACGCTTCTTCAGAAAACAAAAGATGAAGCGTCCCAGGTATTTAATCCCCAGTGGGGGTTGTCCCCTTTGGAGGATCTTGACCCACTATTAATCACGTGCATCATCACATGAACCAAGGTGTGACAAAAGCGTGAGTGATTATTACCAGAGGCTTTGGGTGAAACCTCTGTGAAGCCTTGCCTTACCTTATTATATGACCTATAGAGGTCACCTGACACAGGTTGTGGGTGGAGGTTGAGGCACCTGGTAAAGGACCTCCAGAGTGCATTGTAGGTGGCTCACAGTTGATGTCGTAAGCCCCACCAGTGGGTTTAAATACCAGAGGGAGTTTTCACCTATTAATTTTAGATCTAAAGAAGCTTCTCACATAAGAGCTGAAAAGTCTTAAAAACACTAAAAGACCTCTAGTTCTTTCCAAGCTTCCAACCTAAGGACGACCATGACCCGGATGACTCAGAACCTCAACACACAATGTGTGGATTAGATGATAGAATTACTGCCTCTCAATACAAGCGTCTTGTTTGTTGTCTAAGCATACAACTCTTTCCACGTACCTGGTGCTCTCCATGAGGTGGAAAATTAAGCTGATGTTTAAACTGCAAACCCTAGAGACTTTCTTGCTAACTGTATATATATATATATATATAAAACTAAGCCTTAGACATGAATTCTCTTGATTACTGACCACAGCTCATTACCCACTCGCCTTAAACCAGAGTCTATGTTTTACCATATCAGTAGCAGATATAACAGGACTCACACACACAGGCACAAAAACCACACACGGACACAGCAAGGTTGGTGTTCTTTGAAATTTTATCACGCTGAACAGGGGACATTACCTGTGCTTTCATGGCAGAGAGTGGCTGCTGGGTAGGTAAAGCACTGAGAGCTCTCCACCACTCCACTCCTTTCTCTCTGCTCGCTCGCCACAGTTGGGGAAGAGAGAACAGGCAGCCGTTAGGACAATAAAGAGAGGGACGGCAATGGCGGCTCCCCTCTGAGGCCCTTTTCATGCTCTCAGGTTGAGTCACAAGGGCCCACTTCATTGCCGTTATCCAGGGATGGGAAATACATAGCTTCTCTTTAAAACTCTGACCCGGCCTTTTAGTCCGGTGCGCCGGGGGCTGATTATCCCCACTCACCCTTTTAAAAAAGTCATATGAACACACATGCACGCACACAGAAATGCTCCACTCACATTTAGAGAATGAAAGTGGCGCGCGCACACACACGCATACAGTAGATACATTCGCCAAGTGGCTCATATTTGCAGAGGTTACAGCCCAGACTCGGGGACAGATCTATATTTAAGAGGGGAATACGGTAAGCGTTTAACCTTGGATTTGAGGTGACTTTGAGTGAGGCACAGAGGTGTGGGAGTTGCTTTGTCGGCGAGCTCTTTCTGCAGTATTTTCTCATGTTCTCAGTGAGTCAGGCAGCCAGGCAGGCAGCGAGTCTGTGAGCTGAGAACTAACGGCTTGTTTTGCCGGGTCTTCTTTTTGAAGATGACCTTGGGCTCAAGGTAAAACACACTGAATGTTTTAACAGGCGCTCAAAGTTTCATGCTCTTCCGTGGGGTGTGAAGCCCGGGCTCATATCTCATCCCAGCCAGAGACTACCGACTGCTAGAGCTAGTCTTCTCAAGGTCTGAACTTCCCTGTGACAGGTGAAACAGACTTTTGGAATTTCAAATTCAAGCAGAGATGAGCAAACAAGCGACTCATCAAAGTCGGATTTCAGCGCACATGCGTGTGTGCGTTTCCCGTTCGCCCCCAGCTATGTTTACTCATTAGCTCGCCACGTCCAGTACCTCACTAGCTGAAAGATGAAGCCGGGGACTGATAATGAAAGACAATGCAGTCAACAGCAACAAACAGCACACACAAAAGCCCTACTGGGAGCTCGCATCTCACGGCCACAGGAATGGGTGTTATTAGAACACAATTAATCAGGCTTTCAAGTGGGATTTGGTGGGTGGGCTGCGGGGAAACGAGGAAAGGTTTAGGTGAGTTATCCATCCAAGTTGGGAATGATTGCAATGAGAGCAAAAACACTGATTATGAGGGGGGGGGGGGGGGGGGGGGGGGAATGGGATTTTGTTTTGATTAGATTTTAACAACTTTAATGACTGGTAATGTAAGCAGAAAGAGCTGAATACCGAGAAAGTTTCATTTTCTCCACCACAGAGATGAAAAAATCTCTTGGATTTACTTTGTACAAATGACATGACTCTGTCGTTGTTTATAATGCAGAGTTTAAAATATTCAGTATTACAGAACAGGCAGTGTTGCTCCTCTTTAATTTTTGTTTACCCATTATTAGGCTCTGACTCTGTCAAATTAGAGTAATGCATGACAGCAACACTGGTCCTCACTGTGTGTGTGTATGTATATATATATATATATATACATATATATATATATATATATATATATATATATTAGGGGTGCAACGATATTCGTATCGATATTGAACCGTTCGATACAGTGCTTTCGGTTCGGTACGCATATGTATCGAACAATACAATTTTTTTTTTTTTTTTTTTTTTTTGTGTCCCGTTTGGTTCTATAGCCATCAGAATTGTTGTCTTGAGGCCAAGAAAGATGCCAAGAGGATTTATTTTAAGTGGATCATCATATTGGTCCATTTGATTGACCTTTATTATAATTATGAATTTATTTTATTTTCAGTTGCAAACGGGACAGACATGACTGTGGGATAGGACAGGGGGAAAGAATGAAAGAAAGAGGGGGAGAGAAAGAAAGAAAACCAAAGGGGAGAAAAAAAAAAGAACAATACAAAATTTGTAATTTATTTTATCAACTTTCCTTCTGACGATGCTGTCTGTGTTGAGTGCTCAGTGAATCTGCATTTGACTACTCCGCCTAGGCTCGAGAGTGCAGCCTAGGCGGAGTAGTCGAACGCAGATTCACTGAGCACTCAACACAGACAGCATGGTCAGAAGGAAGAGCGCAGGGCAAGCTAGCGAGACAGAAGTGGACCTCCCCACCCTCATTCAGATCTGGCGTTTGGAATTATTTTGGTTTTCATGTGACGTATGACCCTGAAGGTAAGCGAGTCATGGACTAAAGTAAAACAGTATGTTGGATGTGCCATGCAATGCTCAATTACATGGGTTGGAGCTAGTGTGTTAGCGCAGTTAGCTCGTTAACGTGTTGGCCGTCTAGCCCCTCTGTATAGGGTAGCTTGTTAACGGAGATTTGCCGTGTTGTGGCGTTAAGGTTATTTCAACGAGATTAACCTGAAAGCACTAGTGGGAACACAACGAATATGACTGCACATTTACACCGACATCATCCTAGTGCAAAGACAAAAACAACAAGCATGCATGCTACAAACTTTAGCCGAGTCATTTAGACAGCTGTTAGCACATGATTCTCCTTATGGAGACCTGATATGTTTAATATGCTGCTGAGAATATAGCCCAGAAGAAGCGGATAGTATAGCTTTTATTTTGGAAAGAGACATTTCTCTGTAATAAACTCTTTTCCAAAGATGAGTGATTCCTCAATCAGATACAGGGCTCGCAATATCGCTAGCCCGACGTCCCGGGGCTATCTCTGCCCTGCCTGTCGGGCTATTGTAGGAAGGAAAAATATATGTCAATGCTTTTGCATTCTTTCAGAAATGTAGCTGGGTAATTATGTCATTGGCATCGGTGAGCCACTGTCAATATGTGACATATTGAAATCGTGTTTGAATTTGCGCTTGTTTTTTTGCTTTCACTTTGCAATCATGCGAACTGTGTATAGAGAGCGACAGCACTGATCTGTGAGTGATGATAATTTGTGCACCAATTCCTCTGACATTGTCTTATTAATCGTTAGCTTACTATGCAAACATGACAAGTGAAATCTCCGGCAGCTTAAACATGTGAGAGGTTGATCGCGCAGAGAATCGCTGAGCTTATGTGAGTGCGGCAGGATATATATTTCACTACGATGACCTGGATGACTGAGAACCTTCACAGACAGATATATATTTTAGTTCTGCTGAGCCAAATAAGACAGGTCAGGGTGAAGAAGTGACAGCCAAAGAAAAGCTTACCACAAAACGGAGAAGTTATGACAAATCAGACTATAAGGCAAAAAGAAAGTGCAGCTTTATGGTTTCATGGACAAAAGAATTTCTGTGGCTGCAATATGACGAGCTAAAAAACAACACGCACAAGGGTTAGGGTTAAATTTAAAAACTGTACTTTTGTGTTAAAATATATATTTATAATTTTAATAAATGACAAATTAAAAAGGCATGAACATTTTTTTTGTATCGAAAAAATATCGAACCGTGACACCAAAGTATCGAACCGAACCGAACCGTGAATTTTGTGTATCGTTGCACCCCTAATATATATATATATATATATATATATATATGTATGTATGTATTTTCCTAAGAAAATGGGAAGTAGGTACAGGGGATTTAAAGAAACTTGCAAACATATGTGGAAATATAGTATGAAAAAGCAGTTTTAAGTCGTCTTCAGGAATAGTTCTCCAGGCTTCTTGAAGGACATTCAAAGCTCTTCTTTGGATGTTTCTGCCTTTTGTTCTGTTCTCTGTCAACATGATCCCACACTGCTTCAATAATGTTGAGGTCCAGGCTCTGGGGAGGCCGATCCATGACTGATAGTGTTCCACTGTGTGTTTTTCTATCCAGGTATGCTTTTACTGCACTGGCAGTGTGTTTGGGATCATTGTCATGCTGAAAAATTAAAGCTGTCTGTTATGAGATGGTATTGTGTGTTGGATCAAAATCTGATGGTACTTTTCTGTGTTCAAAATCCATCAATTTTGACAACATCTTCAACACCACTGGTTAAAGTCCAGCTAAAACCATGACAGAGCCTCCACCCTGTGTTACAGATGGCTGTGAACACTCATTCTTTTACTCCTCCTCTCCTGAACTCCTTCAAACATACTGATTTGAACTAAAACATCTGAGGTAAAACTAACGCTAAACATGCACAGTTTCTGCAACAGAAACTTTTGAAACTGGTTACTGAAACTGAATTGTTGGTGAACATTTGTGTTTCCAGCACACATTTTAAAAAAGTATTTATTTTTATGTTTCCTAAAATTGCTGAAGTTGCACATTAACATGCAACAAACTGACTTCATCCCCTTTTTTATTGTCAGAAACTGTTCAATAAACGACTTTGTTTCCAGACACAGCTGGGAGATATAGAGATAAACCAAATATTGGAATACTGATTGCATCATTGCTTGGCAGTTTTTGTGCACAGCTTGGATTTTTTATTTTTGTGCTTTCCTCAGCTTTTCTTGTGCTACGTCACATTTACTCTCAGCTTAAACATTTCTCATGACTAGTCAGCTGTTTAAACCATTCGTAACTACCCGTTTATTATTTCAGCTATTCAGCCGCTAATTTGAACTACCGCAACACCAGCACATGCACGCTTTAGATCCAGTTTAACGTGTTCAGACTGACGCATCTGAGCAGGTGCCATTGTTTACGGAGGGCTGTGCAATATTCTGTGTTTTGGTATTGATCTGATTCAAAGTAAATACAAGACCAGTATTGTCAACACTGATACTTTTAACCTACAAAACCAGCTTACATAGCGGAGAGCAATGTTTATGAGATTGATCATCATTAATCTGAAAATTCTGAACACATCTCTATGATTACTACACAATAATAAGCTAACAAAAAAACTCAGCTTTCATCTTTACATGTATTTTGAAACTTGTTTTTTTCTTCTTTCTTTGTGGAGGCTTAGAATGTGCCCGTCTCTAAATCACTTTGGGTCAACTTTTGCTGTTTAAATGTGTTATAGATGATATTTTCCATACGTGTTTGAGGAATAATTTTTCATTTCCCCCAAAATTATTATTGTAATATATTCTTGGGATACATACTGATCAAAGTATCGATTCTATCGCGCTAATATTGATCCGATACCAATACCAGCGTTGGTATCAATGCTATGGATATTTGGATCGATCCCCCCACCTCTGCTTTGTGTCGAATAGGCTGTGGGTCGTAATAGGCTAATAGTTTGTTCCTCAAAAGGCATCATCATAGTTTAACTGTAACCACAGACTGTACATTTCCTTTATTTTTTTTCACTGCGCTGCACGGGCTGGCTCTGTTTGGTATTGAGACCCTCATTTTCATACGGCCTCTAATTTGAAGAATTACAGTATATGAAGATTCTTGGGCAAAACAAGTTAGCATCTGCTGTGTTGAGAAATACTGTAAGTCCTCTGTTTACAAGCATATTGTGTTTGCCTCCGTCTGAGGGCCTGCGGGGTGACACAACACAACACAATTCGTCCTGTGTAGCGCTGCATCCTGGCCCGCTTCTGCTTCTGTTATTAAGAAGTCCGCAGCTATGCCAAGCGTGTGTACACAATCCTCTGTTGTTTGGGTGAGCAGCACTAGGTAGTGTTAGCATCGCGCGCGGCAGCCGAGCCGAGGATAAAGCGTGCGTTTCAAGTCGAGGAATGCCAGTCTGCCAGATTCCCTCTTTTTCCCTGCAGCATCTCCGGCATCTAATCCATGACCACAGACATCCCCCTCATTACCGCCAAATTACATGCAAATTTCCCCAAATAAATGAGTTTTAAGTACTTGACAACCTGTCAGCCTTGGAATATTGAAACGTTCTGACGGCTAGATAAACAATCAACAATAATCACTCTATGCAAATTTGATATTTCCTGCACAATTACCAGAGGAAAAAAAACATCCACTATAAATAACTGGACACACAAAAGCATCTGGCATTTGTTCAGGTTTTGAACAGATACGGATGCAAATGAAAGATTCTTTAGGATGTAATTGATTCAAACGTTGCTGCACCTCCTCTGCCTCCTTTTATTGTTCTTTTTTCCTCCTCCTTGGCACTTGTTTTCTTTCCCCCCCTCCCTTTTCTCTTTATCTCACCGCTTTCAATATACACAGATAATGGCTGATGTAAATGAGAGAATGAGAGAAAGGGAAGGAGAAAGGAGGATGTGAATCACCTTTCGTCTACCTCTTGTTCCAGCTTTTTCATGAGGAGATGTGTGCAAAATAACGTGCTCTTATGAAGTGGATTGGAGATGACTGTGGAATTGAATGCGAGGCTGAGAAACGGCGAGCTCTGTACGTTGCTTGTGAAGGAGATTACTAAGCGCCGCGAACCCCTCCCTCCCACTCGCTCCTCCACAACGCCCAGAGATTAAGACTGACAAGAACATATCAAGTCATTTCAGGACAAGCAGATCTCTCACTCTCATCTCGCTTCCCTGGGCCTTTCTTTTGAAAACACTCTCCCCACACAGTCCGGCACTTTTCTCTCTCTCTGCTCTTTATGTCTTTTTTCATCTCCCCTTTCCATCTCTCTCCCTATATCTCGGCCTCTCTTCTAGATTTGTCTGTCTTCTGTCCACACTGAGAGGCCTTGGAGGGTTGTCTCGAAGGCGTAATGTGTGGAGAGTCTGACCTCGACGACCACTGGCCTCAAGGATCAGGACATCTATTAGCGGGGGCTAACAGCTTTATCCCTGCACCTCCCGCTGGGCCTCTCGATCTCGGACCCCAGCCTGTTCCCTAACGGCCTCGGCTTGCTCTGAGCTTCAGGTGTGTGTTTTTAATTGCTGCCAATCACCAAGGCGGACAAACGGTCAGCTGAGCAGACAGAGAGTAATGGGGTTACACTGTAGTTGGAGGTTAAAGTGATTCTTGTCATTTCAGTGTAACAATCTGATCACACAGGGATATTTTAAGTAAAAGGGGCATATGCACATAGAGTGGACTTTAATACCCAGACATGTGGTGTTTAGGCTTGTGCTATGCCCATTATTTGTGCATCTGAACAAGCCATATGTAGGTACATGTAAAGTACTGTCAACAAGAATGTATGAGCATCAATCATATAATGCCCCCTTCCACCAGCACCTACTCAACTCGACTCAGTTTTTAGGTTTTTCCATTAGGTGGTAATACCACCTAGTTGAGACAGTTCTTCTACTCCCCTCAACTTCCACAAAGCATAACAATACCTGGGTTGGCCAAAAAAAAAAAAAAAAAAAAAAAAAAAAAAATATATATATATATATATATATATATATATATATATATATATATATATATATATATATATATATATATATATATATATATATAAAACGCTATATTGCTAAAAAGCTGTTTTTCACATAAAATTATTTTAAATATTCACAGCACTGCAGTCAATATTATATATAGATTTAGTCATGCAGGTTGAAGGAGCCAGGGATCGAACTACCAATCTTCATGAGGGAAAGCGTTAAAGAGACCCGTTAAACTAACTTCTAGCTTCATATCTTGATCCTTGGGCTACAGTAGCTTACCATGATTCAAAGTCCAAAATAATCCTTATTTGTCTTCAGCTAGTCTTCCTTTAACCTTTTAAGTACCGTAGAACAAGTCAGCCAGACCTTGTCTTTACATTTTTACACGCTGGTTTCCTTTTTGGGGGGATGGGGGGGCATTTCAACTTGCTATACATCAATACAACCTTTATGTAATAATATGTACATAATAAGTCCACAAAGCACAAAGTCAAACATCGCTTTTCAGTAGGGTTTTGATAGGCGTTGATGGGGGAAAAAAAGCTACAATTCCTGTGAAAATGGCATCACTTCCTGTCATTGCAGTTAGTGGCACCTATCAAAACTACGTGATATGTATAGTCCAACGTAGGAAGTGCTGTGAGCAGCTGATCAGATCGATAAAGCACCCGTGTCTAAATTATATTGTTATTGTAGTGTGGGATTTTTTCTGTGATTTCTGCAAACCCATTAGCGGAAGGAAGGAGCTCTGAATTCATGATAAGTAAGTGTAGCTGCTCTAACTTACTTGGTTACAATTCTGTTAGCATTTTAAAAAGATCCAACTTACTTTTTGGAAGCACAAAAAACCCCATAATAGGTTCCCTTTAGCCTGGACCATAGCAGGATGCTTGTAGTCCATGAACCTGCATGCTGTCACTGGTGCACAACAGTGTTGCCTGAATGTGTTATATATTTGTGCCGGTGAATAACGTAACTGTGTTCTGGAGAGTCACTTCCTTTTCTCAGTGAGATACTACACATTGCTTTAGATGCAGACCAGGAGCTCTCAGGGCTTTTGGTGCCTTAAGGCACAGGTGCTTTATCCCATGACTGCACTGAGGTTGCCCTGGTTACCTAAAAGCACACAGATACTTACTTTTTTTTCTCTATTTTCTTGTTGTCAGACAGAAGATGATCTCCTCGCTGAGATGCCGCTGACAGATCAGGCACATTCAGATAAGGGTGATATGAGAGGGAAAGCGCGGGGATGATGGGGATCTCTGAAGCTGCTGCGGTGGACGTCCGAGATTGTTGGAGGAAGAAGGAGAAGGAGAGACGGGAGCAGAGAGGCGGATGGTCATGACGGCGGCGCTGACGAGCAGCGCCGTTATCAATCATGGGCTGCTCTATTAATTTCATCAAGGCCCCGGTGCCTGGTGACATTAAATGACACGCTGGTTGGTCCGATGGTGTCCCTGAGGTGGCAACACGACCGGCCGCCGCTTTTGAAATGCAAATCAGGCTTTAACCTTAAACAGAGCCGCCTGGCCGAAATTATCTTTCTGCCTCCGAGTCAGGTGCTCCTCTCCCTCCTTTCCATTTCTTCCCCCTCTTCCCTTCAACTGCTTTTGCTTCCCACTTTTCCTCCTTTCCTCCCCCCTCACAAAAAAATCTCTCCCTCCCGCTTGTTCTTCCACCAGCTTGACCCCTGGGGTACAGGAGATGGAAAGAGCATCTTTAGAAGAAGCGACAGATAAAGGCAAAGGTGCAGGAGGGCGGGGAAGGAAGGGGGGGAGGAGGAAGAGAGCGGCAGTGCTGACACCAGCATTCTGTCCTGATGAAGGGGCAGAGGGGCGCCGCCGCCAAGCCGCCAAGCCCGGGGATGAAGACGTCTCAAGGACGAGCAGTAGGGGTAGTCTCCTTCTGTCCGACTACCCCACACCGAGGAAGGCAACGGCTGCGCTTCCTCAGATCTGAGCCAAACGTCACAAAAATCAACCACCCTTCCAAAGTAAAAGCCACCTCAAATTGGTATGCAGCCCAATCCATGTGCTGCGCCTCGTTTTGGCCCCAGGATTTTTAAAAAATCCCCCTTTAGAGGAACTGTGCCATTAGAGCTGTCAATATTGTGAAGCATTAGCGTGGGCCCAGACATGGAAGGATTGGTTACCAATATGCAAGAAGCTGCCATTGTTCCTGGAAAGGCTTTTTCCTCCTCTTTATTCTTTATCTGAGCAGACTGAACCCATTAATTTTAATTGAGACATCAGACGAGAGTGAAACAGAGCGCTGCCTGGACAGGCGGCAGATACATGACAGAAAGGCAAAAAATATTCAGACTAAAAAAAATAAAAAAGCGAGAGAGAGAGAAAGAAGACAAGGGGAGGGGGTGGGGGAAAAGAGGTCCCCGTGGCAGCACAAACAAACATATCATAAACACATGAGAGCTATCGCTCCCTTTATCTTTCTGCTTCTCCATCTCCCTCTCATTTTCATTCCTCTGTCTCGTTCCTCCCCTCTTGTGCTGTCTGTCTTTAAAGAACAAAGCAACACTAAGCAAACTCTTTCAGCACACAAATTCTCCTCGCATCGCCTAAATCTCAATATGCTAGCTGTAAACAGCATTTTGTACACTCGATGCAAATCGAGATCTATATATGACTCAGCAAGTGCTACAGTAGCTGTGGGACTTGGCATGTTTGCTGTAACTGCAGATGCTTGCATTATGCAGCCAAATTCCTTTTGACATTTCCGTGTTTTTAAAAGATCACATCTCACATAAAAGGTGGAGATCACCTATTGGTTTATGAGCTTCAGACTGAGAATGTTTAACATCAACTTCTTTGGTTTTTGGAGACTTAAGTGACCAGATTGAATAATAATGCATTTTTAAGCACACAGATATAAAGTGCATAACAGTTTGGATAAAGCATGCATGAAAGATACTGCAAATTTTGGTATCGATCTAATACCAGGTAAATACTGGGCCAGTACTGATACTTGTGCGTGGTTAGCAGTTTTCAAATTCTGAAAACATTTCAATGACTGTGATTTTTTACATGATAAGCTTTTTACGTATATTGAAACTTGGTTGTTTGGAGATCTGGAATATAAATGTGCCTTTCTTTAAAGCACTTATATAAATAAAAAATAAATAATAAATGTGACAGTCAACATAAAATAGTTTAGAAATTTTTCATTGTGCATGTTTGAGTTATATTTTTTAATTAAAAGAAAAGTTAATTGAAGGCAGTTCAGTGGGCTACACACTGAACTATTACGGTAGTATCGATCCAACACCGATATCAGTATCAATTGCAAAGCAGTGAAGGGAACTGGTCACACTGATATAAAGAGGTGGTTATTTGTGCCAAGTAATGCAAAGATAAAATGTTTGTCAGATATTTTGGTGGTTGGTGTGTTGATTCACAGCAGTTTGGCCCTGGCTTTGATTGGATCTGGGGCCTCTGTGTGCAGAGTCTGCATGTTCTCCATGTGGCTGTGTGGCAGGCTTCCTCCCATAGACCAAAGATGAGCATATTAGATAAATTGAGTCTAAAATGGATGTAAGTATGAATGTGACGAATTATGGTTGTCTGTTTCTGTGTGCTATCCTTATAGGGTTAGGGCTAACAAACAGCTGGGAGAGGCTCCAGCCCAAGATCCTAATTTCAAACTAACTGAATTGGGAAGAGGTTTAAATATTCAGACCAGTTTTCTTTTCTTTTAAATGTGTGTGAAGGAGCAGCAGCAAAAAAGTTGCATGATTTAAAGTAAATATCTATGCGAGATATCCGAGCGCTTCCCTCCATGTGCATGTAGAGTGTGTGTGCGTGGAATCAGCAGCTATACATGTTAATGCCTCTGTGTGTGTGTGTTCAGGAGCCAGGGGAGGGAGGCGAAGGAACTGCAGAAACGAGAAGCTAAGCCCGTGATGTTAAGTACGGGGAGACACCTGGCACAGAAACTTAAGTGCTTCCACCAAGTATCATCAACCCAAGATTAAAAGCATCGAGAGGGAATAGTGGGAGGAGAGGGATGGAGAGTGAGGAGGAGAGAGGGGGAGGGAGTGATCATGCATATGACAAGACGGTGGGAGAAGGGGGGGATCATGAGAGGAAGGGGGTGTTTCTAAAGGCAACAGCACAACAGGAAATGCAGTCACACAGTGTGGAGTGTGCATGCGTGTTTGTACAGGGGGAGTTACTGCTTGCAAAAACACGCAGGGATACAATGCGTAGGATATGTCAAGGTATGAGTCAGGAGTCTTGGTCCTTGATTGGTAATAACAGGATGTTCTTCCTATACAGACGCCGTGATTGGTTTGAATCGTTTTCCAACTACAGTGGGCATGTTTCACCTCACAACATTAGAAAATAATTGGAGTTACCAGGTTTTACTCTCCAAGCCACCCCCCCAAACCACATAGGCTGATTACCAGACAATCTTTCCTCAGATGTCTCTGTCTCAAGACTAGTATGTCGAGGGGCTGCTGATTACCGTACAAAAATACCAGGCTAACATCCTCTATCAATGGCAAACAACAGGATGTGTGCACTGTGGTCTATGCTGGGCCTGTATGTGTATGTGTGTGTGCTCTATCTGCTCCGAGTTGTCTTCAGAAATTTGTGTTTTGATTGCAGAAAGGAACTGCGTGTACGCCTCTTTAAAAAGACGTCTACACTCTCTCTCTCTCCCCTCCCCATTCGCCGCCACTCCTGCGAATGGTTATTATTATCGTCATCAGCGGAGAACGGTGAAATCAGGGCCCTGACAAGCAATCTCTTCTCTAACTCGATCGCTCCCGGCACTGCAAGAAATATCCATCACCGCAGGTTATTTAATCCCAGGATAGGGTGTCAGCGTCATGTTTTTCAGCAGATTTGATGAAAGCAAGTCGATATACATGCCTTTAAAGTGATGAAATGCCACTTTCCCCGCCAATTATTTACCCTTTATACTTCTTAGAAAGATAACTATGTGGCAATCTGCCTTTTTATTGGACCCAGAACCTCTAAAAGTGCTTCAGAAATCCTCACAAAATTATATCCGCCGCAATGACTGAAGCTATTTTCATAATTTCTCACTCGATTAAAGAAGATCGGGTCTCGAAACGGCTTGCTAGGACCGTCACTTTTTGCAGCGCGCCTCCCTCTCTCTTCCTCTCCATCCAGTCAGCGCACTTGTGTGCATCCTACAGTCGTATTGACAAGAGGAGGCTTACAACTGGCATACACAAGACCCACTACAGGCTTAATAGCGTTTCAAGTGTTTTCTCCTGGACTTGTGTCGAATCTTACATCTGAATAACAGGCCGCCGTCAACATGAAGGAGCTGAAGAAGAAGCAGCGTGGCGAGATGGCTGCCGCAATGAATCGGCGGCCTGACCATCCAGATAACGGCACGGAAAATCTCGCCAAATTAGTGTGTTTCTCCTTGTACAAAAGCTTGCCTGGCTCAGGTTTTCAGCGAGTCAGCGATGATGATGATAATGATTATTGGGCCGCTGCTGCTGATGAGGAGGAGAAACTGATACCAATTCTTCTATTCAAGGAGGAAATGAAATGGCAATTTAAATGACCCAAGGGTCCACAATAACTCCATTCACAGGCCAGTGAGTCATGATTGCAGATTTTTCTGTCTGCCAGTGAGTCAGGTACTCCTTCGTCTTCAGGACAGAGGAGAAGAGCTACAGCTGAGCTTTGCTCTCTCTCTGTGGCTTAGCACCGATAATCCATCCCACAATTCTCCTCTCGTTCTGAACCCAGAAAGAGGATGAAAGATTTAGACTTTCACCCTTGGTCTCTGAAGCCTTGCTCTGTCTGTCTTTTTTTCCACTCCTCTCTTGCACAGAACCCTCCTCACTCTCCTCTCCATCTCTGTTTGTCTCTCGTTATCCTTCACCCCATGACGCAGAACAGGAAAAGATCTTGTGATGATTATTTCACAAGCATGCTGATATCATCTTTGTGGGTTTTCTTGGCTTCTCTCATCTAGGAAGAGTTTTACAAATGACTGAACAGAGAGCTGACTCAATACTGTAGAACATTACCTTGAAACCTATTGAAGTCTTAACAGTAAACTTTGAACACGAATTCAGGACTAATGGAACGAAACAGTGAAGCATCATCTGCATAGACTATAGATTTATACACAGGCTAGCACTACCACTACTTTAAGGGACAAGTTTTCTAAGTAGGATTCTCTCAGTCTTGTTGATTGAATCATGTCCTACTTTTTCTTTCTTCAAATATTTAAGTAAGATGTGCTGGTATAGGCTGTGGCATAGACTCGGACAGGGTCAGACTGTCAAGACATTGCATTAGAATAATGCATCACAGCTCCATCACAATAGAGTCTAACAAAGAGCAGCAATTTCTTTGAGGCTAAGGAAGATGAATAGCTACCTGATTAAGATTCATTTTTTTTTGCTTTTAAAGATCAATTGCAGCAACCAACCAGAGTGTGCAATAACCTCAACATCCAGGGCAACCACTAAGGGCAACTTGTCTCCAAACACAGTCTGTGATTGTTTGTCTGAGAGTTTCTGTTTGAAATCTATGAAATTCTGGCTGGAGTCTGAATTTCAGTAGTTAATGTGAATTTGTGCATGTAGATTTGATTCGATTTCACTTATTTGTGATTATGTGTAAATTTAGCATTAATCACTGTGTTATCACAGACAGATTGTCTGTAACTGGCGGCTTAAACACATTAAATCACAAACTGATAGACTGACAGCAGAATGACTCTGTGTTATTGCAGTTTTATCACTGTCTTGATTCCCCTTTGGTGGCAGACCTGGGGTCCGTTCTTCGTACCTCGCTTACTACATCCAAGATCAAATGACACAGTTTTTATCATTTAAGGCGACTGGCAAGACTAAAATCTTTTCTTTCGAGGCAGCACCTTGAAACAGTGATCCATGCTTTTATTTCTTCCCGCCTGGACTACTGTAACTCACTTTATGTGGGGGTCAGTCAGTCATTGCTCTCACGTCTGCAGCTGGTTCAAAATGCGGCTGCACGACTCCTAACAGGAACTCGAAAAAGAGAGCATATAACCCCCGTGCTGGCCTCTCTGCACTGGCTGCCTGTGTCTTTTAGAGTTAATTTTAAAATTCTTATGTTTGTTTTTAAATGCCTACACAGTCTTGCCCCGCCTTACCTCTCTGAGCTTCTTCATCCCCACATACCCTGTCGGTCTCTCAGGTCAGCTGACCAGCTGCTCCTGGAGGTACCGAGATCCAGGAGGAAGCTCAGAGGGGACAGGGCCTTCTCTATTGTGGCTCCAAAATTATGGAATAATTTGCCCATGCATGTTAGAGAGGCCCCTTCACTGTCCACTTTTAAATCACGTCTTAAAACCCACTTTTATTCCTTGGCTTTTAACCTCAGTGAGACTTAGTTTCTTTTTTTAATGCAGTAGTTATTTAATTAATGATTTCACTCTTCTTTTATTTGTTTTTTATTTATATCTCATGTAATTTTATTTTACAGTTCCAATGTACAGCACTTTGTGTCAGCTGTGGTTGTTTTAAAGTGCTTTATAAATAAAGTTGATGATGATGATGATGAAAGCCAGCGATGGTAAAAGAGAAAAAAAGATTATACACAGACATTATTCATTGCCAGTAGTTCTTCCCACTATGTAGCTGGTGATCCTTCTATATTCCTAACTCATTTGGCAGCTCACGTTGCCCCTCGCCTGGCATCTAAAGTCTTTGATGTAGTCAACAGACACCAGGTGAGCACCGGGGTAACCTGTGTTTGAGAAATCTGTGGGCTGCCCTCTCTACACCTCTCTCTTTTTCCCATCCTTTTGTGTCTGTCCATCTCTCTCTGCCAGTTAATGAGCCATGCAGGACTGCCATCATTCTGTGTAGTCATGTAGAGAGTCAGAGAGAGAGAGAGAGCAAGGAAAGAAAAACTGAGAAGGGGGGGAAAAGAGCTGGAGAGACAGAAAACAGGTGAGACAGTGAGAGAAGAGAGTGGGGACATGATGTTTTCCCTCACCTCCTCCCTAATCAGGCCCGTCTCCCTACCAAACACCACACGGCAATTAGACCTGACAGTACTCCAACTTCCACAATCCCACCAGGACTACACGTTCAAACGCTCAAATAAACACGAGGAGGGGAAAACGCCTGAAAGCCGGCACAACTTCAGGAAAACAGATCCGCTGATAGCAGAGAAGCAAAAATCTCAAAACTATAAAGGCAGAGAGAATAAAAAGAGCACTTAAATCTCGGTGTCCCATCGTGCATGGCCAGATGTTTCGCAGGAACGCGGTCACGACTGTGTGGGGTGCGCACGAGCACTCTGCAAATCCCCAGAGGACGCCTTTGGAAAAGTAGGATGATACAGTCAAGCCCGCTTGCATGAACAGTGAGCTAATTGGGATAATTAGTTTGTTACCTCGCTCGTTATTGCATTTTAATGTGGATTCCAAATGATCAGGAGGGGAGGAGTGGGATGTATGTTTTTATGTGTTTGCACCTCTCGCTCCACACGGGCGACGCGCCTTTAGACATTTATATTTTTGGCAATTAGCTCACGCCTGTATCCACGACGACTCGCGTAGAGCGAGCAGGTAAAGCGTCACAGGAAGTTACACTTAAGTGTGGCGAGACTCACACAACTAAACATTCATCTGTGGGTGTGCTGAATGCATTTCGAGACTCATTTTGTGAAGCGATTAGCATTTTCTGTGCCAATTTTTTTTTTCCCATTGTGGTGAAATATCTACTGCCATGTCAGTTAATGATTTTCTACATTTTCCAAGCATGTCTTTCAACAACTTCCACAGAAAGGACATATAAACTTGTTGCATTCAGCTGAGTGTTAAGTGTGTGGGCGAGGAGAGCAATAGTGATGGTTAAAAAAAAAGACAGAGACAATTTTTCCAGTTGCTGTATCTCTGTCAAACTCCAGCATATGTTGGGGTTGAACTGAAATATGGACGGCCAACAAAGAGACGGGGCAACTCTGCCTCCTCCACGGTCGATGCCTTAATGACGTTTAACATCGGCGGAAAATTGTGGTTTTCGAAAGATTTCGTTGTGCTTTAATTCAAAAGGAAGTGATACCTAAAACTGAATGTTTTTGCCATCAAAAATGTACAAAAATACAGTAGCTGTAGTGGAAAAAATCTCAATGTGACAGCATCTGCGTTTGATAGCAAACAAAAAAGTGGATTCTTGAATCGCAACAGTGGTAAATGGTGGTAACTTCTGGTAAAAGTTAATTCCTATAAAAAACAAGCCAAACAACAGGTGCTGTTGATGGGAACAACTTGTGGTCGTCACAACAAAAGGACAAGTCCTGTTTCCATGATATCGATTTCTCGTCGCCAAATGGCTGCTCTCTGGGGGTTTAAGTGTTTTCTTGTAAACCTGTTTAAACCTCTTTTTTCTCTGCTGTGTTTTATGGAACCTTGCAGAAAGTTGACGTATCCAGTCGTTAAGTCTGACGTCACTAGCCGTGTCTGGGCCTAAACTCCGCTGCAGGTCCATATATCAAACGATCACTATGGCATTACTGAGAGTTGAAAAACTGTCTAAAGTCTTTCATCTTTAATAAAATGATCAGCGTTCTGCTCTACCAGGTGTAATAATTGAGTTTACCATCCAGGCATCCATGAAAATGGAATTTATGAAATTTAACAGAGTTAGAAGTTAGCAGGAAGTTAGCTCGCTAGTTTCTATCTAAATACAATATAACATGTCCTGACTGCAGGGTTTTTGGAAACAAATTAAAACGTACAGCTCTGTTATCACTTCCAACATAAATGAAGACAGAAAACTAAACAGCAGTGACGTTTGTAGGGTTACTGAAGTTGGGCTAGCTGGTATTTAATGATGTACTACGTGACCGCTAGCGATACAGCTATGTTAGCATAATATAAACAAGCTAACTTTTTTTCCACTCGATAAAAGTTAACATGAGTGTTCTCGGTGGTCAGGAACAAATGTAATCACATGGCAGGATGCTGTAAACGGACCAAACTTCAGCCAGGAGAACAACTGAGATAATCCATCCACAATACGAGGTTAGTCATTCATATACTGCTGCATGGCTGGGCTGTAGTTACTAGGGGTGCAACGATACACAAAATTCACGGTTCGGTTCGGTTCGATACTTTGGTGTCACGGTTCGATATTTTTTCGATACAAAAAAAAATGTTCATGCCTTTTTAATTTGTCATTTATTAAAATTATAAATATATATTTTAACACAAAAGTACAGTTTTTAAATTTAACCCTAACCCTTGTGCGTGTTGTTTTTTAGCTCGTCATATTGCAGCCACAGAAATTATTTTGTCCATGAAACCATAAAGCTGCACTTTCTTTTTGCCTTATAGTCTGATTTGTCATAACTTCTCCGTTTTGTGGTAAGCTTTTCTTTGGCTGTCACTTCTTCACCCTGACCTGTCTTATTTGGCTCAGCAGAACTAAAATATATATCTGTCTGTGAAGGTTCTCAATCATCCAGGTCATCGTAGTGAAATATATATCCTGCCGCACTCACATAAGCTCAGCGATTCTCTGCGCGATCAACCTCTCACATGTTTAAGCTGCGGGAGATTTCACTTGTCATGTTTGCATAGTAAGCTAACAATTAATAAGACGATGTCAGAGGAATTGGTGCACAAATTATCATCACTCACAGATCAGTGCTGTCGCTCTCTATACACAGTTCGCACGATTGCAAAGTGAAAGCAAAAAAACAAGCGCAAATTCAAACACGATTTCAATATGTCACATATTGACAGCGGCTCACCCAATGACATAATTACCCAGCTACATTTCTGAAAGAATGCAAAAGCATTGACATATATTTTTCCTTCCTACAATAGCCCGACAGGCAGGGCAGAGATAGCCCCGGGACGTCGGGCTAGCGATATTGCGAGCCCTGTATCTGATTGAGGAATCACTCATCTTTGGAAAAGAGAGTTTATTACAGAGAAATGTCTCTTTCCAAAATAAAAGCTATACTATCCGCTTCTTCTGGGCTATATTCTCAGCAGCATATTAAACATATCAGGTCTCCATAAGGAGAATCCTGTGCTAACAGCTGTCTAAATGACTCGGCTAAAGTTTATAGCATGCATGCTTGTTGTTTTTGTCTTTGCACTAGGATGATGTCGGTGTAAATGTGCAGTCATATTCGTTGTGTTCCCACTAGTGCTTTCAGGTTAATCTCGTTGAAATAACCTTAACGCCACAACACGGCAAATCTCCGTTAACGAGCTACCCTATACAGAGGGGCTAGACGGCCAACACGTTAACGAGCTAACTGCGCTAACACACTAGCTCCAACCCATGTAATTGAGCATTGCATGGCACATCCAACATACTGTTTTACTTTAGTCCATGACTCGCTTACCTTCAGGGTCATACGTCACATGAAAACCAAAATAATTCCAAACGCCAGATCTGAATGAGGGTGGGGAGGTCCACTTCTGTCTCGCTAGCTTGCCCTGCGCTCTTCCTTCTGACCATGCTGTCTGTGTTGAGTGCTCAGTGAATCTGCGTTCGACTACTCCGCCTAGGCTGCACTCTCGAGCCTAGGCGGAGTAGTCAAATGCAGATTCACTGAGCGCTCAACACAGACAGCATGGTCAGAAGGAAAGTTGATAAAATAAATTACAAATTTTGTATTGTTCTTTTTTTTTCTCCCCTTTGGTTTTCTTTCTTTCTCTCCCCCTCTTTCTTTCATTCTTTCCCCCTGTCCTATCCCACAGTCATGTCTGTCCCGTTTGCAACTGAAAATAAAATAAATTCATAATTATAATAAAGGTCAATCAAATGGACCAATATGATGATCCACTTAAAATAAATCCTCTTGGCATCTTTCTTGGCCTCAAGACAACAATTCTGATGGCTATAGATCCAAACGGGACACAAAAAAAAAAAAAAAAATTGAAAAAAAAATTGAAAAAAAAAAATTGAAAAAAATTGTATTGTTCGATACATATGCGTACCGAACCGAAAGCACTGTATCGAACGGTTCAATATCGATACGAATATCGTTGCACCCCTAGTAGTTACATCCTAAGGTTTTAAAAACTGAGCTTAAATAAATGATTAGCGGTAATAAAAGCCGAGGGAGGTTAACAGTGATCACTGACTGTTTTAGGAGCTTTTTGAGATTAAATAGAAGAAAATACAAAACATTAAACATGTTAACAACACAAAAGCCATATTAAAAGCAGACTACTTTAGGCCCGGAAGTAGGATTCGTCACGTCATCACTTAACGACCGGATTGCTAGCTGTTTTAGTTGCTCGCATCTGTTGCACATGAGCTAAATAAATCCTGAACCTCAGGGTCAGTTGCTTCTCCTTCTTGAGTACCACTGTTTAATTGTGTATTTTGAAGTAAGTCGGAATTTCTCAGTTCCCAGTCAAAAGTTTTAACTGGCGTGCCCCCTCGACTCGGAAAGTCAGAGCAGCCCCACTAACCAGAACTTAGCAAGATGGCAGCAGTGAATGGAAACGGTAGTGATTTTTGACTTACGGAGCCATACGGAGAGAAGACTAACCAGGCTCCATCCATGACAGATTATTATGTATTACAAGTAATGCATGAATTTCTCAACCTTGCTAATGAAGCAAAACAAATCTTTGTTCTCGCTTTTCTATCTTTAATACTGAAATGCACCGACTGACATCTGACTTCTGAGGTAACTGGAGACGGCATAAATTTGATGCTGAGAGCTGTTGTTTATGGTGCTATTATATTATACAGTTTACACTATTTGTTAAAACACCACATTCATTTTCATTCATAGCCTGAAATATGGGATAAATTAAGTATGTTGTATTTTTCACTTAAGTTCCCTTTTATGCTGAGACATTCTTGGGGCATCAGATTTTTCCATTTTGCCAAAGCCGACGTCGGTGACAGTTCTCAAATTTATGACAAAACATTTCATATTTATGAAGCAAAACTGTCAAAATTTAGACAAAATTGTCAAAATATGAGAAAAATTGTCCAATTCTAAGTACAAAAAAATTTGAAGGAAAGTTATGAGAAGGAAAATAAAATTGTCCACTTTATTAATAGTTGCTCGTTCAGTCAGTTAAATGAACTACATTGGTGCACAGCTTCCACAGATAAATTTAAAAAAAATAAAAAATACACCTAAGCCCCTATTGCTTTTGTAACAGGGCAGTTTTCCCTCCTAACTACCGATATCTGAGCACCCTTGTGTGCAACAGACATGAAAGAAGTGGCAAGCTGGATAACAGTGCAGAGGCAAGTGCCTTAGTTCGGCCGATGATAGCAAAGATATGTGCGTGTGTGTGTCACCACTAAAGCCCCCTATCCCTCCTCTTGAAGAAGCCATTTCAGCCGCACACATCAATAGCCCACCCTCAAGAGCAAAGCACAGCAATAATTCCAGATAAATCATTCCCTTACTGAGCCACTTGCTGCGTTCAAACGCACCCGTGACCTTCAGCTTTGTCTCTTTCTACATATAGCCCGGGAATATAAAAGCTGATTAGCTCAGAACATTTTTGATACGTTTGTTCGAAGGCAATGCACTAATGAGGCGTTGCAGGATGCGGGCAGCCGCCAACTTTCCTTTTGGAGATGTTTTTTTCCTCGCCAGAGGAGCATAATACACTGCTAATGGCATCTCCTTCACAAATGGACAAATAAAAAAGGAGAGATGAAGTACAATATTGCTTTACCATATCAAAGGAAGTGGCATCCACGGACTGTGCAGCTGTCTGTTGGCATGTTGATGGGCGAGCGGGAGTGTTGACTTCTATAGAAATGATGTACGTCGAGACAGAGAGTTACAGAAGCTGCCAGAGCAAGAAAAAGAGAGGGAAAGAGAGATAAACAGTGAATTAGATGATAAATACACACAGCCAGACAAATAAACAGAGCAGAATTTAAAGAACACACCAGACCAACAGGCAAAATTATATTAAATGGAGTCATGTAGGAGGAGGAAAGCCTCAAAGAAACGTGTTTGGACACTACGGAAAACAAATTGCACATTAAAGAAAGCACAACTCTTTAAACTTTGTGTAGTTTTATTCACATTTACTCTGCTGATGGAGATTTACTCTGCTGTGTCTTTGTGTCACTCATAATGAAGGCGGACGCCTGCAGAAGTAATACCACGTACAGTGGAAGAGCCGTCACTGCTGCAGCAGTGAACTTTAACCCTTTATGTCCATGTTAGGTGCCCATACATTCATTGCTGGGTGACTGCAACACTATATGTTCAGGTGTGCTGTGCTAAGTAAACAGTCAGGCTCAGTCACTTGTCTGCAGTAAATACGTGGATATCTGCTCACCACTCACTCTAATCACCCTCCTTTTTGCCTTTACACCGTTTTCTATGTTAAACTCACCTCAGCTCCACTCAGTTGCTTTACTCGTCGTCTTCGAGCGTTACTTGGAAAGCACATCTGTCGTTTCCCAGCCTGTGAACTACAGGTGGGTGTATGATTAGGTGAAACCAACTAATCCAGATTCATGGGGGACTTCCAAACTTCAGCAACGATGAACTGTTTAGGATTCGTCACAAGCCGTGTTTTTCAAACAGCAAGGTTAAAAATTGTAGATTCGGCTTGTTTAAATATCGTCCCCCCTCCAACCCTGGCTTTTGTTATCCAGCATGACACCAAAACAAGCCTCATGATGTCTGGACTACAAAGCAGAGGACTTAGCAGAGGGCTGGTGAGGTGAGCCTAAAACTGGAGGTTTTGGTGTCTCATGGTACTATTTAAATCAAGATAATTTTCTCAGCGAATGAAGGATAAATGTTAGAATCATCTTGTGACCTACGATGGATGCTCCCCTCGCCTTATTTAAACCTCCTTTATGCACTGGTGATATAATGTGTCCCAGCTTTACATTTTCTATAACAAAGTGCACACATTTAACTCAATCAAGCTCATTTAACTTAATCTTTCTGAGTACTTGCCTCCATTTTTAGTGTGATTATTATGACTGGAGATGAGTGGAGTGGTGGCACTGTCAGCAATCAGCAGAAAAATTAGTCCTTTTCTATTACACTACCCTTTTTCTCTCTCTTTTTTAACTGTACTCTCTTCCTGCGTGAGACACTCGCTAGTACAACTTATTTTTTTGCAGACAGCCCCCACAGGACCACAGTTTTTCGCCTCTCTGTACGCAGAGACGATGGGAGACTCTCACTTGAGGGCTGCCTCCGAGGGGAAAGAATGTCTACTTTGTTCTGTCAGAAAGCACTCTGTGGGGAAACATGTCTGAAAGACCCACGTAATTAGAGGAGAGAGTGAAATGTAAAGACAAACTCTGCTTTAGATAGAACTCGAAATAGTAATTCAGCTCAGGCACTTTCTAACGCTGCACATTTGTGGACACACCCAGCATGCGTTGAGATCCTTTAAGATGAGGTGGGGACGAGGCCTTGAGGAAAGGAAAGAAAATGATTTTCCATGCAAACGATAACTTGTAGAGATGAGTACATCTTAAAATAAAGATTATATGGAGAGAAAACATGATATGTTGAATGATAAAATACCTAAAAGGTCAAACTCTTAAAAATTCCCATCACAGAAATAACTGTTTAACCAGAGAGGGTAAGAGCATATATGTGTCATAACTATGTAACTGCTGCTTATTAACACAATACGATTACAGGCCTGTAAATGTAACTCAGTGGTACATTCCTCCCAGGGGTGGACGTCCAGTAAAATTCACCTTAAGGTCACGTTGTACACGTGTTTCTTGAAAAAGTGTTTGCCCACATCCTGACTTCTTATTGTTTACATATTTGTCATCAAACAAATGTTAATATTAGACAACAATAACATGAGTGAATGCAAAATGCTGTTTTTAAATTATGATTTCATTTATTAAGGGAGAAAGCTCGTCAAACCCACATGACCCTAGGTGAAAAAGTAACTGCCCCCTAAACCTAATAACTGGTTGTGCCGTCCTTGGCAGCAAGAACTGCAATCAAGTGTTTTTGATAACTGGAAATTAGTTTTTCACATCACCATGGACGAATTATTGACAAAGTCTCTTGTCTTTAAAAATAATATGGCAGCAGAGCTTAGTTTTGCAGAGCTGCATATGAACAAACCGCAAGACTTTTGGAACAATGTGCTTTGGAGTGATGAGACCAAAGTGGAGATGTTGGTCATAAACAACAAAGCCAAACCAGACCTTATACCAGCTGTCAGCACGGTGGTGGAGGGGTCATGATTTTGATCTGTTTTACAGACACAGGACCTGGACACCTTACAGTCACTGATCAATCATAAATTCCTCTGTATATCAAAGTAATCCAGAGTCAAATGTAAGGACATCTGTCTGACAGATAAAGATTGGACCAAAGTAGGTCATGCAACAAGATAGTGATCCCAGCTCAGCAGCAAATCTGCAAGAGAATGACTGAAAAAGAAAAGATTCAAAGTCCTGCAATGAACCAAAGTCCAGACATGAACCTGACTGAGATGCTCTGGTGGGACCTTAACAGAGCTGTGCGTAAACCTCAATGAACTGAGTGCACCAAACTTCCACATTTGTGTGAGAGACTGATGATGTCACAGAAAATAATTACTTTAGGTTATTACGGGCTGCATAGAGTCCTGCGAAAACCCTTTTCACCACTGTAACTGTGTACATTCATGTAATCAGTCTTCTCTCAAAATCACATTAAATGTTATTGTTATTTTGATAGGGGGAAGAAAATCTTCCACTTTGTCTTAATTTCATGGCAAACAACAATCCAGTTCAGAGAGAAAATCTGCAGTTTAGCCCAAACTGCGATGCAAGGCATAAATTCCCTCAGTGACACCCTTCTCCAACCCACCGCCAACCTTCACCGGCACATAGACCCACACATGCATGCACGCTCTCTCGCAGGCACACACCTTGTACTGTCTTCAGCTATGCTAGGAAACATACACGAGAGCTGGCACTGTAAAGAGGGAGGAGAAGCTTAAGGTCAAACCCACTCACCGCTTGGGATGCTTGCGCGCACGCACACACACACACACACACACACTAACACACACACACACACACACACACATAAGCAGATGAGCATGTATTCACAAAACAGATACAAACAAACAGAGATCTGCGAGGAGCACAGAGTCTAAAAATGTCAGAGGGATGTGCTTGTGTGTGTGCAGAGAGAGAAAAGTCTGTGAGTCTTGGAGAGAAGTGGAGCAGATAGCTCATTTCCTCTACTGAGACGGTTAGCTGCCTCCTCTCTCAGGAGGTTGGCTAGCCAAGTGAAGAGCGTGTGCGTGCGCGTGCGAGCGTCCGACAGGCAACAGACTCTCCTGGGTAAGGCAGGATGATGTAAAGCCAGTTCATCGGCTTCTTTTCATGCAGCAGCAGTTCTTTAAAAGGTTTAGCAGCTCTTACAGGTAAACAAAACAACAACAATAGTTTCAGTTACTGCATTTTAACAATACCAGAGACCACAGCAGGAGAGATGATAAAAGAAATTCCTGCAGCGTAGTCTCCCCTGCCGAGGTTTCTGTTCATCACTGTGGTTGTTTTGGTAATTTACAGGAAAGGCTGCTTTGTTGATATCACCGTGTCTCTGCATTAACTGGGAAGTGACTCAAATGAGCCATGATGTCATTCTATGCTTTCTGTTAGCGGCGCGGCCTCCGTTTCAGCCGTCTGTCTCTCAGTGTGTTTGTCGGTCTGTCTTTCCTTCTGTTTCGTTTTCCTCAGAGTTTGCAAACACACACACACACATCAGATCTGTGTGGTTTGGATCGTTTACTGTAATGATGATGTTGTCATAGCAATGATGCAGGTGTGCACATGCTGGCTCAGGTCTTTTTTGTTTTGTTGTTTTTTTAACCATAAAGTAAATATCATCTCTTTATTTAATCGTTGCAATGGAAATGCATCAGTGTACTTTCCATACGTCTCCGAACAAGTTCCTTTTTTGGACTTACCGTTCTCTGTTTTATTTGTGGTTATTTTACTACTTTTGTTACAGAATTTGTTAAAATAAATTTATGGGCATTAATTGTCTCCACACATACAAACAATATATATAAAAAATTATAATCAAATTAAAATTATAATCAAAAGCTCTAAATGCTTTTAGAGATGTTTTTACTAATTGTCTGTTAAAACATTTAGTTTCCCGTCTAAAAAGCTGTATTTTTACTATGGCCAGCAGGGGGCGACTCCTCTGTTTACATACTGTAGACTGATTCTATAGAAGCCTCTGAGAAAATGACCCTACTTCTCCCTTGATATATGAATTAACATTTACATTTACAATCTCAATTACTGGTTCTGTGGTGGCCCTAAAAGGTCAAATGGAGTGCAACGTAAGAAAAAGCATAAAGCACATTAAAAAACGAAATCTGAAGCTGAATAAAGATGTTGCAAACGCTAAAACACACAAACAAATAAATAAATAAACTAAAATTTACCAAACTAAACAGAATTGTAGAAGGTGATAACGTAATGGACCAACTACGGAAGTGACAAGCTAACAGTAAATGGCTAACAGCAAACATGTATTTTCAAAGTTAAGTCAAAATTTTGAGTTACCTCTAAATTTCAGCAGCTTTCGGCGTAAGGTTTCAGAAGCTTTACAATGTCTCTGTGCCATAGATTTAACAGAGCAGCATAAATCCACTGGGGGAATGTTTGGCTTTTCCACCAAACTAACATGCTGGTTAATACCAGCTATGTGTTACCATAAAGAGTTTAAAAGCTGGATGTAGCTTCCAGGTGTGAAAAGGGAAGCCAATGTGAAAAGTGCCTTAAGTCTGCATTCTGTTAAATGGTCACAAGGGGGGTTGCAAAAGTAATTTGAATAGAAGTCTACAGGAAAAACTGTTTTCTTTAAAAAAAAATAACATCACGATGAGTGGACACACTGAAAAAAATGTTTTGTTCAATTTACTCAATTTTTTTATGACAAGTGGTTGCACGAAATAAATTTGTTTGAATCCAGAAATATTTTTTAAGTACACTGAATTTAATTTAAGCGAGTAAAACCAACATATATTTTTAAGCTACTTTAACTTAACTGTTGTGGATACGTCTTAGTCAAATATTATTAGTAAGTCCAACTAAGGTCGTGTTAAATGTACCAGAATAATTTGTTTCCTTTACACTTATGTCCCAAACTTATATTCAAATCAATCAAATTGTTAATTTCTCTCTATTTCAATTAAGTTAAGTTTACTTAAAAAATATTGCTTACCCTGATTTGTAGTTTTTAAAAACGTCAATAATGAAAACTACAACATTCTTTCACATCATTTATTAATGCAAAATTTGTTGCAAACAGAATAAGAATCCACATCTCTAAGGGAAATTGCTGCAATTTGTATAATACAAATTACAAAACTTTTGCCTATGAACTAGTAGCTTTAAAAAGCTGTATTCAAACAAAACAGAAACAACAGACAAGAGAAATGTTAACCAATGTTTCTCTTCCTCTAAAAAAGAAAAAAAAAAAAAACTCCTTACATAAAAGAATAAAACACTACCAGCAGTATAATGTATCACAATTAGAAACTGATGCATCCACAAACTAACCAGTTTCAGACTTGCTGTTCTGCGATCCATATTTAGAAATTGCATTTTAATAAGGTAATTAGACTTAAAATTAAACTTGTGTTTTCCTTACTGCTTATTGACCACTGTCTTTCCATTCTAGTCCTTCCTTGAAGATTCTGAATGTTTTACATATTTTCTGACCTAACATACTCGCTTCAAAACAATTAATAGTCTTTAAAGTGTTACCAGTGTGCTGCAGTGTGGTAATCATGAATGTTTTGTTTTTTTTTTTATCCGGTTGAGTTAACACTGATTATACGCAGGGCAGCAGCTATAACTGAATAATTACAAAGTTGCTCTTCAAGCTACTCAAATGTACCACACGTGAAACATTCATTATTGAAAGTTAAAATGTTCAATCGAAACATAACACAGAACAAATGATGGTTGTACAAGAGTTTCACTCCTATTCACAAGAGCACCAGTCATTGGTAATTTACATAACAGCATTCTCTTGATGTGTTATTTTAGAAATCTTCCTATCCAGTAGCAATTTTGTTCTTCAGCCCAAAGACTTTGGGGGAGAGCTTTTCACCATCGAATCCCATCAACACTTTCTAAATGAATTCATAATAGTCCTTCAATTCCTTGGGGAAGGCTAGGTTTAGTGCATAGATTACTCCAAGCATCAATGCACAAGCTTGGGCCAGAGATCCAATGTTGTCCATGACTATCTCCCCTTCAACAAATATTCCAATGTCATCATAATGTCCATTTTGTCCATCCTCCCTGTTGATGACATAAATGCCCATGGTGTGCTTCTTCAGGTCTCTCTGGATATCATCTCCTTCAATGTCCTAAACATTTAATAAAAAAGGTAAAAGAAAAAACAATTAACTCTACAATTAAATTCCAATCTAGTCGTTTGTGTGTGTGTGTGTGTGTGTGTGTGTGTGTGTGTGTAATACACACACACACAGTTAACTATCTAAAAAGTGTGTGTATAGATGACTTGCTTACAATGACTTAAATGACTTACAAAGAACTCCCGAATAAGGCTTCCGTCCTCTTCACCAAGGTAGAGGCAAAGTGCCCTGAGAACTGCTTCCCTTTTCACTTTAACATCACTTTCAGCCTGTTTAAAGAGAGTTGCTGATTAAACCAATTTGGAAAAAAGAACAATGTCTGACATTCGCAATAAGTAAATTTTATCATATGTCAGTTCAAACATAGTAAATAAAATTTATATATGAAATTTCAAAATTTAGATTGCTTGGCTGGTCACCTAAAACGGCTTATTGGACTCACCAGTGACCTGCCACTTAAGACAAAAGAAATCCAAATAGAATTTGCAATATTCAGATTTACCTCTTGCATGATCTGCAAGTGGTGGGCAAGTTTCTGCCCAGAAACACCGCCCTTCTTCTGGAAAACTGTCATCAACTGAGGTGTAATTCTGTCTAACTGTGCCGCGAAGGTCATCTCCAGTTGAAGTGTTGTAATACACTGGAATTCAGCATTTACCTGTATCTCTCACACACACACACACACACACACACACACACACACACACACACACACACACACACACACACAGAAAAAAAGAAGACTGGTGCTTAATCATTGGTATGATTATTTTGTTATTTCTTCATTAAATGCTACAATGCAATTGCCATCACTTCATAAAGCATGATTATCATATGGGTTAGTATACAGTGCATGAAGGATGTTACTACTGTTAATCAAAGAAGAAATGAATGGCATCAGTCCATTTAACGGGTTTAAAGGGTTTTAAAAAGCAGATATTTGTCTGTTTCAGGTGGTTGGCAACACATTTTCCTGTGCTCTTTGTCCACTGGTGGGAGTGTCTCACCTGTGAGGTCAGCGGGGCAGAACTCTGCCATCAGCAACAGAGAGCAGAGAAAATTTAGATGTGCAACTAAAAACATGCTTGCCATGTAAGCCCCAAACATCTCTGAAATTGCTCTGCAAACTTCAGAGTACTTATACTTCAGGAGTCCTGTGGGTACCGTAAAGACTCATGTATGCAAACAAACCACATTTTTTTTTGCAATCTGATCCTTTTTCTCTTGGCTGTTTCCTTCAGGGATCACCACAGTGAATGATCCACCTCCATCTAACCCTATGCTCTGCATCCTCTTAACTCACAAGAACTAAATTCCTGTTTTTCATTTCACTTTCGCAAGTTTTTTTTTTTCTTTTGTCCTGGATAAAAGAAATTTAATCATATATATTAATTGATATTAATTAATATCAATATTAATAATCACAAGAACCCTTAAGATGAGATAGATAAACTTGTCCCTGCAATACTGTGACAAATACTGTTGTGATAAATATGTAAGGAATTTGCATGTACTTACCAAAATAACACCATCTTCTTGAATAAACAGTAACACATAAGGGGAAGAAAATCTGCCAGAAAAGGAAGACAAATAAAAATAAAAAAAAAACTTTAGAAAGACAAACAATTACCGTTTCCAAGCCATTAGTGCATTACTTCATGATACTCCCTTGTAACAAAACAAATCTTACTTGTGCCTCTGTGCAAACTACAGATGGCACGATACCACTTTTTTATGTCCGATACCGATATCATAAATTTGATTATCTGCCGATGCCGATATGAATCCGATATAGTGTATTTTATAATAAATAAAACTGTTTTTATAAATATTTTGCTGCATTTTGTATAAGTTCATACTCAGTTTTAAAAACAAAACATTAAAGCTATTCTGTTATACCTGTATGCAAAAAATACACTGCACCCAAAATATTTTATACTTCAGCAATACTGATCAACCTAAAAAACTTACACCATCCTCCTTATTCAGGTATTCTAAACAGTACATAGAAATATTAAACTAACTAATAGGACTGCCAACTCCCAGCAAAAATATTAGGAAACCACCCCGCACCCTTCGCCTGATAATGCTTAATTGATGTAATCTACTTTAATGCACAGAAATCAATTATTTTTCTATAATAATTTGATTCAACATTTTTCTTCAATACAGTTGCAGACAGCGCAGACAGCGTACTACCTTCCCAAAGGAAAAAGTGCTATATGTACTACTATTACTAGGGCATCAACCTTTCCTTGTCATCAAACACCGTCCCGCCCTGCCTCAAAACCTCCACCATCATCCCCATCGCCAAGAAGACAGCTGTGGCCAGCCCAAATGACTACAGGCCTGTTGCACTTACGCCTGTAGTGATGAAGTGCTTTGAGAGACTGGTCTGTCAGCACATCAGGGCCGGTCTGCCTCCCACTCTGGACCCCCACCAATTTGCCTACAGGACAAATCGTTCCACCGAGGACGCTATCACCATAGCGCTCCACACTGCGCTGAGTCACCTGGAGCACCGAGGAAGCTATGTGAGAATGCTCTTTCTGGACTTCAGCTCAGCATTCAATCATATCATCCCGGAGATCCTGGTCCAGAAACTGTCTCACCTGGGACTCTCCACCCCCATCTGCCTCTGGATCAAGGACTTCCTGACAAATAGACCACAGTCTGTCAGACTCGGCCCCCACCGGTCCAGCACCATCACACTCAGCACCGGGTCTCCACAAGGATGTGTTTTGAGTCCCCTCCTGTTTACGCTCTACACATCCGACTGCTCCCCTACCCATCTCTCAAACACCATCATAAAGTTCGCGGATGACACCACAGTGGTTGGACTCATCTCAAGGGGGGATGAGTCGGACTACAGAGATGAGGTCAACAGACTGACTGAGTGGTGTTCAGTTAACAACCTCCAACTGAACACCACGAAAACTAAAGAACTTATCTTGGACTTCAGGAAGGGCAGAGCAGACCCGGCCCCACTTTACATTCACGGGAGCTGTGTGGAGAGGGTACACTCCATGAGGTTTCTGGGCGTGCAGATATCTGATGACCTCTCCTGGACTGCAAATACTACAGCGGTGGTTAAAAAGGCCCAGCAGCGTCTCCACTTTCTGAGAGTGCTCAGGAGGAACAACCTGGAGGAGAGGCTGCTGGTGACATTTTACAGAGCCACCATAGAGAGCATCCTAACGTACGGCATAACAACATGGTATGCAGGGTGCTCAGCTGCAGACAGGAAAGTACTGCAGAGGGTCATCAACACAGCCCAGAAGATCACTGGCTGCTCTCTGCCCAGCCTGGAGGTCACTGCAAACTCTCGGTACCTCAGCAGAGCTGGCAATATCATCAAGGACCACTCTCACCCCAGCAACCAACTGTTTGAACTATTACCGTCAGGCCGACGGTACAGGTCACATAAAACCAGGACAAACAGATTCAGGGATAGCTTCTTTCCCAGAGCTATCACCGTAGTAAATAAGCACAAAAACAATTGAACCTATTCCATACCGTCACTGTCATTATATTAATGCTGCTATCCTGTATATATTGTACATACTATTGTTTGAGTACTTACGATTGTTTTTTTTGTACTTTTTATATTTTACATTTATATTTATTATTGAAACTTGCACCAAGGGAGTGGCACTCCAATTTCGTTGTACTCTGTACAATGACAATAAAGGCTATTCTATTCTATATATTAGACTTAATATTTACTACATACAATAATGGATCTCTATACATTTAACCAGATCACCACTTTGGTAGTAAGATTTAGAATAATTATTCATTAAAAGCTAGACATTTTAAATGAGAATAAGAAAGAAAATTATGTCTTTGTGTCTCCCTTTCCCTGTTAATGCCCTACCTGGCCCCTGGCAAAACTTTGCTAGATCCGCCCCTGCACAGTTACCAGCTGTCAGCTACCTAAAAAAGGATCCTGGAGTTATTTGTCTCTCAGAAACAGTTCATAACTTCCCTTCAACTCATTCATGTGACCTAAAATGTAAACCTGTTTCTTCATTACCTGTTCAGCTCTAATGATTCAGTAAAAACTTCTCCTGGTTTCACCTTCATGTTTCCTTCTCACCACATATCCAAACTATCATGACCAGCAGCTATTACGGCTGTGGCTCCAGAAAACATAAGCGGATACTAGAAGTAATATTAAAAAAATTCTAGCAACAGCTTATCAAGCTTAAACGTGCTGCTGTTGTTTATCTGCCGTTTTCCTCTTTCTAGCGCAAACTGGGTGACTAACAAATGAGAGAGACTAGCGACAGAAAAGCCGATCACCTGATAATCGATCAGTTTCATGATTGAAGTAGCAACAGGAGAGGGAGGGGGGAGAATGAGGGAAGAAGTTTTAGCTGTTCAGCATGAAGACACCGAATAACTCCAGCTTTGTGTCTTTTTTCATTCTAGCTGAAGTATAAAACAAATCGCTTCCTTTCCCCCTCAATACAAAACTCCGACAGCCAGTCCAGCTGTGGCTCCATACATCGGTTGTTAAGCTCAACATGGAAATACTATGCAAACATACAGAGATGAACTTACACACTTGCTTTACTTCTCTGTGTTAGTTTTCTCTGAGATTAAATGCAGCGGTTTGGAAGCACGTAGCGAGGCTTTAAATGCTAAACCAGACCGCTGACAGGTCTTGCACTCAACAGCTCTATCAAGTGAAGCAACTTCTTTTCTGAGTTAATTTCAGTCCTGACAAACCTCACTCTCAGTGCCTTTTGATCTCACATTTTTGGCAACCACTGAGTTATTCTCCTCCACAGTTTACAACCATTATTTTTTTCTGCACAAAAGACGTTGTGCAACGCCAATCCTACTTATTTCCTACTGCACCCCTGACTGTGCAGGTGCGTTCAGAAGCCCCCTCCCCCGCCCGACTATTCCTTAATGCCAATGTTGTGGCGGGAGGGACGATTTCTCAACTTAAAACTGCAGGCGACTGTACAGTGAACTTTACAGCTAACTACAGAGAAATTGCCTCGTTCCATAATTTGTTAGTACAAAGTGTGCCACAAGAACTAAGCTAAAAACATATGACATTTTAACGCATCAATACAATTACTCTTTTAATAGAGCAGTAGCTAATAGAGCACATAGCTAGCTTAAGTCAAATTCATGACAAAGTTCAGAGGTGTACAACTACTTAGACTTCTTTCTCCATGTGCACACGTCTTAAAGAGTCAACATGCTTTGACTGAGGTAAAAAAATAAAACAAAAACGACCGTAAAAGGTTTACTTACCGAAGCTAGACCACCTTTATATGAAGTTGTGCGATTAACTTGAGCCCGCTTGCAGCACACAAAGAGTCCGCTTCTTCAGTCCGCGTGCAAAATGGTGGCCTGTCCTAACGCATGCGCAAAATGGCCCAGCAGGAGGCTATGAAAAACATACTTAAGCATTTTGAGCTACATTTAATTAACTAAAATTAATTGGATTAAAACGCAGGGAATGTATTCTGGAGTTACTCGAATTATATATGTAGACAGGAATTACTCATTTGAATTGAAAAGATATACCAAAATATAATATGCTATATTTAAAAGGAGACAATATCACTTTTTTCAGTGTGGCTGGGTCTCTATTTTCATTTTTTTCTAATACTGGTTAAAATTAACCTGAAACAATAACTTTTCAGCTAGTCCTGGACTATGGTTGGATGACAGCTGGTATAAATGAAAAGGCACCAAACAGTTCACCTTAAAGAAAACACTTTTATTGATGCAACACATCTATCATCCATCCATTTGTCCATCATTTCATCCATCTGTCCATTTATCTATCATCCATCCTTCATCCATCTGTCTGTCCATCCATCCGTCTGTTTGTCCGTACATCCATCCATTCATTCATTAATTTCTTCATTCATCTCTCCTTTCATTTGTCTGCCCATCCAGCCTTATCCAGATCCAGATATCCTTCTAGAAACAGGGATGCTGTTGAGGGAATTTGCAGCCTGTTCTCGTTTAAATTAAACATCAAAAAAACTTCAGCTTTACAAATGTATTTCACATGCCACCAAGGATGTACAACCTGTCTTAAACTAACGAACCACCACAAGCTGAAGCAGATCAGCATGCCACTGCAGCTCCGCCAACACACAAACACACACAAACAGCATGTGTATCACATGCACATACCATGCACACAGTAAGAAAAACACTCCAGTAAGTCCCCCTCAGCTGTGCACACACAAATCCATCAAACTGAGGCGTACATCTTCGACTTGTTAAGGTACTATTTGTCAGCTGCTCCTGGAGTGGCTGTGTGACTCCGCCACTAATTGCCACTGGTGCTAAATTTAGTAAGGGAGATATGAATCCTTCTGATCAGAAGCACCGAATCTAAGAAAAAAAAAATGCTCTCAGCCTTGCAGGCAAGTTTACCCGCCTCTCTCGCGCTCTCCCCCATCTTCCTGCCACTGGGGAATAGGTGAACTATTCCATATGTCAGCCTTGTCAATCAGCAGCAGAAATATGGGAAAAGCTTCCTCTCCCTTGCCTTCTCTCTCTCTTCCCTTCCCCTCCACCTCCTTCTTTTCCGTTTCTCTCTTTTCCCGCCAAAGATCCAGGGTAGATGTTGTTCCACTCTCTTAGAATTCTGCCAGTGCACGAGTGTGTGTTTATTTATTTCCATGTCATCATGGGTGGTTTGGAACCTCAAGACAAGAAGGGAATATTAATCAAAACAATCTCAGCTAGGAATTTTAATTGTGATATTAATCAATCTTTGTAAATGAGGCGAGGGCTTGTCAAAGCTCTAACGTGCCAGATTAGGAAGATGTTGCTTATGTGGAATAAAATAAAGTTGTTGTTTTTTTTAAACATCAAAATAATTTCATGATGTCCCTCTCAGCTTTTAACCTTTTATTTCTGTCAGTCACACACTGGTCTGAGCAGCACTTGCCATTAAAGGTTGATTGCACTGATGCCAATACGTCATCATCTCATCAAATTTCTGTTTTGCTAGCTATCCAGCCAGTGACAGAAAGCAGTGCCGTCTGTTTGCTGATTGATGACACAGGCTCTACTTCGACTTCCATCATAACTCACAAACTTTGGCGGTACAGTGAAAGTTTTGCCTGCAATCAGGTTTATGGCAGATCAACTTTATCTATGGGAAAAAAAAGGGTCTATTTTGTGGAGCATCAATAAATATTCTGCTTTGATCTGTTGCGGTGACGTGATGCCATCCAGAAGGCTCTTATTTTAATTAATACATTTTTCATGATGTGGGTGAATGGTTAATAAAGGGCTTTGTGAGGAGACTGATCTCCTTGAAAAGAACATCCATAAAGGATGCAAATCATACTAAAAGCACTGTCTAAACAAGACACAATAAAGGCCAAGGCTGCACAGAGAATGAATGTACAGCAGCTTTTAAAAGATTTCACTGCATCAGGGTCTTCTTGTTTCTCCTTCTGATACCTATGATTCATACAAGATTTCACATACCTTTTAATCACCCGTTAGATAAACAGGAAGCTCTGTAAAAGTTAAGGCTGCAGTGAGTGTAAGAGTGTGCATGAAACACATTATACGCATGATAGATTTAAAGCTGACAAGTAACAACATGTTTGTGGCAAATGGGTTAAAAATAACTGCAGTGGAGCAACACACCAAATATATAACTTCTTCCTAGAAAGCATGAGATGTGTTTTGCACCCAAACCAAGGCTAGACAGTGGTCTAAGTATCATTATTAGGTGTAAAATAATCTCTGTCAGTAGTACCCATCTCTCCTCGATGATTCCTGTTGCGCCTCGTCTATTTCATTAGGATGAATCCGACACCCACACTCAGAGGCATCAGCATATTACTTGTCAACAAGTACCCCAGTCTCTGGTGAATCATATGTTCACAACTATCCTCTCTCACACTTTGACTTTTGAGGTGATGTGTTGAACTAAGGTCTAAGGAGCCATCCATTAATAGTGTTCTGCAACTGGATATCATTGGTTTAACGGTAAAACTGAGTGAGATTCAGGGACTTTTTCTATATTTTTGACAAGGTGTTTCTGTGTTTCAACCAGCCCAGACATGGTGGGGGCAACAATCCTGATTAGTCAAGTTTAACAATGGCTACTATGAGTGCTGTTGACCAAGCAGGATGGTGGTAGTGGTGGAAGCTGTGCTACAGTTGGCCAAAGACAAAGGAAGAGGAGGGGGGGAAGGCAAATTTGGAGGCATGAGTATGAAAGGAGTTTGGAGGAGATTGATTAACACTGGTAATAGGAAATAGCTGGATGATATGATGGAGAGAAGGAAGACATATATAATGAGTGTGCAAGACACCAAGCAGAAGGGAAACGAGGCCGGGAGCACTGGAGGTGGAATCAAAGTGTTCTTCCATGGTGAAGATACAAATCTCAGTGGAGATGGGGTAATCATAAAACATTCTGCATGAGAGAGAAGAATGGCAACACAGCTTAACTACAGCTCTATAAAACTACAACTTTATAATTTTCTTATATTATAGGGAAATGCTGGGGGAAAAAACTCTTGGCAATCACCAAAGAATAGATGTAGTTGATGTAAAGTTTGATTTTGAAGCCACGATTGTAGCATTTTAGTTGCTATCCCACGTTGCTCTTTTAGAATCAAAAGTGAGTTACACTAGAAGACTTAGCAATTTGAATCCATAGACTGCATATTGTATACTGCACTTGCTAATTAGTGCCAAGCAGCATACTATTGAAATAGAAATTAACTCACCAAACTGGAGCACAGCCTTCTCAATTTGGCTGTTAGTTGAATTAATCACAGAAGAAGGAAATATTATTTGCCAGATCACGAGGAAAGTTACAAAAAAAAATCACTGCTCAAAAAATGATAGTTCAGAGGTCCAGCTTAGGTACTTATATTAGACGATGTAAAGCCTGGCAGATAGCTACCATTTACTTCCACAGTAATGAAAACTTTAAATTTTTAACACAGTTAAAACAGGTGGCTATATAAATCTTAAACTGCCCCTGCTGTTGTCAAAAAGGAATAACTTAAGTACAGAGACAATAAAGATTTTTGCACCAGGCTTTAAAAATGTTTAATGTTTGATGTATTTTAACATGGGAGTCTATGGGGATTGGCTCACTTTTGGAACCAGCCTCAAGTGGCCACATGAGGAACTGCAGTTTTTGACATGAAGTCACTTGGATGAGTGGCGAAACATTTCTCCCACTGAAAGGGCAACATCCAGATGAAGACAATCAACCTCTTTTAGATCAGTCCCTCTTATTTTTTGCTTATGCAGCGATGACTGTGATCAGAATTACTTGCTGGTGTTAAAATGTGTCCACGTGGGAAAAACTGTTGGGGTTTTTTTGGCCAGAGGGGCTGTGGCCTCCCCTAAGACACCCTGTTGGTTCCACCCATGCAATTTGCCTTCATTCTGTATCTCTACTTAATCAAGAAAAGGAAAATGTCCCCCAAAACCAAGCTGCTTCTCTTTGTGAAGTGCTGTGACACAGTTGAGCCAAGATTGTTACAGTTGGCGTATGAGCAAATCCACTGATAGCAACGAGGTGAGTGTGTGAGTGCAACTGAAACCTGATAGTGCCATTGGAAAGTCGATGTCACACGACAAACACAATCTGCGCCAGTATCTGCAGCAGTGAGACAGAGGCACAACCCGCTAATTGAACCCATAAATGTAAGGCATACTTCCACCAGCTGTGTTTAGTGTTTTCTTATAAACCTCAGCATCTCTCAGACACACCCACATGCAAACAGTTGCCATACACACACACTCAGTCACACAGTGAGAGAGAGGAAAGAAGAGCGAGTGCCGGATGAGACATCGAGAGCGATGATATCACAAATCACAGGGACAATCAAGACGGTGTCATCTCCAAGCCGTGGACGAACAGGCTGTTAACAACAACAACAAGAAGAGATGATGGAAATCATTTCCTGAAGGATCTCCTGTTGTACACCATCAGACAGAATATCTATCCCGCCTATTACTTTATGACAAAATGCTGTATGTTGATGAGATGTTATAATAAGTATATGATTCCTGTCATGTACGCTGAGTTGCGGCGGGATGAAAAGCTCAAAGAGAGACTGTTTTGATCAGTTTTCGCGGCGTTGTATGGTAATGCAAAATAAGACATGGACACTGGACAGTGGAAACAAGATATTTAGTATGCGTTCAGCATTAAAGCACTGTCGTCTTAGCAGTGTTTTCTTTTTATATTTGCAATAAATGTGACAAAATATAGACTATATTTTTACACAGTCGGCGTAAAGTTTTGAAGCAACAGAGGCTTCACGCTACACTGAGAGCTCAATGTCCAACCTAATGATGTATATGCTCTTCACTTCAAATAAAAGAGTATGCTTTGAACCTATGGTGTGCATGTGTGTGTCTGTATATCTTTACAACCACCTCTTTAAGACAGAAAGACAAAGACAAAGCAGGGCGGCTAAGAGGATCTCTGTATTGACCTTGCTGCTGGCTACGACCCGAGACCTCACCCCCACCTGAAACACACCACAAATGCACACATTTACTCAGGCGCTGGTTCATCCAGGGCACCAGACCGCCACCGCTGCCCTCTTCCTAATGCACAATGCGTGCACGTAAAGACTTGCACTTGACCTCGTCCCCACGCTGCCTCCTCCCAGCCCGGGACCCACTGACAGCTCACAGGCAAGCCGCCTTCAAAGGTGCAGCGCTTCAAACAGGCACACACACACACACATTATAGTACTGCTTCTTTTTAACCTTTATTTATCCAGGGAAAGTCAAACTGAACTTTTTCTTTTTTCCAGCAAAGCCCCTTGTTTGAGTTCACATCTGCAGGCTTCCCATCCTGACTGCTGTGGCGTTCAGATTGGTCTGCTCAACAAATTTCAACCAATGGTCCTCCAGTCTTAAAATCCCTGTTCCAAACTCGGAGCAACTGCTTGAAAAGCCTGAGTCACTCACTCGCAACTGAGCAGCGGTGAGTCATATAACGACATCAGGAAGGAAAACCAACGAGCTATGAAACATGCACGGCTCAGACACGCTTACTGAAATGTATACAAACATGAGTCTGATTATTCTCGGCGGACACAACTCGTATGATTTCATTCCTTGCTGAGAGAGAAGAGGGGCAAAGAGAGAGTGAGTAAATAAATGTGCAGCAAACTGCCGCCAGTGTAAAAGGAACATTATTTTTTAGGTTGTTGGTATAATGAGTAAGATCAAAAAAGACATAAACTTTATGAGTGATAGATATGAGAAAACTTTCCACAACCCATCCTCCTCTGTCACGCCAACTCTCTGCATGTCCTCCTTAACCACAACTATGAATCTTCTCTGAGGTCATCCTCAGAGAATATAAATATAAAAATACATTATGGCGGGTTTTCAATTACTATGGCCTAAGAAATTTTATATGGGATTGCCACATTGGATGGATCCAGAAATTTTTGTTTTATGCCAGATTGCCTTCTCAATGCAATCCTCTCATTTATCCAAGCTTGACCTATGGGACTCTATGGGAGCTCTGTAATAAAGTGGGGGCTTGTCCGGGATTCAGACGCTGCACCTGAACTCACCAAACAGACCACTATTTTTTCTTTATTGTTTTACTTGTTCCTCTTCTGCCACACATTTGCCTGTTTGTGCACCAAAACTATTTCAAGATGTATAGGTAATAAAACTACTCATTTCGTTTCTTAAAAAAAAATCATGGTTTGGGTTAAAGTTACAATGTTAACCTCATGTTCCAAAATTTAATTCTCCCATATACAACGAGGTTCTCCATATTTTCCAAGTGCTGGCATCATCACCACTTTTTCCTTCAGTCTCATGGCATCTGTTTCAGATGTTAAAACTCACACACACTATTTTACTTCCTCAGATAGTAAAAAAATAATAGCAAAGGAGTACAAATCATACACTGTATGTAGAAGACAAACATGTTTTCCAGCTCTGACACTGAAGGCAGCATGGAAATATCTTAAATCTGCATTCTATCTTATCGCCAGAAGGGATATAGCAATTGCAAAAAGAATTTAAATTGCATAGAAGCCTTTGGGAAAACCCCTTTTAGCACGTGTTATTGGTGACTCCAATAAACACTTTCCTGATGAATTTGTACTATCATCCAATAGTTTCACACCTTAGTGAATATAACATGGTGCTAATTTTGTGGCTAAAGCAGTGTATACCTTAGAGGCTAAAGCAGGGTATACTTTGCAGTGTGGCCAATTGTATAGTTTCTCCCAGTTTCTTAGTAAGATCATCAAGTCCCATTTCAAAACACTAAGACTGCAGTGATTTCAAAGCCTCACAACCTCATTAGCCAGTGGATAATGTCATGGTAGTTACATTGATATTTGTATATGCAATTTAATACTTATGGAGTATCAGTATCAATATGTGTCAATTTTAAAGTGAAGAAGAGTTACTGAAAACACCTCAAAAACTCCTATTATGTAATAAATGTTTAGTTATAGGTTAATTCTTTATGAATTCTAATGTTTTATGTAAGTAAACAAGAAGTTTTACAAGTTTAATACCGTTCAGTAATCCAACATATGGCACAGTAGTAGTAAGTATAAGGGCATATTTTGCCATAAACAACTTTATAAACTGTTGCTATGAACTATTAACAGGGGCATAGAATTATATCTAGGGAAAAAACTGGCTTTAGCATTCATATTTTTAGAACTCATACCTCTAGAGCGGCACACAATCTGTTACTCTGTATCACTGCAGTGGGAGTGATGTAACACCTTGAGGGACCCAGAAATCCTCCACTGATGAAACCCTTCGAGAAGCCTAGAAATCCTTCGTTGACTTCTATCATGTCTCTGGATCTACCTGGCTGTCTGTTCTCATCAGCTGCAGCCCTGGCAGATTCGACTGCAGGGAGGGGTTCAGCGCCAACATATGTCGGCCTAACTCTGGCTGTCACCATGAAATAACTGACACCACCCGAGACCAACTGCAGAAAGGTCCATTTGAGAAAATAACCCAGGGTGCAGAAGAGGAAAAAAAACCCTCTATGACTTGTCACAGAAAATGTTTAACTGAGAGTGAAGGAAACATTGCTTGCCAGCAGTGTGTGTGGGTTATCTATGCATCTCACACTCAGCACTGCCGGTGGAGGCCCTCTATGGGCTCACATGGCACTGGGATGTGGCTATGTTACAACCACTTGGGGCTCTTCAACTCCAGACTGGAATCGTACAGGGAGCGAGTGTACTGAGGGCCCCCATCCTCATCAACACAACATGCCTCTGCCAGACAGAACAAATTACACTCCCTGCACCCTCCGCCCCACCACCACCCCATGTGAAAAACAAGCTCGCATTACCTCTCAACCAGACTGTAGTGTCTGCATCTACTCTCAAGGCAATGGTTCCTCTGTTGCTAGAGATGTATAGAGGGGAAGCACAAGCCTGATTACTCATTTGGTCTGATTTGTTTTCATGTGCCACCCATACTTTATCATATGATCTCAGGCCCAACTCTTGCCACCTCCTGCTCTAAAACCCTTGAACAGAATTGTGCCGGTTCATGTGCTCTACACTGATGGATGGACTGTCTCAATATTCTGCTTCTGGTTTTCAGAAGAGGAAACTCATATGCCCAAAACAGAGTATGCTTTGAGCAGTAGCGCACAGTGTCTTGGCTTTGGGTGACAGTTTCGCAGTTTACTGGCTAAAAAGAAGGCTAACCAACAGCTCAAAGATTTATGTTTAACTGGAACAATGCACACATCTATGTTGTACTTGTAGCCCTGAAAGGCTGAAATGCTTATTATGAATTTAAAAAAAAACCCTCATTAAAACACTGACAAAGTCGAGTTTCTTTGACCCAAAGGGAGCACTTAAATGATCACAATATGGTCTAGAACTTACACCCTAAATCTTTTGACATGCAAAGCCAGAGACCTTTGCCATTAGGTCACACAGTCATGAAAGGCTTTGCTGACTTTCCACTGTAAATATCAGATATTTATGCCCAGAAGCATGAATGTCCAGATCTTGTGCACTGGTCTTTACACTGATGCCATCTTTGACCTGGCGGGTAGCAATTTTCGAGGGAATCTATTGCTTAGTTGTTGGCAAATCTATTATAAATACACAAATATGAAGCTAATGGTACCATTAATGATAGATTAGATTTATTTGTTTTATTCTCTGTCAATGTCTATCTTAGATGATGACATAATTCACAACATCAGGGATCTATGAGTCCAGGTTAGGAGTCACATAATTGTGGCAAACATCAAATGAGACATTGAGATCTTGAGACTAAAGGATTCATCCTCTGTGGATCACATCTCCGTACAATATTCCACATCAGTTCAGTTGTTGAAGGAATAGTTGAGCATTAACCAAGATGATGGACCAATAAATCCAACTAGAAATGCGAGAGCCCTGCCAGTATTCTGGTTAAAAGGGTCGCCAACCTCCTAAAAATGCAAAAAATAGACTCAAATCATTATCGTTAAGTGGAAAAATGAGCCATAAAGTAGGCCAAGCAAAGCCTGTTTTGTTGTTGACATGTTTTTCTATTGCTTCAATCAGATGCTGATATCAGTTAAAAATACGTATTGAAAGGAGAATGTTTTGTCTTTTTAAAGATGATTTCAATAAGTTGTTTTTAAACGGATAATCAACAAAAAAAGATTGCTGTTATTTTTTTTTAAAGAGCTGAAAACAAAGTACGAATTTCAAAGTGCTTCTTTGGTTTCATTTTGAAGTACCAGGCGCCAGTTCATTTGCAGTTAATTACATTTCCACCCAATGATTCTGATACAATAACAGTTTCCTTCTATCCACTTCTCTTACATCTTCAGCTTTTTGATGGTTGGATGGTGTTAAAAATATATCCTCCTCTAACAAAATAACACCTTTTTGAATCTTTGGTCCAAACAGAAGCTGCGGCAGTGCTGAAATTACGTACATCTGTACGGCAGATTGTCCTCGTGCCAAGTGTGAAATAATCTTCATTAAAAGTGACAAATACCTGATTTGTAAAGAAGGCATTGAAAGCAACATGTGCTAGAATGACATGTGGGATGTGGATGGTGAGAGAGAGACTTGTGAAAATGCAAAAGCTTTGTTTTGAAACCCAAGAAGTCGAGTGAGAGGGAGAAATCACACTGATTCTTCCCCACATCTGCTCACTTGCTGTAAAATAAAAGAAATAAAGCTCTTTTCAGTTTTGGCCTAATATGTTGCATATTGCTAAATCTGTTCAAAATAAAAAATAATTAAACAAAATCACCATAAAGCAAATCCAGGTGGTTCTCCACCACAGAGCAGTGGTGTAAAAAGCACAGTGTGGTAGCAGGCGCTCAGCATTTCATTTGTCTTTTACACTAATTGATTGATCTGATGTTATTTACTATACAACGTGAAAAAGAAAGCTTTCACAGGGCTCTGTGTGGTTTGTGAAAAACTAAGTACACCTCTTTAAAATGTTGATTCAGCTCATTGAAGTTTATGAACTTTTATGCATTTCAATTAGGTTGAGTCTGGTTTTTGACTTTGATTCTTTCCCGTTTCGGCCATTTTGTTATAAATTTGCTGCTCAGTTGGAATCATTGTCCTGTTGCATGACCCAATTTGGTCCAAGCCTTATCTGCCCTTTATGTGTCCTCACATTCGACTCTAGAATACTTTAGTATACAGAAGAGTTCACGAACGACTCAGTTACCGCAAGGTGCTCAGATCCTCAGCCTGCAAAACAAGCCCGAATCAAGCCCTCCACCACCGTGCTGACCGCTGGTATCGGGATGTTTGTGTTGATATGCTGAGTTTGTTTTTTTGAATCATGGTGAGACACCTGGTCTTGTCTGTCCAATGCACACTGAGTTTATTCCAGTTTCTTCTGTTCTGTTCCAAGTTCAGACTTGGAATGTTCCAAGTCTGAACTTGGAACGTTCCCTCCTGGAAAGATTGTGGGACTGTGTTAATACACACCTGAATGCACCAGATCAGTAAACTGCCGAAACTTCCCCTTGTAGCGGGTTGTCACTACAAACCCTTTTCAAGAAAAAGAAGCTTGTTGAAGAGGCTTAATTTTATCCTTCTGGGTGTCAGAGCCTCTCACACTATAAAATGCCAAGCTACCATATTAAGGAAACTCACTGGCTTGTATCTGTGATTCCTATAACTTATAACCTTAAGTGTGTTGGATTGTGAATGGAGTGGTAAAGCAGGACTTTCCTACTATCTGGTACAGTGCCTTTGTTCGTCGTCTGTGGTGTTTCACATTATAATAAGGATGCCATTGCAGTCTACCTTTATTCTTCTCTTTTTAAGCCTTCTACAGAATCCCTAATTAGGCAATTGTTTCGGTATAGCCTGACATAAAATACATGAATAAATAGAAATTAAATATTTCTTATTAATAAAGGAAAGATTCAGTAGATTGTAGTGATACTCTAATAAATCTGAATAAAACATTCGAGTCAAGCGTATTTCCGAAAGTGTGCTCTAGATCCAATTTGTATTACACGTGAGTAACATATTCATTCATCTTTTAATTGCATATCATTACTTAGTCATTCTGATACCAATGGATTACCCACTGCAGAGTGTAACTAATTGCTAGACACACTTGGTACAAGTTAATCAGGAGTTTCCCTCCAAGGAATCATTGTACTGTAATCTAATATACAGGAATGTTCTATTCTGGAGTTGGCTACTTCCTCCTGCCGCCTCTCCTCCACATGTAATATTCATGACGGTGAGCTCTTCCCTAAAACCCTCTCCTCTCCTCACCAGGTGGGAAAGCAAGCATGCGTCTCCCTGACAAAACCTCAGCCACTCTCAGTGCTTTGTGTAGGCTCTTCCTCTCACTCTCTCTTAGCGGTTAAGCTGTCCCTGGGTTCCTCTTAGCTATTGTAATCCATACACAATACCCACACATTTAATGGGAGAGATGGCTGCAATAAAGCAGAGGGTGTATTTTGCGGGGAGCAATTTAGCCTTCAAACAATATGCCAAGGTTTGCCTTCCTGGGACAATACTGCCGTTTGGTTTCTTCCCCCCTTGTTACCATGCAGAATGTTACAGGGTAGTCATTACAGTTTGGACTTGGTGACGGCAAAATGAAAAGAGGAGAGAACTGCATGCTGCCATCCTAAGCAACTTTGCATTGAGTCTTTGTGAAGGTAAGCATATGTGCCTTGAGTGGGATGAATGTTCTAGATTGTGAGGCGGCTATCGCCCAGCGGGGCGTCCTTTTAGCGAGCGCGGTGTCCAGCTGCTTTCTCTCAATTCAACCGCCTTTCAGGCTAAACGCAAAACCCACCTGGGCAAAAGAAGAGGCCCTCACTACAGCTTTGTCCTTTATCTTCTCTGCTATGAGAATACCTTCTGCACTCTAACCTGTGGGGACAATGGACAATAAGATGCAATCATTCTCACTTCACCGGCACAATTACTACACAACTTAGCTCCTTGAGTCCCCGCTCGCCCCCAAGAAAGTGAGATGAGAAGAAAAGTCTAAGAACAAGAGGGACTTCTTTTCTTCTGAGCGAACATGGCGTCGACTACGACAGTGTTTGCTCCTCTTCCCTCCATTTCCCTCAGCGATAAGATGCACAAGACTGATCGCGCTAGCACAGTGCATGCTGGGATAATGTGGCAGCGTGCTGCTAAGCACTTCCTGTCCTCGGCAAGTGCATTGGGGGGTGGGGTGGGGTGGGGGGGGGGGGGGGGGGGGGGGTTGCAGTTGTAGCAATCGGGATGTCTTTCTTCACTCTCTTTTTTCAGATAAACTCCAAGAGAAGTGGGAAGAGAGTTTTAAAGTCAAAGCTAGCAAGGGCTCCGATGATAAAACGCATCTCAACCTTCTTGCTAAACATCCATGTGGAGTCGTGCATCCCGTGATCCTGGCTTGGCTGCCGGTGCTTCATTAAGATTAGCCGGATATCAGTATCCCCAGCCTGTCATTAATAATGACAAGGCCCACCACTAAATACATGTCCACTGTTAATTATCAGAGGCCATGTCTGTTAAATATCAGATTCCTCCCTCTAAACAGTGGGCAGTTCTCCCGTGCAGTCTCATCTGTCACTGTAAATGTCATCACTTTATTCTCTCGTTGGCGACCGTGACAGGCCCTACTTTGAGCCCCGCTTTATCTGCTTTTGCCTTCCATTCTCCCTGCTACAAAGATCCCCCCCTCTCTCACACTCCTTTTCTTTCTTTCTTTTTTCTTTTTTTTTCAACCACTCACTGCTGTATCCGCTTTCCAACACGTGGCAAATGATTGCCCCGGTAAAGGTATTTTCTGTTTCAATCTTACATTTTCCCAAGAGAGAACAAAAAAGAAGGGGGGACAAGCTTTCTGCAGCTGGTTTCACTGAGAAAATTGTTCAGAATTGCCTCATTCCAGGGCAGATTAGCGAATGCATACAATCCCAGGCTAAGTGCTATTGTGCACTACAATTTGGCCATTATACTTTGTCTTTTCCATTTAGAGAACCCCTACCCAATTAAAGTAATACAGCCCTTCCAATACCTGCTCCCAATTAAATCTGGGCGGTATTACCTGCCTTGATAGAGCTGGCCATGGCTCCTCAACACTCACTTGCATTCATTAGGCCTATTCAACGTGACGGAGCTGATGACAACGATTCAAGTTGTTCTCCCTCCATCCCTCCCCCTTGCCACTCTCTTCTCTCTTGTTCTCTCCCTCTTTTGGGTAGGCTCTCACTTTCTTTCTCCCTCTTTTTTTCATCCCTGCCTTTCTCTCTGTCACTCCTCAAGACTAGAAATGCCTGTCGCTCAGTCCGAGGGCTCAGAATTGGCTGGGGAATAGAGAGGAGGGAGGGTCAGCCTGTGACACCCCCCATCCCCCCACCTGTTTTTTTCTCTTTCTTCGACATTTTCTCGCCTGCCCTTGGTTTTGTTTCCCAGGTAGCTAGGGTTTTTTCCCTTTTTTTTCCAGTTCATTGTGCCTTTTTCAAATCCTTCGTCCATGCTGCTTGGTTGGCACCATTTTAAAGCCCACCGTCACAAAGAAAGAGCTTGTCCAGGCCACTGACTCGATTGACAATTTCAGAGTGCTCAAAAAAGAAAAAAAAATCCACAAAAGCCGGAGCTCGGGGTGCTGCTGAAGTAGGGGGAAGCCGTCAGTATGACATGTCTGCTGTCCAAACCCATAACCGCCAGGTGTTTGTAGCCTTTCAGGAAAGATCTGTCATATCCAACTGTTCCAACTGAACTCAGGGCTACTGATAAAAAACTTTTCCTTTTTTTTTATTAGTCACAGTCTCACATTTTATAAAGCTACAGTTATAATGAGCTAAGCCACCAGAGGAAACTTGCTGACAGTAGTTGTACTTAAAGCAGAGACAAAGACCTTCACATCTGTACACATCTACACAACTAACAGGATAAATACGCTTCAGGCTTCTTCTGGACAGTTGAAGCGTTACCCTTAAATATTTTTTTTAACAAAAAATTATATTTTACACAGTCCTGAACACTCATACTCCGATTAATGTACTGAAAGCAACTTGGAGTAAGTATCTTGCCCAAGTATATTTGGCATGCAGATGGGAGCAGCCAGGGATCGAACCACCAACCTTTCGATCAGATGACCTCTTAAGACGCCTAGAGTCCAGTTGGTGACCCTCCCCTGGCAACCTCCATTTGCTGGGAAAACATGTATTCTTAGACTTGTTCATGACACTTCACAGCTAGCGGTTGCAAAAAAGCATCTTTGTGGTTGCACTGGTCTCCAGCAGATTCCTGTAATTAGCATGAAAGACACTGACCTGTCTGCAGCCACTTGTGACTTACTCTCCAAGCTGTAGTAAAACCTGACCCAAGCCAAAAAAATGAGAAGTTCCACCTTCAAAGTAAAAGCTGTTAGCTTCCTGCTGAACTTTAGAAAAGACTCAGCTTTCACTTAAATAGCGAGTTTTCTCTGTTTCCAGTTTGCATTGTTACGTTGTTGTTTAACTACCACTCAGAGAGTAGTTTGCAGACAAGTCTGAATCTTATAGGTCACCGCAGCAACCTGCTAGCAACAAAAGGAAGGATGTTTTTGTTGCAGTATCATATTTATCTTTGCTGACAGTTGCTAGAGTGAAATTAGTCACAAACTCTCACGAGCACTTGTGAAATATGCACTTTGCTGAGTTACAGTAGTTGCCAGATGACTGTGTAGAGGTCTCTAGACTTGTGTGAATGTGCTCTTAGCCAATCATCTTCCCAAAGCTAGGTGAATAGCTATCTAGCATGATAGCCAGCTCTGAAAGACGTATACATACGATTTATAATTGCTCTAAATTTGCAAGGAACCCTGCTGCCATGTGTCAGATACTACAAACTGGATGGGTAAGCATCATCTTACCAAACATGCAGTAGACATTTCGCTACGTTCTTTTTCTACACAAATACTCCCTCACCGACCTGCTTTGTACACACATGCTAACACGGTGCGACTGCAACATCCCTTCACAGCAATCCCAGTGTTTGCTAAGTAGTAATTTCTTCACAAGGATTCAAGATGAAGAAAAAAAATCAAGAGCGTTGGTTGAATGTTAGCATTAAACAGAGCGCAAGTGAAGTACGTGAATATACTGGACAGTGATGACAAATAGGCTGAGAGGAAGAGACATTAAAGGATAAGATTTAAAATGTATGAATTTGATACTTTTCCAGATTTTTAACAAATGTGTTTGCCCATGTCTTGTTGCTTGTCTAAAGTAAGAAAACTATCCTCCTAGGACCTGCCGTCCACATATGTGGACATCGCATTTTGGGTTATTTAGACCAAAATACTCAATTTTGCTCTACAGGGGCCTGATATCCACTTACAAGGACATTATACAGCTACTGTTCTATCGAAATTTTAAACGAATATCCTCACATGTGGCTCTCATTTTTCTTAGAAACAAAAATCAGGTAAAAAAAAAAAATCTGGTAATTCTTTAATTTTACATTCATCGGGTCCCAATATGCCTAAATATCAAAGAGAAATTAAAAATGCATGCTGTGGAAGAGTTCGGGTCTTAGGAGGCTATAGAGTTAGCTTAAGATTATACAGTCCACCCCATATATTTTAACATATTTACGTAGTATATAGTAGTTATAACCTTTTTCAACCTAATAATTTAATATCTGTATGTATAATATATAGTAGAGAAAGTGGACATAGCTAGCGGCATGTTCTGGTGAGTCTGAGCCCAAAAAGTCAAATCCTCAGTTTGCAGCAGCGATAAACGAGTCATGCATGAGGCGAAAATCTCTTCAGCTGGTTTACATGCTTCCATCAAGCACCTTGTACCCTAAAGAGCATAATACCTCCTTGATAAATTCTCCCAGTGCTATTGGTTTTACTCTCAGTGACATTTGGAGATAATGTAGGTGAATATAATGGCAGTAGGAGGTGGAAGTAGAGAAGGAGGAGGAGGAGGAGGGGTTTCCACTATGGCAGTGAGAGTGACATTCTCAGGACCCCCCATGAGGGGAAACCTCTGGTCCCTGCTCAGCAGCTAGCGGGAATGATATCAACTTTCCCTTTTCAGTCAGCCGGAGGATCAGCAGCTCCCTCCGCCTGCACAGCTCTCGCCCAGATGAGACTGAACAGCTCTGATAAACCAGTCAGCTGAAAGTAATGTGGGCTCGGGCGGTGAGGCATGGGATTTATTTCAGCCTGAGATGCTCTTAAAAAACAGCTGGATGTGTGTTATATTTGTCATTTAGTAAATTTGGCTGTGTTTGCGCAGCAGTTCGAGGAATTTAGTTTTAATACGTTGCAAGGAAATATACTTCCATTTAATCAATACTGGGCAACTTTCTTCTGATTCTGTCGAGTGTCCTTGGTGTAAGTTCAGTTGACATTGTGATAAACAAATGAAAAGGATTGCACACCATTTCATCATACTTTACAGTCGCAGACCCCCCCAACCCCTTCTCAACAACATTGATTTAAGAACTTAGATCATTTGTTTAGTGGAAAACACATTTTTCTATCTATACTTGAACTCAGGCACGACTGGAAAAGCCCAGCCAATCAGAATCAGGCGAAGTAGGTCTGCGTGTTCCGACCTTGAGAGACACCGCAACCCGGGGATCGCGCTCCCCTCCTTTGATATGCCAAATCAAGGATCCTGCTCCTGCCGACTGAAGGTTGTTTTGTTGCTCTACTTCTGGTTTTTGCCGTGTCCGTGTTTAAGGGGAAACTGGCCGTGACTCGCTCGCTTTAAAGAAAGAAAAACGATCAACCTCCCTCACCTTGGGAGGGATTTTAAAGGGAACGCTGCAAGGATGTTTGACATGAGAGATAATGAGGTATTGGGAATAATGAGTAAATAAAGTATCCATGATGACACCCCCCCCCCGCCCCATCTTCTTTCTCCCTCTGCTTTGGTTTTGCAGCATTGATGCTTTTTTTTTTTGGAGCTCACTTGATTCTGAAGGCACATGTATGCATGCATGCAACCACTTAGCAAACACGGAGAGTAAGGAAAGGAAGCCGGATGGGAGAGGAAGATAAAGGATGGCTAAATTCAGACCACATGGCCTCATGGCTGAACAAATGGAGTCACCAGGGGCTACTTCTAGTCACGGTAGCTTTATGAAACAGGGGTAAGAGAGGGAAGAGGCCCATGGATGAATCTGCACAATATTCTCCCATACTTGGTTTATCATGCCTGGGAGGATCATCAGGGGAAAACTTTTTGTTACTTTATAAAAGTGTATTATGCCGAGAAGCACTTTTTTCTGTCCCAGCCCCAACTTAGTCAATCTTATTTCAGCAAATGTGAATAATTAACATTCAAAAACTTTTCCACCAGCTAAACCAATGCTTAAAATTCTCTCCTCGTCTCTCTTTCACCTTGCATCCATGCTGATGTTTCTCCTCGGCACACTGCAAAAATGTACCAAATCTACATATAAAGGTAAATGAATGAATGTTAGAGATGTAGAAAAAAGAGAGACAAAATGTTCATGAAACTAGCTCCTAAGTTCTACTTTAACAGTTTGTTTTTATTGTTATTTGAGTAAAAAGCTCTTAAAAACCTGAGCTACTGCACTGCAAATCATATGAAACATCTAAAAAGAAAAGAATGCTGCGGTGGCCCAAAGTCCATACTGTGTTGGCTATGGGATTATGGAGTGTACTTTGTTTTTTAACATGCTGCTTGGTTGCATTTACCTATTTTGAGAACCTTTTAAAGACCAGAAGATTTTTTTTTCTTTATAATTATGAACCGAGATGTAAAACCTTAAAAGTGAAAGAGGCTGTACTTTCTTTTTTAAATGGGGAAGTCTGCCTCAAGCAAAGGAGTTGGGGTGTCATGGAATCTAATTTGGGTGAATGCATGAGTTGGGCCTGCAAATTGGCATGGGTATAGTACTGGACCATTGCGGCGAAGCTTTCAGTTTACCAGTCCATCTACGTCCTCACCTACACTTGTGGTCCTGAAATCTGGGTAATTACTGAAACAATAAATCTGTGAATTTATCGAGACCTTAGAGATAACTTGAGAAGTTTAGACATGTAGAGGAATCTCAGTGGAGAGTCATTCCTCCTCCGAGTCTAAAAAAAACCAGTTTAGGTGGTTTGGGTATCTGGCGTCCTTTTGGCGGTATTCCTGCCACGACCAACTGGGATGAAACCTCAGGATAGACCCAGAACCCAATGGGAAGATTATATTTCTAATGTCTCCTGGGAACATCTTGGAACACCCCATCGGGAACAGGAAAGTGTAGCCGTTGAGAAGGCTGTCTGGAATACTCTGCTTAGCCTGCTGTCACCACGACCTGGCTTTGGATATGTGGAAAATAATGGATGGATGGATTAACATCCCAATAATCTTCTGTTATATTTTATTGCAATTCCTCCTAATTCACTCTGTTTTTTGCAGAACACTTTTGACTGCTTGTTAGTGAAAAGCACTTTATAAATAAACTCTACCTACCTACTGTTAGAGTGAATTGTTAAATGTTTGTCATTTTTATGTTTAACATTTGTACATTGTTTTAACTCTGATGAAAGAAATTCCACTGTCCTTCCCCCCCAGATTCTTGAGGTTCTAGGTGGGGGGCTGTAGTCTTTTATTACAGACACATCCTTGTGCTTCTTTTAATGTAAGCTTCCTGCGTTTACGACCTTTTGGTCAGCAGGAGGCCTGACACACACACACACACACACACACACACACACACATTCTTACTTAGATACAGAAGTTCACAAATATACATACAATGCCTTGTCTGGGTGTGGCTTTGTTCTGACGTGTTTTGTGTGAACTGTCTCTCAATAAAAAAGGCAACAAGGGAGGTCGTCGAGGTCATTTTCGTGGTGGACACGGGCCTCCCTTGCGCGAGTGATTGATCGATCGACTGTCTTGTTTTCTTCATGATGAATAAGTCTCTAGAATTAGCAGGGCTTGAGGAAACACAGACCCAACACCTACGTACCAGGTAGCTGATAATCACATGTATGTGGTGGACTCCTATTTTGAATAGAGATCTTTTAGCATACAATGCTGCCTTAATCAGAATGGCAGAGTTGGTAGATGCCGTAAACCTGATTTGTCATCCATCCTACGTGGATGCTTTGACCAATGACCAGTGTTGAAGTCGATGACTGTAATAGAAATTAATAATTGTGCAGGTGGAGGTTTGGGAAGCATGAGGCAGGATGATGATACCTGTGATCTGTTTCTGTTGATTGTTCAGCACAACTGCTCGGTGACTTTACCAATTCTAAGAGTGATTAATTCAGACTCCTGACAGCTAAAACAGTATTAAAATGCATGGTGCTGCAATGCCTGTGACAGCAATTTGGCTTGATGTGCATGTAATATGAGTAACTTTAAGAAAAGCACAATGGCACGGGTACGTTTTGACCTATAGAGCAATACTGGGTAAACTTCCAGCTTCCAGTATTAGAGCTAGAAATATGTATTAGGCTTTGACAGATCATGAGGGAATACAATTTTCCTGCTGTGCACGTTGGACTTGGACTCGCTGAATTATCTATAAAAAATTAGGTTAAAGAGGCATATAGGTGTTTTCTTTAGAATTTTTAAAGAGGAGAAAATCTTGAATGGCGTATTATTCTCCAAAAAAAAGACCAATTAAGCCAGATATAAGATTGCCAGCCAGGTTAGACGAGGCTTTTTGCTGCAGATGTCAGCGATGAGCTGGAATTAGCATGGACACTAACCCCAGCCAGCTTTTAATTAATTTTACACAGACTGTAGTGCAGCGACCCCGTGAAAAAAGGACAAGGCACACCCGACTAATCAGCCTGAACCCCATGACATCACTCCTGGACCTGCCAAGCCAGCCCAAACAGGGGGGAGCATAGGTAGTATACTGTGGATACAAAGCGCCAATTTATCACTATAAGCAAATGCTAACCTAGGAGCGTTGCCCCCGGCAGAATTAATTGGCCCTCTCCCTGTCTGTGAAGTGTCTGGCCTTGTTTAAAAAGACAGGCTGCCCCAGAGACCCTCGCTCTCAACACGCTGCTCTGAGGAGCCGCGCCGCTATTGGCTGATTGATATCCATGGAAACCCCTTGTTCTACATAACCAGGAAGTGCTTGTTCATGAGAGCGGCTGGATGCTCAGAGCACTGCTGGGACAGAGTCATGCCTTTGAATTTTGAATACTACAGCGACCAAACATGGCACCAGCAAATATTCGGGGCCTCTAAGCAAAACTGTGCACACAGGCACACACACAAAAACCCCCACAGCACGGCGTGGTGGCCGGAGCAATCGGGGCATGTGCAGCGAGTGCCGCGTTTAATGGAGTTCCCGGTCACTGCGTCAGTGGTTTTTCCACCAAAAGCGCCATCCACACGACATGCTCCAGGGTGCAGAACCCCAGCAGCGGAAACAACACAACTTTTTTCCCCCTTTTCTAAAAGGATGAGGCGGCTGTTCTGTACGCTCCCATTGGAGCTGATAGTTGTGGGGAAAAAGCAAAGAAGTAGTGATTAACTACACTACCGGCTCTTTCAACCCACTCTACTGTGACTAAGAAAGTGTGGGTGCAACTTTCTAGTACATTAGCCACTGGAGATTGAAGGCTACTGTAGGCTGAGAGGGGTGGGGGGCTAAAAAAAGAGGAGACAACAGAGCTCTCCCCTTCTTCGTCTTCCTCCCCTTCGCCCCACCACCCACTCTCTTTATCTGGCTTCTCTCGTTCAGTTGAGAGAGTGCAGCCCTATCTTGCCGGCCCATCCGTGGTGTCTCCTTTCCCTGGCTCCTGTACTTGGGGGAATAATTAATCGGCCTAACAGGTAAGAGATACCAAGACGTGGCATAAGAGCAGCTTTCAGAGCTTTGTGTGTGTGGGGTTTCCACGCTGAAATGGATCCGCTCGCCACTCAGGGCCCTTTTCACCAGAGGAGCCGTTGAGAAGGGGTGTGGGGGTGGGGAGTCAGCTGCGAGCGGATCTCACCGGACAGCAACACCCCACCCCATCCACCCCCAACCTCCACCCTCCTTCAACTCTCTCCCGCCCTCTCCAACCTCTCGTCTCCTTCCCTCAATTCCCCATGAAACCCCACATCCTTTATTTTTCTGTTTTTTATCCCCTCCTTCGCCTCTCAGAGAAATGAGACTCATGCACGCACAGAGGCAGCTCGGGGCGCCAGAGCAAACTGGAGGGCCCTTGGACATTTTCCCCCAATCTGTCCTCCACCATCAACGCCAACACCTTTTCACTCAAGCAACCAGGCGTGACTCACCTCCGCACGCATTGTTAAAAACATGACCAGTCTAATCCTGTTTTGAATTTAAGTTCTTTTTTTTTCTCCAGCTTGAAATCTAGCGTAAAAAGTAAACTGCTGTCCTGGCTAACAAAGACTTTCTAAATAAAAAGGACCTGGATGTGACAGTACACTTTGTAAAAGCAGCATGTTTCTGAAGGATCGTTTCCTGCAAGAGACTTCAGTTTTCTTCCTGTGGGTGTCAGGTGATTGACAGCAAGCAAAATGTAAAGTAATACTCACGCTGATGTGAACAATAAAAAAAAAAAACCACACACACACATCCAAAGTCAGTACAGTGGAGATGTGATGAAAACAGAAAGTTTTACAAAGCCAAAATGAAGTGTCACGTTTGTTGTAATGAGTGATGCTGTAAAATGAATAATAGGACACGGCTCGTGTTAACGCAGAGAAAAGCATAAGAGAAAATTGAATTGTCGTTTTGAGTGTTTGCAGGCCATAAATCAAAATAGCACTGACATATCTTCACTTATAACAATAATAGTAATGATAATAATAATATTAAGAAGAATAAGAATAACTATGACTAACTGGTATTTAAAGTAGGCCTATTATGCTTTTCCTTTTTACTGCCATACTGTTACAATGCAACTCAGTAATCCTGAGGCGAACAGCTCAGGCTTCATACAACTCTAAACACTTCATTTCAGACAGTTTTTCCAACTCTTGATTCTGTGTGATGTCATAGAGAGCAGCTATCCCTAATATGGTCCTGTCAGCTCTGGCTGTCAGCAGAAAAGCCAATTCTTTTCTCTGAATTGGGGTCGCTATAAAGTGCCTTGAGGTGTTGTTGTGATTTGGTGCTATGTAAATAAAAATTAATTAAGTTAAATCGAAAAGCCCCACCCACCATCCATTTGAAATATTTGTTTACAAGGGGCAACCAATTGGAAAAAAAAGTTGGCTTTGACGGGGGGGCAAAGCTGCTTGTTTAGCTGAAAGATTATTTTTTTAAAGGTTAATGTAGAGAAAAGCATTTTGAGTGTCTGCAGATTCTAAATCAAAACACTGTTGACATACTTTTTCTTTTAACAACAAAAGTATTAACATGAAGAAGACGGAGAAGAAAAAATTTAAGAATGACTAGCAAAAATCTGAATTTACGTAAATAGGACTGATTATACTTTTCCTTTTTTTTGCCATACTTATTTCTGTGTGATGTCATAGAAGGAGCATGTCCATAATATGGTCATGTAAGCTTTGACTATTAGCAGAAAAGCCCCACCCACCTTCTGTTCAAAATCTTTGTTTAGGAGGGGCAGCCAATTAGAGTATCTGAACACCATAAATGAATAACCAATCAAATAATAAGAATAAATACAAGATGAATATAATATAGGAAGAAGGATAACTAAACTAAATAACAAAATTTAGATTTTAAAAGGGATCTGTTATATTTTTTCACAGTTGTGGATGCTCATGTTAGTCATGGCCAACGTTTTAAATAATGAGTTTGGTAATCCCTCAGAAACCAACAGCTCTAAACACTTCGTTTAACTCTTGCCTTTGTGTGATGTCAGAGAGAGCAAATATCCCTAATATGGTAGTGTCAACTTTAGCTATTAGTAGAAAAGCCTGTTTAAAATCTTTGTTTTACGAGGGGCAGCTAATTAGAAAAAAGTTGGCTCTAAATAAGGGAGAGGAGCTAAAGGAGTTTGTTCAGCTATAAGATTTTTAAAAAGAGATTATTTTGAACAGTTAATCATGCCAAGCCACTCTAACAGATTTCAAGAATAATAAATATGGAGCTGGAAATGCCCGTGTTGTGGAATTAGCTCAGTTACTACACAGCTAAAGCCTCCTTTATGCAACAGAAAATGCTGTGGTAGTGTGATACAGTAAAAGTAGGATTATACTAACAGTGTGTTGACTGCACTCTCTGTTCCCTCTCCTCCTGTTCTTTTAGGGGAAACTGTAGCTGAGCAGCGCGTCAGTTCAGCAGCAGCTGAGCGAGACTCTTGTAAAAGGGAAAACTTCACAGCCCTTGCGGGTGTCACACCCTGGAAATAGACTGTGAACTTAAAACTCTTAGATACTGAAAATGAACTAAGCGATATATTATTTATAACAGCCGAGGCGGCGCTTTGACGCGCTCAGGCTCAGGCGAGCTTTGTCCTTAAACGCTGTCTAGAAAGTATTCAGGTGGCACTCGCCTATAGTGAGCTGCCGTTGGCCGCCTAGTGTGAGAAATTGAACTTAACTTCCACCACTCTTAAAAAAAAAGAAGAAAGGCTGTTACGGATTCTACATGGAGTTGCACACATTCACCAACCAATATTACAAATTCGGAGGGAGAGCAAACACTTCTTGCTCGTTTCTGGCTGACTAATACAAACCGAAACGCACTTTAGGCACCATTTGGAAAAAAATGACTTGAAAGTGTCTCTGGGTGTAATTTTATTGAAGTCAATCGGGCATCCTCAGGCTAAGAAAATGTTGTCACTTTAAGCAGAAGCAATTGCCTGTGTTTTGAAATATTGACTGTATCCTCACCCCAACAAAAAAAACCTCCTGATTATAAAGTGTTTTGTTTTTTTTAAATGAAGCGCTACACAAGCAACCCAAAACAGCACCGATCTCCTCTAAAGGCGAGGCTCTACAGGAAATAGATGTGATTCTAGACACTTCCTACTTCCACCTTCACAAAGGTCACTGGTGTAAAAGTACACTAGATGCTTTTTCCCCTGCTGGTCAGCTACCAGCATACAGTATCGTACTCCCTGCTGAGCGTGCAGCTGGACGCAGGAAGAGGCCAGAGCGCCACTGCCACACCGCCCTCCCCTCGCCTGGGCAGGGGGAGGTCCGGCATGGCTGCCACTCAGCTTGGGGTGCGCTTGATGTATGACAAAAAACTAACGGGATCGATAGGCGCCCCGGCAGAGAGCCTCTCTCCTCCTCCTCTCCCAGCCTGCCTGTGTTTACCCTCCCCTGTCCTCTCCCTCTCTTTGCTCTCACTTACTTTTCCTTTTGTCTTACCTCCCCCTGCTGGCTGCCTCTTTTTTCTTTCTTTTTCCCCCACCTCCCTCTGAAGAATCTCAGGGGTTTGCTTTAGCTTGAGAAGAGCTCAACATAAGGAAAAAGCAGGCGTTGCTTTTAATGCAGATTTGCATTTTTTTTTCCTCCCCAAGTGCTGCGTCATGAGTTTGCAGAAATCCCTCAGCTGCTGCTGCAATTACCATTATTTTTTACATTTCATGTGGCAAAAAAAAGGAGCATCAAATGCTACTTAACAGCTCGCATATGGGAAAATGTGTTCGGGCTACCACCGCCGCCGCCCCGGGGCCCGTCCAGGCCGTAAGCGCGCCACTTGTACCACTGTAATCGCTTCAGATTTAAGCACCCAGACGAACGCTACGTCGTTAGCAATTAATCAAAGATATCGATAACACCTCATCAGAGATTAAATCAATCCCGGTAATGTCAGCGCCGATGCTTAATCGTCTGACTTGGGTTCATCAACGGCAGTGATTGACAAGCTAGAGAAGAAGGAGGAGAATAATTAAGGAACACAGATATTCCTGTGACTGCTGTTGGCGCTCGCCTTCATCATCAGAACACGAGGGTGGCTTTCGTGGTTGAAAAGGATACTGCTGACAAATTCAATTATTGAAAGACGACAGGCTAATGGGCCGTGGTAATGATTTATTTCATAAGTATTTCTGCTGTATGTTTTAATGAAAGCTAACGCCGTCACTAGTGGCAAAAGGGAGCGGATGCCTCAGACCAATTACTGCACTGTCACCGAGGGCGCGTGCTGCAGCAGTAATCCTCCCTCCTCATCCCACAGCCTCCAGACGAGACGTATATACACAGCAGCACACCCACAGTCTGAGCATGTGCACCATAACCACACATGCTCTTTTTTTTTTGTTTTTGTTTTTGCTTTTGTATTTCTTTGCCCGAACCTGCCCAAACACAAAAGCAAGCGTATACCCTTCTGGTATTTTTCATTTCTTTGCTTCAGTCTGGATGGATTCACGGGGTCCACGCACAGCCTCTGCCCCACCATGCTTCACCGTCCCTGGGCGTGAGAGGCACAGGTAACGGGGCCCGAGAGTGTGGAGGGTCCACAGGTCTTCTAGAGGAGGGTGGGGTTGTTGTAGGGAAGGGGGTTGGAGGCTGACACACATCTGCAGGGAGAGAGAGAGAGAGAGAGAGAGATGGGCTCAAAGGCTCGGGGAGAATGAGAAGGGGGTTGCAAGGGTCAGTGGCAAGTGGCACACACAGGGTGGGTGTGCGGGTGAAGTGGGGTGGAACAAGTGCTATAGAGGGGCCAGGGATTGTGTTTTTCCCATGGTCCACTACTCCCTTTTTTTCCCCTTCCCTCCCTCTGAAGTCTCCCACCCAAACCCCCAAAAACCGGCGGCCCCCGCCCCGCTCCCCCTTCCCCCCCGAGCTCTCTCTATCTGCCTCGCTCTCTTTCTCGATGCCCTGTCAAGAAAGGAGCGGGGCAGGCTCAGTTTCACTCCACAGGGCCGGCGTGTTTTCAATGAATTTATACAGATGAAGAAGTTCAACACAATGGATGGATTACCTCAGCCAAAATAGAGTGACCCCCGCCACTCCCCTCCTTGTGCCGCCCCACCCGTGACCCACCACCTCCCTCCCAGCAGTCCCCTTGTAACCCCCCACCTGCCCCACCTCGTCTATTCACACAGCCACTGACACGGACTAACACTGAATGATATAGACTCGCACAGACGCAGACATGTACACACATTTTCTTTTTTTTCTAAGAAAAGGCTTTTCGAGGACGGACAGTAAAAAAAGAAATGAGGGACTACTTATACTTTAGATATCAGAAAGTGACAGTGCCAGGTTACTACCAACTTCTGTAACACCATGAATTTGAGTTTCTTTCTTTTTTTTTTAATATCTGAGCTCAGTGTCCCAGTTTTGCAGCAGATGAATGCTGAACACAGGTCAAAAGATTTTCTTCATCTTGAACCCATTTTTATTGCATTATTTTGGCCTCTTCCAATGGAAAGTCAGTGTCCGAGGGTAGAAAAGAATATAGTTGCAAATCTGCAATGAAAAATGTCAAAAATAACTTTTTTTGTCCTCTGATGATAGTCTTGCATGACCTCTCCTGCATAATGACCACCTAATTTCCTGCATGCCATTTAGGGGCACCACATCTTTCAGTATTCAAAACATCTACGTAAAAATCAATACTCTAAATTCGTTATCGATGGTGTCAGGTCGTCCCAACAATCCTCCACAAGCATAACTTCCATAAAAGAAATCTCGAAGATTTTTGATCTATGTTCACTTTCTCCAATAGTCATTCAATATTGAACCAGCTCATGAACTTGTGTTGAGTCTTTATAGTCAAATGAAGTCTTTCATATGCCTACATAGAAAGCCAGAGATGGTGTGAGGAGCAGCAAGGCCTCAGAAGCACAGAACAGAGCAGGTATCCAGGATAGAAACAACATAAAAGGAAAAGCTGCTGTGAGGGTGGGTTGCAAGAGGCTTGCACCTCTCAAAAACTGTGGAAAGGCTGAAGCAACTCGAATAACAAAGCCTATTTTAAATTTCCCTATAGGACATAATGGGCTCCAGCTGAGCCAGTGTTTTGGGTGATGCTATCAAGACACCTGTTAGATATGAGGTCTGTAAAAGAAAACATAATTGTTTTCCATTCTTAACTGGTCTTTTAAGTAGCAGAGGGGGTTGTAAATTAGTTTCAGTTGCTTTAGTTTTAATGAAATTAACAACAGGTGCACTAGAGGCATGACAATGAGACAACTTGAAATGGGAATGATTTTACAGGTGGAGGTCACTGACATTTTTCCACTCATCATCTTTTCTGACTGATTGTTTTCGCTAGTGTTGCATTTGGCTAGGGTCAATGTCACTACTGGTTGCGTGAGACCATACCTGGATAGACCTTGTTGGATAGACCTCTACAGGTTAGGTAACAGCACCCTGACAGCTGTTAAGGGTGGCTACCACTAATCAGAAGGTCGGTGGTTCGATCCCAGGCTGCCTCCTGGCTGCCAAGATACTAACCCCATGTTTTCTTCCTGGTGGTGGTCAGAGGGCCTGTGGCGCCAGTGTCCGGCAGCCTCGCCTCTGTTAGTGCGCCCCAGGGCAGCTGTGGCCACAATGTAGCTTGCCATCGCCTGTGTGTGAATGGGTGAATGACTGAATGTAGTGTGAAGCGTTTTGGGGTCCTTAGGGACTAGAAAAGCACTATACAAATGCAGGCCATTTACCATTTAAATATCAAGATGAAATCTTTGGAGTCATTGTCAGATCCTATCATGGTGCAGTGAGTCCTGGGTTCCTCCTGGTACACTACAATGCCCGGCCTTGTATGGTGAGAGTATGCAGGCAGTCCCTGGAGATTGAAGGGACTGATACCTGGCCCCTGGCCCCCAGGCTCGCCTCACCTAAATCCAACAAAACACCTCTGACACATTCTATTTCAGCCCATCTGATGCCGCCCAGGAACTCAGTGATGACTGATCCAGACCTGGGAGTTCATCATTAGGATCATTACCCGATGTTGTCAGGCATGCATACAAGCACGTGGGAGCAAAATAAACTTCCATTAGTAGTACCATTTTGAGTTGGTCCAATGAAATTTCGGGAAAAGGGACTAGCCTGCTGCATCATTTTTTCACTTTGATTTTTGGGGTGTCTTTAAATCCATGCTTCTGTAGGTTGATAGTTTTCATTTCTGTCAAACGATGTGGCGTCCTTTGTTGCTAACAGTCCATATCAGTATAGAGATCTAGAATGATTTTTCCCCATCTGATGTGTTTTGAAAATGTTCCTTTAATTGTTTGAGCAGTGTATGTACAGAACTAATGTTGCATATGATGCGTGAGGACAGATTTCTCCTTTTTTTAGGTAGTAAACAGAAGAAACTAGGATCTTCAACTTGTGCCAATTGCCACAATTCAGGAGGGGGAAAAAGGCACAAGCTTTTAGAGGCTTTATGGACTGATGATTCCTGGGAAGTGCATCCCAAAAAAAGGACCCATGCAATGATATGATTTTTGGCTTTTATTACATCCTGAACAAAATGTACCAGCCTGCTGCTGTAAACCATAGGCCCTGCCCACTGCCACTGTGGCTGTAGTAGGAGGTGGAGGCGTCCTTAGCTGTCCAGGCTAATGGCTACGAATGGGCTCTAATGCATGCTTCTACCAATAAATCACATGCACAGCGCCCTGCTTAGACATTCAGCAGCTTGGCCGACCACTCTGCTCCATCACACACTCTGAGATTAATGAGCACACACCCATTTACCTTGTACCAGTGGACAGCCAGATACACAAAGGCAGACACACTCACACACACATGCAAGTGGACAAAACACACTTAGATTTATATGACAATACTTATGAGGACTTTTATATTGACTGTTATTATTCTCCGAAACCTAAAACCCTGACAGCGAGAAGGGGCACAAATAATTTCTTTTTCCACATCTTTCTGGGCACGTAATCACATCCTGACAACACAGGTACACCCAAACACTTTCTCAGGTCTAGCGAGGCTCACGCAAGCCTTTATTCCGTCTGAAGGATAAAAATGTCTCGTCACAAATATCAACCGCACCGGTGTCGAGGCAAAACGGCACAAAGACAGAGAGAAACAAGAGCACGAGTAATGACGGTAGGCAAGCTGAATGATTAATAGGTTATATGCACGAGACACAACATTTCCTTTCTCCTAGTTTGGGTAAACTTTCTCCTTCGGGAGGCTGCCGTGTCCTTTGATCTTTCATTTAGAGTTATTACAATCAGACAACGCTGCGGCGAACACTTCAAGAATCCAATGTGGCGAGCAGAAAGCAGTTTCCAAATGTTTATTTTAGCAAGAAATAATGCACCCAACTAACCATATCTTTGGTGTTATCATCATTGCCCAGGCTATTTACAAACTGTATCTATTAATCATTTTTGAGCATGTACAGCAATTAAATTAGGCCGGGTCACACTCGAGCAATAATACGATTTTAATTGCGTGGGGCAAGACTCTAATTCAACTATCTCTGGATCGCTTGACGGGGGCAAATGAAGCACTCACAGAGAGAAAAGGAAGGAAGGAATGAAAGAAAGGGAGAGAGAGAGACTTTGGGTTTCAATTTATGTGAAAATGAACCAACGGAAGAACAAAAAGTCAGTGATATAGACTAAAATCAAAACAGTAGACAGTCTCTATCTTTTCAATTATGCACCTGGGTGTTGCAATCTGAAAAGACAAGCGCAACCGCAATTACAACCGAGCCAGACATCTGGTTTCGCCTCATCTCCCCTCCCTGAAACCTCTGACAGGGGAAAAAAAAAAACATTTCAATACAACTCATCTGCAATCACCTTCAAATATGACGAGGTAATCCCAGGTCAAACTCCTACTGTCTGTACCTGGCGAGCAAAAACCAAACACCCCGCAGTTTAAGAACAGACAAACAACGGGAACTAGAGGACAAGCACAAAAAATAATGGAACGGGAACAAAACTCCGACCAAAAACCCGAGCTGCTGCTTCTGCAGTAATATGAATGTTTACTTGTTGAATCTTTTATCAGTTTTGTTTTTATCTCTCCCCCAACCACCACCACCACCACCTCTCTGTCTGTGTTATCTATGCAGCAGGTACTGAGCTATGCATTGGGGCTGCGTGGAGCTGATTAGAACAGTGATAGATGGGAGGGTGGATGACCTTAGCTTCCGACTAAACACAAGGTTGGACATTTGTCTCCTTGCTGCATTTGCATGCTTTCCGCCCGTTTATGGCAATTTGTCACCATAGTCGCTTTGCCATTGAGAAGACACGGTTAAACAAAAACAAAAAAAAAGTGCAAGGCTAGAATCCCAGGAATGAAAATTTAAAGCAGGTTATGATGAAGCACTTTCATTCAGATAATTCCACAATGCTGTGAGTTCTCCTCATGCTTAGCCTCTCCCTGTTAGTATCGTGTTAACTTCTGGAAGCGCAATTAAGGAACACTGGTGCAGAAATTCATCTCAGCAGCAAAACTGGGAAAGTTAAAAAAAAAAAAAGGGGGAAAAAATGCACGAGTTGCAAAGAGACACTTGTTTGGAGTCCACCTTCCACCCCAAACCCTCCACTCTAACCTCCCCCGTGCCTGTCTGCCACCCACATTAAGCGCCGTAAACACACACGCGTACACGACACACCGCACATGCTGATGAATGGCCTGTCATGCTGTTTGGTGATCAGTGAATTATTTACACTCATATGCCTTTAATAATTCAGGGGGGCCCTGAGTCTTAACAAATTACAGCACTGCTCCCCAAACCAACAGAGTTCACTCAGCCAGAGTGCCGCTCCGCCCCTCACCGCACGCGGCCCGTTCATCCACCCTCCAACACGCCCTTGGAACATGGTGGTGACATTTTTGCGAGGCACTAAATCTCTGGAGTAATTCGATAATTCTGAAAGCCGAGACATGTCTCAGCAAATCGGTCTCGGAAAACATGTCCACTGTGACCTCTCACCAACGCACGCATTAAGGCTAAACTGCTTATGCTTACGTTTGACTGATCGTAAGGATCTGAGAAGGTTTTGTTTTCAGACAATTTTGCATCTGTAAAACTCCAGCATTCATATGCTGATTTTGTGAGTTTTGTATCACCCAACAATTGTGTAATTAAAACCTTCTTCCTGTTATTATACAGGACTACAAAGTACAGGATATAAGTACAGGATAGGCGTCCTGTATTGTTTGGAACCATGACGTTGGCAGCAGACCCTTCGAGACTGTAAAGTGAAGCCTGTATGCCCTTTTAGCATCCCACAGACGCTAAAAGGGGTCATGAAATGGGGTTCTTGGAGGATAATGCCTTGTTACTCTTCCAAACACAAAAAGGTTTTGCAGTGTAGCGCACTATGTTGTTCTGCTGTGGGAAGTTTGTGCCACTGGAGAGTGCCACTGACATAACAAGTGTTTCATTAGTCATCAACAATCTTTAGATGGTGGTGACCCAAGGTTGAGGAGAAGAACATTGAAGTTGAATTAAAATGATCAATGTTCAGGTTAGTGCAGGTTTCTTTTTGACTGTACTTGGTACCAGGAGGTTGTTTTTTAACTGTTGACAGTTGCAAACACTTTTAACAGAGCTACTTTTAACTGTAGCTCTACACATGGATCTAAGAAAATGGACACTTTCCTGAAAGCTTTCCATGTTCCCGGAACACTTCAACAATTTCTAAACACGGGTAACCTGATAGATACTGCTGCCCAATCTCACATGAAGATCCAGAGTTCTGTGTGGCGTTTGCATGGTCTCTCCTGGTTTCTCCCACAGTTCAAAGACATGCATGTTTGGTTAATTGGCAAATTACTCATAGGTCTGAATGTGACAATGAATGTCTGTCTCTTTAAGTTAGCTCTGCGACAGACTGGCAACCTGTCAGGCGTGTACACTGCTTTTAGCCCTAACAACTTTTGTTGTTTTCATTTGAGGTCACAAGCCCTGACATAGCATTGCAAAAAGCATTGGAAATGTCTAAAGAGAACTCCTCAAGATTTTAACTGTTATTCTGGACAAACCCCCAATTCATCATGCTCCTCCCTGTTTCAAAGGAAGAAACTTACAGTAGCCATATAAGCATGTTTAACATAGTAAGGTTTATTGTGAAATAAAGCAAAAGAAAAAATTAAACGAAGCAAAGCAGAAAGAGGACCTCGGTTGAGTTTTATGAAGTATCATGTAAAAAAGGCCAATGCTGAGAATTTTGGGGGGTTCAAGACTGTAAGACTGATATGATACTTCACTAGTACAGAAACAAACATACACACATATATGTTAAACTATTCAATAATTCTAAAGCAAATATAAAATGATCTTCCGTCACACATGTGTATCAGTTGGCTTACATTCAGTACTTCCTGTCAGTCACACAGAATAAGCTGGTCATGTATACATACAATAAGAGATTAGGTCATTACTACGTGCCTTTCTGTATATCCTTGTCATCAAGTAACACACACATACACACAGACACAGAGACAAAGACGGCACACACAAAGATAGAAAGAGGCCCCACCAGACACTTCCAGGTCCCTAACGAGGTCGCTAATTAACTCTCCCACTTGCGCTCGCTCGTTTTCATCTGAGGTGCACATTGCTTTTTTGACAGGAGAAAATTGCTGGGCAATTAAATCATCTAAAGACGAACACTCCAGCAGCTGGTATTAACAGCTAAATGTTACATCCATTTTCAAAAATGTGATTGTGGAGAAACTGTACAGTAAGTGACTGACTGCTATAGTGCTTTCTAATAACACAGCTGAGGCTTTATAGCACTGTACTGCACCAATCCCACATGGTATGTTGATGTTACAAATACAAATACTCCAGATGCTGCTTTTTATAGCCTTTGTGCTCTGCTTTGTTAAAGTATTTGTGCGATAGTGAATGCAGATGTTTTACTGCTGACTGTGCTGCCATTCAGCCCAATGCAGACTCAATGTAAAGCCAGAAACCTGATTAATAAAGGTGAAAAATAGTTTCTGATTCTGTTTATACAGCAACTATTTATTGTCTGCATTTGTAAAAAACCATGATTGAGTTTTCAATGAATTGGTACAAAACAGTGAAATGTGGCAGGGATTTTCAGGAACCAAGAAGGTTGTTGCACCGCTTTGGATATCAGAGAAAAACACATTCAAGAAGCTGAAATCAGGGCTTATTTGGTCATTTTTTGTGTGTAATTTTAAGGTAAAGTTCTTAAACTTACCCAAATGGAATGGCACACAAGTCAGCAGGAAATGAAAATGAAAATATGAATTGGAGTACCTAAGTACCTATGGAATATCATAAATAGTGCAGTGTGGAAGCAACACAAGTCTAACAAGATAAATCAAAGAAATAAAACCATTAGGATACACAAGAGAAGCAGCTGAACACATCCGACACACTCGATTTAGATAAGACACAGCAGAATACAGACAACGAACTGGGCAGGAAAACAACAAATATAAGAAAATACAGCAAGCCACATGAGATTTTCAAAATAAAACAGGAAGCCAGGCACATGGTGATGAGATAAAGCAAAATGTTGCAGCAGCCTAAGCAAAGAAGCCCTGACCTATCTCTACCCTACCACCGCCTTTAGGTGATCCAAGGCAGCCAAAAAATGTATGCTTGGTCTACCCCAGGACCTCCTCTCAGGACATATGCCCAGGACACCTAATCACAACCACTCTGGCTTCTTGATGTGGAAGATTAGGATGAGATAAATGACTGAACGTTTCTCTCCATCTCTAAGGGCTCCTGTAAACGATAGTTCTACATTACAATTGATCAACTTCTCACATGAGTTACATGACTTTAACGGCTCAAACCCACAAAGAAGAATCACCAAGAGCCTGAGGTCTTTGCATTTTTAGCATTTCAGCATCTATAAACTCATTTTCACATGGCGATCTCCAGGGGGTAAAAAAAAAAAAGGTCAACTACATGTGCTAAAAACTGCTCCTTTGTTATTATCTATGTATATGGTTATTTATACTGAGACACCATCCAAGAAGTCTACACTCCAACTTTGGTGAGGGACATTTTAGGGTTTTATTTGCATGTTATTTAGCACCAAGAAAGCAGGCAGGCTGTATATGGGTTATAATGTAACCCTTTATCCCCCATATATCATATATCAGCTACATTTCTAGATCCAGCTAATATCTGTTTTCACTGAAAATGTACTCACACTAAACTATGAATACAGTTATTGTGGTTGGTGCCTAGTGGAGAATCAAGCAGCTTAACATTGCTGAAAAAGCAGTAACAACTTGAGTTTCTCAACATTTTATTTTCCAACTAACTGACTGATTTGGTAGTAAGTAGATGGTGTGACTGTCGATCACAGTTGACGTGGCTCAAAGCTGATTTTGTGTCAGTTGTTTAGAACTTTGGCCATCCTGTAAACCCTGCCCTTTCTGTTAGCACCACTCATTAAGGGGAAACAACATCTGACCCAGCTCCGTGCACCCATGCAGACATATACACATGTACACACACACACACACACACACACACACACACACACACACACACACACACATACACACACACACACACACACACACATACACACACACACACACACACACACATTGTGTTCCAGGTCCCACTTCATGTCAGTTCAGCCTCCTGGGTCCCCGGCCTCTTCTGAAACTGATTTTTGTCTCCTATTTTGTTAACCTCGCTCGCAATTAACCCCACGCTGTGAGCCAGCCACACATGGGCCAATAGAGGCTAACCTACAGTATGTGAGTGCCCAGCCCGGTGTGAATCACTGCATTGTGTCATCTGTCCTGCAAAAGAAAGGACTGGGGAGAAAGGAGAATGAGACACAGAGAGGGAGAAAGAGTGCTGTTTTTTGGGGGTCCGCTATTCTTGGAAGGATACCCCCGGGGGCGATGACAGCAGTGGAGGGTGGAGGGTTTGTTTCTGCGTCTGTGTGTGCGTGCAGTGAGGGAGGGAGGGTCCCATCCTGACAGGTTCTTTTGTAAGGGGTTGGGGATGGTGTGTGTGTGTGTGTGTGTGTGTGTGTGGGGGGGGGGGGGGGGGGGTGTCTTTGGGTCAGAAAAGAGAGGGAGGAAGGAGGGCGAGGGGGTGCGTAGGTGAGGGCATGTTTTGTGGTGCCGTCAGGAGCGTTGGAGATGGCGTGAGTCGCCACCGACGGGGGGTCATTGTACCCACTCCATTCTGTCTCCACACTCTGCCACTGCTCAATGGGCGGATTAAATAATACGCCTGAGTCTTAATCTTTGAACTGCGCAGACACAGATGCACAAACACTCACACACGCAGCTGAACCGAGTCCGCGAAGGTTGGATCCCACGCAGCGTGTGTGTGCATGTGTGTGTGTGCGGTTTCTCTAAACGTCCACATCGATGGTTACGCCACAATCCATAGGTCTCATTTGCATCGCCGAATACACCGTAATGATGTTACCCACGCCACGGCTCATACTGTAAGGCTTCTTTTTATAGATCCCTTCTTGCTTTTTTTTTCACCTCATAATGAGAGAAAAAGGTCAGTGTCTGGTGAGAGGGAGGAGGGGGAGGGTATTAAGACAGGATCCTTGGTTTCTTTACAGTTCTCCAAGTTCACCAACTCCAGCAAATGAGTGTGTAGAACAAGCCAAGGGGCCTTTTATTGCAAATCTAATTCATTTCTCTAGACAACTGTGAAATTTGCCATTGACATTAGTCATTACCCCAAGGCTAACGAAAAGATGATCTCAGTTAATAAATGATCCCTAACAAGGAGCGCTCTCTTTCTCTCTCCCATTGTGTTAATGGCAGGGGCAGCTGTTAACGCCATGCAGTTACAGAACAACACTGCTAACACCGACTCTGGCTCCACTTCCTTCTCAGGCCGTCTGCTTTCATTTGGCTGCTGGGTACCCTCACTCCCCCATCCTGTATTATCATCATCATCATCGTCACCATCACCCCTGCAGATCCTGCATTATGCAGTGCCATCATTAGAGCCTCGATTTCAGACGCTTCCGGCACCATTGCTGGATTGTGACCTGGCTCCTTCTTCTTCTTCTTCTTCTTCTTCATGGGTTCTGGTCGGCTCGGATTCCAAGACGAGCTGTTGGGAACGGATGTGAGTGATAGAAATTGGAAATGCGGAGAAAGGGTGAAGAGATTGCAGCAAATCAGGCAGGATTTGGGGGGAAACTAATCATCTCTGACCCTCCAGCTGGCCTTGGCCATCACTGATACTTAACAATAGTTGTTCAAAGCACCATGAGCAGGAGCACAACGCGTTCAGTATGGGCCCTTCTACAAGACAAAGAAAAAGGTCACCAACTGTAATCAAACCCTTTTGTTCCTGTCAATTTACATAATTTGAAAATAAAACATATCACCACTGTGCTGTTTTACTTCTAGACCCCTCATAATTGTTTCTTGAGAAGTGAAATCCATTATTAGGGTGCTGGGGCATCAGCGTTTGTCTGCCTCTGAAATGAAAAAGTCACATTTCCTCATCGGAGGAAAATGGAATTGTTCAAATTGTGTTTGCAAGAGAGGGCTGCGCACGTGTAGCGGGGAATGGGGAGCACATAATACGATATTCCCGTTTTTTTTCCCTACTCGGAGTTCCAATTTATTGAAGTAACCGAGCAGAAAATGCACTGACAGCTGTAGCACTTTATTGCGAATTAGTATATACATTCTACACCCCGCGAGAAAAGCCAAGCCTCATTGTATTTCTGTAATTGCTGGAGCCCGGGAGAACGAAGGGCCAACGGCAAGTCGAGCAATTACAAGCTAAAGATGACAGGGTATACTTTTAGCTTCAGATCCCATTTGAAACTGGGAGTGAAAGTTGGGAGGAGATGGCGTCAGAAAGGTCTGTTAGGTGGCACGAGTGGGAGAGAGCAGGTGTTTAACAAATGAAATGCAAATACGTGCTGGTCAACGTAGCTGGTCATCACTGTTGTCATGGTTATTGTGATTGCTGGGTACTTTTAGAAGTTGTGTTTAACAGAAGGAGAAAAAAAACACCTCTTTTCCTAAAATCTGCTGGCTAATTAATGTTTTTGGTTTTACTTTTTACTGACAACCCATCAGATGATGAGTATTTATTTTCAGGAATTTGTTCCCAGGTAAGCAGCTTTTTGCTGGTATTGTTGTGGCAGAATTACCAGCAAATCTACATGGAGAGGTGTGTTCCTGGATCTCACTGTGTGTGTGCAGTCATGTTTGTAAACCTGTCTATAGGAATGTGCTAACGTATATTTAGAATCCATGCGTACACACTTACAAAATATAATTGTGCATATGTAAAAAAAATATAAATGTGCATACAGGTATTAATTAGTGTCAGAAATTTTACACAGTTTACATTTTTCTCCACACATTTATGAATCACAGCACACCCAAATTTGAACATCTTCTTTTATAGATTTACGATCCCAATTCAAAAAAAAAAAATGGGAACCAGTATGAAAAGTAACTAACAAAGTTTCTGCAGTGATTTCCAAATCACTGCAGAAACTTTGTCTAGTAAGTTGTGGAGACATTCTCATCATCTACAGTACAAAATAGCATCAAAAGAGTCTGAATATCTGGAGAAATCTCTGTGTGCAAGAGACAATGCCAAAAATCTACACCTGATGCCTCCGATCTTTTGGGAATGCTTCAAAGTGGAAAACTCTTCTGTGGTTAGACAAATAAAATATGAAATTGTTTTTGGAAAACATGGCTACCGTGTCCTCAGGTCTCAAGTGGAGAGGGACCATCCAGCTTCTTATTATCTCTGAGGTCAAAAGCCTGCCTTTCTAATGGTATGACAACCTATGGAACTGGCACCTTGCACATGTGGAAAGACACCAGCAATATGGAAAGGTATTTACAGGTTTTAGGGCTCCCATGCAGATGCTGTCTTTTTTTAGGGAAGACCAGGGCTGTAAAATAACTTTGTTAGCTTGTACCACTAATGGTACAAAAGTTGCTAGCTTTGTAGCACAGACCAAAAAGTCTTATGCTTTATGCTTGTGCTACCAAAACGTAACACAAGCATAATATTCTCTCTTTTAAATATCTTGCTTCCCACAACGTAAGGATCGTCTAATTTACTCTTTTTTGCTGCTTCTGAGCAGTATTGAAAAAAATTAAAGTTGCTTCTTAATCAGCCAACTTTTACTTTCTTGTCACACATACCCTCAACTGGAAGGTTGTGTTTTACTTTCATCCTGATGAGCCTGTTTTCCTTTAAAGGTTTAAAACATCACTTGAAACAGTCAAAGTACAGCTTTTAAATTCCATTAGATTCTCTGAGCGGCTACCCTACCCTAACCTATCTACCAGTGGATTGGAGATAAACATAAAAGGAATTGTGGGAATTTTTTTAGAAGTCAAGGCTAATAACACTGACATGATAACAATTTACTACCACAACACACTACATTGCTACTACTCTGTAGCATTGTGACGTACCATGGCTTCACAATAAAACTAAGTGGGTAGCAAAGCTGTTGCGCGAGCGTATGCAAGACCATTTATGGCACAGACAGTTTTTTTCATCACATATGCAATGTATATATTGCACTGTACAGCCCTGAGGAAGATGATGTTAAACTGAATACTAAGTTGTTTACAATAGCGTGGCTTCATAGTAGGAAACTCTAGTTGGTGAACTGGCTTGCCTGGTGTCCAGACCTTTCACCAGTTGAGGACATTTGGAGCATCATGAAACCAAAAATACGACCTAGAAGATCCAGGAATGTCGAGCTAGGATCCTCTACCAGAAAAGAATGGGACAAAATTCCTCTCCCAAAAGTCCATCAGCTGCTCGCCTCAGTTCCCAGATGTTCACAGACTGTTGTTAAAAGTAGAGCGGATGGTCTAGAAGACCTTTCTTTAAAACTTTCTCAGTTTACATGTTTGATATGTTTTTTTCTACTCTGAATAAAATCTGGTTTTATGAGATTAGCAAATTGTTTTCTTTTTTTATTTACATTTTACACAGTGTCCCAACTTTTTGGCGGTCTGGGTTGTAATCGCGCACATTCTGAATACATATTTACACACTTTTTGTACACATCCACAAATCTCAGAGCATATTTAGAGAATCCTTTACACGTTTAAAAATCTAATTACACAGAGAGAGAGACAGAGATTGCAAAAAACCCACATAGCTCATCATACACATCCACAAATACAATATTTCTTTACATTAGCAGCACCGGCATCTTCATAACCAGTAATATGTATTTATTACAAATGGATAGTGAGACTCTTACACTTGTTTTAATTGTTTATTTATGTTTGCCTTCATAAAAGTCTGTATGTAAGCCTGTGTAACCAGAATGATCCTTTTCAGGAGATTCAGGAAGTCACTGCTTGCCAGTGCATTTCTAAAAATCTATAAATGACCTTAAATGACTTTTACAAGTGAAAAGGATAGACATACCCTCCAGTCATGACTTTTATTCTTTTTATTCATTTAGATATAGAAATACACAGGATTTTACACATCTTTGATTAAGGTTCAAATAAGTTTAGACCAAGCAGAAACTTATAAACCAGGTTAAAAATGAAAAAAAGGGCTTCAAAAGTGAGTTAACCCCCATAGGCACCCATGTTAATGCCTGATTTAATAGCACAAATAAATGTGTTTACCACCTGATACCAAGCCTGGTTTGGTCAATAGAACTCTCTGGGTGTTAAAAATCATATTAACCTGAATGCCACTGGTCACCACATCTAATTGCTGGACTGATCGCCCCTTTATGTTTGTGGTGTTTTTGGAGCATTTTGAATGCAGTTGTTTGGAAAGGGTTAGGGTTAGTATTTCTAGTATTTTATTCGTATGATAGCAAATATTAGCTGGTATCTGTGTCCATGCAAAGGACCGTCGATCCCCTACTTCCTTTAACTGTTTGCTTACACAGCCATCGAGCTAGACCTTCACTCTAAGAAATAAAATGTTGTATTTACTCCACCCAGTTATGTCAACCGGTTCCACACAACTGGGTTAGTGAAATATAAAATGTATGATATATTTAATTTGAACAACAAATTTTAAGTAAATCTGATAAATCTACTCACCCAAAACACGCTCTACTGAAACTATAGGATTAAATCACTTTAACAGAATTGCAACTTAGTCTATTTAAGTTTGTAAATTAAATAAATCGAACACAAGTTTATTCAGTTAACCTAACTTTAATAACACTTTGTGTAAAACTTGTTGAAGCACACTTTGAGCAATTCAAATGCTTCTAGATCTTTTTCCCCAAACAATCTTTACATATATTCAAGTGCATTTTAGGTGCAGGAAGACAAGATACAGAATGTCATGTTAAACTGAAATGATTAAAACTGGAAAGTGTTGTGATTCCAACATTTTTAACATTAACATGACTTAATTTAAACTTGATTGGGCTACAATGAAAAGCCCACAATACAGCCCTGCAAACAGCAGGTAGAAATTACTTTTGTGTCATTTTTGTCCATATTTAGAAAAATAACCTTTGCTTCAAAACTTAAACTGAAGTCCAAAGTTAGGAGCAGTCTTTTTCAGTGTAGTTGGATGTTGGTAAAGGTTCAAGAACAAAGAACGCAGAAAAGTGAAAGGCCTTGCAGAAGTTCTTGTGGCAATTCAAACTGAACAGTTTATGAAGTGCAAGGAGAAGGGTTCGAGAACCTTAAAGTTCAGTGTCCTCTATAGTTCACTGCAGGCTGTTTCACTCAAGCAGTTTGTTTTTCAGAACCTGCACCTTCATGGATAGGTTGTTCCCATCCAACTCCATCAGCACCTTCTGAAGAAATTCAAATGTGTATTTCAGGTGCTTTGGGTAGCTCAGATTTAGACTATAGATTAGTCCAAGCAGGAGGGCACAACCCTTTGCCACATCACTAAGAGCTTGCAGCACAGTGCATCCTTCTATGATGACACCAATGTCCTCAGGTGTATCTGCAGAGTTTGCTCTCATGTCTGACAACATAGACTCCCAACGTCAGCTGCTCTGTTTCTCTGCTTGCACCAAGATCCACATCCTTTAAATAAAAATTAAAAAAAGATAAGTTAATTGCGTACATATACATATGGACAAGTAAGTCCACCTTCCATTTCCAATCCCAAATTTAAAAAAGGAAAATAACTGATCGTTTTCCTTTTTTAACTTACCAAGAATTCCTTGAACAGGCTTTTCATTTAAGTAGACACAGACAGCTTTCAGAATGCATTCCTGTCAAACATCAACGCTGGGATTCTGGTGGAGATAAGAACTCAATATGAGAGAAGTTTCCTATTTTGGTTCCTTTCAACCTCTTTACAAAACAAAGTCAAAAATATTAACACATAGCAGATATGTGATTAAGCAATGTTTCATAACTCACATCAGTGATGTGCAGTGAGGTTCATGATTGGTAAGGCACTGACTCCTCTGTGTCAGATTAACAAATATATGAACCCAAAAATCGAAGCTTTTCAATTTTGACATTACGTGAAAGCTTTCATTTTTGCTTTAATCAATTCTAGATTGTTCAACAATATATTTAATAATTGTGCCCCTAAAAATATAAAAATTAAATAGAAGATTAGAACTGGGCAATATGGACTTAAAATCCTATCATGACATTTTGTGGATAACAATAAGTCTGTGAAGGTTCACAGTCATCCAGGTCATCGTAGTCTAAGGAGCTTGGAAAGAAAAGTGAAGCTTCTTCAGTGAAGATTTCTGACACTAAACCAGAAATCAACATGGAGTCGAATTCTTTCAAACAATGTAGCAACTTAATTGATGCACATTTCTAAAATACACTACACATTCATTTCATTCTTCAAACTACAGGATCGCTGGCGCTCCCAGTGGTCATTACTGATGTCAGGGAGCAGGTGCGGTAGATGTTGGGAGTAATTTTAAAACTGTCGGTCTTAGTAGGCAAGTCTCATCTTAACAAGAATCGCAAAAGATTTTGGAAAATTACACCGAAGCAGGTTCAACAATATTTGTTAAATGTTTTCATACTTCTAACATGTGAGAGAGGTATACAAGCTAGAGTGTTAAAAAATTTGCCAGGCATCATTTGTTTAAAAAAAATGCAAAAGTATTCCCGAAAGTGTCAGATGTGTATCAGTTAGTATACATTAATCAAATTTGTCATCCTTAAATTGTTGAACTTACCAAATAATCCTCAGATGGCGATGGATTCTATCCAGGATGCTAAGCATATGCAAGTCTCAGTTGAAAATGGCGGATGATCAAACTTCCACACTGCACATGTGCAAACTCAGAAGTACGGAGAGCCTATTAGGACAATCCTCTTTAAATTAAAGTGCTCTTCATTTTAAATGAACTTTTTACATTGGATTTAATTTACTGCATTTTGTTGTATTGAAATATTATGTTGTTAATTAAATTCAAAACAACATACTTGTGTTTAAAGTTAAAAATCAATTGGTGGCATTAGTTTTAACATGAAGCATTTACATAATGCTACCAACATCAGTGTGTCATTTCTTAGAGTGTTGGATGTGAGTGTTTGTGGGTAAAGGGTTAGCTGTTCATCTGTTTGGTTAAAGTGTAGGAAAACTATTAGAGGGAATTAAAATGAGACAATGTGTATTTTCATAACTGGAAAAGTTAGTTCATTGTAAAAATGCTGGGTGTTTTAAAAGACTATTTTCATGCTTTGACAAAGAATCCATTTTGTTTCTTTCAGTGCTGATAGTCTTCACGATTAAAGGCGTTGCATCAATCCATATTAATCACTTTTTTTCACTGTCAAGTAGCTTTTGTCATTTTGTGAATCAGCTCCATTAACACAAATGTCTGTGGCAGCAGCTGCCACAAAAAAGCCATAGATAAGCGTTCATGGCTTCACTGAACATGTCCACAGCCACATGTATACAGTTATAAGAAAATGACTATAACACATTCTCCTTTGATTTCTTCCATCAGTCTGCTCCACTTCTCTTTTCTTCAACAAAGAAACGCAGAGAGATCTCTGGCCTGAGCTGATCCCAGACCTGCAGGGGATTTCAGCTACCTCCGAGCTCCCCAGACGCCTCCTTTCATGATTCCAGGTAACTCCTCCATGCGGTCTTGCAGCTCTGTTGCTCACTTGCAGCGTGCTAGGAGACACAGAGGAGAACATGCTGTTTTATCACTCTTCTGTATTTGTCAGGCTGATGTGCTGTTTGGTGTGCAGAGCTGCTGAACTGTGAAGTGCCGGGGGCGTTGAGAATAAAGAAGGACCTGGCAGTATATGAACCAGCCAGCCTGTCCTGTGTGCAGGTGAACTGCCCAGGGCCTTTGAGGGCTGCCTGGAGAATTGATGTCAAATGAGAGTGACTTGAGAGGTTGGTCAGGTGCATGAAATATGTATCGAGGTGTATTCCAGCTTCAGCGAGAATGTCTTCCTTTCCTCGGGTGATTGATGGATTGATTTAGACTCTCAAACTGGAACCAACTGTACTGCCCCGGGAGGAAAGCCACACCCAGCAGGCCATCCCTGTGCAAAATCAACCAGACACAGTCAAAACGAGAACAGTGAGGCTTATAAAGTTGCAGTTTTTTCTCCATCAGATCAGGCTGTTTTATTTGCCATGCTGGAACTGCGACTGTGCCTCCACTCTGCTGCTCTGCCACCAGTGAGAGCAGCCCTGGGGATGCTAACAAAGAGACGGAGAGTACTTAGGATGTAAAACGCACAAAGCCGCAATGTAAACACTTGTCTTCCTTCATATTAGATTTTCCATCATCTTCATTGCTCCGTCTTTTGCCGAGAAGCACATCTCACACTCCGGCATTTCAATTTGCAACGCCGCCTCTCCAAAGTACATGTTCATTTATTGCTGTTATTACTTTGTCATGTTGGATAAATTGATAACATGACATAACTTGTTTGCTGCCTTGTTGCGCTGGCAGTCTGATTATGAGGTCAAGTGCGTTAACAAATGACAAATGCGAGAGATGGGAGAGTTGCCATCCGTTCGCTTCGAGTCACTTCTTTTTCCTCTCCTAAAATTAAGACTGCTGCTCTGCCAGGGGTGAGGCAGATTGCAGGTTTCTCTTTGCAGAAATAATTCACTCTAACATATCGTTAGCTTCATAGCATAAGTGCCTAAGTCATTGACTTAGTCAAATGACTTAGGCAATTATGCTATGAAGCTAACGATATCAAGCTGTGGAAACTAAAGTCTAATCAGTAGCATAAGAAACAAGAAAGCCTGATAGTCGATGCCTTTGGGTTGTTTTTGTGGTATAAAGCATATTGAACAGTTTGACTCTTTAAACTGCAGCATATGTAGCATTTTTCATGTTTTAAAAGATGCTTTATTGCCAACGCCTGGTTAGACCGTAACCTAACTGTAAAAATGAGAACCCCGCGATCCAGAGGATCTAGTCTCAGTATCCTTCTTACATTCTCGCACAATGCTAACAGCAAGCAACAGCTAACTTTAGCCTGGATATGTAGCTCGCTGATCGCAACAGACGACCTCCTCCTGAAATTCTGGACCACAACACCGACTCCACATTAGGACAAAAATCCAAACCTCGGCTACTTCTCTAAAGCACCTTTTTCATTAGTACCTACTCAGATCGATCGACTACAACCGAGTACTAGCTTGTGTGTGTGCTTGCATCTTAGGTGTTAATGCATTAAGATGTTTTAGGTGAGAATGTAATGGCGTAAACTTCAAATCTGTGGCCGATTTGTCAGGTTGTTTTCCAAGGTGTCCACTCCTGCTAGTGTAACAGCCAGAACGCCTCGTCAGCTATCATCTGTTTGAACCCGTGATGTCCTGCTTCTCGGCCCGTTGCTCTTTAAAAACCCCTGCTGGCCTTCGCACAGTGATGGAAGTTCAACACAATTTGCTTACGTTGCTTTGAACTGGTTAAATTTGGGTCCATAGCTAACCGGTTTTGGCTGAGATTAAAGTTAAGCTTCAAAACTGAATAATTTTATTCAACCTTACTGGAATGCTGTCGGTGTGTTTTGAACTGAGTCATTCACGCATCTCTATCTCCTGATGTCCAGATCTGTCATCCTTGTTTTACCATCTTATTTTGAATTAAAACTGACATTAAAGTATTTTAATCCAGGAAGGAAAGTGAGTGTTTCCACCAGGAGCAGAAACATCTGGACCAGCATGTTGATGCTGTTCATGGACAGAACCTCCAGAAATCTTTTACTGCAGTTTTTACTAATTATTTCACAGCGATGGTCCTTTTAAAGTCGAGCATTTTTCCAATGTGCTTAAAATTAATGCTGTGCAGATAAACAGAGAATGTTCACTTTCAGAGTAAAAGTTGCACCTTTGAAACACACTGGTTAAATTGGTAAGACACAGCGTTTACTTTGAAGGCAAACATTTCACTTTTTCAGCATTTACTACAGCTAAAGAGTAAAAGGAGAGTATGTGCGCACTACATTTAACCAAATTAGTCGCACTGAAAAACAAATGTTTCCTCAGAATTCTGACTTTAATTCGTTTACATGTAAATTCTTTTGTTATTTTCATTATAATGTAAAACTTAACTGATCAAATGAAATTAATGCATCTGGCATGAAGTTATTTAATCCAAGCATATTTTACTTTACACAACAACAGTCTCCCCCTTTATATTGTAAGGTAAAGACCCTAATATAATATTATTATATTATATTATTATAATAATAACAATATTTTATTTTCTTTGCATGGAGATTTTTGATGACATCCATCAACCTCCAACTGGTGTTTGGGGGATACACACTTTAACCAAGCAACTGAAGGTTTCCAGGGGGTCACCACCCAGTCTCTACACAGCAAATCCAGCATGTCCAAATTAACACTGTCGGATTTGATTTCAACACTATTAAAGTGTCTATATGGGTCCACACCAGAGAGTGTTAATTTAACTCTTTTTGGAGAGTTGGTACGTTAACTCTGATTTAGTGTTAAACACCAAATCTGTCTGGAGTTGATAATTTAACACTTGGTGTTAAGAGTTTATATATTAACTCTCAAAGAGTATTTTAGTTTAACTACGTAAGAGTTATCTTCTAATTCATTCTAAAAAGCGGGAATTTTACTGTTCTGAACTTCTAGAAATTTCTTTTGGAAATAAACATTTACTAAAAAGATGCAATGGTTTTTGAAAAACATTTATTCTGAACTGTGCACCACAATTTCAAAACATTTTCTGAAAGATGTAACAGTATACATGTTCTCACTTTCATTAGAGTTTTGTTTATCAAAAGGTCTGACATGGTAAATGCAAATAACAGCATTCTCATCACTTATTTCTTCAATACAATATGCATGTCCTTCATTCATCACTTTGTGGAACTTCAACACACTTCTGCTCTCCCCCATATTCCATCTTCACAAGCATATCCTGTGCGGAGATTGAATAAAAATTAGTTGACACTAATTAATGGCACAAATAATCCAGTAAACAATTGCAGCACAGTAAAAAAAAAAAAGGAATCCTCTTTGAGCCATTACTTGTGTAAAGTATTTTCCCAAAAGACAAGGACACAGGCAACAGGTAATACTGAACTAAATGTAAAACCTCAACCTTTTTCATTTTTACCTAAACCGTGTGCACAAAACTCTGGAGGGATCTAAATGCTAACGTAGAACCCAGTCAGGATGTCAGCTACTGCTGTTTGCTCGTTTTTTTTTTTTTTATGGGCGATCGTTTTCAGGCTTCAAGTAGCACCATTATACCAACATTTCACATTCTAGACATTGTTTTAGGTGTATTTGACCAAAGGTTTGACTGAAAATTCACATGCAAGCTTTTTTTCAGTGCTGTGGTATTTGCCCGCAAACAATACCTTTCAGCTAGCTAAAACAGAATATTATGCTATCACCGAGCAACATGGCTAATGCCTTTCACACAGCTTTGTCTCAACTCCAAAGAGCCACAGAAGTAAAAGCTCATAATAATAATTGAAACAATCTTTGAAAAAATGACTTACCAAGCATGGCAAACAACTCGAATATGTAGAGCAAAATGTTCTGAAACGGCTTCACTTCAGCTTCAATTGGAGCCGTGCTGGGGGCGGAGTCTGTGAATTTACTCTGTTGGTGTCATAGCCCCTCTAGGAGTTCAGAGTTAAGAGGTCAAGAGTTAATGTTTCCATTGTAACACCTCCAGATTTGACAGAGAAACACTCATTTTTAACACTCGATTTTAACTACTATCATTTTACACCTCAGAGTTACATTAAAAGAATGTGACTCTGCTTAGAGTAAAATTAACTCTACTTTTGCAAGAAGACTATTAACACCAAAACATTTAACACTTTTGAATTTGCTGTGTAGGCCTCCATGACTGAGCCCTATACTGTCACTCAGGTATACCTACAGTATAAAAGCGATATACAGTGCACTGGTTTCCCAGTCGCTGTACTTGCATATGTTCAACGTTACAGTACAGGACGTTTTGGACCCCGCTAGCTCATGCACAGAATGGAAAAACAAGCACCAAACGCAAACATAAAACACTTCTGGTGATTATTCGTCTAAATGTGTGATAATGTTCACATTTTCTTGTAGCTCAGGCAGAAAAGATGTCAGAAATGTTAAGTTCAACAAGGCCAGAGAGGTCATGAGTTTAATGGCATGATTGGGTAAATACAGAGTTCAAATTTGGCTCCAAGATTCCTAACGATGGTCCAATTCCTGAGGAATTGGCAGTGATTAAGAGGAGGCCGAAGCAGGAGGAAAAGCCCTGTCAAGGTCAAAGAGGGCTCGTGATAAAGGTTGCTAAGCTACAATCTGTGACAGGCAGAGAAACCTGAATGTGTGTGTGACTCAAGAAACTACAACACACTTTACCTCCAGGTCTTAATTTACAGTGAGCTGTCTTTAAAAAAGAAAAAAAGGGAGAGCTGTACGTGGCCTTTCTCTCCCACACTGGTTTTTCAGGCTACTCAGAAGGTTACATTTAACTCCAAATTAGCTCTCAGGCAGCATCTAAAGGTTTCACGAGGATCGGAGCTGAGCTACAGTAGGACCAAAGATAACACAGAACCGAGAAACAGTTGAAATGTGAGCCTGTGACCCCAAATATTTCTTCGGCAACATTGGTATAATTGATTTAAATTCCATTTACTGCTAAGAGGTGTGCAGATTGAAGTGACCTCTGCCTAGGAATAGAAGTGGAAACAATAAAAAAAAGTACTGAAAAAAGCGCTCGATGAAGCGCTCAAACAGCTGCGAATGACGCCCTGGCAACACCATACCTTCAGGGGCCCAAGTGTACCGCCTGTCCTCAGGGGGACGACTGTACTGTCAAAGAATTCCCATTATGCATTATCACAAAGTCAGACAGCAAAATCTTCAAAACCAGTGTCTGTGATGGGCTAAGAAAGAGCTGACAAGAGAGCGCTAGCCGCCCCCCTCCTCCCCGCCACCCCCTCCATCTGAGTCACTTTGAAAACTTAGCAGATCCACCTTTTAACAATCCTATGGGGATGAATCAACCTTGCGCTCCTATCTAAGACGGTACAACCAGCACACCTAGAATTACAATGGAAGCACATCAAGGGACGGCCAAGCCTGACTGACAAGCGCTTCCCCCCCTCCATAAAAGAGCCGGGCTGCCTTCATTTGCATGACGGGGTTTTGGACTGGTGGTGAGAGTTAATCAGGGCTTTCCACTGTGCCATAGCAGGGGCTCTCTACCCCCACCACCACTGCTGCCATCACCCACCACCACCACTCTTTCCCTTCTAACCGAAGCACCCTTCCCCACGAGGGCCCGCCGGTGAAATCCTCTTAGTGGCAGTAGGCTAAAAGAGGAGTTTGCACCCACCTTGCCTCCTGGGATGGCTTTTTTTTTGTGGGGGTGGGTGTAGCGCGAGGCTGGCCGTTCTGGGGGCTTCATCTCCATCGGGACTGACCTCCCTTCCACTGCCTGGTACCTCCTATTAAAGCAGCTTTAATTACAGAGATGATTCCTCCACTTCCTCTGCTCCTCCAACTAACACCCCTCCACCCTCCCCACCACACCCCACGCCTATCTCTCCCTCTCCACAGGGGAGCACTCCTTGTCTCCTCTCCATTAAGATTGAGAGAGTGAAGGGGAGAGGAGAGGAGCCCGCAGAGCCTACCACTTCCACACATTCAGCGGGGAGCAAATACCATTTTCAGCTTCAAATGTCTTTTCACAGATTGGGTTTATTCATTTATTTTATTATTTTTCTCCATAGATTTTTTTTTTTGATCTATGAAGCAAATTAAAAATGATTCATGTGTTTGAGCGTACTTGGGGTGCGTGTGATAGTGTATGAAAAAGAAATGCATGTGGGAAAGTGGGTGTGCTTTCAACAAAGTTGGACAGATTGAATCGGGAGCTCAGATGTCAAAAACGTAGCACCAACTGTGGTTCTCGCCGTCCCAGGGATGATTAGAAAGTAAAGATTGCAATGTTATCTCCGTCCTTTGGCCCCAAGAAGAAGCAAAAGACTTCTTAATCTACATCGTACAAGAGGAAGGTGATAAAATCACCTTTGTTGTCCACTTTTTACCCGTCCACGTCCAGCCTCTATTACACCGGGATGGTACCTGAGCGCGGGAGAACTCGGGAACCATTTTTTTCCCTCCATTTCACAAACAGCCAACTGTTATCAGTTAATTCCAGCGAGGGATGCTTGATTTATGCTTCCTTGGATAATAAAGTACAGTATCGCTAACATGTGTAAAGTGTTCCCCAAGCGCCACCTCTGTCTCCTTGATTAATGCCGATTTAATTAAGCGGCGTGCTAATTAAGCAATAAATAATGACAAGGTGCGCATTTATGCAAAGATAATAGCAAACCCTGGGTGAAGTGATACCCCGGAGAAGTTGCCCAATCAGATCATTTCTTTGGACAACAATGGGGTGAGATTAAATGCATCAAGCAGACATGTTTGACCATTGTTATGCAGTGCATTATACACGTCCGATAATCATCGCAATGTCTATTTGCCCTGAATGTATTTAGAATTATAATTAATAGAGCAATAATCACCAGGCTATTATTGAACATGCTACCGGGGGGTGGGGGGGGGGGGGGGGGGGTGGGGGCTGTGCTGGAAGTGCATTTTCAGTGCTGACTGAACTTTCTGCAACTACTTTGGCTACACTCCTGTACCAAAAGTTAAATATTAAACCCATCCATATTTTTGAAAGTAAGATGCCGTCCTTAACGTGGGCGAAATCCGATAGAGCCATTAATCAAAATCACGCCCCACTGTCCCGAACTCCACAATCTGAGCGGCAAAATAAAATACCAATTTCCTCTTGTTTAGCATCAGCAGCAAAAGTCCTCGAGCTCCTCGCCACCGTACGTACCCGCGTCACTTTTCTGATCATCCGCTCACACGCCTATTTGCGGTAAATATCCTCCCACCCCCTTCCATGTCAAATGTCTCCACGTACAGACTCCTGATATGTGTATAAGAAGAGCGTTATTTACACTGATTAATGGTCCCAGCTTCAGCGGGGTGTAAGCCGCTCGCGTCCAGACAGCAGTGACAAATAAATCTATCAATCATAAGAGGGATTTTCTAATCCCCGAGCCATCAGACAGAGTTGCAGCCTAAACACTTTGTCACCGAGCGAGCTGCCCTCCGCTCACTGTAAACATGCGCTTATACAGCGAACACAGCGCTTTGAGCGACACAGCAGCCTCCAGGTCGCTATGTATGGAAGCATTTTCATATTTAGCATGATTCAGCAAGAAACCCCTCAATGAGGGATTTCTGAAATTCAAGAATGGTGGAAAAAACTGCAAATATTTCACTTATATTGCAAGTTTTGGCCATAAAAAGGCAACCTCACCCTTAAAAGATGTATGTTATGGAACATTTCCACAATGTCCTTCATGGTGAGAATGTTTAAGAAAGCGTAGGCTAGAAAAACATCTCCAGCTGACATTTTGGCACTTTATAAGTCTATTTGAGCCAAAAGAGAGGAGTTTAGGTACACTGCACAATGCTAAGTAGAGACATCAATCGGCATCCGAAGTCCTCATGGGTCTATCAGCTCCAGTGTAACAGCATGGCTGTCTATTGCAGAACAAGCCCCTGGTTGCTCTCAACCATCTGTGACTGAAAACAAAGACTGTGATCACATTAAAACACCATGGAGGGAAGAGGAAAAATGTATCAAACTGCAGCACTTTCCATAATCTGCTCACAGGTCTCAGCCATTATACAAACACAGGGCAAATTCAATAAACCTACAACTGCCATTTAATTAAACATTTGGCAGCCAAAATTCAATTAGGCAATAATAGCTAATTTCCAGAGATGGCTAATATGTTAGACACAGATAGGAAACTCCGGGTTGATATCCTGTGTCAATTCCAATTATTTGGAGCTCTCCTTTTAAAGCTGCTTTGGCAGATTACGCAATGCCTATTTTCAAAACAGTGTGACTGCGAGGCAGCGTGTGTCCCTCAGGTGGCACAAGGCAATGTTATTATTTTTTCCTCCATCCAAGAATGCAAATTAATAGTTGCCATCTAGTTGTGGTTGTTGCGGCGACGTCCGTGCCGCCATTCGGTCCCACGTGGAAGTCAAAGTAAGTAATGCTAAGGGAAACCTAATAAGATCTTGCAGGGGGGGGGAAATGATGATTATCTTTAATCACTAACCTGCCTCTAGTGGCACCACCGCATTATCCAGCACCTTCACTCCTTATAAAAATATCTATCACACACAATACAGGGGCGATGAAAAGAAGCAGCGGTGACGATGGGAGTGGAATGCCAATGGCCTCATTACTTGTCATAGCACATTGTAACTGGAAATTGCTTCTTTCAGGTTTTGTTTGCTCAGGCAATTACAATAAACTCTCGGCTTGACACGTTGTTTGCACAGATGTAGGACATTAATAAACATGAGCTCTAATCTGAATTATTGAACTGCTTGCCATAATTCTGACAATGGATTTGGAGCCCCTAACGGATAGAGGGACAGGAGGAAAGGGGACGGCAGGGATCCCCAGGATACTGCCCCGCTGGTTGTCTCTTATCACCTGAGAAATCCCCTAATTGAATGTTGGAGTGTGCCGCACAGCCCTGCAGGTATTCCTAAACTTGGTTCAGCCTCCTTGCTTGTCAGACACTGGCGACTGCCAAAACACACATGAGCTGCATGGATCTGACATTTCCTGTGAAAACTGATCATAGGCAAAAAGGAAACAAGAAGGAGAAAGACACCGGAAAACAATCCAAGAAACTGACAGGGGGAATATAGAGAAATTCCAGACCTCTTATTTTTCTGCTTCTAAATCAGAGTTACAAGTGGCCCAGGGGGTAAATCTGCAGCAGCCAGTAGATACATGGACAAATTACCTCAACTAATTTGACTTTGACCAAAAGGTTAATAGTTAACTAAACAGTAAATGTTAACAGATGTCACGTACAGAATAATTATTTAATTATTTGTGTCACGTGCACAAATAATTAAAGCAGAGGCATTAACAGAAATCATTAAATCTGCTTGGTAAATGTTTGGCTAACAATTAAAACTGTTGGATCATACTGGACATTATTGGGTAATCAAAAATCAACTGAAATTTACTAGCTAAAATTATTGCTTGCAGATGAAATAGCTAAAGAAAATGCATAAACAGCTAAATGGACAGCTAAAACTAAAAAGACATGGCTAGCTAACAGGATGGCTAAAGCAATTAAACCATTATTTAAAAATAGATAAATACCTAAAGGCATGCTTAGATAAACAGAATGGATAAACTAGATAGCTAACACAAAAAAGGCCAAGGATGAACAAAATAATTTAATTATTTACACTCAATTGGAAACTAATTTCAACAAAAAGCAAATATTTAAGCTAAAAAGTTAGAAAGGTGCTAACTTGCTAGCTAGATGCTAGCGACAGTTTTAGCTAATAATTTCAATGTTTATTTTTAGCTTGCTTTTTCAGCAGTTTATCTTTTATCTTTAACTAATACAGTAGTTAAACAAAAATGCTAAATAAACAGCTGAAAGTAATCAGTAAATATAAGAAATAGTTATTAATTAGGGTAACATCTAAAACTGATACATGTTATCATTTCTTAATTTGAAAAGCAAACTTTCTTCTTTCTTGTTTTCTAGTTTTCACAGTTTCGCTACAGCTTGGTAAGTAGTTTGCGAATGGCTGTAGACAAGTCAGCGTCTTTCACACAAACACTTGGGAGTAGTCCAAAATGCTAACAACTAAAGCAAATCAAAAAGTTGTAAAGTTGTACCCCTTTGCGACCAGTTTTAAATCAGCGACTGCCAGCAACCACTCTCAACCGGTCGGGGATATACATTTCGCCATCAGGTCTCTATAGCCCAAAGTCCAGTTCCAAGTTAGTACAACAAAACATGACATTGCGTTACACCCAACTGGTCTCGCTGCCAGAGGTTTCTTCCTGCTAAAAGGCACTTTATTCATCCCACTGTCGCCAAGTTTGCTCAGAGGGGGATAGTTTGATTGTCTGGGTCTTTACCTTACAATATAAGGTAAAGCCTTGAGGCAACTGCTGTTGTGATTTGATGCTATATAAATAAAACTGTGGTGTGAAGAAAGGGTTATTGAGTTCACTAGAGCATCCCATATGAAACTTTTTAAAGCAATGCAAATATATTTAGTATATTATTGTTAGTATTAAAATAGCATTCAGAGTTTAACTGTAGGCAATCAGAGATGATTTTATACTCAGACTAGATTCTGTTCCTCTCACCACTGCTGTACATATTGCACTTGAACAAATATATAGGCAAAGCACAGGTTTCATTCCTCCAGAAGCTGCTTGTCCTTTACTTTCCTTCAAAGTTTCACCAAAAAATGCTGGACAACCAGCTTCCCAGGCAAGCGTGTAGTGGGAATATCTACAAGAAGAATGCAGGAATAGCATTTTTTGTCCTCCTTTTTTGTCTGAGGAATCTTAAGATGTTCAAAAGGCATAGCAGAGGGAGGGCCTGGCTATTCTAGATAATCAAAAAGACTATGCGGACTTTGATCACCTGCATCTCATTCAGTGCAAAATTACTGCGGTGGGGTCCTTGGCTTCTCGACATGTGAGCAAGATGGAAGCTTATTATACTGTACACAGAGGCAGACAGTGAAATGAAAGAGGTCTTTTGTCAGTTCTTTGATTACAGTAAGGCATTGTGACTGTTAAGCAGACTACCAGCAATTATGAGAGCCTGAGCAAGTGCCGATGGAGAGTTTAGGATGGAGATGTAGCCAGACAAAGGGATGAGGGGATAAATAGAAATGTGGTAAAAGAGACAGAGGAGGGAAAAAAGTGACAGACTGGACTGACAGAGCTGAACGTCCCAGCCCTTTTTTGCAGATACAACTGCAATCAGCTGTAAATGATGATACAAGCACATATGGGTCATGAGAACGTCAATGAAAATACCTTCGGGAACACTGTTGTGCCTGATTGTTTTGCCTGTTTGGTTGATATAAGCATCTGAAAGCACATCTCGGTTGTTTGCTGTGGGTAAACTCGGCTGTTTTATACCCTTTGATTCCCTACAACAGGCAGTATTAGGTGAGAAGTATGAGGCCCTGCATTTCCATGTTGAGCCCTCCCATCCTCCCTCTTTGCAATAAATATTGACAAAGAACGTGAGCCATCGCCCCGTCACAGGTTGTTAAAAGCAAAGTTTATTGTGTGTTTGCTGTCTGCGAGCATACACTATGTGTGTGCGGGTATTTGTGTGTATTTGCACACACATTAGCATATCAGTGTTTACTCCAGAAGTTACTGTGAAGCGCCCGTTTCTCCTTGGGGAGAGCTGCTTGGCAAACACCTCGGAGTAAACAAGACAACCAGTGACAATATGCTAATGGGTCGATTCATTATTCCCCTCCAACAAGCTCCGCCTCGCAGAAGACACCTCAGATCTCCAACATCTCCATCACATTTCGCATTTAGGATCCACGCGCAACAGCGCTGCTCCACCCCTCCCGCCGCCGCCGCCTGATTAATATCTCATCAAGCGCTCCACTTTTCCTCCAAACGGCCCATCAGTCATGTGGCTCAACAATGTTTCACTTCTGACATTGTCAATCTTCCGAGATTGCACAGAGGTGATGCTCTAAATAAAGTTGTTCACTTTTTAATGCTGCGTAGATTGATGCCCGGCTCGTCAGGGGTGCCCTCAAAAAAAAGATGAATCATTGACAAAAACCTGCACCAATCTCCCGCATTCACGTACACAATCTTCTTGATGAAGACGTTTCAAGCAACCACCTTGAGCTGCACTATACAAGTCAATAAGCAGCCGGACGAACCAGCTGGAGGGCTAAGCCTGCAATAAGGTTTCCCTTTAATTGAATTGGACAATGGATTGGATTTATTAACTCCACAAATATTTACTTTGTTGCCAGCGGCCTAAACTTATTACTCTCCTATGGATTTCTCCTCCTACACATTTACTGTTGTAACTTGCATCACTCCGAATCATATCCACAAGCCAAAGGAAGACCTCTTAACGATGCATGAGGAAAAGGCCTCATATATGGCACAAGCACCGCATGCTTCTATTGATTTGCCAACAGAAACATATAGACTGGGTACAGATGTGTAAACATGGATGTGTGACTAAGCTACTGCCAAACGGTATTTGTGCTGCACGCCCAAATTACCCCCAAAATGTCAATATAATTCCTGTCGCTATAAATAGGGTCAAAGTCACATTTCAAGCTTCTTTGAGATGTAAATATCTAAATATCTATCTGTGGCGCTAGCTATGACTGAGCATTCATCTCGGGTTTAATCAACAGCCTTGGTGAGAAGAAACTCTCATTTTGTGTTAATTTAAACCTGCTACTTCGATAGTTAGTTCCTCTGTTTACTCTTCTGGGAGCAGTGCGAGCTCAGGAGTGGTTCTAGCTCCTCGAAACTCTTTGTAGTGCCAGGTTTTATAGTAATGTGGCACTCCATTTATGAAACAAAAAGCTCTTGCGCACTAGCACCTGTAACTATCGAGGTTTTTCCATGAACTTTTCAGCTCCAGCTGTGTGTGCGTTTGGAGCTCTCTCTGTTTGATTTGAATGCAGATATATATTATTTTTTGGGGTTTTTTGGGGGGATTTAGACCCAAAGATTAGTAGAAAATGCAATTATTACCCACAAATCTGAGGAGTCCGTAGGGAGGAAGAAAAATCAGGTGATGCTCACCATATTCCAAAGAAGATTTCCAAGTTATGAAGCATTGCGAGCTCCTGAGACACAACTCATAATTCATCAGCGCACTGGGGTAATTTATTTCCCTTGGTTTTAATATGTTACAGACGAGTGCTCGTGTGTCTTTCTGCCATCAGAGCTTTACTACATAGAGGCCAGGCATGTAGCGGGGACTGCCGCCGTTGCTGCTGCGCACCATACACCCCAATACCTGTGGTGCCTTTCATGGTTCAGGGCCCCCTAATTTCAGTGGGAAGTTGCACATATTTCATGGACACATCCCTGCTACAGAAGAAGACGAGGAGGGAGGGATGGATAAGAGTAGCGGGTTGGTCTCGCACAGGAGGAGGCTGATGATGGACTGTGCCTCTTCCTCCTGTGCATTGCAGGCCATCCACTTTACAACAGAAGGTTCTGGATCATTTGGTCCAGCCGCTGGCTGCTCTACAGCTCACACAGTTTGAGATCACCTGACTGTTTGATTGGATGAAGGGTAAGAAAGCTCAGTGTGGGATTCAGGCTGTTCAGAATGTGGATGACACATAGTCACTATTTCTCCCTGTAAAATTCACAACTTATATCCTTCAAAGTGAGCAGCTGTGGTAAGGTGCTGGGTTCACAACTCTGTTCAAATAAATATGCAGCTACTTTGGTTTTCTTTTAAAAGCACAAGTATGTTCATAATAACTTTCACATCTGTTATTCCAGGACTCAAATGTACACATGACGTCTTTGGCGATGTATTTTCGAGCAACACCCACCTTATTAGCATGCCAGTGCACCTTCGTTTAGTAGTTAAGTTTACCTAGCTGTAAACTGGATGTTAACCGCTTCTCCATTGTAAGGTTACATGACAGGCTTGCCTTGCACACACCCTGCTCCCTAAAGATCCTTTTCAATGTGATTTAAATGGCTTGAGTCTGTGCTGATGCTTGAAAAGCCAAACTTTTCTCACCTCTCCGCCAGAAGTAGAACATACAATTTTACTCAGTTGTTAGTTCTCAAAAAGGGGGTGTGGGGATGCTAGAAGTCTGAAATAGTCCTTCAAACAATTGGCTGTATCATTAGAAAGTGTATATTTACAGATGGTGGCTATTTGAATAACACATTAGTTTGTCCCTGCAATCGTATTTTTGGCAGATAATTGTGACAAATCACAGCAGTCTGCCATCAGCTGCCACCATTCACTCCTCAGTGCAACAACTCCATCCAGCTTTTGCATAGCTTGGCTTATTAGCCACTTAGATAACTGGTAAGCATTTCAAAATATCAGGGGAAAACCTTTCCTCCTATGTAAAGTGTCCTTGGCCTCAAAATGTGTCAGAATCTCTGAGTTAGGCAATGCAACGTGTGACCCTGTGCAATATGACTGAGGAGGGAGGCAGCTGAAGCCTGAAACTTTAATATGTGAGTCCAGCCAAACAGTGAAATAATGAGTTCGAGAGGCACTACAAATGTACTGAATGTCATAGAGTACAACACTGACCAACAACATCTCTAATCAGTGAGCAGATAGATATTTTAAAAAAGAACAGAAACACAAACCGAAAGCTTCCCAAAAGGGATGTTTTTGCAGCAATCACTTCAACATGCACTTTCTGAAATGCAAATCAAATAATTCTGATCAAAAGGTTTAAAATAAAAGAACTGAACGGATATTTAACACGGATTTAGTGTGTTGTGGTACTAACTAAATGTCTAAATCCAGGGCACCAAGGAGACTGCAGTGTACAAAGCAAAAATGGCGAAATCAGCTACAAAGATCCAGAGAAAAACAACAAAAAGTCAGCAAAGATTCATGCTACAGTCACAGTAGGGAAATAATGGTTGGAGACTGTAGCATGACCAAACTTATTGCAACTGTGTGGAATAAATAAATAAACTTTCAAAGACAGGGCGACTACACTTCACTTCATTGAAACAATAAAGCAGGACTGCAGAGATAATTTGATCTTTTAATGTAATCTGTTTGTGATAAATGGTCAAAAATTTCAAATCTGCTGCTGAATATACTTGAAAACTGAAACTCAGATATACTTCTACTATATTTGCATATAGCCAGAAAACAGCCAGTTGGCAGCCGGTTGTATTGCAATACGTCACAGACAAGTTTATGCTCATTGGACAGATTGAATCACAACGTGTTGGCAATCTGTTTGTGTTTATAAATGAGACACTGTTTGCTAACCTTCTTGGACCATGATAGGTTGGCAACAGGTTGCTTCCTATTAGGCAATCTGTGCGATCACATTGTGACCAAAAACGGTTGTGCAGAAGTTGAGGTTGTTGTGTTGCCACAACTACTGGCAATCGCTAAATACGTATGTTCCAGGGAGAGAATGGTAACAAGGCACAGTTTAACTCAATCGGACAATAAAAAGTGTGGGAAAAGAACAAAGGCAGGAAGTGAAAACAGCAGTCACATTAGAAAATACCCTTCAAAATAAAAGCGGACATGAAATATGGATACATAAGAAAAGAAAGATGTAAAAGATCAGATGACACGTGACAAAAGACACTTAACATGAGAGAAAACTAAACATCAGTGGCACGAGTCCAGCTCATTTATGATTAACAACAACAATTAAATGATCTTATGGAGATTACACAAAAACTTTTTTTCCCCCCAATATCCAAGTAAGAGTAAATCTATTCCCAACACCACTGTTTTTGTTTCAGCAGCTAATACTCACCAGGTGTGCCAGCTGGTTGCTTAGTAACATGAATTAGGATAATGGTGCCATAGACTCAGACACAGGTGATTGGTGAGGAAGAAATATCAACATATTAATCAAATTGTAACATTTGCAAATGTAGTTAAACTTGTGAACATTTTAGAATCAAGATTATGGTTAAAAAAAAGGCAAATGTTTGTTTTAACACTGGGTCACTGGGATGTTTTGGTTGCTACTCTGTATATTGTTCCTAAATCATCCTGTTTTTTTAGCTTTATTAATGTAATTGATGTTACTGAGTGATGAACTGGCAAGCCTGGCTTGTATTAGCTTTTATTTTGAGCATTTATGAGGCAATGATGTTTTTCCAAGCTTAAATCATGAAACATTCCCATGTCGTTTTCAGGGTTTATCCTTTTTTTAAGAAAAAAAGAAAAACACGTGTCCAATCCTCGTAGCTAAACCTGACTCGGAGAAGATTTTCTGAAGCACAAAATCGGGACACCTGATGGAAATGGATGCACTCTGCACTCCCGCGCAGCCATTAAACAGCCCATTTTATGCATGTGAGATTATCAGTTCCACTGTATCATTCCCCAGGTGTGCTGGAGTAGGGACCTCGAGTGTTGTCCCAGCTGTTTGGATTGCCTCTCCTCAGAGCTGCAATAATGTGGTAGATTCTAATCAATACTCAGCGCCTGAAGAAGAATAGATCACGGAGCTACAGCTGGACTCCACCTCACTGTCCATCCCCCTGCTGGTTATGAATCAGCATCCTCTCCCTCCAGAGGACAAGAAAGCAGTGTCTACACACATGCATATAAACACAGTCTCCAAGAGAAGCTGAACCTTAACCCCTGACATTTGACCCTTGACCCGTCTGTCTGATGGCCTATTGATTACGTCTGGCCTCGCCTGGGTAATTGTTGCCTCACAATTACTTCACATGTTGTGTTGGGGTCTGCGTAACGGCGATTTGGCCGTGTGAATATTGCACGAGAGCACTCGAGACCGCGGGACACAAGTCTCGCCTCATTTCAGGAGATTACACCGCACACTGGACAGACAATTGCTGACAGAGTTCTTGTGGCTTCAATGAAAAATAATTGCTTTCCATACAAAAAACTGTAATGTTTCAGATTGAAGGGTGAGGCTGAAATAAAGAAAAGTAATCAGGGACATTTCTGGCTTCTCTAAAGGAGAAGGGTCTGAGGCATGTCATGTGGTACACTGAGGGGCTGCCTCCTACTGTCCAATTTCCTGGCCTCATTGCGTGCGTAACCATGAGGAAATGAGAAGCCAGCCCCTCTCTGGGTTTGCAGAGTCACGGGTGGCATTTCAGAGGAGGGGCGCCTGTTTTGGTATGAAATGGATTTGAGTGTCTTTCAGATAAATTCACAATAAAGATCTTGCACCCCATTTCATACATGATATGACATGAGCAGCTTCTTTAAAAAAGAAACAAAAAAACATTTAGAATATTTGAATTGCGACGAGGCAGGCGACCCTGAAACAATGATGTAAATGAAAGCGCGGTCCTCTCCCCTCGGCGCCTCAGAAGGACGACTCGATGTGACTTGACCGTTGCCGTGGCATTACAAATGAAAGAAAAGGATCTTTTTGTTGTCTGTCGTCGACACATCCCGCGAAAGATCTCAAAATCGCCTCGGCAAATTGAGTTTGTTGTGTATACAAGTACCTGCCAGATTTAATATCGAATGGATGATCCAAAATGGATTTTTGATCCGGGGAAAATGAGGGGAGATGTCTGTAACAACAAAAAGCGGGAAGGAGTAAAAAAAATCCATAACCCTCTCAAGCTAAAACCCCGCTCCTGGGCGCGGAATATATTATCCTCTTCCTTGCTCTGTCTCTGTCCCTTTTACGAGTTGTTTTCATGTAAAGAAAAACCTATAGGCTTGACCTCCGCGTCAGTTTGCCTTTGGCAATCCACGGATTGCAAGTTTTCAATGCTTGATCCTCAGGGAGGGATCCAAGTCAAACCCTATAAATATTTCAAGACTATTTCTTGCTCCCTAGACCTCTTACTAACACACTTGCCTCTGTTGGCAAGCAAATTCTGCCTGTTTACATTCGCCACTAACTTGTCATCACTTTAAATTCAGCCTTGTGCAGTGGCTTAATGAGAGAGGCAGATACTACCATATTGCATGTTTAAATGTTTTGCCAACAATCAGACCCTCTCGCTCAAAAGGATTCATGGATACCGATCAATATTTTTCGAGTCTAAAGGGTCCTTCGCTGAAGAGACGAAGGCGGAGGAAAAAAAAGAAAAACAACATAAGATGGAGCTTAAAACTGATTCCATGCTTTTCTCCCCCTCGTGTTTGAATGACAGATTCACATGTTGAGAGAAGAATCCCCTAAAAATTAAGTGTTGGGAGTCTTTAGAGATACATCTCGACATCTGGTCGCCATCTGAGGGAACCTGGAGCAAGGCCAAGGATACTCCAAAAAATGAAAATGACTTCATTATGAGGGAATTATCACTGGATAGTGACTGAATAGCTGGAACTATCTCACAAGCTGAGTGGGGTGATTATAAACCGCTGCAGGAAACTTTATATTTATGCTGTAAATGAATGAATTAGGCTCTTTTGGTGTAGACGGAGTGAGACGTTGAGGTGCGCGGTCTGCGTGAGGCTAAAATAAAGGCAGAACCACACAGCTCAGTTGCACCTTGCTACTTACAGCACTCCCCTTCCCCTGCTCATAATATAAAGTGACATTATTTGCTCACATAAAAATGAGTGCTGTTGAAATATGGTATTTTTATCAAGGCTCTTAAACTCTTTGAAGTGATAAAAAATGCTCTTAGAGGGAAAAAATACAACAGTGGCTGGCTTAACAGTTTTAATTGTTGCTTTAAACAAAGGGATTGAGGCAGTATAAGAGGATCAGTGTGACAAACAGTCCCAGCGGTCCCTCTATCATACACAATACTCGAAAGGTAACAAAAGCGAGAACAAAACAGTGCTGGAAAACTTCCAGGAATCCATTTTAACATCAGCTCTGGGTGAATCAAACACTTTAGAGTAGGACACATCAGGTGCTCGTGAAACTAGCACGCAACCTTTCCAGTCGCTGAAAGGAAAAGCAAAAAAAACCCCAACAACAACAACAAAAAGCCCATAGAGTCGATATGGATTCAAATAAGATCTCATATCGAGGTTTGTTTAGTTATTTATTTATTTTTAATAATATTGTTCCCAAGCAGCCGCAAATCCAAGTTTAAGAGACGATGAATAACAAGCTCCCCCTTGGAGCAGATGACTAATTGTCAGCCTCATTATTTTGTTGTTGCTGGGTAAAATCCTCACAACTCCAGCTCTGTTGATTTGTTGACGCTTCTGCGAATCTGGCATCAAATATTCATTCATTATTGCATCAGAAGCACCTCTATGGAGGAGAACGAAGAAATCTTTTAAAGGGGACCTCGTGTGCTTATTTCTAGTCTCTTATCTTCACTGTCAGACTTTGCATGATGCACACTTCAGAATAATAGAATTATCTTATACCGGGCCTCGATGCAATCCTTCAGGTGAATTTCTGTCCAAAGCAAGTTTTTTTAGTTCCCTTTGCACTACTATAGGTTGGAGATGATTGGCTGGCTGCCCCTCGTAAACAAGTTTGAACCACATGTGGACAGGGCTTTTGTGTCCTTAAATGAATGAACACCATTATACACTTGGTGTGCCATCATGTAGAGTACGAACAGTATGAAGGACAAGCTTCTTGATGTGAAAAGTGAAAGCAATGCAGAAAAGCTTAAGCCTGCATTACTTTTTCAGAGCCAGCATCTGTTCATTGATACAATGAACAGATGTCAGACCGTCTCTTCAGCCTGGACTCACGGACGTTTGTGAAATAGTCACAGGAAAAGTAATCTATGTTTTCGTGTTCATTACGGGGTTTTTTTCATATTATTAAGCATTAACTTGCAAGTAATGGATCTGAATGGGACATAGATTTCGTGCCAGCTAGCTGTTATTTCAAACAAACAATGATGTTTTTGTAAAGCTAATCAAGTAGTGTTTGAGTTCTTACCCTAAATCAGTACTTTTTAATTCCTTAACCCTAACACAGTAGGGTTTGGATTGGTGTATAACGCTAACCAAACAGCATATTGGTAATTAACAACGTATTTAAAAACCGTGTGTGAAAAATTGTAAGAGGTAGGACTCAACTTGCATTTCTCATAGTTTTTTTTTTTTTTAATGAATAAAATCATATTCAGAAATACTAAATAATGCCAAGAAAGACATGTTGAGGAACACGAATCAATGGATTATAGGTCATGACATTATCACAAACTGCTTTGTGAACTCAAGTAGAAAAACAGCCAGAAACAGAGTTTTCAGCAGGGTGAAGCATGACTTTTTGGTCCTTTTTGCTCGCATTGAAGCTTTGGCCAAGTGCTTCATAACAACAGTAAAAATATTGTCTTGACCTGCTCTTAAAAAGTTAATGTAGAGTCCACAGATCTCAGTTGTAACGGCACTGTATTACAGTTAAGGAGCGGCAACCTCAAATTCACTGTCTTCTTTAGTTTTCGGTCTGGAACGAGGAACCATCACAAGGTGAACAGCCTTCCGGTTGTACACAAATGCAAGAGTCTGTTTATGCAGATGTGTGACCATGCAGAGCTCTGAGAGTGATCTCCAAAAGTTCTTAAAGTCTGAACCATATGGGGGGCCAATACGAAGATGACAAAATAGGTGTAGCCTCGCAGCCACATTTTGGACTACTTGTAAGCAATCCAAAGAGAAACATTTTGATGCTGTTTAGATATTTTCTGAAAAGGCATTCGAACTTTTAAATCGGCAACCATGATTTGTTGGTTAACAGCCAGCAAACGCAGAGACAAGTGGTACAAATGGCTTACATAATCCTGTGTGACAACTCTGACATAAATTTGGTCGACGTGCTAAGCCTATTGACAGGCACAAAGGTTTGGGATGGATGGCCCACTAAGTTGTGTTTTAGTGCTACTGTAAACAGGATTAGCATTGGCAGGTATCGGGCTACGAGGGATACAAACAGCTTGGCACTCCGTAGGGAATGGACTGATGCAAATACCAGCTAATGAACTCGGCTGCTGTTTGTAACAAGGCAAAGAGATGAGCGGTGGTGGGGGGGGGGGCAAAAAAAAAAGTTGAGGACGAGTGAATGGGCACAAGATTGATTAGTTTGGAAAATGGCCAGCGGGTCAGTTTTTAATAGCTTATGGTGGATTTCCAAGCGTGCTCAAGCGCCGCATATCATCCTCTACCTCAGACTCTACCTTTGTTTTAGCTCGTCCCAAGTTAACGTCGAGGAGGCTGATCTACTGTATCCCCCATTCGGATCAGAAGGTGCTGCATCAAGCTGTCTCTTCTAAAGACGGGACTTTATTGGGCCGTCTAAATCTGTCCTGTACGCAGAGCCGAACAATGAGGCCTGGAGAAAAATGGACGCCACCTGGCAGTTTGAAAGAAGGACAGCCGTTTCCCGCTGTAATCCATTCAGTGTAATCACCTGGGGGGCTTGCTGGAGAAGCCTCACCCACCCCTCCCTCCGCTCCCTAAACACCATTCAGCAGCGACACGGTGATGAAGTGCAGGGTGAGGAGAAAGCCAAGTGTCCCTTTTAGAGATGATCAACTATCATGTTTTTACAACCGCTGCCCCCCCCCCCTCCCCCCCCCCATTGATGTCGATGGCTCTTCTGGCTTTTTTTTTTTTTATTTCTTCAGCTGCTTGAGCATGACAACAAACTCTAATACATTTTTCCTTCCTTGTCCCTCCTCTTCCACATACACACATGCTATGCACACAAAATATTTGGTGTCACCTATTCAGGGGAAGAGGCGCTGTAAATCGCATGTCTGCGGGGAGAGATCGAAAGCAATTACCATTAGATGGCGGCTATCGTGAGCCAAGTGTGCATCGGCCTAGCAGCTGACTCTCAATGCTCCCTCTCCACTAACTCTGTGTGCATGCAATTTAACCGGCGGATCAATAGCTAAAGGCAGTTAGTGGCCTTGCAGCACTCCCTTCAACTGGGAGCGCTACGGCATCAGGCAGCGGGCAAATGTCAAAATGTTACGCCGTGCCAGACAAAAAAGGAGAAACAGCCACAGAAATTGTTCTTCTGAAACATTATTGACACCCTTTAACTCACATTTCCACCCTGCACACAGCAGCAAAGTCAATTCTCATTTAGGAAGGTGGTGCAGCAGCTGTGGGGACCAGTAGGTGAGGGGGTGGTGGCGACCAGAGGGTCAGCAGGAGCGAGGCTGGAGGGATCAAAAGGATCAGAGGTTAGAGATTGGCCCAAGGTCAAGGTGACAACAGCAGGATATGAGTGCAGGGAGGTCTTCATCTCCACCGTGGCCTTGGACAGGATCAATACCATTAAAGATTCTGTCTGATCCACCACTCCCCTCCCTCCTGCTGTTTTCAGTCTCACTCCTCCTCCTTTACTTCTCCCCGTACAGTTCTCACTTTCTAAAATATCTCCTGTTTTCACTTCCTTTTTCTTGCCCTCTTTGCTTTTTTCTCTTTTCTTTCTTTCTTTCTTTCTTTCTTTCTTTCTTTCTTTCTTTTACAGCGGATTCATTTAATCAGCTGCCGCCTCGCTCCCCTTCGTTTGCGCCGTCACTTATGGAGGAGCAGGTCCAATCTTGATACTGACCCCCCGTCTCCCCTCGCACAACCCCTAGACGCACGGGCCCCGCTGAAAAACGGACAGGAGATAACTCGGGCCCCCATATTGTTTGAACAGCATTTTATTAAGCCGAGCGCTCTCTTTAATATTTACATTGGCGCATCGGAGGCTTCAGAAACGCTTTAGGCAATTACACACATGACCAAGTCGATAGCCACAGAAACAGCAAAAAAGCCTTTATCACGCCGCCAGGAGAGTATTGCCAATTCCGCCGCCTAGCCGTTGATGTAGTTTGCATTTCAATTAAAAAAAGGCTGCAATACTGGTCTTTTATTCAAAGTCATTGTCGTAAGAGGGATCCACAAAATGCGGCCAGAATAGAGTATTTTGTGTATGTATGTGTAATAATGCAGGAACATCACACAAGCTGGTGTTTGGAATCACAAAGAAGCAGAGGTGCAGTATTCAAGTGCAAAAGGGATGTATGCAACTGAACGTAGGAATTGTGGAAGAGGCTGATGATGCCGAGTTTGAGATTTTGACGAGGAGTTCATGGCCCCGTGTTACATTGGGATTGTTCTGTAAAAGCATGGGGGTGTTGGTAAATTTTGCTAATTTTCTGGAGAAATTACAGCTGAATTTGGCTCTATTGTTTGTCTCAAATAGTGAAGCCTTACAGGCAAAAACTAATTTTTTTGTGCAACGGTTAATTTTGAGATTTACGAAATACATTTTTCTCTCCTGTCGCGTTTTATTTTAGACGAACAATTAAAAGACACAAAAGAAAATATACATTTAGACATTTATATTATGTATTTATATAAATGCATACTCAAACACAAGATTTCAAGTTTCACAGCTACAACTATAACTACACTAACTACAACTAATTATTAACTACAACAGCAGTTAATAATTTTACCTATTAATGGTTATTTATATTAAACTGGGATTTTTACAGAAATCTCTACTTCACTGCTTTCCAGTCTTACTCATGTTGATATTCAGAGGGGTTTGCTCCTCCCTGTGAGGAAGTTTCAATAATATCTATTGGTCTGATTTTATTATGCACAGTAAACGCTTTAGTTTAATTAAATGAAAAGGCCAAAACCTGAATCAGAAATCCAAACCAGGCTGGCAAAAGATGGGCAAAAGTCCTAGGCTCCATTTAGATTACACCTACATCACCTGCTGAGCCATGGAAACCCATGCTACGAAGCTCCCAGCTCACTAACCACTTAAACCTTGATTGTCGATGATCTAAGATAAAAGAAGTCCTATTACAACATCAGTGATTTCAAAGGCAGTTTGTATGGCTAGCTGCTTGATTTTATACACCTGTGGGAACCGGGCTGAAAACACCTACATTCAAACATTTATAGTGCTATGGACGTGTATAGTTCATGTGGAAAGCATGAAAAGGTAACACACAAGGACTGAGTGAAGACACAAAGGCTGAATATGAACCAAGGAAAAGGATAATAAGGCACTAGTGAGCTCAATCAGGAAATGACAATGGTGGGGAAAAGAATAAAGACAGGAAGTAAATAAACTTTAAACTTCTGAAATTCATGAAGAAAGAACTCAAACCAGCATGAAACATGCTTAGAAATACAACAACACTCATTTGTATGACATTGCTGAAGAAAACACAGAAATCACAAGAAAAGCTTGGAAAGAGTCTTTTTCATTCATAACCCCTGAATTGCACTGACTACAACTTAAAGTTATATCTAAAGCTGCATACAGGCCATTCCCTCCTTTGATTGCGGTGGAAAAGCCACTGAAAAGCAAAACACTTCAACCTAAACACACATTTTCACATCAGCCTCCTCAATTGCAAATCAAAAGCCCGAGTCTGCAGTGTAGGTGTGTGCCATTTCCACCGTTCAGTTTCTCGTTGTGTTTTGCATTGTTAGTGGCAGCTGTGCTGAAAATGACCCCCTGCATTTGAAAAGCCTCTGCTCGCTGGCGGCCCAAGAAACAAACAGATAAACAATAGCAACAGAGGGGTTTGGCAATCAGGGGATTCTAATAAGGTATATGAGGTTGAGCAAGGAAGCGAGCTTTGCTTTGAAGTGCTCCCAGCCCTATCTCTGTACCCCCCGGTGGTCTTGCCTGCACAAGCGTCCATCAACAGAGAAGCAAGGCAGCGAGTGTGTATGCTTGGAGGATCATAGGTGGCTTTGATAATCACTCACATACTCCTAAAACAAATGCAATTACTAAGTTAATTGTGTTCAAAGTGGAGGCTGGCAGTGGAAGGAGAAGTCAGCAATCATGACTGTGCTGACGGTGCAGCCAGCATGGAGAATAATGGATGCATGCGGGGCAAATGCCGGGGGGGTTGTGGCGGTGGTGGTGTTAGTGGTGGTGGGAGGGGGGTCTGTGATTGCAGAATGGGCTTAAGGGGTGGAGGGGGCTGAGAGGGGTTTGAGTAAAGGGAGCGAGGGGGTTTGATGAGCGGTCGGGAGTACGGGTGACATGGTGCTGAGAGATGTGGTGCTGAGCGCCACCCGACTTGACCTGCCATTTATCAGAGGATAAACAGCGGGTCACCTGACCAGGAATGCAATGGCGTGATTGGTTGGCGAGGCTATTTAGTATGCAGGTGCCATTGTGCGGTGGGCGCTCGCCACGCACAGACCACGTCTGCTCCATCACAATGAATTATTGGTCAGAGGAATGATCAATTTGAATCGGCTGCATCCTAAGCCACGGTCAGAGGGAGAGGAAAGGTGAGGAGAAAAGAGGGTCAGAAAGTTGTGCGTTTTTTCTGTTACTCCAGGGTTCACTTCCTCAGCTACTCTCTCTTCTTACTTGGAATTTTTTTCTCAATCCAGAGATGGCAAAAATAAGGGAGAGGGAGGGAGGGGATTGGAGGGGTGACAACAGATGTGCTCCCTCCTTCAGAGAGCTGCTTGTTTGATGGTGACAGTGGAGCGTATCATGTAGCCTGAGGTGCTAACAGTAAATATTACAATACCACAAGATGCTCACTGCAAACACCATTTCTTGCTCTCTGCCAGTCAATTTCTCCTTTTTACCCCTGTGGTGCTGCTCTGCTGATGGAACCAAGTCTGAGAGAAATTCAGTCTGTGTGAGCGTCAGTATATACAAATACACACACTCATATATATATATATATATATATATATATATATATATATATATATATATATACATATATATCTTTGTCTGTGGCATAAGAGTGTACAAGGCCAGATATTCAAACATGAAATTCAACTGTGAGTGTCTTTCTGACACATTACGAACAACTTAAATCATGATGGAAAAGAAAGTAAATCAACAAGGCACCATCAGCGAGAAAAAATGGCACTTTAAAAGGGCTTTCTGCAGAATAATAGGCGAGCCCGGGATTCATGGGATTGCATTTGGCTTCCTGTGGTGCTGGGGTGTCTTTGGCTCGCTCAGTCATTTCAGACAGAGCAGTGGTGCCGTCCCACCCTGGGCGCTGTACAGATGGGCTCATGTGTGGAGAAATGAGCCGCGAGCAATCATTCTCTCCTTTTCTTTCTTCCCCCCCCTGTCTCTCTGTGTTTGTCGACTTCTCCTTGCTTTCTGTTTACCTCTTTCTGCTTCCCCTCCCCTCGCTCCCCTCTGTCTCATGTCTGTCCCTTCATCTTCTCTACCTCTCATTATCACCCCCCAACCCTTCATGCATCTTTTTCCTCTCTTCTTTTCTCCATCGCTCTTCCTTCCCCTCCCTCTATTCCTACCCCCTTCTTTCCCCCCGTAGTGACTGTGTCCTGGGGCTGCAAAGTCTCGTCTCCCTGCAGTGGCAGTAGGAAGACTCGGCAGGAGGCCCGGCGAAACGAGCTCACCGAGACGCAGGAGCACATCTCAGGCTTGTGCTACCGGAAAATCTACCCGTTCACGCTCTGCCGCGCAGCCAGACGTGCTGATGGAGGCCGTGTGATGGGGAGATGTTGCAGAAGGAGCACATAGCCTCTGCTATTGTTTAGGTTGACACTTTCTTTACAGTAGCTCCAGCACAGTTAAGGTGTATGAACACAGTTAGCATTTCCACCCAAACTGACCTGTAGTTTCTGTCTTGTCAAAGAGCATTTTTTTACCCAGTGTTGAGCCTAAACAGTCGTTCTGGATTTATTACAGAGTGTGCTAACCATGTAAAGGTTTTCAACCCAAAGAGGCAAAATAAGATAGTAATTTACAAGGAAATAAGTGTATACTCCACTTGTCAGGCTTATGCTAGCATTTTTGCTGTTTAGCTAACTAAGACTTGATTCAGGCTATCTGACAGCAACATGTCAATTACTAACCTCTAACACTGTAATCTCAAACTCACTGTGGCTGCAGTTTCTTCCATTTCCCCTTGTCTTCTTTGTGACATAATATTGTGCAGATACTGCAACTGATTGTCAATATGTAAGCTAACCAGGGCTAGCATTAGCAGATGACTTCCCTACATGGCCCCATCATCCAAATATGTTGACAATCGCCAAAACATACACTTTACAAAAATTTGACTCTCATCCTAAAACCTAAACACATTAACTGGACCACTGTCTTTAGAGTATATTAGCATAACAATACATCTGTAGCTAGCCATACCGTTACAGGTACACAGTTTCATAGGCACATTTTTATGGTGTATCTATCATTGTATGACTGAAGTGCAGCCTTTGAGCTTTATTTCACGAGGTTGTACAATTTTTTTTTTGCATATTTAGAATTTATAAATTTTTTATTTTATGCAATTCATAAACAGTTGACACAATACTTTGGCAACTTAAAATGAAAGTCTGATTTTAAGTCCCATATTGATTGTTTGATTTAAAATACACTGTGGTAGTGTAGAGAGGGAAAACTAAAAACAACAAATATGTTTTTGTCCAAACATTATGGACCTGTTTATAATTCACTATAGATATTCACTAACCTTCAAAACCTTGCTGCTTTTTTTATTTTTACATTTGTAATTTAAGAAGCCCTGTATATTTTTTTTTATTTTTGAAATGCTTAACCAGAACACGGATTATCATCTGTAAAGGTCAACTGATG